>NC_138731.1:1105200-1835200 GCF_965113295.1 Leuciscus leuciscus
ACGTTTGACTGTGTGTTAGAAATACAATAAGTTAAAAGAATGGTCCTAAAAGTAAAGAGAAGACACCATCGCCCTTCACAAACAAGGAACAGGATACAGAAAGATAGTGAAGGCACTAAATGTTCCTCGAGACACCGCTGAAAGCATAGTTCACAAGTTCAGAGTTAAAGGATCAGTGGTTACACTCCCTGGACGAGACAGAATAAGGAAGATATCAACGGCTGGAACCAGATTTCTGAGAAGGTTCAGAGAAACCCTCGAGCGACTGCAGAAGACCTGCAGCAAGACCTGGTGGCCACAGGCTCTGAGGCTTCAGCTCGTACTAAACACATGCCAGAACTCCAAGACTACACCACTACTGACCCAAACACACAAGTTATGAAACAGAACTGGAGCTGTTCGTCCCTCTGGATCAGCGGTGTGTCTGGAGGAAGAAGAATGAAGCATCAGCTGTGAAGAACACAGTCTACAGTTCAGCATGAGGAGCTTGTGATGCTCTCGGCTGATTTATATCCTCCGGCTCTGGAAACCTGCAGCGTGAGGAAGGAGAGATGGAGTCACTGAAGCATCAGCTGTGAAGAACACGGTCTACAGTTCAGCATGAGGAGCTTGTGATGCTCTCGGCTGATTTATATCCTCCGGCTCTGGAAACCTGCAGCGTGAGGAAGGAGAAATGGAGTCACTGAAGTATCAGGAGATCCTAGGAGGAAACGTCATGCCGTCAGTGAGGAAGCTGGAGCTTGGACCTCCAACAGGACAATGATCCCAATCATTCCTCAGACACAGAAGCTGATGTCTGGCTCTACATCTCGCTTCAGCAGCTCATGACAGCAAAAGGCTGTTCTACTGAGTGCTAAAGATGCTTGCCATGAAGGGGGTGAATACTTTTGAGACTGCAGAAGTCAATAAGATGTATTTTCAGTTAACTTTTTGGGGAAACCACTTGAAACATTTGTTGTGTTGAACTATTTCAATTTTGTTTGATTTGTTCATTGCAAACAGCTGAAAGTCTGTACATTTTGCCAATAAACCTGATTTGCAATGGGGGTTGAATAATTTCCATTGCAACTGCATCCATCCACCTATTCATCTATGTTCTGCCTATGAATGAATGTCTGTATGTATGAATGAATGTCTGTCTGAAATATGAAGTTTTTTCCTACAGTCGCTCCACTTGTAATTGATGAAAGTTGCCGTGTGATATTAATGTCTAAGTAAAGGCTAAATGTACGCCTGCAGAGACTGAATTCATGAGACTCGCTTTTTGTTTTGCGTCACCCAGATCTTTTTTGGTTTTGACCAGCAGTTGTTTCATCCTGGAGGCTTTCTCCTCCGTCTGATCCAGCGAGGACTTCAGAGACTCTGAGAGAAACACACATAATGAGCTTCATCAGTGTTTGATCTGTGCAGCTTCAGGGTTATTTCACTAGATTACAGCATTAGCCGCACTGGCTAAAGATCAACACAGCTTTCAGCAGTACCGATGTCCTGGTTCAGCCGCTGTTCCCGCTCTCTCTGTGTCTGTATGTGCAGCTGGTGCTCCTCCACCTGTCTGTCTCTCTCAGAGAGCTTGAGATTGAGCTCTTTCACCAGTTTCTCATAGTCCGCCATCTCCATGTCCATCAGTGAGCTCTGCTGAGCGCCCTACAGAGCAGGAGATCAGAACACAACCATGACTAACTGGGCAATGGTGTTCATACAAATGTCAGAAGTAGTCCTAAAATAATAATAATAGTGTACACTCATTATATAGATTATCTGTCCATCTATGGGCCTCTCAGTCTGGGCACGATCGCCACACTGTGATCAGATTGTGTTTTGTGAACATGCCTTTCTCAGCTGCTCGAGCTCCTGAGCCGTTTGCTGGAGCTGATGTTTGTGTTTGCTGAGCTGAGCTTGAAGCTCCTCCGCCTCCTTGACTGCAGCATGATGGTCCTGGAGTAACACACACACACACACCTTTAAAACTTCAATGGAAAAGAACAGAAAACATTCCTGTTACGATAACAGTGCGTATGTATAAAGAGAGATTGGTGTTCGTACAGATACTGTAAAATGATATTCCAGCACTTTCAAGCTCTACTGTTTTTGGTTTTCAAGGAATAAAATCAGAGATCTCAAACAATATCTTTATTATCTTTCAAAATCTAAAAAAAGGTAATCCAGAAATGCAGTTCCCTAGTTCCCTCAAGTCCATCATATGAAATCACCTAAACCATTGAAAGGATACTATGACAAAGACATCGCTTTCCTCATTCAAGCAGAGTTTTCCCCTGTGAATATGTGACTGACATGAAGAATGAAAGCTGTATCATATACTTGGAAATATATGAGCAATATCACACTAATAGCCATGTGAAATGGCTCAACATCTATATCAGACGGGCTGCAGCTAATTTAAACTAATTTCATATGTATATGTAAACATGTATAAAGTGTCTTTCAATAATTCAAGCACTTTTCAAGTACTTATTCATAAATGTAATAAATATAGCTGATTTCAAGTACTTCAGTCACTGTAAACCCTGAGGGCCGCATCAGTAGGCCAGCGTTTGCTGTAGGAGGCCGGAGACGCTGAACTGTACCTTAGTCTTCTGCTCTCTGAGAAGCCGGTCCGCCTCCAGGTCTCGCTCCAGCGCACTCTTCAGCTTCTGCATCTCCAGCGCCTGTGACTCCAGCTGTGTGACGCTACTCTGCAGCGACTCCACACGGGCCGCCAGATCCGCTCGCTCTGACGACAGCAGCTCGTGCTGAGAGAACGACACGCAAGACAATCACTACAGAGCAACACTTACTGATCCGCTCGCTCCGACGACAGCAGCTCGTGCTGAGAGAACGACACGCAAGACAATCACTACAGAGCAACACTTACTGATCCGCTCGCTCCGACGACAGCAGCTCGTGCTGAGAGAACGACACGCAAGACAATCACTACAGAGCAACACTTACTGATCCGCTCGCTCCGACGACAGCAGCTCGTGCTGAGAGAACGACACGCAAGACAATCACTACAGAGCAACACTTACTGATCCGCTCGCTCCGACGACAGCAGCTCGTGCTGAGAGAACGACACGCAAGACAATCACTACAGAGCAACACTTACTGATCCGCTCGCTCCGACGACAGCAGCTCGTGCTGAGAGAACTACACGCAAGACCGTCACTACAGAGCAACACTTACTGATCCGCTCACTCCGACGACAGCAGCTCGTGCTGAGAGAACTACACGCAAGACCGTCACTACAGAGCAACACTTACTGATCCGCTCGCTCCGACGACAGCAGCCCGTGCTGAGAGAACGACACGCAAGACCGTCACTACAGAGCAACACTTACTGATCCGCTCACTCCGACGACAGCAGCTCGTGCTGAGAGAACGACACGCAAGACAATCACTACAGAGCAACACTTACTGATCCGCTCGCTCCGACGACAGCAGCTCGTGCTGAGAGAACTACACGCAAGACCGTCACTACAGAGCAACACTTACTGATCCGCTCACTCCGACGACAGCAGCTCGTGCTGAGAGAACTACACGCAAGACCGTCACTACAGAGCAACACTTACTGATCCGCTCGCTCCGACGACAGCAGCCCGTGCTGAGAGAACGACACGCAAGACCGTCACTACAGAGCAACACTTACTGATCCGCTCACTCCGACGACAGCAGCTCGTGCTGAGAGAACTACACGCAAGACCGTCACTACAGAGCAACACTTACTGATCCGCTCACTCCGACGACAGCAGCTCGTGCTGAGAGAACGACACGCAAGACCGTCACTACAGAGCAACACTTACTGATCCGCTCACTCCGACGACAGCAGCTCGTGCTGAGAGAACGACACGCAAGACCGTCACTACAGAGCAACACTTACTGATCCGCTCGCTCCGACGACAGCAGCTCGTGCTGAGAGAACGACACGCAAGACAATCACTACAGAGCAACACTTACTGATCCGCTCGCTCCGACGACAGCAGCTCGTGCTGAGAGAACGACACGCAAGACCGTCACTACAGAACAACACTTACTGATCCGCTCACTCCGACGACAGCAGCTCGTGCTGAGAGAACGACACGCAAGACAATCACTACAGAGCAACACTTACTGATCCGCTCACTCCGACGACAGCAGCTCGTGCTGAGAGAACGACACGCAAGACAATCACTACAGAGCAACACTTACTGATCCGCTCGCTCCGACGACAGCAGCTCGTGCTGAGAGAACTACACGCAAGACAATCACTACAGAGCAACACTTACTGATCCGCTCACTCCGACGACAGCAGCTCGTGCTGAGAGAACGACACGCAAGACAATCACTACAGAGCAACACTTACTGATCCGCTCGCTCCGACGACAGCAGCTCGTGCTGAGAGAACGACACGCAAGACAATCACTACAGAGCAACACTTACTGATCCGCTCGCTCCGACGACAGCAGCTCGTGCTGAGAGAACGACACGCAAGACAATCACTACAGAGCAACACTTACTGATCCGCTCACTCCGACGACAGCAGCTCGTGCTGAGAGAACGACACGCAAGACAATCACTACAGAGCAACACTTACTGATCCGCTCGCTCCGACGACAGCAGCTCGTGCTGAGAGAACGACACGCAAGACAATCACTACAGAGCAACACTTACTGATCCGCTCGCTCCGACGACAGCAGCTCGTGCTGAGAGAACTACACGCAAGACAATCACTACAGAGCAACACTTACTGATCCGCTCACTCCGACGACAGCAGCTCGTGCTGAGAGAACTACACGCAAGACCGTCACTACAGAGCAACACTTACTGATCCGCTCGCTCCGACGACAGCAGCTCGTGCTGAGAGAACGACACGCAAGACAATCACTACAGAGCAACACTTACTGATCCGCTCGCTCCGACGACAGCAGCTCGTGCTGAGAGAACGACACGCAAGACCGTCACTACAGAGCAACACTTACTGATCCGCTCACTCCGACGACAGCAGCTCGTGCTGAGAGAACGACACGCAAGACAATCACTACAGAGCAACACTTACTGATCCGCTCACTCCGACGACAGCAGCTCGTGCTGAGAGAACGACACACAAGACAATCAC
Organism: Leuciscus leuciscus; assembly: GCF_965113295.1. NCBI lineage: Eukaryota > Metazoa > Chordata > Actinopteri > Cypriniformes > Leuciscidae > Leuciscus > Leuciscus leuciscus. The sequence goes on from NC_138731.1 coordinate 1,110,289, forward strand.
TACAGAGCAACACTTACTGATCCGCTCACTCCGACGACAGCAGCTCGTGCTGAGAGAACGACACGCAAGACAATCACTACAGAGCAACACTTACTGATCCGCTCACTCCGACGACAGCAGCTCGTGCTGAGAGAACGACACACAAGACAATCACTACAGAGCAACACTTACTGATCCGCTCACTCCGACGACAGCAGCTCGTGCTGAGAGAACGACACACAAGACAATCACAACAGAGCAACACTTACAGATCCGCTCGCTCCGACGACAGCAGCTCGTGCTGAGAGAACGACACGCAAGACCGTCACTACAGAGCAACACTTACTGATCCGCTCGCTCCGACGACAGCAGCTCGTGCTGAGAGAACGACACGCAAGACAATCACTACAGAGCAACACTTACTGATCCGCTCACTCCGACGACAGCAGCTCGTGCTGAGAGAACGACACGCAAGACCGTCACTACAGAGCAACACTTACTGATCCGCTCGCTCCGACGACAGCAGCTCGTGCTGAGAGAACGACACGCAAGACCGTCACTACAGAGCAACACTTACTGATCCGCTCACTCCGACGACAGCAGCTCGTGCTGAGAGAACTACACGCAAGACCGTCACTACAGAGCAACACTTACTGATCCGCTCACTCCGACGACAGCAGCTCGTGCTGAGAGAACGACACGCAAGACAATCACTACAGAGCAACACTTACTGAGGAGACCAAACACACACTGCTCATCCCAACCTTTCTCTTACTTATACACTCACAGCTAAAGGGTAACTCTCGCCAAGATACAACATCTACCCGAGGCAAACTTTCGTTTAAACCATAATAAGGATGGAAACACCACTTTTAAGTTTGACTGTATTTTGGTTTTAGGTTAATGCCTTGTGAATGGGAGTGAATGGGGCACTACTATGATAGCATCAAAAATCACTATTTTTAAAACACTAAGGAAGTCCGACACAACATGAAACTGTGCTGGAAGTATCACCAGCGGCTCTACACATGAACTCCAGCATTGAGAACAGTGTTTGTGTACACAGAGTTTACTAAAGAGAACGATTTTGTGAACAACTCACTGTGTTTCCGTCCGCCGGTGTTTTGTCAGTCAAAAATAGTCGATTGTTGTGTCGAGCTTCCTTAGCCTTCTCAGGGCAGTCATGGCCTAGTGGTTAGGGAGTTGAACTGGTAACCCAAAGGTTGCTGGTTCGATTCCAGAACCGGTGGGAAATGACTGAGGTGCCCTTGAGCAAGGCACCTAACCCATAATCGCTCGCCACACAAAGGCTGCCCGCTGCTCTGGGTGTGTGTATCCACGTTTGCAGTGGGTGTGTGTTAACTACTCACTACTCTGCTCCTAATGTGTGTGCATTAACTTGGATGGGTTAAATGCAGAGGTCAAATTCCAAGTATGGGTTACCATACTTGGCCGTCACGTGTCACTTTCACTTTCACTTTTTTTCACTTTTAAAAATAGTGATTTTGATGCCATCATAGTAGTGCCCCATTCACTCCCATTCACTCCCATTCACAAGCCAATAAACCTAAAACGAAAATACGGTCAAACTTAAAAGTGGCGTTTCCATTCTAATTATGCTTTTACACAAAAGTTTGCCTCAAGTAGATGTTGCATTTTGGCGAGAGTTAAGGCCCTTTCACACTGAATGCGTAACGAAAAAGCGAAACGAAAAAGCGAATAGTTCGCGTGTGAATAGTTCGCGTCAAAACCATTCACATCAGCCGCTACACGAATTTGCGACGTCTGTGACGTTCAGAGCTTCAACATTCAACAGGGGAGTAATGCTAATGTGCACAGTTTTTTTGCGTCTTCAACTAAACACCGTGCGTTTTGTAATGTCAATACACATTACATGCAACACACGAAGTAAGTTAAAATCATTCGACTAGAAACTGTAGATATCACACAAAGAATGTATAGTATACTAAAATCAGCCTTAAATAGTCTCACTACATTTTGTTACATGTTCAAAGTAAACACGGTCTCTATCTTTGACGATAATAGTGTTAGCTTTCTCTCCCAAATGTAGTTTAGCCTGCTAGCCTACACAGCACAGGACTACACAACGACTAAAACTATCACACAACATACTCACAGTCGTGATAATCGAGTTGGTTGGCAATGCTACGCCACACAATCGTTGTCCTTGTAGTTTGTGATTGGCTGAAGCCTTTTCTGTCGCCACAAAAGTAAAAAAAAAATCGACATTGAAGCAAAAAAAATAAAAGTCATTTTTTCCGCCGCAGCACAATCGCGTCCAGTGTGAAAGGGCCTTTACGCTTCAAACATGTCACTGTATTAGATACAAATGACTCAGTTATAGTGGATGTATGAAGAAGAGAAACCACAGGTGTGGAGTATTACATTAACTAGCGCTGCTCGATTATGGAAAAAATCATAATCACGGTTATTTTGGTCAGTATTGAAATCACGATTATGTAACGATTCTTTCACATGACTTTGGGAACGTGTTGCATTTATTAAAAAGACACCTTTCAACAATTCTTAAAAAAATCTAAATTTGAACATTGATTGTACTTTTTGAACTATTAAAATAAATAATATAACAGATAATACTTCAATGAGTATTTTAATAATTCCCGCAGGTCTACCACTTATAATGCGGTAAATTCCCCCGCAAACATTGATTCACTTTAGCATGTAGATTGTATGAGTAGCCTAAATTAATCCACACAGATTATAAAATCAAATCTATCATTTTAAAACTTTCTCCAAGACACAATTTCACAAACCGCGTGAGTGTTCAGCGGCGCCGTGTCTTCTCTCTCTCCGTCTCTCTAAATGGGTTGGACAAGGCAAGCGTCGAAACTACACTCTCGCGTTTAGGAGTCGGGAGCTCGAGACATGACAGAATTGTCACTTGCACAATCGGTCCATTGCATCATAACTAAAGTTGATCATTTTCACTTCTTTTCAGTTTAAACATTCAAGCTGAGAGAGTTTACGGCTTCGGGAGGGGCGGATGTGCGCGTGTCATTCAGAACACAAGACAAAATTAGAGCGTTATTTCAAAACAGAACATGGCAAAATAATCGTTTTTACTCGATTGTACTATTTTGGTGATCGTTGGGAGCCAAAATCGAAATCGAAATTAAATTAATTGCACAGCCCTAACTTTAACTATGGACATTTCACAGTGTTTATTTGTAACACTAAATCTCCAGTCTATAATTCACATGGTGGATGGACGGGTGATACTGAAGTACCTGCTGAACTGCATTCTGGAGACGTCTGGTTAGATCCTCATTGTGTTGATTGGCCTGTTCCAGCAGCTCCGTCTGCTTGTCATAATCCACTAGCAGATTCTACAAATACATGATTTAGAAGAGCACGGGTTATTTGTACACTAGTAGATCTCATCTGACACCATAACTGGAGGGATGTAAACCTTGTAGTGCTCTGCTCCGTGGATGATGTCCTTCACGGATCCCGCCAGCCGGTCTCGCTCAGCCTTCAGCTGCTCCACTTCCTCTCTCAGAGCGCCGGCCTGGAGTCACAGACACAAGCTCAGTAAACAGCCCTGACCACGGCTCGGAGAGGGACGCGACACCACCCACCTCTTTCCTGCTGGTGTCCAGCTCCTTCTTAGCCTTCACAGCAACAGCTTTGATTTTGTTCATGCGTTCATCCTTATCTTTGCTTGCTTTCTTCAGCATTTCTACACAACAGAAGAGTTATCAAGAATGTAAAGGGAAACGGTTCAGGCACGAAGGCTCATGGAGTTAAGAGTGCAACATGAATGAACATACCTATTTCATGAGATAGTGCTTTCATTTGCTCATTTTCATCAGACACCGATGACTCTTTGCATGTCTGAAAAGTGACAAATCAAAGGAAAGAAATGTAAGATGTCACTGTTACAAATTCTAGAGTAATTAAAAAAAGGTAGTTACGTTTTTTTTTTTTTTTGCCAACGAGGACTTTTTATCTCACAATTCTGTCTTCTTTTCTCAGAATTGCCTGACTTTAATTCTCACAATTCAAAGATTATAATTCGCAATTCTGACTTTAGAACTTGCAATTCCAATTTTATGATTCAAAACTCCGACTTTATTTCTTGCAATCCCAACTTTATGCAATTCAGAGTTTAACCTATAGCTTGCAATTCTGACTTTATTTCACACGATCCTAACTTTATTACTCACAATTATGACTTTATAATTTGCAATACCTACTTCATTTCACACAATCCTGACTATATTTCACACAGTCCTGACTTTATTTCACACAGTCCTGACTTTATCTCACACAATCCTGACTTTATTTCTTGCAATCCCGACTTTATTTCTTGCAATTCCGACTTTATTTCACACAATACTAACTTTAATTCTCGCAATTCCGACTTTATTTCTTGCAATTCCGACTTTATTTCACGCAATTCCTAGTCTATTTCACACAATTCTGACTTTATTTCTCGCAATCAGACTTTGGGCCCTATCTTACACCCGGCGCAATGCAGCGACGGAGCTACTCAAATGTTTTTTGCTAGTTTCAGCCCGACACAATTTTCATTTTCACGTCCTGCGCCACGTTGTTTAAATAGCAAATGCATTCGCAGATTTCGCACCCATTTGTGCGCTCATGGGCTGCTGGTCTGAGAACGAGGTGTGTTCTGGCGCATTGTTGGAGCGTTGTTATTTTGAACAATAGAAATAGACTGAGCCATTGACCGACTAAGACCTGGTCTAAAGTCAATGGCGCCAGAACTGGTTTTTATGTGGCGGGTCCACAACGCGCGTACACTCTGCTTATTAAACACACAGGGACACAGAGCGACACACAAACATGGCAAATATTAAAATTAAAAGGATTATAATGTAAAAGATTATTATTGTGATGTGTACATAAAGATATGGTGAATCCTGCTTGTCCCGTTGATGGTCTGCTTGTGCTCTTTTACCTCGTGCACGAGTAGTTCCGTTTGCGCTCTAGAGACGCGTTCGGTCTTTCCACTATCAAATTCAGTCATGTAAATAGCGAATCTTGGAATTCGCTTTAATTCATCATTTAAAGGGAATGGGAGATGAGACTCTGATTGGTTTAACACACGTAAATACCAAAACACACCCATTACTCATTATGAGAATAGGGACAGACCTTTGAGACCATGCGCCGGGAGCACCGACCATTTTCCCCGTCGTTAAACTAGCAAAAGTGGATTCGGAGACGCCCTAAGTGAACTTACGCCCTGCGCTTTAGACCATGCGCTTAGATCGTTAAAATAGGGCCCTTTATTTCACACAATCCCAATTTCTCGCAATTCCGACTTTATTTCACACAATTCCGACTTTATTTCACACAATCCCAATTTCTCGCAATTCCGACTTTATTTCACACAATTCCGACTTTATTTCACACAATCCGGACTTTATTTCACACAATCCTGACTTTATTTCACACAATCCTGACTTTATTTAACACAATTCTGACTTTATAACACGCAATTTTGACTTTATTTCTTTATTTTATTTCTGTCTGGTCTCTCTTGTAATTCTACTCTGCTATTCTTTAGGTACGTTAGTACGTTGCATGATCTGCTTATAGATAAGTTATAGATAAGCATTACAAACACACAATACCTGTAGGAGACCCACTTCTTCTTTGAGCTGAGATATTAGAGTGTCTTTGTCAGCAAGAACCTGTTGGAGCTCGTTCGCCTCGTGGACTTGTGGGTCCGTTTCATCCGCCGGCTCTTTTTCCTCTGAACTCTGGCTCAAGTCAGCAACTTGAGTGAGCAAGCTGAGGTTTTCTGCCCTCAGCTTTTCATTCATGGCTTGTATTTCACTCAGGTCCTTCTGCAATCCCTCTGTATCCAGCAGCACATCCTCCAGACTGGCCTTCAGCAGGTGCTTCTCGCGGAGGAGCTCGTCGACGCGCTCCTGACGCTCCTCCGCCGACTGCCTCGCGCTCTCCAGCTCAGCCGTTAACCGCTCTAGGCTTTCATCACACTGCTGGGTCAGGAGTGCCTTCTCCTCCTGAGATTTACTCAAGAGATGGTTTATAAGCGTAGAGACGTCCGACGTGCTATCAAGCTCCGTCTCAGAGAAACTCTGCTTGAGGATTTCAGCGATGTGGCTCCGAACATCAGAAAGATGCTCCTGACTAGCGTCCTTGTCTCGCCGAAGGGCGTTTCCCTCTCCCGACAGGCCCACGATCTGAGCCTGGAGAAGTTTGATGGTGTCTTGACTCTCCTCCTGTCTGTCTTGAAGAGAAGAGAGCTCCTCCTCAAGGAGGTTTATACGCTCGTCCTTTTCCATGCTCACCGACAGCAGCTGATTCTCCAGACTGGCCTTCAGCAGGTGCTTCTCGCGGAGGAGCTCATCGACGCGCTCCTGACGCTCCTCCGCCGACTGCCTCGCGCTCTCCAGCTCAGCCGTCAACCGCTCTAGGCTTTCATCACACTGCTGGGTCAGGAGTGCCTTCTCCTCCTGAGATTTACTCAAGAGATGTTTTATAAGAGTAGAGACGTCCGACGTGCTATCAAGCTCCGTCTCAGAGAAACTCTGCTTGAGGATTTCCGCAATGTGGCTCCGAACATCAGAAAGATGCTCCTGACTAGCGTCCTTGTCTCGCCGAAGGGCGTTTCCCTCTTCCGACAGGCCCACGATCTGAGCCTGGAGAAGTTTGATGGTGTCTTGACACTCCTCCTGTCTGGCTTGAAGAGCAGAGAGCTCCTCCTCGAGGAGGTTTATACGCTCGTCCTTTTCCACGCTCACCGACAGCAGCTGATTCTCCAGTGTACTGACCTGCGCGAGCTGAGCCTGGTGCTCACGTTCTGATTCACAAGCCATGAACTTCAGTTTCTCCTCTAACTCTAACACAAGAGTCTCCTTGTGTTCACGTTCCGGTTCACATGCCATGAACTTCAGTTTCTCCTCTAACTCTAACACAAGAGTCTCCTTGTGTTCACGTTCCGGTTCGGATGTCATGAACTCTAGCACAAGAGTCTCCTTGTGTTGTAGATTCCCCAGGATTTCTTCCGTTTTGTTCCTTAGGTCCTCGAAAGACATCTTGCCTGCGTGGTCCGGCATGTCCTCTGCATTAATGTGCCCTAACAAACTGTCCCTCTCCTGGAAGATGCTCTCAAGTTCCTCCTGCAGATCCTGAACCGAGGACACGGTTTGCTCCTTCATGGCTCTGTATTGCTTTATAAAGTGCTCTGTTCTCTCTCTGAGATTATTATGTGTGATCATGCTCTCATCTTCAGGAGGAGGCGAGCGTCTGTCTTGCGGAGTGTCGACAACGTGTTCTGGCTGATCTCTTTCAGCACTGGAGCTAAAGCAAGTTTCCAGTTCCCTTGAGTCTTTGTTGTGGGACTCTTCTAAGGTTCGGACGTCTTCATTAGAGATGATGCGTGCCTCTCCGCTTTTGCCCACAGACGCTTCACCGCTGTCTTTGCTCATTTGAAGCTCATTGATTGTGAACTCCAGTTCTTCCTTCTCCACAGTGAACTCCTCTCTGACCTGCTTCAGCTCAGACTCCAGCTCCACCTTCACATTTCTAAGAAACACGAGCTCTTCTTGAAACATCATGTTTTGAGCCTGCAAATCCTCCAGGGCTAGTTTCAGCCCGCCTTCCTCGTCGCTGGAGTCGTCCGAGGCTGAGGAGTCCGCCGACGGCTCCGGAGGTGCTGCTCGATGGCTGTCTTCCTCTTCCTCCTGAACGTCCTGCAGGAACCCCTCCTTCAGCGCCAGCTGCTCCGAGAGCTCGTCCTGAAGCAGAAGCAGCCGCTCCCGCTCCCTCTCGAAGTCCGCGGCGTTCAGCTCCATCTGCTCCTCCAGGTATCGCAGCTCGTCCTCGTACTGCTTGCCCAGCCTCTCCATCTCCCTCTGCAGATTCTCCACCTCCTGCTGGGACTCGGTGAGGCTCATCTGGTGGGATTCTCGGAGCGCTTCGGTCGCGGCCGTCCACTGCTGCTTGGCTTCCAGCAGCTCCTCTTGAGTTTGAGAGATCTTGGACTCGTATTCAGTACAGGCTGCCTTAAAGCCTGCAGTGAGCTCGGCTGTGCTTCTCTGCATTTCTGTACACTCTCTGTTCTTTAAGTCTAGTTCCTCCTGAAGAGCTGCTAATCGTCCCTCTGTTTCCTGTAAATACATTTCAAATAAAGTCATTGCTTCTTTACAGTGGATTTCATGCTATTTTAAAGGTGCATTGTGTAATATTTAGGAGGATCTGTTGACAGAAATGCAATATCATATACATAACTATGTTTTCAGTGGTGTATAAAGACCTTACATAATGAACCGTTATGTTTTTATTAGCTTAGAATGAGCTATTTCTCTCTACACACATTGCGGGTCCCCTTACATCGACATGTTTCTACGGTGGCCCTGAGTGGACAAACACGCTTTGTTGTTCACTATGTTGTTCTTCGTGTTCATCACTATGTTGTTCTTCGTGTTCGTCACCATGTTGTTCTTTGTGTAAAGAAGCTAGCTAAAGTCAGCGAATAAAACACTGACACAATGATGAACAAGTAACAATAATATTCGCAATAACATCGTTTTACTGAATAATTAAGTAAACCCAATTTCTTAATTTATCTTTGTAAAGAAACCTCATTGTTTAACTGGCTACTCTCTGCTGTCTCAGACGACGACATCACTTCCTGTCAGCCACCGTAACTTCTTTTCGGTGCAATTCACAAACTCACCACTAGATGCCGCTAAAATCACACACTCCACCTTTAAATGTTCTGTTACCGAAAGAACACATGAAACTCACAGGCTGAGTTAAAGTTACCTGTGCTTGTCTCTTGAACTCCTCATGTTCTTTGCGCAGTAACGCGAGGCTCTGTTGACTCTCGGCCTTCTCCTGCAGCACAGCGTTCATCCGCTCGCTCAGCTCCTGGTGGAAGGAAGGGTCACACTTCAGCATGATTTGGCCTGGATCTCTCGGCTCAAATGTGCTGGTGGAACGGCTGCCGTGAGGATGGTTTTTAAGTGTCTTAATAGGGGCTTTCGGACCGGGTAGTTCTAAGAACTCAGTTATAGGCATGAGCCACCAGGGTGCTTCCCTGTTGCATTCGCACCGCCAGTAGGAACTCTGAAGTGACGTAAGACACGCTTGTTGTTGTGACGGCGCTGAGAACTACGAGCTCACAGCGCTCGTATAGACCCCTTTAGCGCCGACGTCACAACTACATCACGCCGTTAGCTGGAGGCAAGCAAAGGGAAAACTGGAGGCGGCCAATACAAACCAGCACTGATTCGGCTACATAATAATGAGCTTAAAATATTATTATTATAATTAAATGTCATCGTGTTGTGTTGTTGGGTGACTATTGTGATTATTTTTTAATCATCTATGATTGTATACATTGTTGTGTGATTGATTGTGACTAGACTTTCTGAAGAACCTGGTAAGAAAGAATAATCAAATACATAAAGTTCAAAAAGTAATTAGCTGTATCTGGAATTTTTATTTCTAGAGAATATTCACATAATTAAAATGGCACTGTAATGTCACTCTTTATGTGGTCGTCTTCTGGCCTTGGCGCTGGCTAGGTGGAACTGCGGATCGAACCACACAAGTCGTGGACATGACCATTCAGCACATATAGTTATAGGCATCTAAAGATGTATACGCCCTCAGTTTCTCTTTACGCTCGGTTTCTCTATCAGGTGTAGATGTCAGGCCACTCGACCAAGGTAATCCTGTCAGATCGTCCACCATCGAGTGTGTACGGGTCAGCCAATCTGGTTCCGTCCGTTAAAATTAACTTTTGCAAATAACAATCGTGGTCCTGGACAGTGAGTGATCTTACACATTAGGATAATATCGGATTTTCTCCAGTCATTGTTAAAAAACAAGCTAACAAAACTTGCTAACTGGCGTTAGTGAAGCGGCCAGAGGGGTCGCTCTGCCTCCACCTAAGCTCCGCCCACAGAAAACATCCCCATGTTTACTAACTGGAAAGAGGTCTATTCTCCGTTCATTTATGATCGGTCTAATACATCATTAGATAGAACTGTCATACATAGGAGGGGGTGGGATGGGATCCCACCATCCCACCCCCTCTTATAACTAGGGCACAGTACTTACATCAATTCATACTATACCAATCCTGCTGATTTCAACATTCAAACACAAAACACTCAATCATACACAAACTTATACGCACGATAATGTTATACGCACGCGCACGCACACACACACACACACACACACACATACACACAACCTTCCTTCTCCACCCTCATGGTAATCTATCCCCAAATTTATTTATATAATTATTTTCTTTTGATATTTTTTTTTGTTGTTGTGTCTTGTCAATTACTGTTCTTATTTGTTTCATGTTGAATGTGTGATACAGGCTTTCTCTATACATATTTTTTTTTATAACATCAAATAATCATTGTATGCTGTACGCTTTGTCTTTTACACTTTGTTTGGGTTTTGTATCATGTGTGTGGTGTTGCCAATATTTGTATAACACTTATTGAAAAAAAAAAATAAAAAAAAATAAAAAAAAGAACTGTCATACATAGAAAGTAGACAGTATATGAAAAGTAACTAGCGTATGCCGTGTGGTTGATGTCCAGTGTTGCTGAGCAGAAATACATCATAAAAACACAGTATATTACACGTTTGTTTCTGTAAACCCCACGCCAGCTTCTTCGGCTCTCTTCATGGTCAAAAACCATACAGAAACTAAACGATTTAAGACAAATTTTCCTAAGAATTCTAAAGCTTCACATTTGAAATTAATCTAAACTTAAAATAAAACAATTTCCTCAGAGGAGTCGAAACTTTACGATCCAGTAATACGTCTGTCAGACGTTGAGCTCTGCCGTGATGCACATATGGGTGTATATTACTCAATATGTCAATAACTGTTCTTCGTAGCTAGTCGGAGAGGACCACTGTTCTTAAACTTATGAACTATATGGACTCGTATATCATGTGGTTATTTGTTGTCCTTTTTTTTTTTTGGAAAGAAACCTAAATTTACCCTGAAAACAGTTTTGTGAGAATAACCCTTTAATCTGATGGTAATCCCTCTGCTGGATATAGCAAATGATGACACAATTAACGTGTTAAACAATAAATAAATATTCATTAATTTTCAAAAACGGTGTGAATTATAATCTACTGACACTCCTACTTAATATCCAGAAGTGTGTATTTGCCCAGATGATTGACTGACCTGGATAACGGAGGGATCCTCTGTGCTGGACGCAGGGCGCTTCAGCACCTCCACCTCCTTCTCTAAATCTGATTTTAAAAACGAAAAATAAAAAATTGAAAAATTTACAATATTCAGATTTTGCAAATATATATGTTCTTACAATTAAGGGCCCTTTCACACCTACCTTGTTTGGTCCGAACTTTCTGACTTTTCAGTTTGGTCCGAATCAAAATTAAGTCAAGTCAAGTTTATTTGTATAGCGCTTTTCACAATACAGATTGTATCAAAGCAGCTTCACAGTATTAAATTAAAATAATACAACAAAGTTTGTTTCAAGAGGAATTTATTGATTGATAAAATTAAATTAAATATCCCCAAAATATCCCCAACTGAGCAAGCCAAAGGCAACAGTGGCAAGGAACCGAAAAACTCCATCAAGTGACCTAATGGTGTCCTAAAACTCCATCAGGTGACTTATGGAGAAAAAAAACCTTGGGAGAACCCAGGCTCAGTCGGGGGCCAGTTCTCCTCTGGCATTTATGAGCTAGAGGCCGGATTGTAGTTTGAACTGTGGGATTATATGAATGCCTGGCTGAAGAGATGCGACTTTAATCTAGTTTTAAACTGGGAGAGCGAGTCTGAGCAACGAACAGTATCAGGAAGACTATTCCAGAGTTTTGGAGCCAAATGTGAAAATGCTCTCCCTCCTTTGGTGGTTCTGGATATCCTAGGTATGACCAAAAGCCTTGAATTTAGTGATCTTAAAGAGCGCGATGGATTATAGGGTGATAGAAGATCCGTTAAATAGACTGGAGCTAAGCCGTTTAGGGCTTTATAAGTCAGTAGCAATACCTTGTAATTAATACGGAACTTTATAGGTAACCAATGCAGTGATGATAAAATCGGTGTTATATGATCATATTTTCTTGATCTCGTAAGAACTCTAGCGGCGGCATTTTGGACTAACTGTAGCTTGTTTATTGAGGATGCAGGACAACCAGCTAATAAAGCATTACAGTAATCCAGTCTCGAGGTCATAAATGCATGAACTAACTTTTCTGCATCAGAAACTGATAGCATATTACGTAGCTTAGCAATGTTTCTAAGGTGGAAAAAGGCTGTTTTTGTAACATATGAAATATGATTTTCAAAAGACAGGTTGCAATCGAGTATAACACCCAGGTCTTTTACTGTAGCGGATAAAGTAACAGGACATCCTATGATGTTAAAGTTGTATTGTGCGAGGTTTTGTGGGCGGTTTTTTGAACCGATAAGTATTACCTCTGTCTTGTCTGGATTTAATAAAAGAAAATTACGCGTCATCCAATCTTTTATATCTTTAACACACTCTGTCAATTTGGAAAATTTAGCGTTTTCATCCGGCCTTATTACAGGTGTGAAACCTCCCCCGGACCACGGTCCGGACCAAACAGACGAAATTTGGTCCGACGAAAAGAGGTAGTCTCGGTCCGGATCAAACTGAGCAAAGGTTTGGTTCGTTTCTAGTGTGAAAGCATTTTCTGTATGGTTCGGACTTTTGGACCATTTACAGGAAGTTCCGGTGATTCCCGCGTAGCCTAAACAACTGAAGAAGAATATTTATGTGCAGATCTGTCAGTCCTGCCCACAGCGTTTCTTCCAGCTGATTCACACGCGCGTGCACACACACACACACACACACACACACACACACACACACACACACACACATTTGTCCTGCGCGTCCTGCCGGCGATGATAAAATGTTCGCACAACGAGGACGTTCATTTGGAAAATTTGAACTGGCCTCGAGTATAGTTGGTGCTGCCGGTCGTAATGCCGTAATAATAACAGTATAGTGGCAACGATATGCGCCTGTTCATTCATTCTTGTCAAAGTTACCCGCTGAATTGACAACACGCTGACGTCAGACGCACGTCCGTTTACAAACCAATCAATGTCAAGATGCAGCCCATATAGATGATGACGACAGGACGCAAGTACGTCATGAAAAGTTCTTCAGTGCGCTCGCATAATTGCAATGTGAAACCAAACCAAAACTAACCAAATGTATACAATGTATCAAAACATGAACTCTGGTTCGGACCTTGGTGCGGACTTTCAGGTGTGAAAGGGCCCTAAGAAGCAACTTTTATAATCTTACCAGCACATTTTGACTTCATCTTCTGCATTGCCACCATCTGTTTCTTTGCAAACTTTATCAGATCTTCTTTAGACAGTGAGTCCAGCTGTACAGAGAAGAGCACAGTCAGTCACTACCTCTCTCCTGAGGCGGGCTTCTTCAGCCGAACACACACAAGCGGCTCTGATTCAGCTGTTACTGAACATTCAGTCAGTCAATAAATGCACAATTTTCAAGCTTTTGGACCCCATTCACTTTCATTGAACAGACAAAAACATTCCTTTATATTATTTTGTGCCCTACATATATTATTTTTATTTTTTACAAAATTTTCTTCTGATTATTTCGCTCCTATATATTTATAATTAGCCTCCAATAAGAATAAAATAAGACTTTCCTCTGGATTTTTATTTTATTAGTAGTATTATTATCATAGTATCAACCAGTGGTGTGCCTCAAGGCTCAGTCTGGGGCCTCTTCTGTTTATTGTGTACTGCCTCCAGAACAGATTTTCAGTAAATTTAATATAAATTTGCAGATGACACCCAGCTCTATATGTCTTCAAAGCCTAGTTCAGTATTACCGTCTTCCTCTCGTTTACTTTGTCTTTCTGAAATTAAATCATGGTTTACATGCAATTTTCTCAAAGTTAATAGTGCGAAGACTGACATTGTATTAGTAGGTACTAAATCAAAACTGCGTAATTGTGGAAGTTTTACACTTACTATCGACAACTGTTATCTTTCCTTCTCAGGTCAAGAGTCTGGGTGTCATCCTTGACAGTACTCTGTGTTTCGAGGCGCATGTACACAATATTACACGGTCCGTATATTACTATCACTAAATATGATACCACTGATACAGGGGTGGTAGTGGCGCAATGGATAAGACACATGCCTTTGGTGTGAGAGACCCGGGTTCGAATCCACTGTGAGACACCAATGTGTCCCTGAGCAAGACACTTAACCCCTAGTTGCTCCAGAGGCGTGCGACCTCTGACATATATAGCAATTGTAAGTCGCTTTGGATAGAAGCGTCAGCTAAATGAATAAATGTAAATGTAAATGTAAATGTAAATGTAAATATGAATCGTCTTCGACCATCTCTCTCTGTTAATGGCACTGCTGTCCTCGTGCACGCACTAGTTACCTCTCGAACTGACTACTGTAACTCTCTGATCACCTCTCGAACTGACTACTGTAACTCACTGACTACTGTAACTCTCTGATCACCTCTCGAACTGACTACTGTAACTCTCTGATCACCTCTCGAACTGACTACTGTAACTCACTGACTACTGTAACTCTCTGATCACCTCTCGAACTGACTACTGTAACTCTCTGCTCACCTCTCGAACTGACTACTGTAACTCTCTGCTCACCTAACTCTCTGATCACCTCTCGAACTGACTACTGTAACTCTCTGCTCACCTCTCGAACTGACTACTGTAACTCTCTGCTCACCTCTCGAACTGACTACTGTAACTCTCTGATCACCTCTCAAACTGACTACTGTAACTCTCTGCTCACCTCTCGAACTGACTACTGTAACTCTGATCACCTCTCGAACTGACTACTGTAACTCTCTGATCACCTCTCGAACTCTCTGATAACCTCTCGAACTCTCTGCTCACCTCTCGAACTGACTACTGTAACTCTCTGATCACCTCTCGAACTGACTACTGTAACTCTCTGATCACCTCTCAAACTGACTACTGTAACTCTCTGCTCACCTCTCGAACTGACTACTGTAACTCTGATCACCTCTCGAACTGACTACTGTAACTCTCTGCTCACCTCTCAAACTGACTACTCTACTGTAACTCTCTGATCACCTCTCGAACTGACTACTGTAACTCTCTGCTCACCTCTCGAACTGACTACTGTAACTCTCTGCTCACCTCTCGAACTGACTACTGTAACTCTCTGCTCACCTCTCGAACTGACTACTGTAACTCTCTGATCACCTCTCGAACTGACTACTGTAACTCTCTGCTCACCTCTCGAACTGACTACTGTAACTCTCTGATCACCTCTCGAACTGACTACTGTAACTCTCTGCTCACCTCTCGAACTGACTACTGTAACTCTCTGATCACCTCTCGAACTGACTACTGTAACTCTCTGCTCACCTCTCGAACTGACTACTGTAACTCTCTGCTCACCTCTCGAACTGACTACTGTAACTCTCTGATCACCTCTCGAACTGACTACTGTAACTCTCTGCTCACCTCTCGAACTGACTACTGTAACTCTCTGCTCACCTCTCGAACTGACTACTGTAACTCTCTGCTCACCTCTCGAACTGACTACTGTAACTCTCTGCTCACCTCTCGAACTCTCTGATCACCTCTCGAACTGACTACTGTAACTCTCTGATCACCTCTCGAACTGACTACTGTAACTCTCTGCTCACCTCTCGAACTGACTACTGTAACTCTCTGCTCACCTCTCGAACTGACTACTGTAACTCTCTGATCACCTCTCGAACTGACTACTGTAACTCTCTGCTCACCTCTCGAACTGACTACTGTAACTCTCTGCTCACCTCTCGAACTGACTACTGTAACTCTCTGCTCACCTCTCGAACTGACTACTGTAACTCTCTGCTCACCTCTCGAACTGACTACTGTAACTCTCTGCTCACCTCTCGAACTGACTACTGTAACTCTCTGATCACCTCTCGAACTGACTACTGTAACTCTCTGCTCACCTCTCGAACTGACTACTGTAACTCTCTGATCACCTCTCGAACTGACTACTGTAACTCTCTGCTCACCTCTCGAACTGACTACTGTAACTCTCTGATCACCTCTCGAACTGACTACTGTAACTCTCTGATCACCTCTCAAACTGACTACTGTAACTCTCTGCTCACCTCTCGAACTGACTACTGTAACTCTGATCACCTCTCGAACTGACTACTGTAACTCTCTGCTCACCTCTCAAACTGACTACTCTACTGTAACTCTCTGATCACCTCTCGAACTGACTACTGTAACTCTCTGCTCACCTCTCGAACTGACTACTGTAACTCTCTGCTCACCTCTCGAACTGACTACTGTAACTCTCTGCTCACCTCTCGAACTGACTACTGTAACTCTCTGATCACCTCTCGAACTGACTACTGTAACTCTCTGCTCACCTCTCGAACTGACTACTGTAACTCTCTGATCACCTCTCGAACTGACTACTGTAACTCTCTGCTCACCTCTCGAACTGACTACTGTAACTCTCTGATCACCTCTCGAACTGACTACTGTAACTCTCTGCTCACCTCTCGAACTGACTACTGTAACTCTCTGATCACCTCTCGAACTGACTACTGTAACTCTCTGCTCACCTCTCGAACTGACTACTGTAACTCTCTGCTCACCTCTCGAACTGACTACTGTAACTCTCTGCTCACCTCTCGAACTGACTACTGTAACTCTCTGCTCACCTCTCGAACTCTCTGATCACCTCTCGAACTGACTACTGTAACTCTCTGATCACCTCTCGAACTGACTACTGTAACTCTCTGCTCACCTCTCGAACTGACTACTGTAACTCTCTGCTCACCTCTCGAACTGACTACTGTAACTCTCTGATCACCTCTCGAACTGACTACTGTAACTCTCTGCTCACCTCTCGAACTGACTACTGTAACTCTCTGCTCACCTCTCGAACTGACTACTGTAACTCTCTGCTCACCTCTCGAACTGACTACTGTAACTCTCTGCTCACCTCTCGAACTCTCTGATCACCTCTCGAACTGACTACTGTAACTCTCTGCTCACCTCTCGAACTGACTACTGTAACTCTCTGCTCACCTCTCGAACTCTCTGCTCACCTCTCGAACTGACTACTGTAACTCTCTGATCACCTCTCGAACTCTCTGATCACCTCTCGAACTGACTACTGTAACTCTCTGATCACCTCTCGAACTCTATGATCACCTCTCGAACTGACTACTGTAACTCTCTGAGCACCTCTCGAACTGACTACTGTAACTCTCTGCTCACCTCTCGAACTGACTACTGTAACTCTCTGCTCACCTCTCGAACTCTCTGATCACCTCTCGAACTCTCTGATCACCTCTCGAACTGACTACTGTAACTCTCTGCTCACCTCTCGAACTGACTACTGTAACTCTCTGCTCACCTCTCGAACTCTCTGCTCACCTCTCGAACTCTCTGATCACCTCTCGAACTGACTACTGTAACTCTCTGCTCACCTCTCGAACTCTCTGATCACCTCTCGAACTGACTACTGTAACTCTCTGCTCACCTCTCGAACTCTCTGATCACCTCTCGAACTGACTACTGTAACTCTCTGCTCACCTCTCGAACTGACTACTGTAACTCTCTGCTCACCTCTCGAACTGACTACTGTAACTCTCTGATCACCTCTCGAACTGACTACTGTAACTCTCTGCTCACCTCTCGAACTGACTACTGTAACTCTCTGCTCACCTCTCGAACTCTCTGATCACCTCTCGAACTCTCTGATCACCTCTCGAACTGACTACTGTAACTCTCTGCTCACCTCTCGAACTGACTACTGTAACTCTCTGCTCACCTCTCGAACTCTCTGCTCACCTCTCGAACTGACTACTGTAACTCTCTGCTCACCTCTCGAACTCTCTGATCACCTCTCGAACTGACTACTGTAACTCTCTGCTCACCTCTCGAACTGACTACTGTAACTCTCTGCTCACCTCTCGAACTCTCTGCTCACCTCTCGAACTGACTACTGTAACTCTCTGCTCACCTCTCGAACTCTCTGATCACCTCTCGAACTGACTACTGTAACTCTCTGCTCACCTCTCGAACTGACTACTGTAACTCTCTGCTCACCTCTCGAACTCTCTGATCACCTCTCGAACTCTCTGATCACCTCTCGAACTGACTACTGTAACTCTCTGCTCACCTCTCGAACTGACTACTGTAACTCTCTGCTCACCTCTCGAACTCTCTGCTCACCTCTCGAACTGACTACTGTAACTCTCTGATCACCTCTCGAACTCTCTGATCACCTCTCGAACTCTCTGATCACCTCTCGAACTGACTACTGTAACTCTATGATCACCTCTCGAACTGACTACTGTAACTCTCTGATCACCTCTCAAACTGACTACTGTAACTCTCTGCTCACCTCTCGAACTGACTACTGTAACTCTCTGCTCACCTCTCGAACTGACTACTGTAACTCTGATCACCTCTCGAACTGACTACTGTAACTCTCTGATCACCTCTCGAACTGACTACTGTAACTCTCTGCTCACCTCTCGAACTGACTACTGTAACTCTCTGCTCACCTCTCGAACTGACTACTGTAACTCTCTGATCACCTCTCGAACTGACTACTGTAACTCTCTGCTCACCTCTCGAACTGACTACTGTAACTCTATGATCACCTCTCGAACTGACTACTGTAACTCTCTGCTCACCTCTCGAACTGACTACTGTAACTCTCTGATCACCTCTCGAACTGACTACTGTAACTCTCTGATCACCTCTCGAACTGACTACTGTAACTCTCTGCTCAGTGGTGTTTCACAGAAACCTATTCATACACTTCAGATGGGTCAGAGTTCAGCAGCTCGGATCATTACCCGAACTCCGCTGGATGAGCATATCACTCCAGCTTTAGGGCACCTTCACTCACTTCCAATCAGATATCGTATTCAATTCAAGATTTTACTTTTTACTTATAAGGCTCTTCATAATCTAGCACCTTCATATCTGAGTGGACATCTTCATGTGTACCTACCCGATCCCTCAGGTCTTCTGCTTCTGTGACTCTTGTTGCACCATCTGTGCTTTAGACTATGGGAAGTAGAGCCTTTAGTTGTATTGCTTCAGCGATTTGGAAAACTTTACCTCAAGATATACGAAATAGTCTTAGTCTTTCGATTTTTAAATCACGTCTTAAAACTCATTCTTTTAGATTAGCCTATCCTGATTGATTTTATTGGGTATTGATTTTTTTGTATTATTGTTATTGTGTTGGTGTTTTTTTTTCTCTGTTTAATGATGTATTTTATTATTGTAAGGTGTCCTTGAGTGTCTTGAAAGGTGCCCACAAATAAAATTAATTATTATTATTTATCATCAATGAAACGCACACAAATATGTACATAAATATACAGAGCAATAACCTAAAACAGACATTAGCATTTCAACTTTAAACATGCAGTTTGTTTTCGAAAAGTGTTTCAAATATACTTATTATTATTATTATTATTATTATACTTTTCACCAGTCAAGTCAATACCGTCTAACAATAGCTACTTAGCATCCATGAGCCTTTACAAGTAAAAAAAAAAAAGACTTCCTGAACTTCTAGAACTGTACAGGCAAACCATAGCTGATGATGAACTGTATCAAAGTTTCATTTTCCATCAAACACAATATGAATGGTGGAAGTGTCACTCAAAGAAGGATCTCACCTTGGATTTGCCTGTCTGTCCTGCAGGTGACGTCACGGCCTCGGCGCTTGCGTCATGCGGTGACGTCACGGCCTCGGCGCTCGCGTCCTGCTGCAGGTGTAAAGCGTTAATAATACAATCCTACAATCCCTGTGTTCATTATGATTGCAGTTTAGTTCTATGCAGGATCACAGTCCACGAGAAGCTGAAGTATCTCACACAGCAATGTCAACACTGCTCTATAATACAGATGTAGTCATTCTCGTGTCATACTGTGGGATTACCATGGTGAACCTTGAGGCATCATGTAAATACCATTCATTGCCTGTAACAGCCCTCACTCTTCATTACTAATGGTTAAGACTATTTCTGTTCAGGTCACTAACTTTTAACACATTCAGCTGATCAACAATAAGACAAATTTGCATGCATTAATGATAATTGTTCGTTTAAATCAATCTATACACAGCTTCTACAGAAGCTTTAAGTGTTTAAACTTCAGCGACTAACCTCCATTCTTGTGAGGAGTCAAGAAAGACAGCTGCTTAAACCGGGAATGTCTGGGAAACGATCATTTATTCACAAATCCACTGCGTGTAAACATATCTAGCATCTCTGTGCTGTTACTTCCGCCTTCGGTACTTCCGCAGGAGCGCGAGGCAGGATCAGCCAATCGCGTTCGTTTGTCGACCCGGATTACCTCCACGTCACTGTTTGTTTTGGTTGCCACGTCTGTATGAATGACGTCTCGACTGTCCAATCACAGGCGGCTCGTGCGGTGCTCCAGCTGACCGGATTGGCTAGTCAGAGCAGAGGCGGGACTTGAGAACAACCGGACAACTACGAGAACAGAACTTTCTACAGGAACGTTAAATTCATATTCACAGACGCAAATAATAATACTTTTAATCCTCCATGTACTTACTATATACTTGTTTTTTATTAGATTTTTTTTTAAATTTAAAATACATGATAAAAAGTGTGAGGTATAAAACACAAAACTCCAAACTGATCACACTTGCAGGTATAGGTCACAGTGAATGAAGAAACTACACAGGCCTTATCATTCCTAACCTCATCTCTGCCCTCTCTCTCTCTCTCTCTCTCTCTCTCTCTCTCTCTCTCTCTCTCTCTCTCTCTCTCTCTCTCTCTCTCTCTCTCTCTCTCTCTCTCTCTCTCTCTCTCTCTCTCTCTCTCTCTCTCTCTCTCTCTTTCTTTCTGGCAATTACAAATAAACTTATGCAAAATAGCAGCCATTTATAAACTTATTTCTGATTACAATGTAGTCTATTACTTGTGGTGAACACTATTACAAAAATCATACCGTATGTAAAACTGTGGGAACCTTTTCTGCTATCTAGCAAAGAATAAGGATGGGCGATATTACCAAAATCTCAATTTTACTTCACAGTAACAATATCATGGTTTCACAATTCTCAATATCAGTTTTAATTCTACAGCTTTGTTTTTTTTTTGTTTGTTTGTTTTTTGTATTTTAAGTAATTTTATGTTTATTTTATGTAAAGTTTATTTGTTTCTATAAGTTTATTAAAATTTTAAAGTGTATCTAAAATTTAAAATTAGAATGAATTTAGATTCATTTGACACTATTTACCCCTTTTTTATGATTATTTTTTATGTTTTTTCCCCCAATTGTGTTTTTGATTATTTATTTTTTTACATTGTTAGGTATATCGGTAAAGTGTTACAGAATGCAAAAACAGGCCAACATAGACGGTTTATCCAATAAACAATAACATGGTCTTTAAAATAAAAATGTAAAGAATCCCATTGGACAGAGTGGACAGCAGGCACGGCGTTATGGGTGTGCTTTTCAGCAGGCCCAGCCAAACTTAAAGCAGAGCGACCGCGGGTGCGTGGGGTTAAACAGTGATTTGATAACGTTTTTAATTTAAGGCCCACCCACAATTGGTCTGGCCCATCCAACACTGTAATCCTGGCGCCGTGCCTGATGGACACCGAGAGTGAACAGTGATTGTGAAAGTAATTTATGTTTAAAGTTGAAGAAGTAGTGCATTTAAAGTTCTTTGGCAATATTTTACATATTGTTTCCCATCTGAATCCAGTTCACACTCAAGTATTGTTAGTGGTTGTATGTGAGTGATAGGAAATCATCCATCCATCCTTTATATCACTTCTCCACCCTGCCGTTATGTTGTCCACCCTGTTTAGCTTTTTCTTTTCTTTTTTTGTTGTTGAATAATTTCATAAAATCAGCAAAAACATACTAATAATTCAGTGACAATTAACATTTACTGGATTATCAATAATGCAATACAAAAAAAAAAAAAAAGTGAACAAAAACACCTTTTAGGCATTTGTATCTGAAAACAAAAAGAAATGTAAAATTATGTGTTTGTGAGAAAGTAAGTTACATTCATAGACAATATTTATATTTTCTGATGATTTATTGACTGATAAGCTTTTAAAGATACGTGACTTGTCTATGATAATGTACAAAGTGCCCATAAATTACAATCATAAGTATTTGAAACTGTTGTTAATTTTTCCCTAACAGGGTGGACAGTTTTGATCTTTCATTTCATTTATTTTGTTTAATAAATGGTTAAATTTACTTACCCAAGCTTTACAAAAATTATTTTTTGATTTAGATTTTTTGAATTTGAAATTTTCGAGTTTGATTTTCAACATTTTATTATGGCCAAAAGGCACCGAATATATAGTTAGTGGAGGCGGGGCCCAGTGTGAGGTAGTGGAGGCAGGGCCCAGTGTGAGGTAGTGGAGGCGGAGCTCAGTGTGAGGTAGTGGAGGCGGAGCTCAGTGTGAGGTAGTGGAGGCAGGGCCCAGTGTGAGGTAGTGGAGGCAGGGCCCAGTGTGAGGTAGTGGAGGCAGGGCCCAGTGTGAGGTAGTGGAGGCAGGGCCCAGTGTGAGGTAGTGGAGGCGGGGCCCAGTGTGAGGTAGTGGAGGCGGAGCTCAGTGTGATGTAGTGGAGGCGGGGCCCAGTGTGAGGTAGTGGAGGCGGAGCTCAGTGTGAGTTAGTGGAGGCGGGGCCCAGTGTGAGGTAGTGGAGGCAGGGCCCAGTGTGAGGTAGTGGAGGCGTGGCTAAGTGTGAGGTAGTGGAGGCGGAGCTCAGTGTGAGGTAGTGGATGCGGGGCCCAGTGTGAGGTAGTGGAGGCGGGGCCCAGTGTGAGGTAGTGGAGGCGGAGCTCAGTGTGAGGTAGTGGAGGCAGGGCCCAGTGTGAGGTAGTGGAGGCGGAGCTCAGTGTGCGGTAGTGGAGGCGGGGCCCAGTGTGAGGTAATGGAGGCGGGTCCAGTGTGAGGTAGTGGAGGCGGGGCCCATTGTGAGGTAGTGGAGGCAGGGCCCAGTGTGAGGTAGTGGAGGCGGAGCTCAGTGTGCGGTAGTGGAGGCGGGGCCCAGTGTGAGGTAATGGAGGCGGGTCCAGTGTGAGGTAGTGGAGGCGGGGCCCATTGTGAGGTAGTGGATGCGGGTCCAGTGTGAGGTAGTGGAGGCGGGGCCCATTGTGAGGTAGTGGAGGCGGGGCCCTCAAGCACACCGGTCAGTGGTCGCACCGCCCTGAAACTCATTAATCTTTAAAGGTGAACTAAGTAACTTTTTTTACCTTAACTGAACAGCTTCGGAGTCATTGGAATGGTTATATTACTTATTTCGGGTTGAATGGTGGTCGTTTCGCACCCCCCTGGTGCCCGTGAGCGGAAAATACGCACTTGCAACTTTGAGCCGGCGGGCCGCCGGCCGCTGCGTCAGGAAGTCACGCATGATATCAGGTCTCGCGATGTAAACAATTGCTTTACGGCCAAAAGAAATCTGCTAAAATGCTGTCATTATTGCGCTCCCTCACGCTGTTCGATCCCGAATGAAGAAGACGTTTGAAAGAATGTCCCATCTGCTTTGATGTCGTTGATCTACTTAGCCTGGTTAAAACCAGACCCTTCTCAGTTGAAACTGAGTGTAGGGTCTGGGGAAGCTATGTAGACAATTCATTTCCAAAGGGGCGTCACCAACCGACGTAGCTCCCTTCGCAGGGAGCTTGATTGACAGGCGATCTAACCAATCATAATCCGCCATCCGCCATTTTGTCCGACAAAGCAGTCAGGAGAGATCAAAGAGTATAGAAGTAACTTCTATACTCTTTGGAGAGATAGCAGATTAACATGGGAGGATTTGAACATGAATAACGGAGTGTACTGACGTCTTTCCGCGGTTAAAACAACAATCCTTCCCATGTTCATTCATGTTTATTTGATGCTATAAATGAACTAGAAGGAAGTGATGATTGGTTCACGAGCAGCTTTAACTGATGCTCTACAGCGATTTGTCAGACACATTAAAGAGCCACAAAACGGTATGTATCGTTTCAATTTCTTTTAAAAAATGACCAAATTTGAAAGGTGAGACTTTGTTTAATATGTTTAATATCAAAAGTAACAGAAAAGTAACCTGGTCTGTCCTGTCTGTCAGCGTGTTGTCAGTCTCCTCTCTGCTCCGCAATGTATTTTTCACTGCGTGAGAACATGGTGTGGCGTGAGAGCAGCGTAGCTTGTCGGGCATAGCGACAGTAACTAAGGAGGGCGGGTCTTTGCGATCAGATCGATGAAGGAGATGACGTATGCTTCGAGTGTTGTTCTTTGCTCCGGTTTAAACGAAAACGGTAATTTTTAATTCGCTCAAAACAGACGCGATAACTGATTCGAAGGAGTGATGTTCCACGGCGGCATCCATCTTTGTAATGAAATCTCCTTCAGCGTCGCTGCGCTGTCGTCATCATGTAAATCCCTCCCCAAACGTTTCTGATTGGTGCCGCGATTTCGGCGGCACAGAAATGAGTTTGAATGGGCTCTTCTCCAGACTATCCTGGAGAGAGAATTAAAATTCGCCGGAAGTAGTCTGGGTTTTCCCAGGCTATGATCTACTAGCCTCTGGTGTCTAAGAATCGCCAACGAGTTTTTACAACAGTGTTGTCAAATATCTATTCCGAAGCTGTGGGGGGAGCTCTAGAGAGAAACCTGCGAGCAAAAAGCGAGAATACAGTGAAGAAATCCCGAAGCTACTGAGTGCTGCTTTAACTGTGTAGACTTGGAATTTAGTCTTTCCCCTTATTATTAGATTCACAGGACCGGACACCAGTTATCTTGCCAAGAAGAATCTTTATTCTTATATGTCAGGAGAGAAACTCTGAGAAGATGTTATACATTCATGCCAGGTCTATACGTTCTCGTATTTCTCTTCCCTCACATCTCTTAGTTTCTCTCTCCTCTCTTAGTTTCTCTCTCATAGTTTCTCTGATGTGTACAGTTAGATTGAGCTTATATACATCACTGAGAGGTGTTGCTTAAGCTTTAAAAATGGAACGTATATGTCATGCGAACACATGGCACAATTCACTTCCATATTAAGAACATATCTTTGTTGCTTACATCTGCATCAGTTGCAAACATGTTACATTGTACACACCCTCTACAAAATATAGCTCATACACCTGTCTCATGTGACATGATCTTCACATGGTTCCATGCTATCTATAGTCTCCTCATGCACTCAACACAGACACATAACTCTGGCTTGACAAAATACATTATGAAATTATTATGTAAATGAATAAAGAAAAATAATACAAATACATAACATTAAACAGTACATTTTTAGTCTTCAACTGGAATCAGAAACAGGAGTTATAGTGGAGAACGTGGCATGTGAAAGTCTGACATTCAACTCTTCCTGAACGAGCCAAAGTCAGTTGTATGTTAATGGAGCAGAAAGAGAAGGAGAAGATCAGAGACTGAACATGGCAGATGTGAAGCAGTCTGTACTACAAACACACCTGTAGATCAACTGTCAATCATAATCATAACGTAGCTAATGATTAATCCTTAATGGGTCCATTGACTGATTTACTTCCCCTCGTAATATAATTTTCAGGCTAAATGAGTGGGAATGACGTGGCAGACGAGCTCGTTCAGTTCCGGAGCTCATATTATTACCAGAGGTAAATCTGATCTAACCTCATAATCCTCATGTTTCATGTCAGACTTCAGAGTTAGCTAATTCACACCAACATTAACATGTTTTGCTAACAATCAGTTTGGGACAGTCTATCCATAAAACATTTAGTGAAATCCTGACAGATCCTTAAAGATGTGAGGCGGATCACTCTGGCTTTTCTTTTCTTTAATTATTTATCTTTATTTCCTTTCCTTTGAAACGGCATCAGATGTGAAGGAGGAGAAGAGTTCACGCATCAGCCATTATGTGCAGCTGTGTTTCTCAATTACAGTGATGAGGAGCATTCAACGACTACAAATCAACGTCAGTGTCACTGTCGACACCATTATGAGCTGATACCAGTCACCCAGTGGTGATCCCACAGTAAACACTGAAGCTGTACAGTCCCAGCCGAGGAATAAGAGTCTTATCTAGCAAACCCATCACTCATTTTCTAAAAAATGTATATACTTTTAACCTAAAATGCTCATCTTACACATCCACGACTTCACACATTACGTAATCACGTTGGCAAGGTCACGAGTGACGTAAACGGAAATTGTAGGGAAGGGCGTAAAACTATTATCTCATTTTCTCCTCCAACTTCAAAATCGTCCGAAATCGTTGTTTTACCTTTTATTTATTTGTTTTTTCGTAAATGGCGTTACTTAGTCTTTGCTCGTTCTCTTTGTAAACACTAGATCTGTTCTTACGCCTACGTCACACTTGACCTTTCAACCTGATTACGTAATGTGTGGATCATCACAGCTAGAGCAAGACCAGCATTTGTGGTTAAAAGTATATAAATGTTTATTATGTTCTGGTTTGTCTAGATAAGACTCTTATTCCTCGGCTGGATCGTGTCGAGACTTTGAAGCTGCACTGAAACTCACATCTGGACCTTCGACCCGTTGGACCCCATTGAAGTCACTATATGGAGGAACATCCTGGAGTGTTTTCCTCAAAAACCTTCATTTCTTTTCAGCTGAAGAAAGAAAGACATGAACATCTTGGATGACGAGGAGGAGAGTAAATGATCAGGAAATGTTCATTCTGAAGTGAACGACTCCTTCAAACTTCCCTCAGATCACTAGATGAAACATCTGGACTCTTCTCTCAGTTAAACACAGTTCAGTTTCTTCTTCAGACCTCGAGACTGCCCATGGCTAACCAATGGAAATATGAACAAAAAACTATTTTCTGAGTGGATTACAATTATTATTATTTATTAAATGATGAGTAGAGCACATTTTCTATACATTTATTTGACCTCAAAAGCCTCATGAACTCTGACATCCTCAGGAGACATGGATCCCAGGTCGAGGACTAGAGCGGTGTGGGTGAATCAAGCTCCTCAGGCAGATGAGGATCAATAAGATGTGCGTCTTCTCCTGAATCTATTGAACATCTGGTTAATCATGACTGGAAGAGGCTCAGCAGCAGCCGTTAGTCTTCACTGTTTCTCCTGAATCTATTGAACATCTGGTTAATCATGACTGGAAGAGGCTCAGCAGCCGTTAGTCTTCACTGTTTCTCCTGAATCTATTGAACATCTGGTTAATCATGACTGGAAGAGGCTCAGCAGCCGTTAGTCTTCACTGTTTCTCCTGTGAATGGACTTTGAGGACATGAGGGATTAACTATCTGAGAGCACATCATCACTGTGGACTGAGAGCTGAACACTCACGATTCAGTCGGACCTTCGAGGAATGTCACTGTGTGTGTGTCTCTGTGTGTGTGTGTGTTAATCAGTGTGAGTTCGCAGCAGGAGACGCGGGGCGAGGTGAGTGATATATCCCTGCTGTGGTCCTTCTCCACCTGTGATTGGCACTGAAGCACAATCAAACTCCAGCTGCTTCTGGGACTTAGACTGATTAAACTGAACCTCTGTCTTGCTTCACGCAAGCATGAACATGACAGTACACCTACTGTACCCACAAACACTTCACCACTCAGAAGACCTGTGGGACTTGTGCGGATGCTTTTATCCAGAGTCACGGACCTGGCAGTCAAAGTATGTGTTGCATTAGTTGTAAGTATACATGCATTCCCTGGGAATCAAAGCTGTCAGCGTGATGCTCTTGCATTGATGGCCATTACTTTCTGACACAGCCGTTCTTTCTTCCAGTGCTGAACAATTCAAATCTTTGTGGGTCTCACAGACTCTGGATTACTTCACCAACCCTCCTTTGAGTCACTTGTTGAAGACAAAATACCTCTTGAGGAGGGGACTGGTTGTAAATCGTACCTCACCAACACTAAAACAGGCTAAACTGACCATCATTGTTTCCACATTTCAAACAGCATCTCCCAAACTCAGTGATATATGTTGTAAAAAGACTTTAAACACACCTCACAAGTTATTGACCCTCATCCTTCCCACGCTGGTCAAAATGACCCGAAGTCCTAAAATTATACTTTTTTTTTTTTAAAGCTCATTTCATTTTGATAATTTTTTTCTTTTTTTTAATGCATTTTTTTGGGGAGATTTATTTATTTATTTATTTATTTACTAGATTTAATCAATAAATAATCAATAAATAATCATTTAAGCACATTCCTCACATTCTTTCATCTTAAAGTCAATATTATAACATGATATTTCACGGCTCTAGATGGGCTTATATCTCTATATGGAGTAAATGAGCTGTTCCTCTGGATCCTAGAGTCAGTTTCTTCAGTGTGCATTCAGATACACATATGTAGACATTATAAAATAATGTTTTGGTAAAGTTTTAGCATTTTGGGTTTTTTTTATGTGTACTGAAGCATTCCTCACATTCCATTCATTCCTAAGGGGGTCAAATTGACGCGTGAGGAAAGGATTTGTTACTTTTTTAAATTTCAACCACAAAACTCCTCGATTCGAAGTGCAACAAAAGTCCTGGGGTCTTGGACCCCTCTGATGAACACTCAATAAAAAAATAAAAAGATTTAAGAACATGAACATGATGAGGAAGAACACAATGAATCTGCCTGTAAATCCTGAAAGTCACATTTGTAAAAAAAAAAATAAAAAAAAATAAAAAACCTTGAAACTTGTTAAGCAAAACCTTAATTTCATGATATTAACATCAACAATAATAACATCGTTACTAACAGAAAAAGCATTGCTGATATCAACGGTGGAATTTCAGTGCTAGATTGTTATGGCTGTCACAATACAAAAATTTCAGTAGCAATACAAGATACCTCTTACCTCTGTAAGCACACGTAATTACCGTGTTAATTTAAAGAAGTATGTAGTTTCTGCAACACTAGTGGCACCTAGCCTGAATTACAGAAATAAAGCATATTTTCAATCCCCACACAACTCTAGTGTATGATACACATTTGATACACAGTTATTCTGACATTTAACCACATTTAATACTTAAGATGACTGTTTTTTAAACACAGTTATAGTTGATTTTATTGTTATAATTTTCACTTGTGGCATGTTTTATGTTTTCTCCAACAGCTCAAGTATATGTGCATACAGGCCTATAGAATGGTGCATACAACACATTTATAAGGGAAAAACTAGTAAATAATGGTAAATAATGAGAGTAAATTCCAAGTGATCAAGGGCTTTCCATTTAAACCACTAGGCTTTCTGGCACGACTGATGTGCTCTAATGCACTGGTTCTTCTGGACTCGGATCTGAAGAGCTCAGGTAACTCAATGAAGATCTCCAGATTCAACACAGCCTGAGTTTGTTTCACATCCATTGCATATGGTCTTTATGCACACTCCATAGCTAGCATCTTAACAAACTCCACTAGGAGGCGCTGAAGAACAGATCCTCATTATGAAGAACCCTGAAGAAATCAACAGTTGTGTTTGTGTTCCTTCACCAGGAGGAGCTATAAATAAACCTAAATGAACTGAATAGGCTTTGTGTTGATGCAGTTGTAAAATGCTTGGAATATTTAGGTAGTATTCAGTACATGTTAACCGGTAATGCTGTCCTGAAAGCATTAGACGACGTCTCTGTTGAAGTAAATGCACACACACTTGGTTCAGTCTATAGAGAAGCTGAAGGCACAGTAACAGCTGAGATCAACACAGTCAGCTTAGACGCCGATAACGATGAGGTCTGCGATCCGATGGGTTCTGTTCATGACCGTAGTGAAACAGCCTTTGTTTGAAATGCCCAGATGCACAATCAGACTAAATCAGCGAACTATTGATATGAAGCATTGCTATAATTTAAAATACACTGAATATTCAGTAATATTGGTTTGACTGCACTGACATGAAAACAAAAGTTGATCTGTATAATGACGCTATTGTGTTTTTAGAGCTGCTTTACAGCAGAATGTGAAATTGTCTCAAATTTGATCAAGTTTGCATCATTGATTCTGTTATTTTCCTGTTTATGAAATAATCTGTACTGTATAAATATGCCACAGAAATAAAGCAGACTTGACTTGATTAAACGACTCCCCTTGGCTTTGGTCAGAGCCACACACTTGATACGCATAGACTTTGGTAGTATGAAGTCTTGACCGCGTCAGAAAGAAATGACAGTGTTTTCCCCCCGTCAGCTCTGATTCATAGAGGAGCTGAAGCAGGAAGAAAATAATCAGATAAATAAGAGTCAGTGGTCAGTGACAGCAGATCTATCTGTCCGCCTCCACTCGGCTAATATCGCCTCGCTCGATCTGTCTACGCCCCTGCTTCACTCCTGAGTCCCGAACGCACCGGCCGAGAGCGACTGCTGTGACAGCAGTGTGTTAGCAGGATAGATGAGCCTCACACACACACACACACACACACACACACACACACACACACACACACACACACACACACACACACACACACACACACACACAGCAGTGTGTTAGCAGGATAGATGAGCCTCACACACACACACTGGGTTCTCTTCTCCGTAAACCAGCCTGATGGCCTAAAGGTAATAGCAACTGTCAGATAAACGCCCAACACACCAGTTTCTTTGGCGTTGGTGGATTTGTTTGTTTCTGCTTGACTGTTTTACAGGTGCTTTACAAGTTTTACAACGGCAATTTCACAACAGTCATTAAATCTCAACGTCATTTCTCTTCTACAAACAGGGCAGTCGCGAATATGACGTGTGTAATGGCAGCATAAATAAGACACCACTTCCCCCACCGCTTCGCTCGCTCTGTGTGTGTGTGTGTGTGTGTGTGTGTGTGTGAGGAAGATCTGCAAGGTCTGTGCAAACACAACTACTGCAATCATTCTTTGAAGAACTTCCTACAAATATTTGCTTAATTTGCAATGTTATAGTATGTTATTAAATGTAGTAGTTTGCAACACATTTGTGTTTACAGATATGTATGATATTAAGAACATTACACGCTTATCTCCCGTTATTAATTGCTATTGGAAATATGCACATTAGTAGGGGTGAGCGGGGCACAATGTAATGTGGGGCAAGTTGTCACACACTTGTCTTAAATACTTCCACAAATGCCAGCATGACGAAACTTAGTGTATTTTCTAGTTGCCATATCAACACTATATAGAGGAAAAATGTAGTCACATTTCACTTCCATTCTTCCAGGGTTAACAAATAAAAAGTATACACCGTATTAATGAAACAAAAAAAAATTGTACTATATGTGAAATTAATGCGGGTAAAAATAAATACTCTGAACCCTAAGTAGGTTTTCACAAACGGAGACAGTGAAACAGCGCTAGTCTGTGCCCCGCTCTCCTCTATTAGAGGTTTCTGGTGTCCTTCACTGCAGGACAGGCAGCGTCCGCATCTATAAAGAGCCACTGACTTGATTAAAGTCGATATGAATGACGTTTATCGAGACCGGAGATGTTGTGACTGCAGGTGGTGAGCAGATGCTCTTCTCTTTCCCGCTGACCAGTGCAACACAATCGTTGACACAGCCACAGCACAGTCATGTTAATCCAGCCAATGAACACGTTTGCATGTGCACCAATAATGTGATCATTTACAATAATCAAAGGACTTAAACGCAGTAAGATATTTACATGACCAGAGCAAACCTCTTCACTCCTGTTTACATACAATTTCCATTCTTTCCTGCTGTGTTTATGAATCTGCACATGAAAACATAATTTGTGTTTGTCACAAGCACATGCACACTTCAGTCAGAGTGGAACAGATGCCATTGAAGTGTTTACACGCCTGTTTATTGATTAAAATCTGCATATTTTACTATGATTATGAGCTTAATCGCATCAATTTGATCTGTATTGAAGTATTGCGTTTATATGAGATCAAGTTTAATCACAATATTGCCTGAATCTCAGTATAATCGCATTGGTCAATGAGAAGAAAGTACATCAAAGTGTGTAATGTAATGTAAAATAATAAAATGACACACAGATACACACACACGCTTCAATATACACATAAGTTGAGTATATTTCCTGTAGGATCTTCTATGGTTTTACTCTTCGGTCTTATTATCTCCCTTATACAGGTGTTTTCTGTCAATGACTTCGTATTCATCAGCCGCTGTAGGGAAATAACTGAGGATATCAAAGTGCAGTCAACAGCAAAACTGTGTTTATGATTACGACAATACATTAAAAGAATATGGTAAGAAAAACAAGTTTACAATATCAAGCAGCATGACGAGTTTGTACAGCTAAAAATAACTGGAAGCGTTTGACTCTGTCAGCCACACACGTTCAACTTACAAATGGTGGTGAAGAGGTAATACTAAAGTGTATGGTTGGATGTTTGTGAGTGAGGACATTCTCACATTCATACAGAGGGACATATGAAGGCAAAGAGGATCAGTCCAGAGGCCTGTCCATCGCTGTCAGCTCCCAGAACGCCACTGATATCATTCCTTCACTTGATTCAGGAAATATACGGCCAATATTACGTGTCAGTGAGCACCATTCATCAGCAGGAGAATCGCCACAGTCAATAACCCTGTGACCTCAGCAAACATCATTCACACTCAAACACACTGTCAGCAGTCACGGTGTGTCAACCAATCACACCAAGGCATGAGCTAGGACCAATGCCAAACTAAATGACTTGTCAGATACACTCGAGCCACTAATCCGAACGCTGTTAAAGCCTCTGACGGACAGCGTTCGTTTGCAGCAGGAACTGATACCAGCAAAGTGAAGGAGACAAGATGCAGACGTCACTATACATTTGCTTATTTGTCATGTGAATTGACAGGAGTCCAATTATCCACGATAGAGCACCAGCTGTGACGTAAAACATCTGTGTGTGTGTATCACTGCACAGCACTCGTATTCACTATTAACCTGATTTTAAATTGGTTCTTTTGCAATGATGGCACTTAAAAACTCTTTTTTAATGCAATACTGTCATGCAGCCAATTAGGAATAGCCTAACAACACACTTTACCCCTGATTATATACGTCCAGCGCAACACTGAGTACCTCGTTTAAATGAAGCATGGCAGGACAGAGAAAGAAGACTGTTTAAAACTGCTGTTATTATGTTTTAACTTCACATCAGCAAGTGATCAATCTGAGCAGTGCTGAGACGTGCAAAGAGAGCGTCCGGTTTAATTAAAGACAGGCGGTGAGGTGGATGAGTCCAGTCCTGTTACACTTACAGCACATGACGGGGAGAAACTGGGTTTCGTTGCATGTTTGCAAAGGCTGTTAGAGCCAAAACATTGTGAAAGAAGGAGATTTGTGTGGTTGATGCCAGTGAAGAAAGGCTATATTGCTCAAATAAATGAAATCATTCTCTGTCTGAAGTATTAGCAGTGTCCTCTGTTGTATCGTCAGCATCACATGGTTCAGACGAGCACTTAGTCTGATGTGAACGCCACCGGCCAATTCAGCACTCCAGGCTTTTTATCTGCAAACATCTGAAGCATTTCAGCAAATGTACTTCTCATTCAGTTCCACCTCCGCCTTTGTTTGAGGCTTTAAAACAAGACGTAGTAGTTCTGGGTCAGTGGTTGTACATTAAAGTCTTCTGCTTTTAAAGCCTTTTGCTCCTCGGGGGGAAGACGTGGTTGCATGTAAACATGCCGCCATTAGCGCTAACGTTGTGGTGGTTGTACTAATGCTACCAATTCAACCATTCAGAAGCTCTCCGTTCTACATGCCATAGAGCTGTCAGACAAAATCTTACAATATATCATGGAGAAAACGAGTCACCACGATAGTGCTATACTGAACACATCTGTTCTCATAATTAGCCATTGGTATAATGTCGAGATGATAACTGATGTGGTGCAGTAATGCAGTGTAAAAAGTGGTAAAGTGGTGCTAAACTCTCAAAGTTGAGAATAAGCAGTTTCCTCTCATTCAGCTGGACTGTGTTCAGACAGAGCTTATTGATAGTACAGCAACATCTTTCATCAGCGTAGTGGTAAAGGCATCCATCATGTGAAAACCAGCAGTGTTTGTAGTTTATGTCTGTAGGACGAGGACGGATGCAGTCGTGGTGTGATGCAGCGCAGTATCAGGACTTTGTGATTGGATCAATAGAACGAGTTTTGTTTTTGTCTGCTGTACTCAATAAGGTTTAATAGCCTTTCAACAACACCTCGTGTACCATGTAGAGTTTTAGCTCTAGTTTCTCCCGCAATCCAAAGAAATGCGTCAAAGCGTATGGCTGAACTGGAGACTGTGAATTGTCCGTAGGTGTGTGTGTGTGTGTGTGTGATGGACTGTTCATCCGTCCAGAGAGAGACGGCGAGTCCAGTGACCCTACAGAGGACAAGTGCTTTGGGAACAGATGGATATTATCAGTGAAAAAGACACTCCAGTCCATAGTGTGGACGAGAAACAGAGTGGCGCTCATACTCTGATACCAGTTTCACCCACATACATGAACTAAAATGCACATATTGTTATCTTTCCCTTAAAGTCCCCCTGTAGTCAATAATTTGATTCCTTAAAATTCATCTTTGATCACCAAAATTAAATTTTTAAAGTTTTTTCTTCTTCCCATTCCTAAAAATTTCTTCATGCCTTAAAATAGCTTGAATGTGACTAGATCAGACCAAAAACCCTTCAAACTAAGGGCTATAAATTCAAAGGATAATCAATGAAAGAAACAAGAAACAGGTGTAGCAAATTAATCAAACAATGAATAATCATAGAAACCAATGCAAATAGAGGAAACGGGTACAGGAAACAATAAAAAAAAAAACCCTCAAATTAAACTCAGACTAACCGTGACATTACCCTCCCACTTTCAAAAAGAATCCAATACAGGAGGAGGATGCGGGGCTTGCAGAAGGAACCACCAAGGATGAAGGAGGAGCCAGGGAGGAGAAGACAACAGGAGGAGCCAGGGAGGAGATGACGGTAAGAGGAGCCAGGGAGGAGATGACGGTAACAGGAGCCAGGGAGGAGATGACTACGGTGACCCTAAACAGAGTCACTAGGAAGCAGGCCCATGGCGGAACCGAAGGAGGAAGGAGCCAGGATGTAGCCAGGAGCCCAACTGACTGAGGTAAAGCCGTGGTGGAGACAGGGGCTCGGCAGACCAGGGGAGCCGGAGACAGAGGGAGCAAGGACAACGGAGGAGCCAGAGGGAAGGAAGAGTCCAGTGAAGCCACAGGAGTGGAGGGACAAGGTGTAGCCGTAGGACTGGAAGTCCGTGGTGCATCCAGGGTGAAGACTGATCAAGACGGAGCCGGAGGGATGAGGGAGCCCGGCAGAGTCTGAGGGATGCCGGACCATGTGGATCTGATGGATCTACAGGCAGAGATGGAGTCAAGGGCTCGGAGACCTGAGGCATCGACACACCAGGGCGAAACTGGAAACCTTCGAGCCTAAGGCAGATTCAAGGTGAAGCCAGCAAAACATTATTGGTGCAGGGCGATGAAGCAGAGTTGGTGCTGGGTGACAAAACTGACTTAGTGATGGGTGATGAAACAGACTTGGTGCTGGAGGGGAAGTAGACTTGGAGTGGGCAGGATCAGTGCTGACGAAGGGCAAAGGGAACAGATGCTTTCCTATTCCTCACATATCACATTTGGGACTGAGCTCTGCACAATCACATCAGCCTCGGGAGGATGGGCAGGGCTCCACTCCATTCCCTTATACTCCACTAATATGCCCACTGGAACGGACATTGGTGCCGGCTCTCACACCTGGTTAGAGACCATTATTGGCTCCAGGACGAACATGGCCCCAGGGGTTAGGAAATGAATGAAATGACTCTTCGAACGTCCATCGTCTTCGGGCAGGCACGCTTTAGTCCGCTGATTAAGACCTGCCTGGAAAAACACACAGAGGCTGTCATTGGGAAAGTGGACAAGATGTTCTAGATGTGAAACCTCTGCATGTGCTCCTCGAGGGAGAGATCCCACTAGGAGAGGAGGAAGATCTGAACTAATGCTAGATTAATTCTGAGTCCGATCTTCTGTCACGCTGTGGTTTCAGCAAGGACGAGTAGAGGCTGGATCTAACTGCAACAGGAGATTTTAATGAGCAAAACATAGATTTAACACTCTCAGAACTTCAAAATACAAATACGCAGCAAACATAACAACCACTTCACTGAGGCAAGATCAAACCAAGAACACTTCAAACTAAGGGCTATACAAAGGATAATCAATGAAAGAAACAAGAAACAGGTGTGACAAATTAATCAAACAACGAATAAATATAGAAACCAATGCAAACAGAGAAAACGGAACAGGCAACGATGAAAAACTAAACTCACCTCAGACAAAACGTGACACTATCCTTCAGAGCAAATGTCCTGTAAACTACTTGACTGATGTCTCGCCTAAACTCGTCCATCCGCACTCATCTGCGGATCCTATACTCTGAAATCTGTGCAGTTATTGGTGTTTTGTAAGTTTGTTGGTAACAACGGAGCTTACGATCATAGTTTGCTAACAATGCTTTTGGGAATCTCCCCAGTCTTATTCTCCCCTGCAGCATCAGCTATACAATTATATCTGTTAGTTGCACTTCATGCACATGATTACATAAAAAAAATACACATAGCCAGTAATGCCAAACAATGTCATTTAATTCCTATAGCTGACATATTTATCACATTATTCAATAAATAAATAAATAAATAAATATTTCCAGAACTGTTTTAAAAATGTAACTTCTGATCTTGTATTCTGAAGCAGCTTTGCTTGATATAGCAGATATACATATACATCTACCACACAAAAATATATTTTTTACAACAACAGGTAAATACATAAATACAAGCAAAAATAGTTAGGTCACACAAATGATATTTCCTTCGTACACAGCTGTACTGCAAATATCTCATACTTGTACACACGCACGTACACACACACACACACACACACAAAGTGCTGTTAAAAAAGTGCTGTTTATCCTCTTAGCCTTTCATTCAGAATGTGTGCGAGAATCTAACATTTAGACAAAGTAAAATTATAGAATAAAAAAAGGAAATGTTTTTCATTCAGTGATCTAGGTGTAATTGAAGGTTAAATTTGTAGGATTTACGCACCATTAGTTTCTCCAACGATGCACTGTACTGTGGTTAAGACCAAAGAGACAAACAGCATTTTCATCTAAGCACTTTTTCCACTGTCTGTTTCACTCATATTTACTAAAGCTCACTGTTTGATATAATCTACAGCATATTTACACTCACAGTCAAGTCTAAACCGATACAGAGGCATGGCATGGTGTCAGGTTAGGCTGTCAAATAAAGAAATCAAGGCAACTTCAACACACTTGAACACATACAGTATCCCACAACACCATCCAAAGGACAAAAATACTCTATTTCTAAAGTAGTCAATATATTGACTTAAGTAGAATTAATTATATTGATATGCCATTGAGAAAAGCCCCTAAACGAAGACTCAACGATATTATTTTACCGTGTCAGATGAGAACATTGATTAGACATTACAGAAAGAGCTTTTACAAGTCAATATATTGTTCGTTTCACATTTGATGTGCATGTTTTTATTTTTTGCAATTAAACTAAACAATTCAACTGATTGTTTCTATCAATTCTGCTATTATTATCTTGTATGTACTGTATGTATACTCTCTTAAGAGTGAGAATGACCCCTTTACCTCAGGGTGAATTTTTACACAAATTACACATATCTGTAAGTGTTATTAAATGCTGCCATGAGTTCACACGATGAATGACGCAAGCCTCCATACAGCAGAGAGCTCGAGGACCAGCCGAGAAAACACTGTTCTTGCCAAAAGAAAAAAGTTTCCTGCACCTTTGCATTTGGACTTCAGCAAAACCCCAGAAAATTCACATGAATCCTAATGCGAATGTGAACGAGTCTCAGTAATTGAACATTAGTCTACCGCTGCCCTGCAATCCATCTGGCAATAGAGTAATCGGTGAGTCTGAAGTAGACCTGTGGGACGATCACTGCTTGACACTGACGCATGTCCTGCTGAAGCATTATGAACGTTTGAGAAGAATATACTGAAGGGCCAGGCCACACACACACACACACACACACACACACACACACACACACACACACACACACACACACACACACACACACACACATATACAGGTATGCTGTGGCCGCACAAATAAACATAAAACACAAAAACCCAACAAAGCAAGTCAACCAGCGAGACTCGTGTTTACTTGCTATAATTGTGCTTGGACCAGTGTAGCCAATGTGCCAATGAGTTTCTACATATCATAGCCAAATGCATTAAACATCTGTCCCAACCAAAGAGCTATGATGGGATTGCTGATTGAATCCACACAAAATATATCATAATATATTGTTATAACCTAGCTATGTGTTACTGGGTTGACATTGCCTTAAGGTTTATTCAAACTAATCACCTGAGTCTAGCCAGGCTTAACGTAATTACCAAACATGTTTTAGTGTAGATCCAAGCTTACTAATCCATCATTCTCTAATATTCATAGAGGAAATCCAGACAGCACACTGCAGCTTCAGCAAACACTGGAGCGAGACTAAATCAAG
Organism: Leuciscus leuciscus; assembly: GCF_965113295.1. Lineage (NCBI taxonomy): Eukaryota > Metazoa > Chordata > Actinopteri > Cypriniformes > Leuciscidae > Leuciscus > Leuciscus leuciscus. Next base: position 1,148,872 of record NC_138731.1, read on the forward strand.
CTCAATGGCAGAATACAGCGAGACGACCCATCAGCTTGTGCCCTGCTGGCAGATTACTCTACATATATATATATACTGTATACTCAAGACTGCCACTGTGACTTTTATCAATAAAAGCTACATATTACATATTTCTCAGAAATGAGGTGGTACCGTTGCTGCTGCTCTGGAAGTAAAGAATAGAGACGCAGAGAATTCACATCAGATTCCTTCAAATAAATGTCCTGCATCTAATGACCAAAAGCCAAAATAACTAAGAGAAAAATATCAATAATACATACCCAGCGTTTTAGGAATATTTGAAAATGCTGTCATCATTTACTCACCCTAAATTCCAGCTCTTTCATGAAACAGAATGTTCAACTCTTTTTATGCAATGAAATTTCATAGGGACAGACGCTGTTAAGCTCAGTCTTGCAATATCTTTATGCAGCAAGTTTGAATATGAATGACATTTGAGAGTGAATAGTGACTTAAAAAAGATAATAAAAAATAAGAAGAGTGGATCAACTGTTTAGTTTTATGATGTAACTGCATAGTAGTTAAACTGCCCCATTATGCTACTGTAAAGGCCTCTGATTTAGTTTCTGAGTCTCCTACAACAAGGTCAAAAACACTGTAATTCTCTCACAATCTCCACTGCAGCGTCAGCTCTTTTCTCTCAGTGTCTGAAACGCTTCGATTGAAGATTCAGTCTCTCTAAGCCCCGCCTCTCTGAGAGCTGCTCTGCTCTGATTGGTCAGAAACCAAACGCTCATTATCATATCTAAATCTCAGCTCTTGATCACAGTGATACGAACAGTAACGATGGTGTAGGTTTCACCGTATCAATCTCTGAAAACAGCGTCTTCTCCACATGAACAACACAAACCAAACTCTTCCAGTCTCAGATACACTACAGTGTTTGAGGGCGGAGCTAAGAGACGCTGTTCAGCCTATCAAGACCACAGGCTGGCATTATGCAAATTAGGTACACACCTACACAGGTTCAGCAGGAAGTAAGACTGAATTACTGACGACTCGTTTCAGTTCAGAATCACTTCTTTCTTTTAGGAGACGATTATCTTTGATCTTTGAAACTTTGTGGATCTTTTACATTCACAAACAGCTGTATTAAACACCACATGAAAGGGAATATCCCAAAACGCACAATAGGGGCACTTTAAGACAGCTAATATTGGAATTGGAATATAGTGCGCATACTTTTCTATCATCTTTGGAGCTTGACAGCCACTGTTTGCTTTCACTGTATGCTAATGCGAGACATGAGGGCGAGTAACCATCAAAACAAGATTATTTACAGTAGCCAACGCTTTTGAAATCGTGTTGTTTTATAACAGTTGTATTCTGAGCAGAAAAAAAGTGAATAAACGTAAACTTGTTTCATACATACGATCAAAAGGTCACGTCACATTATGATAAATGTCCTACTAGTTTCGTCCCAGTGTTCCCTGCTGTGTCCTCGCCACTGTCATCCTCAACAGTCCCTCTGCTGGTGCTGGTTGTTTGCGTCTGGGCTGACGGTGTCCTCGTCCATCAGCACGTCTGTGTTCACGAACGTTCCCGCTAGAGAGCTTCCGTGCCTGGGCTTCACAGCAGCCAGCTCTGACAGAACGATGTTGTCGTGCGTGACGAGCGTCGTCTTGTCCATCGTCTCCTTGCTGTGTTTGGAAAGCACTGCGTCCAGGAAGTCGTACTTGGGCGAGAGCGTCCCACTCTCGAACAGGTATTTGGCCAGATAGGAGAAGGCGGCATTGCTCAGAAGCGACGCGAGCATGGAGACGGTCTTGTAGGGGAACCTCTGCTCCACGTAGCGCTCCACCTCCAGCGTCAGGCGGTGCTGCTTCTCCCGCGGCCGCCAGCCGGGATAGTAGATGAACGGAGGCAGCCGGAGGTACGGCTCCCCTCCACCGACCCGCAGCAGAAGCCCGAACACGTACCCCGCCACCGACCCGTAGGTGTTGGTGCCCTTGACGAACAGCACACAGAGCAGCTGAGGGAAGATGATGACGTACACCAGGTCCGAGCTCAGGTACCACAGGCCGTACACAGAGCCCGTCAGCAGGGCCATCGCCGTGGCCAGCGCTCCGAACACGAAGATGGTGATCCGCATCACCCACACGATCTCTCGGTCCGACGCCTGCCGGAGACACACACACGCAAGACATGACGTCAGGGCGGACCCGTTCACTGCGCTCGTGCCGTTATTGCCAACGACTCATCAGTGCACATTATTCGTAAACAATAAGGTACTCGAGGCTGTGCTGTATGGTGAAGAAGTCACGGCTGAGGGCGCTGTTAGGCACAACGCGAAGCGGAGTCAGACGTGACTTCTTCACCACACAGCACAGCCTCAAGTACCTTATTGATTTTATAAAATGGTTAACCCACAATACAAATATTAAAGCCAAAAAATATGTATCAACGCAACTTTCATCAAGTAAAATCACTAAAAGCCTTCCTTCCGCTGGAAAGAATAGTCCCAGCCTGACCGTGAACAGCAACAGGAGTTACTTTATTTCTCCATTAGATGGCGGCTGGTCTTTATGAGTGAGTCAGTCAGTTAGTCAGTAGAGAAGACTTTTATATTGAAAGGACTGAAACTTGTAAACAAGGAGAAGCAAGACGCAACTGATAAATGACTGTCACGTGAAAACCCCTTAACTTTTAAAAGGACAAGATATGACAATGGACATCCAAATGGATATGTTATTACGAATATAGGACTGACCTGAAGGAAAATGCTATATCCACTGTAAATGCAGGTACACTCGCTCACTCGATCTCTCACAGTACTCTATAGGCTTCAATGAACAATATCAATGAGAACAAACATAAGTTTAGGTTGCTGAGAGTGGTTGCTAGGGGTGTTGAGTAGTGATACATAGAAACGTAGAGTGAAGCGGTTTATCGTGAATAAAACACAGCTATCGACCAATCAGAATCAAGGACTGGAATTAACCGTTTTATAATATTGGTTAATGTTGAGACCTATCTGAACATCCAGGTCTGGCTCAATTCTTGACAAGTGAAGACTGAAAGAGTTGATGAAAGCTTAGTGATGGTGATGTTGAGGTCATGTGACTTCTGCTGTTTGTATTTATGCTCATAAAAGATGTGAATGAGAATTTTTTTTCTTTTTTTAAGACTGATGTGTGTAAAGTCCTTATCTCACGTCATTTTAATGATTGGTTTTCTTTAGCAAACACACACTGAGTGCACCTTAAACATCCAGTTTCACCCAGTGGAAGTAAACAGCATCGCAAACACAACAATTTTATGGAGTTGATATTGTGCCATAAATAAACAAACAAATCCAGCATTTTGCAAACAAACTCAATCTGCTTTGGAAAGGAAAACTCGACTCGCAAACAAACAGAAAGTAATGTGCAAGTACAAAGGTCAATCTGAGCGAAAATGCAGTGGAGTAACAAATATGTTTTGTGTTTTGCAAATATAAATAAATGAGCCTAGATGATATTTCACAAATAAATACAAACCATCCTGCAAACAAATACCAAATCTAGTGCATACAAATGCATATCTGTCTATTATGATTGTGAGACACTTGGTTTTTTATGAGATCTCTCGGCTCGATTTTCTCACAAATGCAGTTGAGCAACTTCCTCTTCTAGAACAGTAGATGGCGCTAAACTAGCGGATTAATTTAGCGCTAGTCTCCCGGGAGAAGCACTGATTTGAAACTTGTCTTTGCCAGAGCTGAGGAAAATGACTGGTGAACAGGTGTTTTTCTGTCTTACTTCATCTATAATTAACCTTTTGAGGTTTTCAAAATGTTTATTACATATCTAGACAGATTAGCACTTAGTAGCAATTCACTCTCTAGGATAGGGGCATCTATAAGCTGAAAGCTCTGCCGTTATATGTTGCTTTTTTACATTTTTGTAAAAACGTTACATTTACTGAACAAGTCTATTTTTTTTTGTTCTCCATAAATTAATGAGAAAGGAGGGTCCCACTTATTTATTTATTTAGTTGGAATGCAGTCAGCTTAACTGTTAATGTAATAAAATAATTCATGAACAAAACAAACAATAAAAAATTTCTGTTTGTTTGCGAGTCGAGTTTTCCTTTGCAAAGCAGATCAAGTTTGCAAAATGCTGGATTTGTTTGTTTAACTATGGCACAATATTAACTCCATACAATTTCACTTTTTTGCGAGTGATGCTGCCATCATAATCTTCAATATGATTTAGGATGTATACGCATTTGATCAGACAAAATGAATGTCACTGGCACAACATGAAGAACTGGGTGGCAGAAGACACTAGTGGTCTCGTTTTCTCTCTCTCTCTACAGGCTTTTTCTCTCCGTTTTCTTCACCACAGTATTTGTCATGCATGTTTTCCTGCAAAGCTTCTCCACTAGGGCTTTAAGAAACTGAGGCACACATTTCTGTAAAGCTGCCACATAATCAACTTCTGCCTTACCTTATCAACTTAAACCGTACCTCCGATCCAGACAGGTAAAACACTACAAACACCTTTTATATAGACCCAGACTGCAAAACATTGGCATCCATTTAATGTACAACACATCTCACTTTAAGCACACATTTGTTATGTATTGTAGGGTCACTCTGCTATTCAGTTTCTACCAATAATGTTCATATATACAAAATACATTTTGTTTTTGTTTTACATTGCTTTTACAGTACGTGCGCACAACTGAATAAGACCCATAAGTGGAGTAATGGCATTAAGAACTCACGGACTGGCGGAAAGCGAGCTGGTAAATGTTGCGAGCGAACATGGAGCTGGCGGAGAGGATGGAGGAGTCGGCGGAGGACATGACGGCGGCGGAGACGGCTCCCAGACCGAAGAAAGAGACGGCGGGCGGGCAGAGGTGCTGGAGCACGATGGGCAGAATCATGTCCGACTCGTCCTTCTCCACCGGAGGAACCGGCCCGTACGACGTCTGGTTCCAGTCTGATGACACACACACACACACACACACAGTAGAAGCTTTAAAGGAGGAGTTCACTTCAGAATTAAAATCTCCTGATAGTTTACTCTCCCCCTCGTCATCCGAGATGTTCATGTCTTTCTTTCTTCAGTGGAAAAGAAATGAAGGTTTTTGAGGAAAACATTCCAGTTTTCCTCCATATAGTGTCTTCAATGGGGTTCAACGGGCTGAAGGTCCAGATGTGAGTTTCAGTGCAGCTTCAAAGTCTCGACACGATCCAGCCGAGGAATAAGAGTCTTATCTAGACAAACCAGCCGACATTTTATAACAAAATAAACATTTATATACTTTTAACCACAAATGCTCTGACCCCGTGTTTACAAAGCGAACGTGGAAAGAGAAAATGAGATGGAGTTTTTCGCTCTACATTTTTGAACCGGAGCACACGTGACCTTTCAACGTGATTACGTAATGGGCCCTAGTTTAACGATCTGAAACACAAGTATCAAGCGCGAAACGCAAGTAACTTTGTGGGCGGATCTCGACGCAAATCTAAAATGTGTTGGTCTGAAGTAGCTTCATTACTCATAGGTGTGGTTTGGGCGTAACGTGAAATAAACCAATCAGAGCATCATCTCACATTCCCTTTAAGAGCAGGCGCGCTTGTTCCATGGCGGATTGCTATTATAACGGCGGATTTGCCAGACGCACGCCAGGAGCGGTTCACAGCCGAGGAGACCGACGTTCTCGTCAGGGCCGTAAAACACAGAGAAGTGACATTGGGGATGGAGAAACACACCCAAATTAGCTTCGGTTAAACAGGCGTATGATAATTTGGGTAAATGTGTAAGCTAGATTTATGCCTATTTTTTCACATCTTCATGGACACAACAATGATTTCCCTCGTGTGGAATATTTTTCCCTGTAATAATGTATGGTTTTCTAAAAATGAGAACTGCTGTGTCTGTGTAGATGAGAGAAGCAAAGTGTGTGTGTGTTGTGCACACGCTACATTATGGCCAAGCATGCGCCCTTAAAATAGCATCTGAATAACATGCGCAACGTGCCACTGACTTTAGACTAGGTTTCTCCTGGTCTGTGGCGGAATTGTTTTCTGAAACTGCAAAATAGCTCCAGGGAACGTTTGCGCCGGAACACGCCTCCTCTTTTCGCTGAACCGCCCCCGGGAGCGCAAGTTCATTCCCTAGTTTACCGACGTGCGTCTGTGGAGGGAAAAGTCCGCTGTGCGTCGGGTGCAAAATAGGAATGATACATGCGTCGCTGTACAAAGTCTATTGCGCTGGGTGTAAGATAGGGCCCAATGTGTGTAAGGATAAACTTTATTTGTCCCCGAAGGGAAGTTTATCTTGGGCAAAGTGCTACAGTATTACTCTGACCATACAATAACAACCAAGCAAACAACACAGTTAAAACATTTAAAAAAAACATACATTAAAACACAACAGTGTATAAACATAAAATACAAGATATGTAAAGTGCCTAACACAGTAAAGTGCTAATGTGCAATAGGTGCGTTGTTCTTGGTCAAATTCAGCAGTTTTATCGAGGCAGGAACAAATGAAAGCTTCAGTCTATTATTTTTTACAGATTGGCATTCTCAGTCTCTTTCCTGACGGCAGCGGCTGGTTAGTATTCGCTAAAAAGAGGATGTGTGGATCATCACAGCTAGTGCAAGACCAGCCTTTGTGGTTAAAAGTATATAAATGTTTATTTTGTTATAAAATGTCGGCTGGTTTGTCTAGATAAGACTCTTATTCCTCGGCTGGATCGTGTCGAGACTTTGAAGCTGCACTGAAACTCACATCTGGACCTTCAGCCCGTTGGACCCCATTGAAGACACTATATGGAGAACAATCCTGAAATGTTTTCCTCAAAAACCTTCATTTCTTTTCCACTGAAGAAAGAAAGACATGAACATCTCGGATGACGAGGGTGAGAGAAAATTAATAAGTTTTAATTCTGAAGTGAACTAATCCTTTAATTATATATTACTGTATGCAGTATAAAATAAACATTCTATGGCCTGATTTAACTGTACAAGATGTAATGACTTTTGTAAATCAGTCTTCATTCAGTAAACATCTGCTGATTAACTGAGACTCTGCGATCAACAACATTAATGAAGTCCCAGTAGATTCAGAGAAACTCCGGGAACATTCCTGACAGCAGCATCTGGAATCAGCAGCCCGTCAATCCCTGATCTCAGAGCTGCTCGCACTGATGCCTTCTGCCATGGACTGTGTATAACAGTGGCGTAGTGTGCGTGACGTCACCCGTATGCTTCTGAAGAGCGTTTCTGAAGCCCAAAGTAGCGCTGTCACCATCTTGGCAGTGCGTCACTCCCGGATAAACGAAAATTGGCAAAGAGGCGAGATTATCTGAGGTGACATGATGCTAATGCTAGCAGACAAGCGGCTAGTAGTGACATCAGCGGCAATCCACCTGTCACTCAAGTGGCCACGCCCTTAATTATGCAGAAATTTAAGGAGCAATATCATTTAAACGGATGAGTTATAAAAATATTCACCCCCTCACAGTCGTCATGAAGGGGAACATTAGCTATATAGACCAAAACCACTTTTTGCACCAGATTGTAAACATGTGTTTTTCTGCTGTAAAGTTGGGCATTTAAACATGGAGGTTTATGGGATTAAGTCTCTTCTGCAGCCGGCCTCTAGTGGCCAGTCGATGAACTGCAGTTTAAGTCACTTCCGTGTGAGATTGAAGAGAGAGAGGAAAGGTGTCTACCTGTGGAAGCCCCGATGGCCCCGATCAGGACAGACGGGATGGCCATGACGAGACAGCCGAAAGCGGCCAGGAACGACAGGACTTGAGCATAACTAGCCGAGGAGGCAGAGAGAACCCGCTGGAAATACACCTGCCACGGGATCCCGCCCAGCATCTGCACACACACACACACACACACACTGAGACAGCAGCAGGATTGGGTCGTCAGCCGGACTCCACTAACCCTACACAGATACCAATAGAGTACGGGATATGATTTTCAGCACTATCAGTGTTAGATGGTTGTGGAAACTGTTAAAAGAATGACAAAATGCAGGAAGATGCAAGTGATTGTGTTACAAATCCTACAGTAAAGTAAAAATTCTCAGTGGAATTTTCATGCAATAAAGTGTGTGTGTGTGTGAGTATCAGTGTGTGTGTGTGTGTGTGTGTCTGTGTGTGTGTGTGTGTGTGTGTGTTGATGATTGTATCAGTGAGTGTGTGTGTGTGTGTGTGTGTGTGTGTGTGTGTGTGTGTGTGTGTGGGTGAGTGTGAGTAAGTGCGTGTGTATGCATGTGTGTCTGTGTGTCAGGGTGTGTGTGCGTGTGCGTGTGCGTGTGCGTGTGCGTGTGCGTGTGTGTGTGTGTGAGTGTGTGTTTGAGTGGAATTTAAAATGAACCAGAACTCTTCCGTCTCATGCACGGATGTAAACCCATCACTGGGAAGCATATGTTAGCACACACACATACGTACGAGCAGGCAGAAGTTATCGGCCCATATCCAGCCGTCGGACGGGTCGATCTCTCCGAGCCACGGAGGCTGAAACACTGCGGTGACGGCGGTCACTCCGATGTCCGACACGGCAGGACTGGACAGAGCAAACGGCACACTGATCCACTGGAGAAACACAATCACACACGTTCAGGGATGTCACTCTCTCAATGATCATCAACCTGACCAGATTAACATCAATACTGTGGCGTATTACAGATGGATGCCATGAAATCATGGTGCAGATTATTTCATTCTCTAATAACCAACCCATCCGCCCAGTTGCTCTATTTTTTTTTTTATATATAAAAAGACAGAAAGCACGAGATGAATTAATAGTCGCATGGTAAATTCATGTTTGTTACTGCCTTTCTTTTTTTTTTTGCAATTAAATGTTCAGTTATTAGCGATCACAAAACTGGCTGATATGAGTTTTCAAAGGAAGACTCTCATAAACTAAATGCAACCTAATATAATTCCATTGGTAGTTTTAAGCAGAAGTTTGTATTTGTATCTAGAACGATGATGCAAGAGAAATTATTAATAAAAACTGTTGATAAACACAGAAAATGTTCCTCGGTCTTTATAAAACGTACAGCTCTATATTGCTTTTATCAAGGATTTACAATAATCCCATAATCCAGCAACACATTAGACTGCATGTTAATTCACTGTGCGTTTAATTCAGAAACTTCATACATTTACATTACTTTAATTTCGGGGACAAAACGAGCAAAAACAACTAGAGACTAAAAGGTACTTTATGGCCTAAAAACACAGATTGTCTCACACTCCTGCTATTGACAAAGAAACACACTGCAAAAATCATGTTCTTAATCAGTATTTTTGTCTTGTTTTCCAGTACAAAACCTGAGCTGCGTCGAAACACTGTGGGAACGCCCCTGCGTGAGTGCGTCATGAAGCACGTATGGAAGCAGGAACGGAACGCCATAGGCGGGTGATGTCACAGACCCGGAAACTATAAAGCACACCTGAACCAAACAGCGTCAGCTTCTGTGGCCCTGTCCCAAATGGCGCACTTCATGCAGACTTTCGGTCTTGTGGACTTGAATTGCGCGTGCTCGCTGAGTCTACGAGTCCGTAGGCCGTCCCATTCAGCATTTTACCGCTCTGAAGTGTGCTCAGCAGCGCCCCCTTTGTACCCTTGAAGCGGTCTTCCACGAAGCCCGCATAGAAGCAGGCTCCACGCACTTTAACTACCCAGGAATCCTTGCGAAAGGCCAATCAGACAACAGATGGGAGGAGATTTCACTCACGGATAATTGTTGACATGGCTGAGAAGAAAATATTACTGTTTTTATGACCTAAATGTACATTTTACCAGTTGTTACCTACAGTTTATACAAACATTATGGTCATCGAGCAGTGGTTGATGTCTCAAACATAATAATAGCGCGTTTAATAATATGATCGCATTATGATTCATTAAATAAATAGAACCGAATGTCAGGGCTTCACTGAGTCATATGTAAACATAGTATGAATATTGAAACCTGTAAATTGAAAAAATTATGTTTAAATTATGTTTTAAAATTGTTATCTTAGTTCAAATGGAACATTATGTATTTTTATGTTCAACTGTATACATCATTTAAATAAGCATGATGTATCTATTGTCTAATGCCCAGGTGATATGCACAATATCAAAATATAGAACTGTAAAATTAGGCTGTGTAGTTGACATGGAGATAAGACGTCGGAGCGCAAAAATTTGATTTCTCCTGTCCAACAACAACCAGACCGTTATTTCCGGCATGCCGATCGAGTCTGTCCCAAAAATACCTCTCAATGCGCCCTCGTGGACTCGCACCAAGGGCCCTATAGGTCTGCACTACATGACGTCACCAAAGTGTGGACTCTGAGGAAGTCCACAAGTCCGGAGTGTGCCATTTGGGACAGGGCCTGTGTCTTCAGCAAGCGCTCTGTGTGTGAATACTTTTTTATTTATTTTTTATTTATTTATTTTTTAGAAAAGGGACAGTGTACATTAATTAACATTCATAAATGTAAATGTACCCAAATTAGCCCGAAGGCTAGTTTTCATTGGTAGTCCCTTTGCCAGATGTTATTAGGCTCTAAACTAGAAAAAAGGGTTAAACATTACAACAATACACTACAACAATCATAAAACTAGAACTTGTAAGCACCTCTGTAAAATAAAATTAAACATATTATACAAAAAGACTATATATATATATATATATATATATATATATATATATATATATATATATTGTCAGGATTCCATCTCCACCACCACACTCATCATCACCTCCACCCACTCATTCTCTTTCTTCGCCCTCTCATCCAGTCACCCGTTCATTATCCCCGGATTACTAATCACTGTCACCTGTGTCCCATCACCAGCACTCCCTTTATAAGGGGCACTCTCCCTGCAGTCACTTGTCTGGTCTCGTCATTACATGACTCACAGACTCCCCACTCACTTACCTGGATACCTACCTGTCGCTATTCCACATCCTTCTGCCAGTACGCCTCATCCTGTCGCCAGTTCGCCTTCCACTTCAGCCTTCCATCCTGGGTATTCTACAAGAGAGAGAAAGACAAAGACTTTACCAATCAGCTAAGCATTCACTGTTATTTCTGTGTTGCTGTTACCCACCATCTTTCTGCATCTCCGTTCATTCTGCAATTAAAAGAGTTAAAACTTACCATCTTGTCTGCTTCCTCTGTAAACCCTAACATATATATGTATGTATTTATAAATAAATATATATATATATATATATACATATACACAATAAAAAAAAGATATATTTTTATGAGTTAAATATGACTGATTAGGTCTATTATAAATAAAATTAATAATACGATTAATAATAATAATAATAGAGGAGCAGCATTAATGTTCACAATGTTGGTTATGAAGAAGCCATTTCTTAAGATTAAGCTTAAAAGAGTTAAATGATGAGCACTTTCATTTTTAAATGAAAAAACAGTTTGACCAAACGATGTTTTCCTACATAGAATTATACAATCCGCTCTAATTGCACCTCTTGTTATTCTGTTTTCAATAGATTTAAATTTAATAAAATCAGCCAAAGGAGGAGGAGCCAAACCATGCATAATCTTATGAACTAAACAAACATTGACTCTGGTGTTTTTGTCTGTCCTCAGAAGTTGCTAGGCAGAAGTTTTTCACCACATACATATAAAAGAAAAAACGATATAATGGCGAGCGAACAGCATTTTAGGAAGAATGTGCACTCGTTATCTCACGGGTGGGGATACACACCAACTATGTGTTGTTTGTTTGGGAGTGCAGGATGCCCAGTCGGCTCTCAAGGGTGCTGAATTGTGAGCGGCTATCATTGAGAACGCTGCACTCCTGCCTATCGCTCTTTGAGGAGGGCGGTTCGGCTCGCGTTCCCCGTGGCTCGGGTCCCGCTTCTGCCGGCCCGTGCTGGGAGCTCCTTGTCATCGCGTCACACTTACGACGGATGCATCTCTCACGGGTTGGGGGGCGATCATGAGTGGTCATCCAGCTCAGGGTCTGTGGCAGGACCATCATCTCTCGTGGCATTTAAATTGTCTAGAAATGTTGGTGGTGTTCCAGGCTCTAAAACACTTCCTCACAGACCTGAGGGGTCATCATGTGCTTGTTCGTTCAGACAACACATCGGTGGTCTCACATATAAACCATCAGGGGGTTCTGCGATCGCGCCCCTTATACAAGCTGGCTCACCAGATCCTCCTGTGGGCCCAAGGGCAGTTGCTCTCTCTAAAGGCAGTTTACATCCCTGGGTATTTAAATCGGGAAGCAGACATCCTGTTCTGGAGAGAGTTCGCCAGGACGGGGGTAGTCCCGTTCTGGCCGGCCCGAGTATGGTTCTCGGACCTAGTGTCTCTCCGCGATGGCTCTCCTCTGGAGATTCCGATCAGGAGGGATCTACTCTCACTGGCGAGTGGGACAATCCTTCACCCCCGACCAGAACTGTGGAAGCTGTGGGCCTGGCCTCTGAGGGGGCCCAGCTCATAAGTTCTGGTCTCTCAACTGAGGTTGTTGAGACCATCCTCCACTCTAGAGCTCCGTCCACAAAGAAACTCTAAGCCTTTAAGTGGAGATTATTCACTTCCTGGTGTGCAGAGCACCAGCTGAACCCGGTTAACTGCCCAGTGGGTGCAGTGCTGGAGTTCTTGCAGGAGCGCTTCTCTACAGGGTTATCCCCCTTCACACTGAAGGTGTGCATGGTGGCCTTAGCTGCCTACCACGTCCCTTTGAGTGGAGTATCTTTGGGGAGACACCCACTAAAAACTCCGCACGAGGGTACCGACTTGTGATTTGGCTATTGTTTTAGAAGGCCTCTCTCTAGCTCCGATTGGAGTGGAGACATTCAAGCACTTTCGGGATTTCCCTTGTGCCTGGAATTTTCGCCTGGCATGGTGAAGGCCTTTCTTCACCTGAGGCCGGGCTATGTTCCTAAGGTCCCTACTCACATTGTTAGACCAATAGTACTGCAGGCTTTCTATCCTCCTCCTTTTCTGACGTCAGACCAAGAGAAGCTAAATCTGCTCTGCCCGGTGAGGGCACTAGATGCTCATGTCCACAGAGCTGCCCTTGTGGAATTTGCTTCGGGTCACCCAGGAAAGGGTACCTTGCATCTAAGCAGAGAATGAGCAAGTGGGTGGTCGAGGATATCTCACTTTCTCATGAATCGGCTGGTCAGCCTTCACCTTTGGCTGTACGAGCTCACTCGACTAAGAGTATGACTGCTTCTAAAGCTTTACTGTCAGGAGTTTCCCTCCAGGATGAATGTGAGGCGGCAGGCTGGTCCTCATTGCACACAGTCGTGAGGTTTTATGATCTTGACTTCAGCTCCACTCCAGGGGCGCATGTGCGTCTAAATGTGCGCACTGACTTCACACGGATGGACAGCGAGGGGATTGCTCTTATGGCAGCGAGGGTATTAACGTTCCCACAGCGTTTCGACGCAGCTTGAGTTCCCCTGAAAGGGAAAATCTCGGTTACGTATGTAACCCTGGTTCCCTGAAGAGGGAACGAGACTCTGTGTCGCCCAGCCATACTCCCTGCATGCCCGTGATCGACTTGCTTCAGCCTAACAGAAGCTAGTGCTGTTTGATTCAGGTGTGCTTTATAGTTTCCTGGTCGATGACGTCACCTGCCTATGACGCTCCGTCTCGCCACTGGACTGATTCCATACATGCTTCATGACGCAATCACGCAGGGGCGTTCCCACAGCGTTTCGACACAACTTTACGTTCCCTCTTCGGGGAACTAGGGTTACATACGTAAATGAGACGTTATATTTTCTGTCGTACAAGTTTGTAGAGAAGGCTCACCAAACCCAGAAAAATGCAGAAGAGTTGGACGACATCAGTGTAGGCTACAGAGTACAGTCCTCCGACCAGTGTGTAGAAGACCGCGATCAGCGCCGAGATCACCACAGACACGTTGATGTTGATGTCCACGATCACGCTGAGCGTCGCCCCTGTGCAGAGGATGAGGGTGAGACACACTGAAGACTGATGGAGGCTGGAGCTTCACCTGTGTGTGTGTGTGTGCTCACCCAGCGCTGACAGGATGGCCGCTGACCAGAACATCTCTCCCAATAACGCAGGGATGAAGAGCAGGCCGCCCATCCTCTTCCCGTAGAGCTGCTGGAACGGGTCCAGCATGGTCACATATCCTCGGGAGCGCATGGGCTTGGCGAAGAACAGCCCGCCTGAGAGAGAGAGAGAGAGAGAGAGAGAGAGAAAGAGAGAGAGAGAGCAGCTCACGGTCAGAACCACAGCAGGACAGGAGATCATACGCTGGAGAGTGGCTCTGAAAACTGGCCTGACAAGATTTATTCTTTTGTGTTTTACAGAATCTTGTATCTGAGCTCAAAGCTCACAGACACAAATCTCTCATTTTCACTCCAGTGAGGTGCTGAATGTGGTAATACACTTTTAAATGCATGAATTATGATGGACTGATCAGTGTAAAAGCGCCTCACCCACGACCAGACTGAGCGCGTATCCGAATGGAGCCTGAGCCCAAGCCAAGCCGGAGCCAGGCAAATACACAGACTCCGCTGTGCCGTTGATGTAGCCGCCGCCCACCCATGTAGCTGCAGACAGAGACACATCATCAACACACACATATGGTCATCAACACACACACACTCTCTCACACACACACGCGAGGTAAAAGAGCACAAGCAGAACATCTACGAGACAAGCCAGATTCCGCCATATCTTTATGTACACAATAATATTTTTTTACATTGTAATCCTTTTATTTTAAATATTTGGCATGTTTGTGTGCTGCTGTGTGTCCCTGTGTGTTTAATAAGCAGAGTGTACGCGTTGTGGACCCGCCTATAGGTGCACATTACTTACGCGCTCATTAAATAACAAAATAAATATTGCGGCCATTGACTTTAGACCAGGTTTCAGTCGGTCAGTGGCTCAGTCTATTTCTGTTGCCTCAAAATACCAACGCTCCAACAATGCGCCAGAACACACACTCGTTTTCAGACCAGCAGCCCATGGGTGCACAAATGGGCGCAAATGCATTTGCTATTTAAACAACGTGGCGCAGGACGTGAAAATGAAAACTGCGCCAGACTGAAACTAGCAAAACACACTTGCGTAGCTCCGTCACTGCATTGCGCCGTGTGTAAGATAGGGCCCACAGTCATCAGCACACACACACTGACACACACACACTGACACAGTCATCAACACACAGTCATCAACACACACACACACACACACACACACACACACACACACACACACACACACACACACACACACACACACACACACACACACACACACACACACACACACACACACACACACACACAGACTCAATCAACAACAGATTCACACTCACTCACACACATACACACTGACACTGTGTGAGTGTGTGTATGTTTGAGTGTGTGTGTGTGTGTGTGTGTGTGTGTGTGTGTGTGTGTGTGTGTGTGTGTGTTTGAGTTTGTGTGTGTGTGTGTGTGTGTGTGTGTGTGTGTGTGTGTGTGTGTGTCGGTTTGTGTAATTGTGTGTGTGTGTGTGTGTGTGTGTGTGTGTGTCAGTGACTGTGTATGTGAGAGTGTGTTCTTAAGCAGCTCTATACGCCACACATTCTATACGATATTCCTTGATTATTTCATTCATTTTTAATATCCTAATTAACCGAACAGAACAAGTTAATGGCTTTCTTGAACTTTCAGTTTCTAATTAGCATATTAAGGAGAAAGGAAGAAAGAAAACTTATAATTAAACAATTTCAGTAACACTTTACTTAAAGCCTTTATAAAATGCATTATAAAAGTAGCTTGAATGCATTAATTCTGCAGCTTATAATGCACTGTATGTGTTGCAGAGGAGGCTCCCATACCGCCTCCTCTGTAATTCCTCCCTGACAGTGGAGGCGCTAGATGGCCGACCCCTCGGAGAAGGAAAATTTCACCGTCTCACCGAAGAAGTCAAAATGCACAATGGTACCCTGCACTCTGAATCAAGTTTTACGTCATCCATGCTCCTCACTCCATCATTCTCAGTCTACCCTGATTACGCACCCATAATCCTCACATCTCTTGGAGAGAGGGCCAAATCATTCAATGGGATACCACCTGTCAAGATTGCGGCCTGTCTAAAGTCTCTCGAGTTTCACGTCACATCTCAGAGTCTCAGATCCTGAAGAGTTAAACTTACCATCCGAGTATGCAGATATTTATATTTATATTTATATTTATTCATTTAGCTGACGCTTTTATACAAAGCGACTTACAATTGCTATATATGTCAGAGGTCGCACGCCTCTGGAGCAACTAGGGGTTAAGTGTCTTGCTCAGGGACACATTGGTGTCTCACAGTGGATTCGAACCCGGGTCTCTCACACCAAAGGCATGTGTCTTATCCATTGCGCCACCACCACCCCCACAACCTTCATTAAGGAAAAAGCTTCTCAACTCCCTTAACGCTGCTCACTTGACTGTGCCATAGATATCATTCCCGGTACCACACCTCACAAGGGAAGGATATTTCCTTGGTCTCAACCCGAATCCGAGGCCATGTAACACTATACTGAAGAAGAACTAGCCAAGGGTTTTATCAGACCCTCAACTTCACCGGCAGCCACCGGATTGTTCTTTGTGAAAAAGAAAGATGGAGGTTTACAACCATGTATTGACTGTCGTGGACTGAATGACAACACAGTCAAGTTCAGGTACCCATTACCTCTTGTTCCAGCCGCCTTAGAACAGCTCCGCCAAGCCAAGTGCTATACTAAACTGGATCTACGCAACGCTTTTAACCTGATTTGTATCCGCGAGGGAGATGAGTGGAAAACTGCATTCTCAACCACTAGTGGCCACTATGAGTACTTGGTTATGCCCTTCGGCCTAGCTATCAGTCCATCCGTGTTCCAGTCATTCATGAATGACATCTTTCGGGACATGCTGGATAGATAGGTAATCGCATACATCGACGATATCTTAATCTACTCAAACTCATGTCAGGCTAGTCCTGAAATGCCTCATGCATTACCAACTCTACGCCAAAGCTGAAAAATGTGAGTTTCATCAAACAAGCACGTCGTTCTTGGGATATGTTATCAGTCAGGAGGGGGTAGCCATGGATAAAAGGAAGGTCAAGGCGGTCTTGGACTGGCCATTACTCCAAACTGTCAAAGAACTACAACGTTTCCTGGGGTTTGCAAACTTTTACAGGTATTTTATCAGAAACTTCAGGGCTGTTGCCGCTCCCTTAACCGCTATGACTAAACGTCACACTGCCCGTCTGAACTGGTCCACAGAGTCACGTCAAGCATTCAATGAGCTAAGAAGTAAGAACACGATTCACGTCAGCTCCCATTCTACGACATCCAGATCCCGAATGACAATAAATTGTGGAGGTAGATGCCTCCAACACAGGGGTAGGAGCAATATTATCACAACGTCAAGGTAATCCAGCGAAGATGTACCCATGTGCTTTCTTTTCCCGAAAATGAACATCCGCTGTAACTACGACGTGGGCAATCGTGAACTGTTGGCCATGAACCTGGCCCCTAGAAGTGTGGCGACGCTGGAGGGAGCAACTCAACCATTTATCATTCTCACTGACCACAAGACTCTCGAGTATCTCCAATCAGCCAAACGTCTGAATCCCTGTCAAGCCAGATGAGCATTGTTCTTCACAAGATTTCATTTTACTGTGACCTATCGACTGGGCACCAGGAACATTAAAGCCGACGCTCTCTCTCGTCAAAGAGAATAGACAGTTCAAACCTCCACCAAAGATAACATCATTCCAGAAAACCTGCTGATGGCACCAGTACAATGGGATATCATCACAGAGATCGAACAATCCAACCTGCAAGTGACACCTCCCTCCGAATGCCCAGCAAACTTTCTTTTCGTCCAACCTCCTGCATCCACGACTCCTCAATCAGGTACTGCTCCGAAGTACAACCCCGGCCAATGGGTTTGGCTTTCCACCAGAGACCTAAGACTCCGACTTCCATGCCGCAAACTCAGTCCCAGGTATATTGGCCCGTTCCAAATTATTAGACAGATTTCTCCTGTAGTATTTCGATTAGACATACCCGCTAATTACCATATTTCTCCCATATTTCTCCCATATTTCTCCCACATTCCATGTTTCCCTACTGAAACCTGCCGGTGGTCCAAGAGGAGTGCCGGAGGAGGGAGCCATATCACAGACTCCCCCACCTATCCTGATTGACGACGAGGAGGCATATCGTGCGCACGAGTTGCTCGACTCCAGACGCCGGGGCAACATTCTCCAGTACCTGGTCGACTGGGAGGGTCGACGGGTCCGGAGGAGTGATCCTGGGTCAACTCTGGGGATATCTTAGATCTCACACTCACTGAGGAGTTTCACCGGACAATTCCGGAGAAACCGGCCCTTCGACCTCGTGGAAGACCCCGGCGTCGTCTGCCTCCTCGCGTCAGGATCCGCTCGCAGGGGGAGGGCTCTGTTACAGAGGAGTTTCCTTGTTTATCTTGTTTCTGATTGTTCGCCGCCTGCCCCGACCTGGATTGTTTATTGGATCTTGCTTCTTGCAGCCTGCCTTGACCTCTGCCTGTCATTCTGGTTTGTCTCTGCATTGTCTCCATTGCCCTGTCTGCTGTTGATTATCCTGCCTGTTTGACTATTCTTAAAGGGGTGATAGAATGCAAAACCAAGTTTACCTCGGCATAGTTGAATCACAGCAGCTCGGTGGGTAAAATGGCCATAAACAGAATCTCAAAATCCTGTCACCTCCTTAATATGAAAATCTCTTTAAACTGCAGCTGTTAAACGGTCGGATCTCAAATCAGCTCAGATGTTACGTAACACTTGGGGGAATTCCTTATTTGGATCTGGTCTGTACCTTTGCACACAACCCATAAATTTGCATACACACAGCCCACTTTCTGGGCCCAGGAATATCAATGGTGGTCGAGAAGTCAGACACAGTTTAGCCGGAACGCTAAGTTTACTGCTTCTGCAATGATCAAAAATGCTGGCAGTGGCTGGCAAAAAAAAACAAAAAAAAACACTGGCGGGGAAAGAGTTAACATAGCGGTCAAATAAACAGCTTGCACACAAACCACTAAGCCCAGCAAGAGAGCAACGGGTTAACAATGCGTTCCCTGTTGTATTGCATGTTAAACGGAGAGGCTTTGCTGACCAGGTGCTCGTGCAGGTCCGGTACCATTCACTGTGTCACAGCGTCGCTCTCTCAAGGCCCGCGCCACAATTTAATATTCCGTTGAATCGGTCAGCGAGGCCGCAGATGCACTGGCCAGCACATCCAGCTCTGTGCTACCGAGGGAAAAACTCCCAACTGCACAGGGGAAGCAGCCCAAAACTCTGTTCGCACCCGTGGGAGCGTGCACACCGTCACTTGGCTGAAGTCTCTGCCGTGCATTGCCTAAATGCGGCGCATGCTTGTCTAACCGCACGACCCGTGAGATATATAAATAAAATAAAGGCCTATTCCCCCCCTCACTTAAATTTATATGTGATAATACCACACAACAATAGCACACATTGTGTTTTAAGGTGCTGATTCAGGCTCAAACATATATGGTTGCACACCTAACGTCTCCATGGTTCACCTCCAGTGAGTGCTGCCAATCTTCATTGGGCATGTTGCGTCTTTGCTTTGGAGGTTCCTCGTTGTAAACCAACCAATCAGCGTGCAGCTCATCTAAATATTCATGAGCATACCATAAAAGGGAGCTTGTTTCATTCTGGGGCTATTTCTCAGGGTCAACAAACAACCAAATTCAGAATCTGCTAATATTATAATGCATTTTACCTTTGGTCATAATTATTTATGAACAGATATAATGTATTATAGAGTACATTATGAATATGATGCATAATACATAAAGGCTTTAATTAAAGTTTAATCATAATTTCTAAGAAGAAACTATTTTCTTTAATTTTTTAAACAATTTGCTGTTCTTGCTTTGTATAGGCCTCCGACATCAACTAATGTATTTTTTGATCATCTAACTGACATTCTTAAAAAATGTGATGCGAAAGAAATACTTCTCATGGGGGATTTTAATATAAATTGGATCGATAAAAATGGTAGAAAAAAACTAAAGGAGATTACTCAAAAATGTAATTTAACACAAATGATTGAAAAGGCAACTCGGATTACTAAGACATCTCAAACGCTTATTGATTTAGTTTTTACTAACAAAATTGACCGTATCTGTAAAGTTTATAATTTAATAACAGGTCTTTCTGATCATAATTTAACATTGGTCGCAAGGAAACTGTCAAAAGCGCGCTACCGAAATTTAAATAAGGTTGATATTAATGAATCTGTACTCTATATTCCCAGGAAAGATATTGAGAAGTTTGATAATGAAATAAGAAAGTTCAATTGGTTTGAAATGGTAAATGATAAAGACAGTAATACAGCTTCTAGTGAGTTTATAAATATGTTTCAACAGCTTGTTTTTAAATATTCTAAAGGAAAAAAGGTAAAGCCTAATGGCAAAATCCCTCTACCTTGGTTAAATGATAATCTATGGAAATTGATGAGAACTCGAGATTCAGCATTAAAAAAGTCCCATAAAGCAATGTTTTTTCTGAATATAATTAAACAAGCAAAGGGCAATTCTAAACAACTTTGGCAAACTATAGACAAATTAACTGGAAAGATGCAAACTAAGAGCGGAATAATAGAGCTGAAAATAAATGACGAAAACCACAAGGATGGTCTAACAGTTTCAAACTATTTTAATAATTATTTTATTGATTCAGTTAATGAAATTATTCAACACGCCTCTGGATTGCCTCATCCTTGTTTATCACCTCAGCCCTCTATTTATGATTATGAGGTTTTGTCTTTTAAACACATTGATTATTCTAAAACAGATAAAATAATACAATCCTTATCTAACTCAAAAGCTAAAGATTTCTGGGGACTTGATAGCTCTCTCATTAAAAAACATAGGGAGATTTTAATACCAGCTATTACATATATTGTGAATAAATCTATTGATGAGAGTATCTTCCCCAGTGTCTTTAAAACAGCGGTTATAACCCCAATTTATAAATCTGGAAGCAAAAATGAAATAAGCAACTACAGGCCTATTAGTATATTGCCTGTAGCATCTAAAATTCGTGAGAAAGCTATTGTAGAGCAGTTAACTGATCACATTTACATTTATTCATTTAGCTGACGCTCTTATCCAAAGCGACTTACAATTGCTATATATGTCAGAGGTCGCACGCCTCTGGAGCAACTAGGGGTTAAGTGTCTTGCTCAGGGACACATTGGTGTCTCACAGTGGATTCGAACCCGGGTCTCTCACACCAAAGGCATGTGTCTTATCCATTGCGCCACCACCACCCTGATCACTTAGATTGTAATAATTTGTTGCACTCCATGCAGTTCGGTTTTAGACGTAACCATTCCACCGATGCAGCCTGCTGCTATCTGATAGAAAACATAAAGGCCGACTTGGACAGAGGGGGCACGGTGGGTGCCGTGTTTTTGGACTTGCGAAAAGCCTTCGACACGGTAAACCACTGTGTCCTCCTGTCTAAGCTTTCTAAGTATAATCTGTCCATGGAGACACTGCATTGGATACAATCATATCTTTCAAATCGGACGCAATGTGTGAGGGTAAAAAATGTATTGTCCTCTTTGAAGCCCGGCACAACTGGGGTCCCGCAAGGATCAATTCTGGGACCCTTGTTGTTCAGTATTTACATCAATGATCTCCCGGCTGTGTGCAAGGGCGTAGACATCATCATGTACGCAGATGATGCCGTCATCTACGTACATGGGAGGGATATTGAGCAAGTAGCCACTAAATTGTCCTCAGCCATGGACAAAATAAGTAATTGGCTTAAATCTTCTTGCTTAACACTAAATATGGAAAAAACTGTGGGAATGTATTTTGCTAAGTCCAATAAAGTTAAAGATATGCCTAACATCTATGTTAATGGACACAAAATTGACATTGTGACAGAGATAAAATATCTAGGTGTCCATTTGGACCGAACTCTAAGTTTTAAAAAACATATTAAAAGAATGTGCAATTCTATTAAATATAATATCTCCATCTTTAGACACATTAGGAATAGTTTGACAACAGAAGCATCTTTCATGTATTTTAATGCCATGATCTCTCCACACATCACCTACTGTTTGTCCTGTTGGTCTCAGGCCAACGAGACCACACTCAAACCGCTTAGATCGGTCTATAATCAGGCCTTAAAGGTGCTTGACAGAAAAGCCCCTCGCTATCATCACTGTAATATTCTCAGTAAATATAAAATATTAAGTTTTGATTTTTGATCCAGATAGTCTGAAATTATCTGTAGATCTGAATAATTTCTCTCGAAACTTAAAGAATTACATCCTCGATAACCAGTTGTGTCAGCATCAGTACATTTAAAGTCTACAAATGTAATATTGAAGTAAATGTTTTTGACTATGTTGTATATATATTAGGCTGTTATGGTTTTTTGATTAGTTTTTTTTTATTTATTTAATGTTTTAATATTGTGCACCTGCCCGGGGACTTCAGTTGGAAAATAGTCTTTGCTAACTCTGGTACAAAACATCTTTTCGTAAGATTAATGTATTTTGTACATTGTCCCTGACAAATAAACTAATACAATAAAATTAATAAAAATAAATAAAATAAAGTAAAATAAGAACCAAAATAACAAAAGGATTTACATTTTAATGTTGTATTCCTTGTTCAACACAAACAACTTCAGCAACTTCCTTTTTATTACCAAAAATCAATAAACAGTTTAACACACAACAGAAACACACAACAGTTTATAATACATAATTTCAGCAGTTTTGTATCTCAGCGCTGTTTCTGTATTATTGAGTAAAACACGCCACCATATTCGCATGATCAGCAAACAGCTCTAAAGTGATGAACGATGTTGGGGTTGAGGTTAGGGTTAAAGGTTAAAGGTGAAAGGTTAGAGAGGAACCCTCACCGGTCATGGTGAATCCTCCCACGAACAGGCCGATGTCTCTTCCTCCGACCATGATGGACTCGCTGCGGTCCGTTCCCGCTGAGATCCCGGAGTTCTTGTTCTTCCACGCCGCCCAGATCCCGACCGCCAGGATCAGCAGATAGAAGATGATGATGGCCAGCAGACCGTCCACGTGAATGGCCATCGTTCACTCCTGCACACACACACACACACACACACACACACACGCACTAATCAAATATAGTCTTTATTCAGACACCTTCAACCTTTCTCACATTATCTCGCTATAGTTTAGAAAACGGTACTAAAATATGAGCAGAACTCAGCTGATATTTGACTGGTTTTGTCCGTCCTTCTGTTATACTGTCTCACACATGAATTATGTTGAATATCTGTCAGCTGTTAAATTTAACTACACAATTAGATAATACCAGTTTAGCTCAACCAATCACCAAGCAATGCTTCATTTTGTTCAGTCTGTGTGTAAAAAGAGCATTAGCAATTAAAGAAAAAACACTTCAGCAAAACATGATCAGCTCAAAGTGTCCCATCATTTCTGCTCCCAAATGTTTATACATTTTACTTGTAGTCACTATATGAAGAATATTTGGTTATAATATGTTATTTTGCTCTCCTCACTCACATAAATGAACTATAGTGTCCTGCACACACTAGTAGAAAAATATCAAAAATGATATCTGGTGTCTGAATAATTTTTGGTTTGACTGTATATAAACAGTTACAGATTAATGCTGTTTATATCAGGTTAATGTTTAACTGTCTATATCAAATCAACTGTTTTAATGTTTTTACATATAAAACACATTTTACATACACAGAAAAAAAAGAAATACGCTACATAATACCCTATAGGATGAATATTTATTTATTTATTAGAAATAATTGAATTATCTGTTTATGCATCTACATAATGTTTTTGATCTGTCATAACACTTTAGTGTAAACAATAAAATTATTTAATCTTTGCATCCAAATGCAACTTGCTTTATTTGATTAGAAAAACAATTTCATTTAAAATTAAACAACAGTAAGAAGCAACAAGTAGGGGTACAGAGCACTGAAATTCGACTCTCTCTCTATAGTTAATAAACAGATAATCGTGATAATGTTTCTGTACCTGTGCAGAAGCTGGAGCTGAGCTCATCACTGGAGGATCTGCGCGTCTGGAGGAAACAGAAGAACTCACCGAGAACTGCTTTATACCGGGGCGCGCGCGCGGGCGCGGGGGCGAGCGCGGAGAACAGCATCCCGATCCATAAAGATCATACTAGTTCATTATTTAGTGAACCGCGTTCCCTTCTTCTTGTTATAACTACAGAAACATGATCCAGTCGTTTAGTCTATCTCTTTACCCGATCTTGTCTCCACCTAAAGGTCAAAAGGTAGAAGACAGTTTCACTCAAGCTACTCAACTTTTTTTTAAATTGTATTTACATAACATACAGGATCACAATATAATCACAGTTATAATCATAGTAGCTCAAAGGAATAAAAAAAGGGAGCAAATAAGAGAGAGAGAGAGAGAGAGAGAGAGAGAGAGAGAGAGAGAGAGAGAGAGAGAGAGAGAGAGAGAGAGAGAGAGAGAGAGAAACTGTATGGGGAATAACTGGGAATTAAAAGAGAAAAGGATTCAGAAATTCTATATATGCCTTTTTGTTTCTTGCATCTTTTAGGATCTCAATATAAAGCATTGGTTCAGTTTTCAATTATATGATGTTAGGTTCATTGTTTGCACATTTTTGTTTGTGTTTATGGTGTTTTCCATACAGAATTATTCAATTAATCACCAAATTTTGCTCTAAACTCTTATTTTTATACAATAAAAAAATATCTTTAACAGATAGCTGGATCTTATTTTAATATTAATCCAATAAAAACTGCGTAAATACACGATCACAGAATAAATGTTTCATGGATTCTTCCTCTAAGTGACAAAAGACAAATGTATACTCCATTTCTCCAAACCTTGACTCAGGCTACTCAACTTTGGGATCTTAACAATGACTTTATGCCACTGTTATCATGTCAGCATGTCACCTTATGACGTTGAAAGGCTTGAAATGCACTGATTTCTTAATGTGACGTGGGGTGAAATCAGAGACAATTTATGTTTATTAAAGATATAATAGTAGGGTCAATGTAGTGACGCCTACATTTTCTGTACGATTGCATTTTTTCAGACAAAAACGGGTTTAAATGCATAAAAATATACTGAATATTTGTAGTCCCTCTCCCATGAATGACCTCACTTTAACTTTTAAAAAACCTTTACTTATTTGTTATTTTTTTGTTATTTAAAGTGTCAAAACATCATGTGGTGCGACTGTCCGGCCATAACTTCTGTTTTGAAAACGTCTTTGAAATTTCTCTAAATTTATTCAAATTTATTTTCTGCATTATTGGCATGATTTCCAAAATGTTTTGTAATCCTTTAAAAAAATTCAAAGCATTTGTATTTATATTTCCATCATAATATACAAACAAACTTTGTCCGATGATACCGACAGAGTAGGGAGTCAGAGCAGAGCCGACAGAGTAGAGAGCCAGGGCAGAGCCAGCAGAGTAGGTGAGCCAGGATAGAGCCGAAAGAGTAGGGAGCCAGGGCAGAGCCGACAGAGTAGAGAGCCAGGACAGAGCCAGCAGAGTAGGTGAGTCAGGATAGTGCCGAAAGAGTAGGGAGCCAGAGCAAAGCTTACAGAGTAGAGAGCCAGGGCAGATCCAGCAGAGTAGGTGAGCCAGGATAGAGCCGAAAGAGTAGAGAGCCAGGGCAGAGTAGACAGAGTAGGGTGTCAGGGCAGAGCCGAAAGAGTAGAGAGCCAGGGCAAAGCTTACAGAGTAGAGAGCCAGGGCAGATCCAGCAGAGTAGGTGAGCCAGGATAGAGCCGAAAGAGTAGAGAGCCAGGGCAGAGTAGACAGAGTAGGGTGCCAACAGAGTAGGGAGCCAGGACAGAGCCGAAAGAGTAGGGAGCCAGGGCAGAGCTGACAGAGTAGGGAGCCAGGGTAGAGCCAGCAGAGTAGGGAGCCAGGGCAGAGCTGACAGAATAGGGAGCCAGGGTAGAGCCGGCAGAGTAGAGAACCAGGACGGACACGAGCAGAGTAGGGAGCCAGGGCAGAGCCGACAGTGTAAAGAGCCAGGGCAAAGCCGACAGAGTAGGGAGCCAGGGCAGAGCCAGCAGAGTAGGGAGCC
Organism: Leuciscus leuciscus; assembly: GCF_965113295.1. Taxonomy (NCBI): domain Eukaryota; kingdom Metazoa; phylum Chordata; class Actinopteri; order Cypriniformes; family Leuciscidae; genus Leuciscus; species Leuciscus leuciscus. Next base: position 1,175,021 of record NC_138731.1, read on the forward strand.
AGGACAGAGCCGAAAGAGTAGAGAGCCAGGGAAAAGCTTACAGAGTAGAGAGCTAGGGCAGAGCCAGCAGAGTAGGGTGCCGACAGAGTGGGGAGCCAGAGCAGAGCCAGTAGAGTAGAGAGCCAGGGCAAAGCCGACAGAGTGGGGAGCCAGGGAAGAACCGGCAGAGTAGACAACCAGGACGGACCCGGGCAGAGTAGGGAGCCAGGGCAGAGCCAGCAGAGTAGAGAGCCAGGGTAGAGCCAGCAGAGTAGAGAGCCAGGGCAAAGCCGACAGAATAGGGAGCCAGGGCAGAACCGGCAGAGTAGAGAGCCAGGGCAAAGCCGACAGAATAGGGAGCCAGGACAGACCCGAGCAGAGTAGGGAGCCAGGGCAAAGCTGACAGAGTAGGGAGCCAGGACAGAGCTGAAAGAGTAGAGAGCCATGGTGAAGCAGACAGAGTAGGGAGCCAGGGCAGAGCCAACAGAGTAGGGAGCCAGGACAGAGCCGAAAGAGTAGAGAGCCAGGGAAAAGCTTACAGAGTAGAGAGCTAGGGCAGAGCCAGCAGAGTAGGGAGCCAGGAAAGAGCCGAAAGAGTAGAGAGCCAGGGAAAAGCTTACAGAGTAGAGAGCTAGGGCAGAGCCAGCAGAGTAGGGTGCCGACAGAGTGGGGAGCCAGAGCAGAGCAGAGCCAGTAGAGTAGAGAGCCAGGGCAAAGCCGACAGAGTGGGGAGCCAGGGAAGAACCGGCAGAGTAGACAACCAGGATGGACCTGGGCAGAGTAGGGAGCCAGGGCAGAGCCGACAGAGTAGAGAGCCATGGTGAAGCCGACAGAGTAGGGAGCCAGGACAGAGCTTACAGAGTAGAGAGCCAGGGCAAAGCTTACAGAGTAGAGAGCCAGGGCAGAGCCAGCAGAGAAGGGAGCCAGGGCGAAGCCGACAGAGAAGGGAGCCAGGGCAGAGCCGGCAGAGTAGACAACCAGGACGGACCCGGGCAGAGTAGGGAGCCAGGGCAGAGCCGACAGAGTAGAGAGCCAGGGTGAAGCCGACAGAGTAGGGAGCCAGGGCAGAGCCGAAAGAGTAGAGAGCCAGGGCAAAGCTTACAGAGTAGAGAGCCAGGGCAGATCCAGCAGAGTAGGTGAGCCAGGATAGAGCCGAAAGAGTAGAGAGCCAGGGCAGAGTAGACAGAGTAGGGTGCCAGGGCAGAGCCGAAAGAGTAGAGAGCCAGGGCAAAGCTTACAGAGTAGAGAGCCAGGGCAGATCCAGCAGAGTAGGTGAGCCAGGATAGAGCCGAAAGAGTAGAGAGCCAGGGCAGAGTAGACAGAGTAGGGTGCCAACAGAGTAGGGAGCCAGGACAGAGCCGAAAGAGTAGGGAGCCAGGGCAGAGCCAGCAGAGTAGAGCGTCAGGGCAAAGCCGACAGAATAGGGAGCCAGGGTAGAGCCGGCAGAGTAGAGAGCCAGGACGGACCCGAGCAGAGTAGGTAGCCAGGGCAGAGCCGACAGTGTAAAGAGCCAGGGCAAAGCTGACAGAGAAGGGAGCCAGGGCAGAGCCAGCAGAGTAGGGAGCCAGGACAGAGCCGAAAGAGTAGAGAGCCAGGGCAAAGCTTACAGAATAGAGAGCCAGGGCGAAGCCGACAGAGTAGGGAGCCAGGGCAGAACCGACAGAGTAGGGAGCCAGGGAAGAGCCAGCAGAGTAGGGAGCCAGGGCAGAGCTGACAGAGTAGGAAGCCAGGGCAAAGCCAGCAGAATAGGGAGCCAGGGAAGTGCCAGCAGAGTAGGGAGCCAGGGCAGAGCCAGCAGAGTAGAGAGCCAGGACAGAGCCGACAGAATAGGGAGCCAGGGCGGAGCAGGAGGAGCAGAAGGTGCAGGAGATCAACATGATAGAGCTGAAGACCACGATGGAGCCGGCAGAGCTGAGTGAGAGTGACCATCATTAAAACATTGTGTGACTTGTGTCGCAGTAGACCTTCTGTTGGCTCGGACCAGACGGGGTAGCCTTCATTGCCCTCGTGCCTCGATGAGCACAACAGCCTGTCGCCGGGTTGTGGTGTGTTCCTCCTCGGACACCATTGGTAAATTCTCACCACTGCTGCCTGAGAGCAACACACAAGCCTTGAGTTTCAGAGATACTCTGACCCAGTCGCAAATCAGCTATTGTTAAAAGTCGCTCAGATCTTTATTCCTGCCCATTTGTCCTGCATCCAAACACACTGATTGTTTGCTCTTCTTTTTTTCTTTTTTTTTGGGGGGGGAATATCAACATTTGTGAGATTTAGTCAATTACAACAGTTTTGAGGTTAATTGATCAAATGTTTTGGGTCTCTGGAATATATTGATAGATGATGTTGTATTATGTTGAATTTCAAAGTTTTTGAAAGATTTCTAGAGTAAAAAGATACAGTTTTTATTTTGAAGTAAAACGGTAAAATTAGCCCCCAAATTTGACACAGAAGTACCCTGAGGAGTGATGTGGTTGTTACTGGTGTTATTTTTATTTATTTAATACTTATTATTAATATTTTTTAAAAATCCATGAATTAGATGTATATTTCAGAAATATTCACTTTTCATTAAAACCTATAAGCTAAATGAATGAAACTTAGAATTGAATTTGAATTCATTAACATTTATTATTCATTAATATGCTAAAACTAATTTGAGAGTTGTCATGATTTAAATATGTTTATATTCATATGCCTGCATATAAATATAAATACATGTACAGTGCAGTGGTGGTCAGAATTAATGGCACCCCTGGTAAATATGATCAAAAATGGCTGTAAAAAATAAATCTGCATTGTTTAGAGTAGAGAGTAGAGAATCTTTCATTCAAAAAATTCGCAAAAATCTAACTTTTCACTGAAGTAAATGATTGAAAGTGGGGGGGAAATCACATTATGAAATAAATGCTTTTCTCCAAAACACGTCGGCTACAATTATTGGCTCCCTGTTATTAAATACTTTTTACAACCTCCTTTTGCCAAGATAACAGCTCTGAGTCTTCTCCTATAATGCCTGAAGAGTTTGGAGAACACCTGACCAGAGAGATTATTAACTATATTCTTTGGTTTTACTGATGATTCAGGGAATTTGGCCTTTGTGTTTCCTCATATTTAAACTCCTGTGAAACAAGAAGTCATAGCTGGACAATTTCATGTTCCTAGTCACCCTGGTGTGCTAAATAAAGGTAAATATTAATGAGAATATACTTCAGAGATATTTTACTCGTAAAAAATTCTAGGGGTGCCAATAATTATGGCCAGCGTGTTTTGGAGAAAAACATTGATTTCACAATGTGATTTCCCCCACACTTTTAAATATTTTACTTCAATGAAAGGTTAGATTTTTGCAAATTATTTTAATGAAAGAGCAAAAGGATAAACAATGCAGATTTATTTTTTACAGACATTTTTGATCATATTTACCAGGGGTGACATTAATTCTGACCACAACTATATGTTTACCAGAAGGATCTCTTTGACAGGGACTTTGTGACCGGTCATTCTGCTGTGTTTTGAATCATGTGTAGAGGTTTGATTGCACATGATGGAAGTCCAGCCAGAAGAGCATTGAACCCATTTGAAAGCATCAACAATATATTTCAGGCAACAAGATGTATATCATATTCTGTCAGCTTTGCAGCTTCACCATACAACAGGCTGACATCTGAAATTATAGCATTGGATTACATTGATTATACTGTATGTAATCAAACAATAATTTGTTGGTCTATTATTATTAGCAATTTCTGTTTAGAAATGACATGATATTGTGCTAATCACCTGAACACACTTCAGTCCCCTGTTCACAGTGATGTGGTGAACTCTACCTTTGGCTCGGTTATTTATAGGGTTTGTTTTTTTGTTTTATTGCTCTATTATTTCTCTTACACCCATGACCTGTGGTAGAATGATATATTTCTCTGAAGAAGGACACTGAACTACATTTGATGCAATTTGAACTGATTTACATTTAATTCAGTTATTTAGTCAGAGAGACGCTTCGACATCTTTAGCTGTGAGTCCTGTCCACCTGAGACACAGAAGCTGTGGACCATGAAGAGGACCTGTGAAGTATCTCTCTCCTGTCCTGGAAAGGTACAGTCCTCCCTTTACTCACAGGACACAATCTGTGTGCCAAACCCAAACCACCAGGGGGCGCCGTGAGCTCAAAGATGATTTAACTAGCATCACAGAAGCTTTAAAGCGAGCCTCCTAATGCTGCCCTGAGCAGGGAAGGAGACCCGTTTTATCTTGTTTAATGTATGTCAATAGAGGAGAGACTTATGCTGAATAAACTGACCTTGTGGGAAATGATCATATCTGAATCGACAGATAAACTTCAACATGCTTATGAATATATATATATACTGGTTCAATATACTTATATAACAGTTTTATTAATCTCATGCCAAAACGTCTTTCAAATCCCTTCACTGATATTTTTGTTTAGTACCTGTATATAATATTTATCTTATTTTCCACATTTATATCTCTTTACACAATGAATGTCTGTATTGTCTATTTTAATAGACCTACTTAAATACCATACGTTTTGTAAATACCGTAAATGCCCAAAAATCATGCAAATAAAGCTTTGATTCTATACGAATCTATTAGGTGGCAATTAATGAATCAATTGAACATGTTGCACTATCTTATTTATTTATTATTTACTATATTATTTAATTTTTGCAAGTCATTAAAAGGCTACATTAGTAAGTATAATTATAAAGATGCAATTAGAGGTGTTGAAATGATAATAATAGATAATACGAAATGTTAAGTAAAGAGATGCATGAAATGAAAGGGAAAATAAAGCAAATATATAACAATGAATAGAATAATATAACCATAATTATTACTAATTTATGTTCTTCTTCTTTTAACATATACTGATAAATTATTCAAACTTCATTTTCAATGCTGTCTCTTAGGGCTGGGTATCGATACAGATGTCCCGATTCAACTCCGATTCACAAGATTCAATTCAGTGAATTCAGTGATTACATTTTCACTGGCCTCACCACAAAAAAAGTAATAAATGAATAAAATAGTTGTTGTTGTTTTTGACCCATGTATCCTTGTACTGTAAAGAAGGTTATGACACCCAACATTTTAGATACCTGTGAAATTGAACAAAACCTAAACTTAGACAGAGTGAGCCTAAGCGGGCCACACGATGGGCTAATGAAGCCCTGGAGCTCTGCCATCTTAAGCCTTCAAAACCTGTTCTCCAGAACCGTGATGGCCCGTCTGCACTCCTTACTGGAATCCTCCTCCTCCATCTACTCCATATAGCACATACTCATCCAGCTCCAGCTGTCCATCTCCAGCTGACTGAAACAGGCCTTTTCTAATTCCTAATTTAAGACATTCTCTGCTCTTTCCTAATGGATGATACTGGAATTTGGCCAGTGTTACACAGTGAAACAGGACATCATAGTTCACCACTTCACTGTACTAAATCACTGTTAAACTTAATAAATGGATCATATATATAGCACTGTATAGTTAAATTTTTACTCATATGAATTTCTAAAGGTGCCAATAAGTGACATGGTTTGCAGAAAAAAACGATTTTCTCTTTTCTTTTCAAATATACTTAATTTAAAGGTTGGATTTTTGTGAATATTTTGAATGAAAGATTAAAAGGAAAATAATTTTGCTTATTTTCAACAGCATAATTTAAAGTCATCATGAAAGGGAAGTTGTGCTTGTCTTTTCTCCTCTATTGTGTCGTTTATCCGAATGAAACGCTTCTGGAACAAGAACAAATGTGGGCGGGGCTTGATTTTGTCCATGGGGAATTGATTGGATGGTTGTGGGTTGCTATTGGCTGATCTCATGTGAGTGACAGGTTATAGCCACGCCCTCGTCATCAGAGAAGAGTTGCTGCAAGAGGAAGTTATTCTGATTCAAGATTACCAGGAACATGAATTTAAAACAATTATCATATGCACCGATAAATCATTTAGAATAAAGATTCCATAAGAAATAAGAATGGTCTGGTCTGTTTTGATTTCATAGTGACTTAGTAACAAAATTAAAGCTGCAGTCCGTACCTTTTTTGGATTAAAAATTATCAAAAATATTTTTTTAGCAAGTACATAACCAGCCAGTGTTCAACACTGCTTGCCGTAGCTCGACTCAAAACGGTAAGCTTGTAATAATGTTTTTAATTCCAGGTACTGGTGGATTTCTGCGGGAAATTCAAGCATATCTGTACCTAAAGTCACATCTGTCCACATAAGTCAAGTCAAGTCAAGTTTATTTGTATAGCGCTTTTCACAATACAGATTGTATCAAAGCAGCTTCACAGTATTGAATTTAAATAATACAACAAAGTTTGTTTCAAGAGGAATTTATTGATTGATCAAATTAAATTAAATATCCCCAAAATATCCCCAACTGAGCAAGCCAAAGGCAACAGTGGCAAGGAACCGAAAAACTCCATCAAGTGACCTAATGGTGTCCTAAAACTCCATCAGGTGACCTAATGGAGAAAAAAAAACCTTGGGAGAACCCAGGCTGGGCCAGTTCTCCTCTGGCATTTATGAGCTAGAGGCCGGATTGTAGTTTGAACTGTAGGATTATATGAATGCCTGGCTGAAAAGATGCGACTTTAATCTAGTTTTAAACTGGGAGAGCGAGTCTGAGCAACGAACAGTATCAGGAAGACTATTCCAGAGTTTTGGAGCCAAATGTGAAAATGCTCTCCCTCCTTTGGTGGTTCTGGATATCCTAGGTATGACCAAAAGCCTTGAATTTAGTGATCTTAAAGAGCGCGATGGATTATAGGGTGATAGAAGATCCGTTAAATAGACTGGAGCTAAGCCGTTTAGGGCTTTATAAGTCAGTAGCAATACCTTATAATTAATACGGAACTTTATAGGTAACCAATGCAGTGATGATAAAATCGGTGTTATATGATCATATTTTCTTGATCTCGTAAGAACTCTTGCGGCGGCATTTTGGACTAACTGTAGCTTGTTTATTGAGGATGCAGGACAACCAGCTAATAAGGCATTACAGTAATCCAGTCTCGAGGTCATGAATGCATGAACTAACTTTTCTGCATCAGAAACTGATAGCATATTACGTAGCTTAGCAATGTTTCTAAGGTGGAAAAAGGCTGTTTTTGTAACATATGAAATATGATTTTCAAAAGACAGGTTGCAATCGAGTATAACACCCAGGTCTTTTACTGTAGAGGATAAAGTAACAGGACATCCTATGATGTTAAAGTTGTATTGTGCGAGGTTTTGTGGGCGGTTTTTTGAACCGATAAGTATTACCTCTGTCTTGTCTGGATTTAATAAAAGAAAATTACGCATCATCCAATCTTTTATATCTTTAACACACTCTGTCAATTTGGAAAATTTAGCGTTTTCATCCGGCCTTGATGAAATATATATTTGAGTGTCATCAGCATAACAATGGAAACTAATTCCATGTTTCCTTATAATATTTCCAAGTGGCATCATATATATTGAAAATAACAGAGGGCCTAATACAGATCCCTGCGGCACTCCATAGTTTACTGGAGTTATGATCGATTTTTCTCCATTTAAATAGACAAAATGGTAGCGGTCAGATAGGTATGATTTGAACCAGCTTAGTGCTTGTCCTTGAACACCAGTATCATTTTGTAGTCGATCTAAGAGTATTGTGTGATCTATAGTATCGAACGCAGCACTAAGATCAAGTAAAACTAGTATTGAGATACAGCCTTGGTCAGAAGCTAAAAGTAAATCATTTGTGATTTTAACGAGCGCAGTTTCAGTGCTATGATGCGGTCTGAATCCAGACTGAAACTTTTCATAGATCTCATTTTGTTGCAAGAAAGAGTCCAGTTGAGCGGACACCACTTTTTCTAATATTTTAGACATAAATGGAAGATTTGAAATGGGTCTATAATTTGCTAGATTATTATGATCTAATTGTGGTTTCTTAATGAGAGGTTTTATAACTGCCAGTTTAAATGTTCTTGGAACATGACCTAGAGATAAAGACGAGTTAATAATATTGAGGAGAGGCTCTTCCACTACAGGTAACACTTCTTTCAGTAGTTTAGTTGGTATAGGATCTAATAAACATGTTGTTGTTTTAGATGAAGTGATAAGTTTATTTAACTCTTTTTGTTCTATAGTTGTAAAGCACTGTAATTGTTCTTGCGGGGTGATAATTGAAGCTGAATTATAAGGCGCGATTGAAGATTGAACGTTTACAATTGTGGTTCTGATGCTTTCTATTTTCTCAGTGAAGAAGTTCATGAAATCATTACTACTGAACTGTAACGGGATATTTTGTTCGGGTGATGTCTGTTTATTTGTTAGTCTAGCCACGGTGTTAAATAAAAACCTTGGATTATTTTGGTTGTTTTCTATTAGTTTGCGGAGGTGCTCAGCCCTGGCCGCTTTTAGGGCCTTTTTATAACGTGACATACTGTCTTTCCACGCGATTCTAAAGACCTCTAAATTAGTTTGTTTCCATTTACGCTCTAAAATACGGGTTTCTCTCTTTAAAACATGCGTAGTATTGTTATACCATGGTGCTTTATTTTTCTCTCTGACCTTTTTTAATTTAATAGGTGCAACCACATCCAATGTTCTAGAGAGAATGGTGCTCATAGTGCTAGTTAGTTCTTCTAGTTCATCTGTTTGTTTGGGTTCAGGCAGCAGCTGAGACAGATTAGATAAGCAATTTGAGAAATTATCTATGGTGGATGGAAGGATTGTTCTGCCTGGTCGATAACGCGACGCCGCATGACATATTACAGCAGTACGTAATATGCAAGTTACCATGTAGTGATCAGTGACTTCATCACTTTGTGGAATGATATCTATATCGGTTGGATCGGTTCCATGTGATATAATTAAATCGAGTGTATGATTAAGACTATGTGTTGGTGCGGTGACGTTTTGCTTGACCCCAAATGAATTTAATAAATCTGTAAACGCAGCTCCTAACGCATCATTTGGATTATCTACGTGTATGTTAAAATCTCCAACAATTAGTGCTTTATCGACATTGACTAATAGGTCTGAGAGAAAATCTGCAAACTCTTTTAGGAAATCAGCGTAAGGCCCTGGCGGTCTATATACGGTAGCCAAGGCTAGAGATAATAGGGATGTTTTTCTAACATCTAAGAGCGTAACATTTAGTACAAGTACTTCAAATGAAATAAACTTATAACCCGTTTTCTGAGTAACATTTAGAATATCTCTATAAATGGTTGCAACACCTCCGCCACGACCAATCAGACGGGGCTCATGCTTATAACAGTATCCAGGAGGAGTAGACTCATTAATACCGAAATAATCATTTGGTTTAAGCCAGGTTTCAGTAAGGCAAAGTACATCGAAGCTATTATCTGTGACTATTTCATTTACAATAACTGCCTTAGGTGTGAGTGATCTAATGTTTAGAAGACCTAGCTTTAGAAATAGTTTTTGTTTACTAATAGCAACATTTTCTGTTTTAATAACAATTAGATTTTTCCTAGATCCTGCATTAGATTTATTATTTGATCTCACTAAACGAGGAATAGACACGGTTTCTATGCAATGTTCTACACTAGTATTTATATCAGTTGAATTGGTGCAGCAGAGACTATGATTTGGACTTTTGGTTACTAGTCAAAGGGTATTTAACATTTTGGAGATGTTATCTGACAGAAGAGCCGCTCCGAATCTGCTTGGGTGGAAGCCATCAGCACGGAAAAGCCTAGGACGCTCCCAAAACAGATTCCAATTATTTACAAAGAGCAGTTTCTGCTCATTGCACCATGACATTAACCATTCATTTAGCGCAAATAATCTGCTGAACTTTTCATGCCCTAGTCGGTACGTGGGAAGCGGTCCTGACACAATGATCGTTGTTTCAGGCGATGTGCTGCGTACCGTATCGAATAGATTCCTGAAGTCTTTCTTCAGAATCTCCGTCTGGCGCAGCCTGATGTCGTTCACTCCCGCGTGCAGGACCACAGTTCCGACGCGCTCGTCACCGTTCAGGATCTCGGGAACGCGAGCAGCGATTTCAGAAACACGAGCACCAGGAAAGCAGTGACTTTGCACCTTACTTTTACCTAACGTAGCGTGTACGTGCCGAACGATGGAATCGCCGATGATCACAGCATCGTGTTCTGTTTCGCGTAGAGGGGAGAAGCGGTTTTGTGTGGATAACTCGAAAACCGGGAGGGTCGGAGAAAGTCTTGGTCTAAACCTGACTCGCGTCTTCCGCTGCGGAACCACCCAGGCTTCGTGGTGGCGTGTTGGAGCCGGAGTGAACGAGACCATGGCTGATTGCGACCGATGCTGAGGAACGCACGGAGTAGACGCGGTCGGAGTCAGCGGGTTAGTAACGTTAAACACTGATTTGTGTGCATCGGCACGTGATGTTTCAAGAGCCAAACACCGGTCTCTCAGCTCGGCCTGTCTCAATAAAAGGTTGTGGATCTGTTTCTCAACAGCTTCCAGCTCAGACTGCAGTGCGTGCAGCTCAAATGTGTCCTCACCTGCACCAAACGGTAGACTACTTACATCTGATATATTCGCCATTTTAACAGATGGACAGTGAGTTAGCAACGAAGCTACCAGTGATGCTATCAATATTAATACTAATTTATATTATAAGTTTGTTTGTTTGTAAGTGAGTGTGGAGAAGACGCGTTCAGCCGTGATCCACGGACGTAACCTTTAAGAGTATGCAGCGTTGGATCACTAATAGGCTTGAGACGCGTCTGCTCAACAGTCCGCGTTGTAACAATGAGGTTTGAGCAGTAGTGCTTCTCAGTGAGGAAAAGTAGAAAATCTTCGTTGTAAGCGAGTTTAAAGAGAAAAATCAAGAATTATAAATCAAATCGATAGAGCTCCAAAAACAACAACGCATTCAGACGCAACGCATGATAATAACAGGACAAGACATTACTCACCGTGTTTGTTGAGTGTTTCTTACTCACCTGAGCTTTTATGAACTCAAAGGCGCGAGAGAAAATAAATAAATAAAAATAGCTGAGCGCACGGGTGGCGCGTTAACAGGCTAGCGAATTACCAGCGTGTTGTGCTAGTAGTAACGGAAGCCAGCGATGTTGGGTAAGCTGTATTTAGTAGTAGTATAAACAACTAGAAATTGTAGTAAATGATGGTTCAAAACAAGGAAATACGAGGCTATACAAGGCTAATACGGAGCTTACAGCACCGAAGCAGACAAACTCACAGCAGGCAGCAAGGCAGACAGGAGCAATCGATCTGTGTCTGCCTCATAAAGTCACATAAAGTCACATCTGTCCACATAAAGTCACATCTGTCCACATATGGTCACATCTGTCCACATAAAGTCACATCTGTCCACATAAAGTCACATCTGTCCACATAAAGTCACATCTGTCACATCTGTCCACATAAAGTCACATCTGTCCACATAAAGTCACATCTGTCCACATAAAGTCACATCTGTCACATCTGTCCACATAAAGTCACATCTGTCCACATAAAGTCACATCTGTCCACATAAAGTCACATCTGTCACATCTGTCCACACAGTCACATCTGTCCACATAAAGTCACATCTGTCCATCTGTCCACATAAAGTCACATCTGTCCACATAAAGTCACATCTGTCCACAGTCACATCTGTCCACATAAAGTCCCATCTGTCCACATAAAGTCACATCTGTCCATCTGTCCACATAAAGTCACATCTGTCCATCTGTCCACATAAAGTCACATCTGTCCACATAAAGTCACATCTGTCACATCTGTCCACATAGTCACATCTGTCCACATAGTCACATCTGTCCACATAGTCACATCTGTCCACATAAAGTCACATCTGTCCACATAAAGTCACATCTGTCACGTCTGTCCACAAAGTCACATCTGTCCACAGTCTCATCTGTCCACATAAAGTCACATCTGTCACGTCTGTCCACATAAAGTCACATCTGTCCACATAAAGTCACATCTGTCCACATAGTCACATCTGTCCACATAAAGTCACATCTGTCCACAGTCTCATCTGTCCACATAAAGTCACATCTGTCACGTCTGTCCACATAAAGTCACTTCTGTCCACATAAAGTCACATCTATCACATCTGTCCACATAGTCACATCTGTCCACATAAAGTCACATCTGTCCACATGAAGTCACATCTGTCCAAGTAGTCACATCTGTCCACATAACGTCACATCTGTCACATCTGTCCACATAAAGTCACATCTGTCCACATAAAGTCACATCTGTCCACATAGTCACATCTGTCCACATAAAGTCACATCTGTCACGTCTGTCCACATAAAGTCACATCTGTCCACATAAAGTCACATCTGTCCACATAAAGTCACATCTGTCCACATAGTCACATCTGTCCACATAAAGTCACATCTGTCACATCTGTCCACATAAAGTCACATCTGTCCACATAAAGTCACATCTGTCACATCTGTCCACATAGTCCCATCTGTCCACATCTGTCCACATAAAGTCACATCTGTCCACATAAAGTCACTTCTGTCCACATAAAGTCACTTCTGTCCACATAAAGTGACATCTGTCACATCTGTCCACATAAAGTCACATCTGTCCACATAAAGTCACATCTGTCCACATAGTCACATCTGTCCACATAAAGTCACATCTGTCACATCTGTCCACATAGTCCCATCTGTCCACATCTGTCCACATAAAGTCACTTCTGTCCACATAAAGTCACTTCTGTCCACATAAAGTCACATCTGTCACGTCTGTCCACATAAAGTCACTTCTGTCCACATAAAGTCACATCTGTCCACATAAAGTCACATCTGTCACATCTGTCCACATAAAGTCACATCTGTCCACATAGTCACATCTGTCCACATAAAGTCACGTCTGTCCACATAGTCACATCTGTCCACATAGTCACATCTGTCCACATAAAGTCACGTCTGTCCACAGTCACATCTGTCCACATAAAGTCACATCTGTCCACATAAAGTCACATCTGTCACATCTGTCCACATAAAGTCACATCTGTCCACATAAAGTCACATCTGTCCACATAGTCACATCTGTCCACATAAAGTCACATCTGTCCACATAGTCACATCTGTCCACATAGTCACATCTGTCACATCTGTCCACATAAAGTCACATCTGTCCACATAAAGTAGTCACATCTGTCCACATAATGTCACATCTGTCACATCTGTCCACATAAAGTCACATCTGTCCACATAAAGTCACATCTGTCCACATAGTCACATCTGTCCACATAAAGTCACATCTGTCACGTCTGTCCACATAAAGTCACATCTGTCCACATAGTCACATTTGTCCACATAAAGTCACATCTGTCCACATAAAGTCACATCTGTCCACATAGTCACATCTGTCCACATAAAGTCACATCTGTCCACATAAAGTCACATCTGTCACATCTGTCCACATAGTCACATCTGTCCACATCTGTCCACATAGTCACATCTGTCCACATAAAGTCACATCTGTCCACATAAAGTCACATCTGTCCACATAAAGTCACATCTGTCCACATAGTCACATCTGTCCACATAAAGTCACATCTGTCCATCTGTACACATAAAGTCACATCTGTCCATCTGTCCACATAAAGTCACATCTGTCCACATAAAGTCACATCTGTCACATCTGTCCACATAGTCACATCTGTCCAATAGTCACATCTGTCCACATAGTCACATCTGTCCACATAAAGTCACATCTGTCCACATAAAGTCACATCTGTCACGTCTGTCCACAAAGTCACATCTGTCCACAGTCTCATCTGTCCACATAAAGTCACATCTGTCACGTCTGTCCACATAAAGTCACATCTGTCCACATAAAGTCACATCTGTCCACATAGTCACATCTGTCCACATAAAGTCACATCTGTCCACAGTCTCATCTGTCCACATAAAGTCACATCTGTCACGTCTGTCCACATAAAGTCACTTCTGTCCACATAAAGTCACATCTGTCACATCTGTCCACATAGTCACATCTGTCCACATAAAGTCACATCTGTCCACATAAAGTCACATCTGTCCAAGTAGTCACATCTGTCCACATAACGTCACATCTGTCACATCTGTCCACATAAAGTCACATCTGTCCACATAAAGTCACATCTGTCCACATAGTCACATCTGTCCACATAAAGTCACATCTGTCACGTCTGTCCACATAAAGTCACATCTGTCCACATAAAGTCACATCTGTCACATCTGTCCACATAAAGTCACATCTGTCCACATAGTCACATCTGTCCACATAGTCACATCTGTCCACATAAAGTCACATCTGTCACATCTGTCCACATAAAGTCACATCTGTCCACATAAAGTCACATCTGTCACATCTGTCCACATAGTCCCATCTGTCCACATCTGTCCACATAAAGTCACATCTGTCCACATAAAGTCACTTCTGTCCACATAAAGTCACTTCTGTCCACATAAAGTGACATCTGTCACATCTGTCCACATAAAGTCACATCTGTCCACATAAAGTCACATCTGTCCACATAGTCACATCTGTCCACATAAAGTCACATCTGTCACGTCTGTCCACATAGTCACTTCTGTCCACATAAAGTCACATCTGTCCACATAAAGTCACATCTGTCCAAGTAGTCACATCTGTCCACATAACGTCACATCTGTCACATCTGTCCACATAAAGTCACATCTGTCCACATAAAGTCACATCTGTCCACATAGTCACATCTGTCCACATAAAGTCACATCTGTCACGTCTGTCCACATAAAGTCACATCTGTCCACATAAAGTCACATCTGTCACATCTGTCCACATAAAGTCACATCTGTCCACATAGTCACATCTGTCCACATAGTCACATCTGTCCACATAAAGTCACATCTGTCACATCTGTCCACATAAAGTCACATCTGTCCACATAAAGTCACATCTGTCACATCTGTCCACATAGTCCCATCTGTCCACATCTGTCCACATAAAGTCACATCTGTCCACATAAAGTCACTTCTGTCCACATAAAGTCACTTCTGTCCACATAAAGTGACATCTGTCACATCTGTCCACATAAAGTCACATCTGTCCACATAAAGTCACATCTGTCCACATAGTCACATCTGTCCACATAAAGTCACATCTGTCACGTCTGTCCACATAGTCACTTCTGTCCACATAAAGTCACATCTGTCCACATAAAGTCACATCTGTCACATCTGTCCACATAAAGTCACATCTGTCCACATAGTCACATCTGTCCACATAAAGTCACGTCTGTCCACATAGTCACATCTGTCCACATAGTCACATCTGTCCACATAAAGTCACATCTGTCCACATAGTCACATCTGTCCACATAAAGTCACGTCTGTCCACAGTCACATCTGTCCACATAAAGTCACATCTGTCCACATAAAGTCACATCTGTCACATCTGTCCACATAAAGTCACATCTGTCCACATAGTCACATCTGTCCACATAAAGTCACATCTGTCCACATAGTCACATCTGTCCACATAGTCACATCTGTCACATCTGTCCACATAAAGTCACATCTGTCCACATAAAGTAGTCACATCTGTCCACATAATGTCACATCTGTCACATCTGTCCACATAAAGTCACATCTGTCCACATAAAGTCACATCTGTCCACATAGTCACATCTGTCCACATAAAGTCACATCTGTCACGTCTGTCCACATAAAGTCACATCTGTCCACATAAAGTCACATTTGTCCACATAAAGTCACATCTGTCCACATAAAGTCACATCTGTCCACATAGTCACATCTGTCCACATAAAGTCACATCTGTCCACATAAAGTCACATCTGTCCACATAGTCACATCTGTCCACATCTGTCCACATAGTCACATCTGTCCACATAAAGTCACTTCTGTCCACATAAAGTCACATCTGTCACATCTGTCCACATAAAGTTACATCTGTCACATCTGTCCACATAGTCACATCTGTCCACATAAAGTCACATCTGTCACGTCTGTCCACATAAAGTCACTTCTGTCCACATAAAGTCACATCTGTCCACATAAACTCACATCTGTCACATCTGTCCACATAAAGTCACATCTGTCCACATAGTCACATCTGTCCACATAAAGTCACATCTGTCACATCTGTCCACATAAAGTCACATCTGTCCACATAAAGTCACATCTGTCACATCTGTCCACATAAAGTCACATCTGTCCACATAGTCACATCTGTCCACATAAAGTCACATCTGTCACGTCTGTCCACATAAAGTCACTTCTGTCCACATAAAGTCACATCTGTCACATCTGTCCACATAAAGTCACATCTGTCCACATAAAGTCACATCTGTCCACATAAAGTCACATCTGTCCACATAGTCACATCTGTCCATATAGTCACATCTGTCCACATAAAGTCACATCTGTCCACATAAAGTCACATCTGTCACGCCTGTCCACATAAAGTCACATCTGTCCACATAAAGTCACATCTGTCCACATAAAGTCACATAAAGTCACATCTGTCCACATAAAGTCACATAAAGTCACATCTGTCCACAGTCACATCTGTCCACAAAAAGTCACATCTGTCACATCTGTCCACATAAAGTCACATCTGTCCACATAAAGTCACATCTGTCCACATAAAGTCACATCTGTCACGTCTGTCCACATAAAGTCACATCTGTCCACATAGTCACATCTGTCACTTCTGTCCACATAGTCACATCTGTCCACATAAAGTCACATCTGTCCACATAGTCACATCTGTCCACATAGTCACATCTGTCCACATAAAGTCACATCTGTCCACATAAAGTCACATCTGTCCACATAAAGTCACATCTGTCCATCTGTCCACATAAAGTCACATCTGTCCACATAAAGTCACATCTGTCACATCTGTCCACATAAAGTCACATCTGTACTCATAAAGTCACATCTATAGTCACATCTGTCCACATAAAGTCACATCTGTCCACATAAAGTCACATCTATAGTCACATCTGTCCACATAAAGTCACATCTGTCCACATAAAGTCACATCTGTACACAGTCACATCTGTCCACATAAAGTCACATCTGTCCACATAAAGTCACATCTGTCCACATAGTCACATCTGTCCACATAAAGTCACATCTGTCCACATAAAGTCACATCTGTCCACATAAAGTCACATCTATAGTCACATCTGTCCACATAAAGTCACATCTGTCCACATAAAGTCACATCTGTCCACATAAAGTCACATCTGTCCACATAAAGTCACATCTGTCCACATAAAGTCACATCTATAGTCACATCTGTCCACATAAAGTCACATCTGTCGACATAAAGTCACATCTGTACACATAAAGTCACATCTGTACACATAGTCACATCTGTACACATAAAGTCAAATCTTTACACATAAAGTCACATCTATAGTCAAATCTGTCCACATAGTCACATCTGTCCACATAAAGTCACATCTGTACACATAAAGTCACATCTGTACACATAAAGTCACATCTGTCCACATAAAGTCACATCTGTCCATCTGTCCACATAAAGTCACATCTGTCCACATAAAGTCACATCTGTCACATCTGTCCACATAAAGTCACATCTGTACTCATAAAGTCACATCTATAGTCACATCTGTCCACATAAAGTCACATCTGTCCACATAAAGTCACATCTGTCCACATAAAGTCACATCTATAGTCACATCTGTCCACATAAAGTCACATCTGTACACAGTCACATCTGTCCACATAAAGTCACATCTGTCCACATAAAGTCACATCTGTCCACATAGTCACATCTGTCCACATAGTCACATCTGTCCACATAAAGTCACATCTGTCACATCTGTCCACATAAAGTTACATCTGTCCACATAAAGTCACATCTGTACTCATAAAGTCACATCTATAGTCACATCTGTCCACATAAAGTCACATCTGTCCACATAAAGTCACATCTATAGTCACATCTGTCCACATAAAGTCACATCTGTCCACATAGTCACATCTGTACACATAAAGTCACATCTGTACACATAGTCACATCTGTACACATAAAGTCAAATCTTTACACATAAAGTCACATCTATAGTCAAATCTGTCCACATAGTCACATCTATCCACATAAAGTCACATCTGTACACATAAAGTCACATCTGTCCACATAAAGTCACATC
Source organism: Leuciscus leuciscus (assembly GCF_965113295.1). Lineage (NCBI taxonomy): Eukaryota > Metazoa > Chordata > Actinopteri > Cypriniformes > Leuciscidae > Leuciscus > Leuciscus leuciscus. The sequence continues at coordinate 1,193,180 of NC_138731.1, forward strand.
TGTCCACATAAAGTCACATCTGTACACATAAAGTCACATCTGTCCACATAAAGAAGAGTCTCTGCTAGTCGGCTATGAGTGTGAGGATGTTGGAGGTGGAGATTTATAGCCTTTTCTCGCAGCACTTGATATAATTAAACTTATCAATTTGATGGCGGATCCAGAAAGGTTCAAACAACAATCAGCAGTGACAACTGGATATTCACTCGTTGTAAAATGCAAAAGATTTCAGACTTAGGAGAGTGGCTACAGAAATAAAGAGACCGCAACCGGCCCAATGCGAAAACAAGGATAGATATCGGAAGGGCATTAAATGTAGTCACGCAATGCTGATGCTGTTAACATTAACAATTTGAGAACAACGTATAATTTGCACGGTTTGACGTGATATAAGCGATCGTTAGATTTAATCAGCGCGATTTACTGCAATGCTTTTTTCCCTTAGTTGGTCAGAACAAAAGTGGATGTTACTTGCTCAGAGTACATTTCCCGATGAAAATTCTTATGTTGGTCATACTTCCAAAAGTAGATCTGTGATTGTGAATGCCAGTATCCACACCGGCGGCGACTGACAGCCGCACTTTCTCCTCAAAACATTGGATTCATCTGCGCTGTGCCGTGCCGAGGCACAACCCACGTAAAGTTGATAATTCCGCGAATAACTGCAATTGCAGATTTCGAACAGAGATGGAGACAAAGAGGAGAAACTGCGGACTGCAGCTTTAATTAAAAGACACAAGTGTTTCTCACTCTATGTGGGTTGAGTTGGTTGTTTGCCAACTCAACTCTTTACGATTGTTTGCCAACTCAACCCACATAGAGTGAGAAACACTTGTCTCTTTCCTGATCAGTGCAGTTATTCAGGGATATGTTTGTGGAGATGGATCTGAGGGCAAGTAAATCATGAGAAGCTTCATTTTTGGGCGAAGGATTCCTTTAAGTACCACACTAAAGAATCATACTCACACTGAACCTTTACTGAGTGCTGATGAAGACAGTTTTAATCTCAAGTCAAACCTTTGGTCCATTAGGAGCATTTCTGACCAGTTTTATACATACATTCTTCTCTTTCATGAATAAAACAAGAAAAAAGGACTTTTGTTGTTTTATTTCATTCAATTTAAACATCCAAAAGCCAAGGGTCTCTTTAGCTTCTTCTATTATTTGTCCTGTAGTCATGTGTCTTCCTCGTGGTTACGTTGGACTGAATGATTGATTGAGTTGTTAAACTGTGTTTGCAGGAGAGTTTATCTGCGCTTGATGAAGATGAACGACTGAACCGACTCAAGCACACGCGTCTGAATACATTCACTGTCTACATGTTCATGTGCGCTGGATTTCATCTCGATTGCACAGAATCTGTACGTTATGAGCTATGACTGAGATTTCTTATTGTAGTTCAGTCACAGATTTTGACTGAATATAAATTACATATGCTTGCAATATCAGAAACACACCTGAATTCAGCAATAAATAGTGATGTATTGAAAATAGAAGGTTATAATTTGTTTAGATTGGATAGGGGTGCAATTAAGGGAGGTGGAGTAGCCGTTTATTGTCAAGAGCATATACCAGTTAGAATCAGAAGTGATCTAGGATGTAAAGAGGTGGAAGTTTTGTGGCTGGAAATACAACTTCCTTATATAAAATCAATATTGATGGGATGTTGCTATAGACCCCCAAGTGCAACCACAATGTACTTGGATAATATATGTAAAGTGCTGGATAAAGTATGTGATACAAATTATGAGGTGTTTTTTTTTAGTGTGAGAGACTGTCCACTTAAGGCGAGATTACTTTCTCTAGCGAATACATGTAATTTATCACAAGTAGTTAAGAAGCCTACTAGAATATGTAGAAGAGGGGATGGAGTTATATCTGCAACTTGTATTGATTTGATATTTACAAATGTTCCTGAGCTGTGTTCCAGTGTAGCTTCCATTCCAGTAGGCTGTAGTGACCACAACCTTATTGTTATTGGAAGAAAAACAAAAATACCAAAAAGGGGTCAGAACATTTTTTCAAGAGAGTTTTTAAAAACTTTAATGAAAACAATTATTGTAATGAAGTAAGAGAGGTGGACTGGTCTGAAGTTTTAGGAAAAGAAGATCCGGATCTTGCTCTGGGTGAGTTTGACAATGTATTACTTCCCATTGTAAATAAATTTGCACCAATTAGGAAGTTCAATGTGCGGAACTTTGTGTCTCCTTGGTTAGATCAGGAATTAAAAACATATATGATTGAGAGGGATAGAGCTAAGGCAGCTGCTGTAAAATCAGGTAGTGAAGGGGAATGGGGTAAATATCGTAAATTAAGAAACTTTGTTACAATGTTGAATAAAGTCAAAAAGAAAAAGTATTATTATAATAGAATTAGTAGTAATAATATTGACAGTAAGACAATTTGGAAGGTTCTTAATCAGCTTATGGGTAAAAGTGGTAGATCGACACCTTCTTTTTTAGAGGCCGAGGGCAATTTTATTACTAAACCAAGTGAAATTGCTAATTATCTGAGTGGTTATTTTAGTGATAAAATTCAGAAATTAAATAATGGTATGAAGACAAATGATAACTATGTAGAGCATTCATCTAAACTTATTACCAAAAAGCTGATGATGAATAAATCTTGTAGTTTTCATTTTGAAAAAGTCACGGTGTCTACAGTAGAAAATGTAATAAGATCAAGCAAGGATAAACCAGCAGGTATTGATAATTTGGATGTAAGATTGCTTAAACCTGTAGCAAATGTCTTGGCCCTACCTATCTCTCATATTATTAATTTAAGTTTGTAGAAATCAGTCTGCCCAGCTCAGTGGAAGATTGCAAAAATTATCCCACTGCCTAAAAATCATAAAGAGAATTTTTCAGGGAAGAATAGTAGGCCGATAAGTATATTACCCACCCTAAGTAAAATCATGGAAAGAATAGTATATGAGCAAATTCAAAATTATTTTTGTATAAATGACTTGAACACAGCTCATCAACATGCCTATAGGAAGGGATATTCTACAGCTACAGCGTTAACACAAATGACTGATGAATGGCTGAAAGAAATCGACGCAGGAAGGATAGTGGGCTCTGTTTTACTAGATTTCAGTGCCGCTTTTGATATTCTTGACCATAAATTGTTAACTAAGAAATTGCACTGCTATGGTTTTGACAGGGATTCTGTTGCATGGATCAATAGTTATCTTACCAATAGAAAATATTGTGTATATTTCAATGGAGGTTTCTCAGAAATGAGGGTTATGAGCTGTGGAGTGCCACAGGGGAGTTGTTTGGGGCCGCTTTTATTTTCAATATTTACTAATGATTTACCTTTAGTTTTAAACAATGCTTCCATTGCTATGTACGCAGATGATTCTACCATATATTCATCAGCGTTTACGTCAAGAGAGCTTGAAGAGACTCTAAATGAAGAGTTAGTGCGTATTAGGAGATGGGTTAATATAAATAAATTGGTACTTAATATAGAAAAAACAAAATGTAGTGTATTGTGTTCTAAGAGGGTAGGGAGAGTAGAGCCAAGACTGCAATTAAAATTAGATGACATAGAAATAGAACAGGTTACAGAAGTTAAGTTACTTGGTGTATTGATTGATAGCCATATGTCCTGGACAAATCAGATTGATGAAATGTTGTAGAAAATGGGGAGAGCGATGGCTGCAATTAGATATTGTAAAAGATATTTACCAAGACATTTGATTAAACAATTAATGGAAGCTTTGGTTCTCTCTCAGTTAGATTATTGTACAGTCATATGGTCCAATACATCAGAATATAATATCAATCGATTACAGGTGGCACAAAAAAAAGCTGCCCGTATAGTGCTTAATTGTTCTTATAGAACTAGAGTTTGTAATATGTTGAATATGTTAAACTGGTTACCAGTTAAAAGTAGGTTATATTATTCTCTTCTTGGTTTTGCAAGAAATGTTATAACAACAAGGACTCCTGTTATTTTATTTAATAATTTTAAGTTTTCTCAGGATGGACACGAATATGTCACACGTCAGTCATCAGTAGGAAGATTTCTCCTGCCTGGTTATAGAACAGGAGCTGGACAGAGAACATTACACTATAGGGCCATGGTAGCATGGAATTCCTTACCTAGTTTTTTGGTCAATGAAGCTAGTAAGATGGTCTTTAAAATTAAATTGAAATTGTATTTATTTACACAAGTTCTTATATGACTTTTTATGCCAGTTTTTTGTTAAAAAGGTGTTATATAAGTAAAAGTTTTTGACCCTATAAGTATACATGGGTTCTTAGTTCATGAGTTTGATTTAAATTTTAACCAACTTAAATTAAGGAATATTTTCAGTTCATCTTCTACTAAATGTCTTTGTTTATGGTTGTATGTTGTATGAATGCATGCTTATTTTGTAAAAATTTATATGTAATAGTGATTTTGACCACATGAAGAACAGCACTCATATGTATATATATGAGATAGCTGATTGTTGGATCAATAATCAATTCAATTCACTTCAGTGGTGTGTTCATGAATACGAAGATATGCAGTCTTATGTTCTGTTTAATTCCTCACTTGAGGTCTACATTCGCACTGATAACACAAGTGCTAAATGTACAGACCTGGTCGAGTGTAGAAGAGAAGATACATCTACAGTTTACCCTTTTGATCATTCATTCCAAAAGTTCCAAAGATCTATCCTTTCATTGAAGGAAAACAATTAAAAATGGAGGTAAGATCTCATGGAATTAATGTTTTATTCAACACTTTTTTCAACCTCCTTTTGCCAAGATAACAGCTCTGAGTCTTATATAATGGCTGATGAGTTTGGAGATCAGAGACCATTCCTTCATACAGAATCTCTCCAGTTCCTTCACACAGAATCTCTCCAGATCCTTCATTCCTTCATACATAATCTCTCCAGTTCCTTCATTCCTTCATACAGAATCTCTCCAGTTCCTTCATTCCTTCATTCAGAATCTCTCCAGATCCTTCATTCCTTCATACAGAATATCTCCAGTTCCTTCATACAGAATCTCTCCAGATCCTTCATTCCTCCATACAGAATCCCTCCAGTTCCTTCATTCAGAATATCTCCAGTTCCTTCATAAAGAATCTCTCCAGATCCTTCATTCCTCCATACATAATCCAGTTCCTTCATTCCTTCATACAGAATATCTCCAGTTCCTTTATTCATTCATACAGAATCTCTCCAGTTCCTTCATACAGAATCTCTCCAGTTCCTTTATTCCTTCATACAGAATCTCTCCAGATCCTTCATTCCTTCATACAGAATCTCTCCAGATCCTTCATTCCTCCATACATAATCTCTCCAGTTCCTTCATTCCTTTATACAGAATATATCCAGTTCCTTCATTCCTTCATACATAATCTCTCCAGTTCCTTCATTCCTTCATACAGAATCTCTCCAGATCCTTCATTTCTTCATGCAGAATCTCTCCAGTTCCTTCATTCCTTCATACAGAATCTCTCCAGATCCTTCATTTCTTCATGCAGAATTTCTCCAGATCCTTCATTCCTTCATACAGAATCTCTCCAGATCCTTCATTTCTTCATGCAGAATCTCTCCAGATCCTTCATTTCTTCATGCAGAATCTCTCCAGATCCTTCATTCCTTCATACAGAATCTCTCCAGATCCTTCATTCCCCTATACATAATCTCTCCAGTTCCTTCATTCCTTCATACAGAATATCTCCAGTTCCTTCATTCCTTCATACATAATCTCTCCAGTTCCTTCATTCCTTCATACAGAATCTCTCCAGATCCTTCATTCCTCCATACATAATCTCTCCAGTTCCTTCATTCCTTCATACAGAATATATCCAGTCCCTTCATTCCTCCATAAATAATCTCTCCAGTTCCTTCATTCCTTCATACAGAATATCTCCAGTTCCTTCATTCCTTCAAACATAATCTCTCCAGTTTCTTCATTCCTTCATACAGAATCTCTCCAGATCCTTAATTTCTTCATGCATAATCTCTCCAGTTCCTTCACTCATTCATACAGAATCTCTCCAGATCCTTCATTCGTTCATGCAGAATTTCTCCAGATCCTTCTTTCCTTCATGCAGAATTTCTCCAGATCCTTCTTTCCTTCATGCAGAATCTCTCCAGTTCCTTCATACAGAATATAGAATCTCTCCAGTTCCTTCATTCCTTCATACATAATCTCTCCAGATCCTTCATTCCTTCATACAGAATTTCTCCAGTTCCTTCATACAGAATCTCTCCAGATCCTTCATTTCTTCATACAGAATCTCTCCAGATCCTTCATTCCTTCATACAGAATCTCTCCAGATCCTTCATTCCCCTATACATAATCTCTCCAGTTCCTTCATTCCTTCATACAGAATCTCTCCAGTTCCTTCATTCCTTCATACAGAATCTCTCCAGTTCCTTCATAGCTTCATACAGAATCTCTCCAGATCCTTCATTCCTTCATACAGAATCTCTCCCGTTCCTTCATACAGAATCTCTCCAGTTCCTTCATATCTTCATATAGAATCTCTCCAGTTCCTTCGTTCCTTCATACACAATCTCTCCAGATCATTCATTCCTTCATACAGAATCTCTCCAGATCCTTCATTTCTTCATACAGAATATCTCCAGATCCTTCATTCCTTCATACAGAATATCTCCAGTTCCTTCATTCCTTCAAACATATTCTCTCCATTTCCTTCATTCCTTCATACAGAATCTCTCCAGATCCTTAATTTCTTCATGCATAATCTCTCCAATCCTTCATACAGAATCTCTCCAGATCCTTCATTCCTTCATGCAGAATTTCTCCAGATCCTTCTTTCCTTCATGCAGAATTTCTCCAGATCCTTCTTTCCTTCATGCAGAATCTCTCCAGTTCCTTCATACAGAATATAGAATCTCTCCAGTTCCTTCTTTCCTTCATACAGAATATATCCAGTCCCTTCATTCCTCCATAAATAATCTCTCCAGTTCCTTCATTCCTTCATACAGAATATCTCCAGTTCCTTCATTCCTTCAAACATAATCTCTCCAGTTTCTTCATTCCTTCATACAGAATCTCTCCAGATCCTTAATTTCTTCATGCATAATCTCTCCAGTTCCTTCACTCATTCATACAGAATTTCTCCAGATCCTTCTTTCCTTCATGCAGAATTTCTCCAGATCCTTCTTTCCTTCATGCAGAATCTCTCCAGTTCCTTCATACAGAATATAGAATCTCTCCAGTTCCTTCATTCCTTCATACATAATCTCTCCAGATCCTTCATTCCTTCATACAGAATTTCTCCAGTTCCTTCATACAGAATCTCTCCAGATCCTTCATTTCTTCATACAGAATCTCTCCAGATCCTTCATTCCTTCATACAGAATCTCTCCAGTTCCTTCATTCCTTCATACAGAATCTCTCCAGTTCCTTCATAGCTTCATACAGAATCTCTCCAGATCCTTCATTCCTTCATACAGAATCTCTCCCGTTCCTTCATACAGAATCTCTCCAGTTCCTTCATATAGAATCTCTCCAGTTCCTTCGTTCCTTCATACACAATCTCTCCAGATCATTCATTCCTTCATACAGAATCTCTCCAGATCCTTCATTTCTTCATACAGAATATCTCCAGATCCTTCATTCCTTCATACAGAATATCTCCAGTTCCTTCATTCCTTCAAACATAATCTCTCCATTTCCTTCATTCCTTCATACAGAATCTCTCCAGATCCTTAATTTCTTCATGCATAATCTCTCCAATTCCTTCATTCCTTCATACAGAATCTCTCCAGATCCTTCATTCCTTCATGCAGAATTTCTCCAGATCCTTCTTTCCTTCATGCAGAATTTCTCCAGATCCTTCTTTCCTTCATGCAGAATCTCTCCAGTTCCTTCATACAGAATATAGAATCTCTCCAGTTCCTTCTTTCCTTCATACATAATCTCTCCAGATCCTTCATTCCTTCATACAGAATTTCTCCAGTTCCTTCATACAGAATCTAAATTTTTCAATTTCAATTTTATTTGTCACATACACAGTCATACACAGTACGATATGCAGTGAAATGCTTACACGACTGCCATTGACCATAGAAAAAATATCAATATAACAGATATATGAATATAGAAATAAAAATTTGTCAAAAACAAAAGTATAGAAGTTTGAAATGGCTCTGGTGTGCAAATATGCTTAAAAAGTGACTTCATAGGTGTCTTAATTAAAGTAATTTGTGTAGTGGTCCATAGATGAAAATATAAATATGATAAATATAATATATTTGTATATTTGTGCAGTGGTCCAAAAAATATGAAAATATAAAAATATGAAAATATAGACATGAAGATATAAATGAAAATATAAATGAAAATATGAAAATATAAATATAAATATGTAGTGCAAAGTGTGCATGAGTATATCCAGGGTGGCCATGGAAACCCAGTCAGTGTTGGATATTGCAAAAATATATTATTAGTCCTGTGTTGTGTTGTGTTGTGGTTGAGAGATCTTATCGCCTGCGGGAAGAAGCTCCTCCTCAGTCTCTCTGTGTTGGCCTTCAGGGAGCGGAAACACTTTCCAGACCGCAGCAGAGAGAACAGTCCATTGTTAGGATGGCTGAGGTCCTTCACTATCTTCCTGGCCTTGGTCCAGCACCGCTTGCTGTAGATCGAGTGCAGGTCAGGGAGCTCGGCGCGGATGATGCGCTCAGCTGATCGCACCACCCTCTGTAGAGCTCGTCTGTCATGCGTGGTGCTGTTTCCAAACCAGGTTGTGATATTTCCCGTCAGGATGCTCTCTATGGTGCAGGAGTAGAAATTCCTGAGCACCCTAGAGGGCAGTCTGAAGTCTCTCAAGCGTCTTAGATGGTAAAGACGCTGCCGAGCCTTTTTCACCACGGTGTTGATGTGACAGGACCATGATAGATCCTGCGTGATGTATACACCGAGGTATCGAAAGCTGTCCACTCTCTCCACTGGGCTCCTGTTGATGACGGGGGTCTGGTAGTTCCTCTCCCGCTTCGTACAAAAGTCCACTATCAGCTCCTTTGTCTTGCTGACGTTCAGGAGGAGATTGTTCCTCTGGCCCCAGCTCTCCAGATTTCCAATCTCCTCTAGATAGGCCGACTCATCGTTGTTCGTGATCAGGCCCACCACGACAGTGTCGTCAGCAAACTTAATGACGGTGGTGGAGTTGGTAGTGGCCACACAGTCGTAGGTGTACAGAGAGTACAGCAGGGGGCTCAGAACACACCCCTGGGGAGCTCCAGTGCTGAGAGTGAGTGAGGCTGAGACATGTCCGCCCATCCTTACTGCCTGTGGTCTACCAGTCAGAAAATTGGAGATCCACTGACACATTGATGAGTTAAGTCCCAGGTGCTCCAGCTTGGTAGTGAGTGTGGAGGGAATTATGGTATTAAATGCAGAGCTATAATCGATAAAGAGCATTTTCACATAATTCCCTCTCCGAGTATCCAGGTGAGTAAGAGATGTATGAAGGAGATGAGAGATAGCGTCATCCGTAGAGCGGTTTGAACGATAAGCGTACTGTAGTGGATCCAGTGTGTCAGGTAATGAAGAAATGATGAAGTCTCTGACCAGGCGTTCAAAGCACTTCATCACTACTGAAGTGAGGGCAACAGGGCGATAATCGTTGAGGGAAGCAGGATAAGGTTTCTTCGGAACGGGAACAATGATGGACTCTTTGAAGCATGTGGGGATCACCGACTGAGATAAAGAGATGTTGAATATCTCAGTGAACACAGGTGCTAGCTGGTCTGCGCAGGCTCTAAGAATACGGCCTGAAATGCCGTCTGGTCCTGCTGCTTTCTTGGTGTTCACTTTCCTGAAGGCTCTCCTCACGTCGTGCTCGGTGATGACGAACGCGCCCCCGGTGCTGGCAGTGTTTTCCTGTCTGCAGCCGTTAGCGCCGCTAGCATTAGCATCGCTAGCGTCTTTAGCTGCAGCCTCGAAACGAGCATAGAAAGTGTTCAGCTCATCTGCCAGAGTCGTGTCCGCATTCGTCATACCTGTTTTTTTTTACTTTATAATCCGTTATTTTCCGTAGTCCCTGCCACAGGCTCCTAGAGTCACTCTGTTGAAGTTGTGACTCTAGTTTTCTCCCGTAGCGCTGCTTCGCCTCTTTCACCGCCTTCCGCACATTGTATGACGCAGCCCTGTACAGTTCCATGTCCCCCGACGCAAGTCCTGTGTTGTAGGCAGCAGTGCGAGATCTCAGAGCGTCACGGATGGTTTTATCCACCCACGGCTTCTGGTTGGGAAACGTTCTGATAGTCTTTTTCTCCACGGTATCTTCCGCTAGTTTCCCAATGAATCCCACAACCGCTTCCGTAAACACGCTGACGTCATCACCGGAGCTGTTCCTGAACATGTCCCAGTCTGCGTCATCAAGTGCGTCCTGTAGCGCGGCCACCGATTTGTCCTTCCAGCACGCGACCTCCCTCTGAACCGGAACTTCCTGTTTCAACCTTTGTTTATATTTTGGCATGAGGAAGATGGCGGCGTGGTCGGATTTACCAAACGGGGGGCGAGATTGTGCCTTGTAGCCGTCCTTGACCATAGTGTAACAGTGGTCCAGTATCCTTTCGCCCCTGGTGGGGCATATAATGTGCTGATAAAAGTTCGGCGCTGCACGTTTGAGGTTGGCACTATTAAAGTCCCCCGCCACAATAAGTGCAGCGTCCCGGGGTTGTGTCTGGTGTTGTGTGAGTGCCTCATGCAACTCACATAAGGCAGTGTCCGTGTCCGCTTGTGGTGGAATATAAACGGCGCTGATTATGACCGATGTAAACTCCCGAGGAAGGTAAAAAGGGCGACACATGATGGACAGTAGCTCCAGATTTGGTGTGCAGGAGCGTGTGAGAGGAACAACGCTCGCGCTGTTGCACCAGCTGCTGTTCACCATTAAGCACACGCGGCCTCCCCTTGACTTCCCCGAGTCCCGCGTCCTGTCCATGCGGTGAACCGAGAAGAACTCGGCCGGCTGGATGGCGTGGTCCGGCACCGCTGGATTCAGCCATGTCTCGGTGAAGCAGAGGAGATTGCAGTCCCGAATGTCTCTCTGGAACTTTATCCTTGCCCTGAGGTCATCGAGTTTGTTTTCCAATGACTGGACGTTGGCGAGCAGGATGCTGGGCAGAGGTGTGCGGTGTGCACGGGCTCTCAGCCTATTCCTGACGCCGGCTCGTTTCCCTCGTGGCCGCCGCTTCGCGCCACGTCCATTTTTCTCCCTCAGGATCTCACTCGGCCAACTCGGATCCAAAGTTAAAAACATCGAATTGTGAGTACATTGTAAACCAATAGAAACAAGAGTGTCTCTATCATAACTAATGTACTCAATAGTGGTAATTTGACTGTTAAAACGCTAAAAACGAACTTAAAAAACTCTCCAGATTCTTCATTTCTTCATACAGAATCTCTCCAGATCCTTCATTCCTTCATACAGAATCTCTCCAGATCCTTCATTCCCCTATACATAATCTCTCCAGTTCCTTCATTCCTTCATACAGAATCTCTCCAGTTCCTTCATACAGAATCTCTCCAGTTCCTTCATACAGAATCTCTCCAGTTCCTTCATACAGAATCTCTCCAGTTCCTTCGTTCCTTCATACACAATCTCTCCAGATCCTTCATTCCTTCATACAGAATCTCTCCAGATCCTTCATTTCTTCATACAGAATCTCTCCAGATCCTTCATTCCTTCATACAGAATCTCTCCAGATCCTTCATTTCTTCATACAGAATATCTCCAGATCCTTCATTCCTTCATACATAATCTCTCCAGTTCCTTCATTCCTTCATACAGAATCTCTCCAGTTCCTTCATACAGAATCTCTCCAGTTCCTTCATATAGAATCTCTCCAGTTCCTTCGTTCCTTCATACACAATCTCTCCAGATCCTTCATTCCTTCATACAGAATCTCTCCAGATCCTTCATTTATTCATACAGAATATCTCCAGATCCTTCATTCCTTCATACAGAATCTCTCCAGATCCTTCATACAGAATATCTCCAGATCCTTCATACAGAATATCTCCAGTTCCTTCATTCCTTCAAACATAATCTCTCCAGTTCCTTCATTCCTTCATACAGAATCTCTCCAGATCCTTCATTCCTTCATGCAGAATTTCTCCAGATTCTTCTTTCCTTCATGCAAAATTTCTCCAGATCCTTCATTCCTTCATGCAGAATCTCTCCAGTTCCTTCATACAGAATATAGAATCTCTCCAGTTCCTTCATACATAATCTCTCCAGATCCTTAATTCCTTCATACAGAATTTCTCCAGTTCCTTCATACATAATCTCTCCAGTTCCTTCATTCCTTCATACAGAATCTCTCCAGTTCCTTCATACAGAATCTCTCCAGTTCCTTCATATAGAATCTCTCCAGTTCCTTCGTTCCTTCATACACAATCTCTCCAGATCCTTCATTCCTTCATACAGAATCTCTCCAGATCCTTCATTTCTTCATACAGAATATCTCCAGATCCTTCATTCCTTCATACAGAATCTCTCCAGATCCTTCATTCCTTCATACAGAATCTCTCCAGATCCTTCATTTCTTCATACAGAATATCTCCAGATCATTCATTCCTTCATACAGAATATCTCCAGTTCCTTCATTCCTTCAAACATAATCTCTCCAGTTCCTTCATTCCTTCATACAGAATCTCTCCAGATCCTTAATTTCTTCATGCATAATCTCTCCAGTTCCTTCATTCCTTCATACAGAATCTCTCCAGATCCTTCATTCCTTCATGCAGAATTTCTCCAGATCCTTCTTTCCTTCATGCAAAATTTCTCCAGATCCTTCTTTCCTTCATGCAGAATCTCTCCAGTTCCTTCATACAGAATATAGAATCTCTCCAGTTCCTTCATTCCTTCATACATAATCTCTCCAGATCCTTAATTCCTTCATACAGAATTTCTCCAGTTCCTTCATACAGAATCTCTCCAGATCCTTCATTTCTTCATACAGAATCTCTCCAGATCCTTCATTCCTTCATACAGAATCTCTCCAGAACCTTCATTCCCCTATACATAATCTCTCCAGTTCCTTCATTCCTTCATACAGAATCTCTCCAGTTCCTTCATACAGAATCTCTCCAGTTCCTTCATAGCTTCATACAGAATCTCTCCAGATCCTTCATTCCTTCATACAGAATCTCTCCCGTTCCTTCATACAGAATCTCTCCAGTTCCTTCATATCTTCATATAGAATCTCTCCAGTTCCTTCGTTCCTTCATACACAATCTCTCCAGATCCTTCATTCCTTCATACAGAATCTCTCCAGATCCTTCATTTCTTCATACAGAATCTCTCCAGATCCTTCATTTCTTCATACAGAATCTCTCCAGATCCTTCATTCCTTCATACAGAATCTCTCCAGAACCTTCATTCCCCTATACATAATCTCTCCAGTTCCTTCATTCCTTCATACAGAATCTCTCCAGTTCCTTCATACAGAATCTCTCCAGTTCCTTCATAGCTTCATACAGAATCTCTCCAGATCCTTCATTCCTTCATACAGAATCTCTCCCGTTCCTTCATACAGAATCTCTCCAGTTCCTTCATATCTTCATATAGAATCTCTCCAGTTCCTTCGTTCCTTCATACACAATCTCTCCAGATCCTTCATTCCTTCATACAGAATCTCTCCAGATCCTTCATTTCTTCATACAGAATATCTCCAGATCCTTCATTCCTTCATACAGAATCTCTCCAGATCCTTCTTTCCTTCATGTAGAATCTCTCCAGATCCTTCATTCCTTCATACAGAATCTCTCCAGATCCTTCATTCCTTCATACAGAATCTCTCCAGATCCTTCAGATTGCCAGCTCCTTCTCTTCAATTCAGCCCACTCAAACTCAGAGGCCGTCAGGTTTAGAATTTCCATCTGTTGGTATTTGCTAGAATCCATAATGCCATGTATCAGAACAAGAAGTCCAGGACCTCCATCAGAAAAATAAGCCCACAACATTAAAGATCCAGCAGTGTATTGAACCGTTGGCATGGGCTACTCTTTATGTTCGTGTCTGACAACTGAATATGCTGGAGTTTGTTTTTGGATTTTTTTTTTCTTTAAACTCTCCCAAACAAAATGTGATGATGTCAGAGCAGTTTGATTTTAGTTTTCTGACCCCAAGAAAAAACAATCCATCCAGACAGGGTTAAAATATAAACACTTTTAATAGGCTTATCTTATGGAAGATGGATTCATGATGTCCTCGCTTATTTAAATTCACAATTGTGAACAAAAAAATGATATAGTGTACTTTGAAATTCAGTATGCTTTTGCAAGGACCACCCATTGGCCCAACGACGGAATCCAACGGCCTGGCGAAGGAATAATGCGTGTATGTCTTTTCAGCGCTCCAGTGAAGTTCACTTAATTTATTGGAATTTAGTTTCAATATTAGTTTAGCTCTACGCTTAATCTGACTCCAATTTCAAATGATAATCAAATTTAGATCGTGTTTCTGATTTGAAAATAGTCATAAATATTGATTATGAATTAATTTAGATCTTTGATTATTCTGAGTATCCCATACTTTCAATTAATCATTCACTAAGGGACCCGATGCCGCACAGAGTCACACGCCCGGGTTTATGTGGATCTCACGGACACAGCCTCGCCAGTCTGATCTTGGTCAGAGGGTGCAGGGTTTGCTAATACCGCTTAAGTCGGTTGCCTACTGTTCACTCATACAGAAAAGTGTAGTTTATTTAGCCACTTCCGTACAACTTGCCAAGTCAGTGAAAGACAGAAATCAAAAGGTCTTCAGATGACGTGCCTACTGCTCCGTTCATATGCGCCTTTAGTTAGACCTATCCTGGACACAGAGCTGCGGTAGCACCAGCCTCCTCATAATCTACTACAATAATGATTTCAGAAAACTTCAGAATAAATCAAGATGTAACATTTATTTGTCAGGTAAAAATGTATCATGCCAATTACAGAAGTAAATGATTAAAAGCCAATTCAGAAATAATACATACATGACATTGTTTACTCAAAGATGACTCTGTCAGGAAAGTATTACTTACTTTTAGAGACACACAGTGGTGTTACATACACATGCATTATATAATTGCATTGCATATAATGTGTGCTGATCAACTAGTCTAAAATTAAGAAACCCCTAGAACACAGTAAAAAAAAAATAATAAAAAAAATATAAAAACATTTTAATTTATTTTCCAATATCCAAATATGATACTAAATAGCACAGGAAAAGGGGCTTCTATTTGTGACGTGCTGTCTTTGCGTTTGAACCTATTTTTTACAGTCTATGGTTTGAACATTGCACATTTTAAACAGGACACGCATTAGCTGAATAGATGTTAGCCAGTACAAACATATTTATATAAAACATTTGACAATGAATAGACAGGAGTCCAATAATAGCATAACGAATCACTTATTCTAAAAATAATATAAAGTATAAGTTCCGAATCCGACATAATGAAGGCTGTGTTAACAGTAAATCGTCCGTCATTTAACGAATTTTAAAAGCAGGGATGGAGAATACAAAATGCTTTTTGACAGAAAAAAACAAAACAAGCAAGAACAAAATTTAAACTTAGCCTGTCAATTTTCATTTTACAATGATCTTCTCTTTCTGTGTGCGCGCGTCCGTGTTTGAGAGAGAGCTCGCGCAGCACTGATACAACGGTACTTTTTAATCCATAAGTAACTAACGCGCTAGTTTTCATACAAAATAAATATGTAACATAATTAGGTACTTTAGTTATAATTAACATAATAACGTAACACATACGTTTCTCAACACTGAGAATGAATGAATAAATAAACGCCTGTTTCTCCAGACTCGCGCTTATCAGTAACGTAATCCACAAATCACAGCACTTTCATAATCACTAGGCCTGATAGCGATTTCAAGATTTATAGTTCAGCATTACTTGAGCATTTTATTATTTGCATGACTGAATGATGTCTTCCTCTTTTCTGAGTGACCATGAATAACTTAACGGAGTATTTTAAGATAATCCATGCGATCTGTGTGATCATCAAATCCATAAGATTAAGTTAACTCAACAATCATCTTTCCACATCGACCCCAGGCCGTTTCCCTTCAGGAGTCAGAAGTACCGTACTGTACTGTCCTCGCTTATGACATCAGTCAGAAGGCGGCCGCGGGAGTGGAAGGGGGATCGAGCGGGAATCTTTATTGGTGTCGATTTTCAGTCTCTTTTTAATGATAGGCCTACGCATCTGTCAATCATCCCCGCTTGCTATTTGGGGAATGAACCCAGCGCTATGATTGGTCGAACTCTTCTTCTTTTGCTGTAGCTTGATTTGAGGACAGCGCGTGCACAGAGGCGTCACCAGGTTTTTGCGTAGTTTAGAGTGACAAATCGTACCAGCGTACTTTGAAGTCAAAATGCGTATCCGCTACGCAAAATGCGTACAGGTTGGCAGGTCTGGATATATAGACATTCTTAATGAACTTTCAGTGACTTGAGGAGGGAGAGGGGGGATGAGTTGAAGTCAAACAAGGGGACAAGGAGATAAGTTTGGGCAGGACAATGTCCTGTGCTCTGTCTTTGCTATCTGGGTGCATTTTATGGCTTTATTGCAGGGTGCGTTTTGTTTTAGCAGGAAAATCAGTCCTTACACTTTGATTTTTAATCAATACATTTTTGGTCAGTTTCATGTAGGTCTTACCTATGAAGTACAGAGAGAAAAAATGAGTGGATTTACTGAACAAATAATGACTCCTGATCTCTGCTGGTTATACAGCGGTATATTAAATACTGGTTACCAGTTTTCTTGAAACAGTGAAACTCTTCTGGATAAAGTGAAGCCAAGCTGCTCTATTTCTCCTGTAGTTGTATTCAATTGTTTTATCATCAATAATGACACTGTATAACTAGTGAAACGCAAGCTGGCAGATGTTTAATTATGTTCAAAGCCAACCTTGAGAAAGTCTCTGTAAACTCAATCCACATGGAGGTAACTCTGGGGTAAACTCAATCCACATGGAGGTAACTCTGGGGTAAACTCAATCCACATGGAGGTAACTCTGGGGTAAACTCAATCCACATGGAGGTAACTCTGGGGTAAACAAGTGTTCATAATAAAAGTAACTTCTTTTTTGCAAAGCATAAATTTGATTGTCAACTAATGCAGTCTAATACAAACAGGACAAAAAGAAAACCACTGCATGTACAAGATCTCTCACACATTTACACAAAAGTTCAGGGAACATAATGTCTAACATGAACAGAAGTTTGCTAAACGTAGAAAAGTTTACAACTGGTTGAGCTCGCGGTCCCAGCGGTAGAGTTTGGTTCTTTCTTTGAACAGGATCTCCTCATTCTCCTAGCCAGACTTCACCTCCACCTGCAGGAGTCACGATAACATGTCAAGTCAGCTACCTGTATAAATACCCATCTAAGAGGGAGGCTAGTGCCCCCTAATGGCGAGGAGAAGCATAACCTCGAAGTGTAACCGTTACAAGCTCAAAAAAAGGTTCTGACAAAAACAAAGTTTTATAAATGTTAAACCTTTAAGAAAAGGGATGAGACAAAATTATAAATTATATTTATATTAGTTTTAAAATGTATGCTTCAGATGTTTAGATGTGCAGATGTTCTGAGTGAAAATTCACTCTCTTATGGTGCGTTCACACCGGACGCGAATAGCGCGTCAGGCGCGAGTGATTTCAATGTTAAGTCAATGCAAAGACGCGTTACGCACGTAAAAAATTCCTGCGGCGCGAATTGAGCGTCTGGCGCGTTAAGCGCGTTACGTGCGAATGATTTATGTAGTGCTTTTTGTGCATTCTCGCGTTTGACGCGAATTCCGATTTGAAAAATCGGAACTTCTGCGTCAATTCGCGCCGCATTAACCAATCAGGAGCCTGCTTGCTGCTGTCACGTGGTGAAGTGACAGTTTATAATGTTATTTTATGTTTGGCCTCAATAATTTATTTTGTAATATGACTAAAATGCTTGGTGTGGTTAAGGCACAACAAAGCAAATCTTTCACATAAAAACTCGATTTCAATATATGAGAGATACTCATTTTGTATTGAATGCTATTTATTCCATATCTATTCTAGATTATATGAAACATTATTATTCTAATGTAAAGACAACAAACACAATTTAGTGTATAAAAAAAAAAATCACAGGACAGGTTTCACTTTTGGAGGCTGGCTCCATTTATTATCAAAACAAAAATAAATGACAGATTAGGTGGGTGCGGGCGAGGGTGAACCTCGCGCCGGGCTGTAGAGCGCGGGCTCGACAGGCATAGACCACTCGAGGCCGAGGCCTTATACGGCCTACGCTGTCCTCGTCAGCGTCCTCACCGTTAGGTCCACCAAACCTAGCTCCTGGAGCAAATTGTGAAACTCCTGAAACCCTCCGGAGGGTCTGGTGGACCCGAGTACAGCGACGATGTCCCCTACGCAGCTGTTTCTGCTCTCCAGAGCATATACGAGCGGTGACTCTCTCGATTAATGCTAATGCTAGATAAACATCTAAAAAAGATGGCCGCCAACGGGTTTCGAAACTTTCGCCTCCGGATTTCGCCTCTGACGCGCGTAAATTTCGCTTCAAACTTTTGTTTTTACGCGCGTCAATTTCGCTCTTGACACGCGAATTAACACAAAGTGGTCAAGCGTATAACTAGATGCGGCAGGCGCGAATTTGACGCACTATTCGCGTCCGGTGTGAACG
Source organism: Leuciscus leuciscus (assembly GCF_965113295.1). Classification (NCBI taxonomy): domain Eukaryota; kingdom Metazoa; phylum Chordata; class Actinopteri; order Cypriniformes; family Leuciscidae; genus Leuciscus; species Leuciscus leuciscus. Next base: position 1,211,868 of record NC_138731.1, read on the forward strand.
CACAGTTAGATGGCGTAGATGGCGCTTATGGAACAGCAGAAATACAGTGGTTACCCCGGTTAGATCTGTAAACTAAACAGCGCCGCGCTTCTTAACATGATTTACACATTATACGGAGGTAAAATGGGATAAAATGCCATCAAAACTTTCTGAATACAATCATATAACTGTGAAAGCCTGGGCCAGTAGAAGGCGCAACAGCATCATGTTTTTACTGTGAAACGTGCAGCGCTCACATTTAGTAAATCATAGCCGTATTAAAACATAGCCTCTTCTCCTTCATTGATGTTTAATAAGCAATAACATTAAACAATTTTGCATAAGACCTCGTGAAATTATAATTAAGACTTTTCTTATAACATTTTAGATATTTAAGGCTTGTAATGGCCTTAAATTTGACAAATTTAAAAATTCAAGTTTTTTAAGGCTTTCTTTAGCTATAAATAATTAGAAAGGTCTAAGGTTTTATAATAAAATATTAAATCATTATGATAAAATCTGTGATGGTAATTTCTTATGTTTCTGTCAAGAAATCTTATGCATCCACTGAAAAAATATTAAAATAAAATATAAATCATGTTCACTAAATTTCGTTAGAGAAAAGTATTATTTTTCCTATTTTTTTGTTTGCCCAGAATAGTGTGTTGTGAGCATTAGAGAGTACACACATGTAATGTAAAACCTGTTTCATTCGTACTCGTAGCCGGATGGGTCCCTTGTGCTAAGAGTCCAATGAATCTAAATAAATCTCTTACATGGGCAAAGGCATCCAGCGTAGCAGAATAAAATGCAGACAGAGATCTATTGACTAACGAAACATGAAAACAAACACGATTGTGACAATATATGGTTCATCTGTGTTCAAGACATCTTGGGTATTTAAAGTACATTTATAATGGAATGCTAATTGAAAGCCTTTAGAATACAATAAAAATAATATCATTCTGTCTCAATCTAATATGAAGCCACGTTACACCACAAATGTAAGTTATTCAAACACTCGACTGACGTTATGAAGTGAAGTGAGTAAAACATTTCATTAAATGTTCTCATTTGTTGGACAACAGGTTTGTAAATGCTGCAAGTGTGGAAAGATGCAGGTTATGAATGACTCAAACTCCCAGTGCTTGCTGAGATGGAGCAGATTCACTGCAAACTGATGGATCCGCTCTGATCTCAGTGCTGCGCTTCAGCAAACACACTGCACATATAAAACTGATTTCAGGTTTAATTCCGATTAATCGTGCGGCCCTGGATTCACCTCACACACACACTCACCTCTGGCAAGGACACGATCGGCTCAAAGTGGATCTCCTCATTACGGGGAGATTCGTCATCACTGCCCTCCTCTTCTCCTTCATTGTGTGCTTCCGCTCCTTCATTTCGCACTGGTGCACTACCGAAGACCGTGGCACCGGCGTTTGACCACGCAAAATCTGCATCTACAGAAATAAACATGAGCGTGTGAAAACACTAAAAACATTACACTGCCAAAAGCTATACTGACAGCAGTATGACAAGTATGACTTCTTGTTTCACAGGAGTTTAAATATGAGGAAACACAAAGGCCAAATTCCCTTAATCATCACAATGAGTAAAACCAAAGAATATAGTTCTGATGTGCAGCAAAAGATTGTTGAGCTTCACAAAATAGAAAGTGGCTGTAAGAAAATAGCTAAAGAATTGAAAATCCCCATTCTGACCATCAGGGCAATAATTAAGAAGTTATAATCAACTAAAGATGTGACGAATCTGCCTGGAAGAGGACGTGTGTCTATATTGTCTTAATGGATGGTGAGGAGGAAAGTTTGAGTGGCCAAAGACTCTCCAAGGATCACAGATGGGAGAATTGCAGAGATTACTTGAGTCTTGGGGTCAGAAAGCCTAAAAATAATATATCAAACAACCCCTACATCACCACATGTTGTTTGGGAGGGTTTCAAGAAAAATCCTCCTCGCTCCTCCAAAAATAAACTCCAGCATATTCAGTGGTCAGACACGACTGGAACTTTAAAAGGGACCGGATTCTATGATCAGATGAAACAAAAAAGGGCTTTTTGGCAGCAAACCCAGCAGATGTGTTTGGAGCAAACAGGGATGAAGAGTACCCCATGCCTACGGTTAAATATACTGCTGGATCTTATATATTGTGGGCTATTTATTCTGCTGGAGGTCCTGGACATCTTGTTCAGATACATGGTATAATGGGTTCTAGCAAATACCAACAGATAAAAAAAATCAAAACTGAGCACAAAATGAAGCTTCTGCCATGACCGTCCCAGTCCCCTGACCTGAACCCTATAGAAGAGGAGTGGGCTGAACTGAAGAGAAGAAGCGCCAACATGAACTTGTGAATCTGAAGGATCTGGAGAGATTCTGTATAGAGGAATGGTCTCTGATCTCTGGTCAGGTGTTCTCCAAACTCATCAGGCATTATAGGAGAAGACTCAGAGCAGTTATCTTGGCAAAAGGAGATTGCAAAAAGTATTTAATAACGGAGGAAATAATTGTGGCCAGCGGGTTTTGGAGAAAAGCATTTATTTTATAATGGGATTTACCCCCCACGTTTTATTCTTTTACTTAAATTAAAGGTTACATTTTTGCAAAAACATTTTTTATGAAAGATCAAAAGGATAAACAATGTAGATTTATTTTTTACAGCCATTTTTGATCACATTTACCAGGGGTGCCATTAATTCTGACCACCACTGTAACTAACCCTTAACCAAACCCTAACTCTATATATAAGAACATGTAGTTACTGAACATTACTCAGTACCTAGAGACTAGAGATGCACCGATTACAATTTTCTGGGCCGATTCCGATTTCCGATTTTTCATTAAGTTTGACCTGCCGATACCGATTTTAGCCGATTCCGATTTCATTTTTTCTAACCACTTTACAGCACACACAAATATTTATTTTATATCTTCTCTGTAATAGAACATTTTACAATTTGCATAGTACATCTTTTTTTGAACAGATAAATGCTATAAAATAGAACTATATAAATGACTCCAGGTGTGGGTAATTCACACACATCTAAGAAAGAACCATTTCCTTTTCACATTCAATATCCAATACTTTTTTTATATATGTATTTAGCAAACTAAACGTCTGTATGAAAACAGGGAATGGCAATAAAATTATATATAAGGGTGTTTCTGCAACTACGGGCACTTTTAAGTCCCAGGAGTGAAATTTTTGATTTATGTTAAAATTTGTCATTTGATGTTTCATAAATATAAACGTAGTGTCAATACACACCTTGACATAAATAATTATGAATAAATAATATGATTTAATGTAAAATTATGAAGCATTTATAGGTCCAAACACCATTTTTGCTCATGTCCCACACCCGTGGTTTCAATGTTGAGATACTTAAAATTAGCTCATTCTTTTACAATATGACATTATTTCAAATGGAATTGTTTAATATACAGATTCATTTACAGAATCTTAAAATTCTTTGTATTATTTACTGATCATTTTTATGATTTTTTTTAACTAAATGTGCCTGTCCCACACTTTTGAGTCCTTACTGCAACAATGAAAAAAAGCTTTTATTATGAAATTTTATCGAACACAAACAAGTCTAGTTTCTATGGAAACAGAAACTATCACTTGAGCACATTGCCGACAGACTGGACCACCACACTACCTCACTCACAAGATAACAAAAAAATAAGGTAAACATCATCTTTTCTGCTCTAGTATTTATTGTGCGTCCTTACCAATCAGCTTAATAATTGTGTATTTATAACTACATTTTAAAAATAAATGTATTTTACTGTTGAATTCATGTATATTAAGATGTTAAGATTCAAAACTAATGTGGTAGGCCTTGATAGCTGCCAATTAGCTAAAATATTAGCAAAAATGTCATTTCCGCAACATGTCTTTACCGCAGCAAATTTAGGTGTTGCGGTAAAGACCTTGTGTTGCGGTAGAGACAAATTCAAGGTGTACTGTATATTAAATGACAAATATTCAGTATATTATTAGTACTGAAGTATATATTTGTATATTTATTAGTATATATATATATATATATATATATATATATAAACATGCCATTTTTTACATTAAAAATAAAATTTTGTCCTTACCGACTCAAGATGTCATTACCGCAGCACTGCTCTATTTTCATTTTTTTTCACATTTTGATTTGCAAAAAAAATATTTTTACACTTAAGTTGAGATGATTAACACATTGAAATTGCAACATCTGTCATAAAAAGTTAATTATGTTATCTTTTGTGTGTATGGAAACAATTGACATCTAAGGTTACTGTAAATTTTTTACATGGCATAGAAAAAAACATGAAATTCCCTATTTTGTATATTATTTTTTTATATCAGTATTTACAAAACTGCATCAAATTTGAAAAAGCTATTTAAATATGTAAAAAAAATTATAGAAATTACTAAAGAAAAATTTATAAAATGAACGTTATTGTAACATAACGGTAAGGACACTTTTTAAGAAGATGACCCGAAAAACATAAAAAATAAACATGTTCCAGATTAAAATCTTAACGACTACATTCTATTTTGTGTAAATCTTTATATGTATTACAGACTGTGATGGTTAAAATTGAAATTCATAGAGGTTGATCTTTTTAAAATTGGGATAGTCAAAAGTGCCCGTAGTTGCAGAAACACCCATAAATAAAAAATAAAATAAATATAGCCTTGCAGTATAAAGATATTTATCAAAGCACACACACACAGGCCTATTGCAATCACTTGTACAAACTGAATTTTTAAATGGGTACATTTTCTATAAATATTAGTCTTCGTTTTCTTTTCTGACATAGCCTACTCCAGTTCTTGTTAAAACACGCAAATTCTGTGCATTTTGGGCACTTTTTTTGTGAAACCCTATTTAGGCTATTTTGTCCATCAAAAGTGTTGTTCCTTTAATTGAGCGCGAGCAGTGCAGCAAATAGACTCGGCGCCGAAACACGCGCTTCACTGCTCGCGACGCTCCTGCTTGACGCTCACGCGCTGCTCCTGCTCCCATTGTGATTAACATGCACGCCGAAAAAAAATACGCGCTTGCGGTCTGAACGGACGTAATTCACGAGGTTTCCTACATGTGTGTTCCGCGTGCACGTGTGATGCTGATGTTGCGCGATGTTAATCATGCGGTGCCCGAGTGCATTTGACCGGCATAAAATCGGTATTTGTCAGACTGACTGGCCGGTCGCCGGTCACGGCCGATCACGTGAAAATCGGCCAATTCCGGTCACCAGCCGATCAATCGGTGCATCTCTACTAGAGACTAGAGTAAGTACAATGTAACTGTCACCTTAAACTAAAGTGTAACCGTTTAGGGCCAGCGCTGCTGTTTATATAGGAAGGGGCGGGGCTTCCCGGGAGCGCAGCCGGATAGGCCTGACTGTATAGGGCTTCATGGATGACCACACAAGAGGAGTTTCCCATAATGAGATGGAGCGAATCGACCGAAAGAGAACCTGAAAAACACTTTAATTTGTATCTTTGTTCTATTGTTTTTATTTGTACTTGCTTGTAATTCTATTATTTGTCCTCATTTTATTACTGACTGATTACTTGTCTTTTATCATGTTTTACATTCAAATGAATTAGGCTAGTAGTTTTTGCTGTAGTATCAAAATTGGTAAAATACAGGTATCAGTGAGCAAAAGAAAGAAAAAAGAAAAGAAAAGTAGGGCTGTAACGATTCCTCGATTAAAGTCGAGTCCTCAATTTTAAAAAATCCTCGATTGCAATTTACCCGTGTGGAGTAACCGGCAAAATACCGGAAGTGGCGCTTTCCAGACGAGAATCCATGAACCGCATTATTACACCGTTTTCTAAGGCTACGCGATCTATGTTAACTAAGGTAGTAAACTAATGTTAACTAATGAACCATACTGTAAAGTGTTCACTATTTGTATTTTACGTCATTTTATTTTAAAGGCTGTTGTTCACTTGGATCTATTTTTATTACCACAATTTTGTTATCCGATTACTCGATGGAATAATCAGTAGAATACTCGATGACTAAAATAACCGATAGCTACAGTGCTAAACGTAAGCATCGGCATCAGTGCGTCCCGAACTGAGATGTCCTGTATTAGGTGAGAACACTGGCTCCTGTGTGTTGATGAGAACAGCAGTTCACACAGAAACCTCAGACAGTACGCGTGTCCCTCTCTCTCCTGTGCTCTGGCTGGGACTACAGCTTCATGCTAGATTTCTCCTCCTCAATATGGAGTAGTCAGATGTGAATCAGTCAGACACACTGGTTTAACACTGGTTAAGATGTAAACAGAACTCACCTTTTTTGCCAAAGGCAAATTCTCCTGAAGTCTTTGCCAGGTCTGCAAATGTAAACACACTCTCAGATGCAGATGCAAGAGGAAGACCTGCTGGAGAAGAGCAAAGACGTCAGATGAGACCGAACACAAACATTCAGAGTTTGAATGAACGTCCCTGAGCTTCACTCTCTGACCCCGGGCTGGACTTCCCACATGTTAGAGAAGCGGTGGTTATTATATTAGCCCACCTCCACAAATAAAACATATCCTGTCTGATTAGGGCTTACAGATGATGGTGTATTACAGAGAAGAAAGTGGTTCAACTGATATCATGGTTTCAGTGATGTTTTATCATTTCTATACTGGGGAAAGAAAAAGCAGCATCCAGTTCTAATAATAAAAATTTTCCTTATTTTTGGTTAGAAACACTTAACTTGCATTTACCTGAACCAAAGTAATAACTGTCTTATCGTCGTGTCAGTGTGTTTTCATTCAGTGAGTTCTGCTCTCTTGTTATAATCAATGAGCGTCTATGCTGCAAGATGAATCTCTTATTTATATGGTGTTTGCACTGTTGTGATGAAAGCATTCGTGAGAGTTCAGCTATCTTTTATGCAACATGAGACGATCTAAATCTAATGCTGTAATCAACACCTTTCACAATAGATAATCTCTGCAGCTGTAAGAGTAGAAGTTTAGTTTTCAGAAGAGCTCCACATGTAGTACTTATTTCATATGCAAAGTTGTCAGCCAATCACAGGCATGTCTCCTTTCAGTTATCAAACGTGTCAGCCAATCACAGGCAGTTATCAGTGTTCTGGAAATGGTTTTTCATGTCAGAATCCTTCTTTAATACGACAGATAAGCTCTGCTCTTATAGTCAGACGTTAAACTGGAGTGTGTCCAGGGCAGCGCTGCTGTAGAAGTGTAGCGCTGACCCGAGCATCGGAGGACACGTTTACCTGCAGTGGAGCTGGACTCGCTCTCGCTGCTCCTCTTCGTGGAGAGGTCAATGGGGTCAATGCTGCCGTCCGCAGGAGGCTCTTCCACTGCTGCATCATGGGAAGGCCTCTGCTTCACCTGTGTCCAGAACAAGACACACGAGTCCACATGAGTCCAACTGCTTATCACGTCTCATGTCAATGTTCAGAAAGTCCTCTGACCTGAGCGTGCTGCAGTGTGTGTAGCTCTGCGCTGAAGTCGTCGGGTCGCTCGGAGTCGGAGTCGCTGCTGACGCCGCAGAGGAAGGTGGGCGGCAGCTTCAGGCGTCTGGCTCTCTGCTCCTCGTCTGCAGTCGGCTGCTTCTCCCACACTAGTGTGACCTCAGAGTCTGCAAACACACACACACACACACACTTTCTCCATCAGAGTCTGCAAACACACACACTCTCCATCAGAGTCTGCAAACACACACTCTCCATCAGAGTCTGCAAACACACACTCTCCATCAGAGTCTGCAAACACACACTCTCCATCAGAGTCTGCAAACACACACTCTCCATCAGAGTCTGCAAACAGACACTCTCCATCAGAGTCTGCACACACACACTCTCCAGAGTCTGCAAACACACACTCTCCATCACACACTCTCCATCAGAGTCTGCAAACACACACTCTCCATCAGAGTCTGCAAACACACGCTCTCCATCAGAGTCTGCAAACACACACTCTCCATCAGAGTCTGCAGACACACACTCTCCATCAGAGTCTGCAAACAGACACTCTCCATCAGAGTCTGCAAACAGACACTCGCTATCAGAGTCTGAAAACACACACTCTCCATCACACACTCTCCATCAGAGTCTGCAAACACACACTCTCCATCAGAGTCTGCAAACATCCAGTGCAAACATCTGGGGCTGATGAGCGGGAGCAGCCCAAAACTTCAAAAGCCAGCTCTTCACCGTGCCACCCAGAAGCAGAGCGTTGTCTCCCATGCTCCCCCACAGCAGAAAGGCTGGGGACAGGGAGGGCGCTCTCACCCGCAGTCTTCGAAGGGTAAGGCTGATCTGAGGACCGCCATTATCTCTAAGAAGGCTGCAGGGTAGAGGTCCTGACGCCCGAGGACTCAGGCCAATGAGGGCAGTCCCCCCCGGAGCGGAGCGGTCAACACCTCATTATACGGTGCCCGTCTGCCTTCGTGCCCTCAGGGGACCGTTCTGCCAACCCAGCCACCTCGTGTGCTTCAGGGCGCAGCCGGAAACGTAGTGGTCTTGGGATGCCCACCCCCTCCGAGGAGGGCTCCAGAGCAGTCAGTTTGGTCGTTCCCTGCCGGTTCGCCGTTACAGGGCGTCGTGCTGATTGCACAACAAAAACCAGAAGCCAGTCTCGAGAGGCTGGTACCACTAGTAGAATTTTTGGCAGCGTGGAAGCTACTGCCAAATGTTTCTCGTTGGGTTCTGCAGACCATAGAAAATGGGTATCAAATACAGTCCGGGTCTCGCCTGCCCAGGTTTATGGGGGTCCTATCTACTGTGGTGGGCCCCGAGCAGGTTCTGGTGATGGAACAAGAAGTGAAAACCCTGTCAGAGAAAGGGGCCATAGAATATGTACCTCCCTCCAACAGAGAAACCGGGTTCTACAGCCGGTATATCATAGTTCCAAAGAAGGATGGGGGGGTTGCGTCCCATTTTGGATCTTCGAGTGCTAAACGAGTTAGTTATGCAACTAGAGTTCAAAATGTTAACACTGAGACACGATAGATCTCAAGGACGCATACTTCCATATATCCATCCTTCCATATCACAGGAAGTTCCTGAGGTTCGCTTTCGGGAGCAGAGCATACCAATATCGAGTTCTTCCGTTCGGTCTAGCACTTTCACCAAATGCATGCAGCTCTGGCGCCTCTGCGCCTACAGGGTATTCGCATCATGAACTACATCGACGATTGGTTGATTCTGGCTCAGTCGCATCAGTTGGTAGTTCTGCATCGAGATGTCGTCCTCGCTAACATGAAAGAGTTGGGGTTACGGCTAAACGCCAAAAAGATTGTGCTTTCTCCACTACAGAGGACCACTATTCTAGGTGTGGTGTGGGACTCAATGTTGATGCAGGCACGCCTGTCACCGGCACACATAGAGTCCATCCTTTCAGCTGTGAAAAGAATAAAGCTAGGCCAATCACTCACTGTCAAACAGTTTCAGAGACTGTTAGGTCTGATGGCAGCAGCATCCAACGTGATACCTTTTGGACTGTTGTACATGAGACCCCTGCAGTGGTGGCTCAGGATCAAAGGGTTTGTCCCGGGGGGCAACCCCTTTCGCATGAACAGGGTTACGCGGCGATGCTTACGTGCCCTGGTTATGTGGAAGAAACCTTGGTTCCTGTCCCAGGGTCCCATGTTGGGAGCTTCTTGTCATCGCAAGATGCTAACGACAGATGCCTCTCTCACGGGAGATGATCCCGTCTGGAGATGTTGGCTGTATTTCTTGCTCTAAAGAATTTCCTCGCAGATCTCAGGGGCCTATAAAAAAAAAAAAAAAAAAATCACCAGGGGGGTTTGCGCTCGCATCCGCTATGCAAACTGGAGCACCAAATCCTCCTGTGGTCTCAGGGGAAGCTGCTGTCACTCAGAGCAACTTATATCCCTGGGGCCCAGAATATAGGAACAGATATCCAGTCGAGACAGGGGCAAAGGCCCGGGGAATCGAGGCTCCACCCCGAGGTGGTGGAGCAGATATGGAGGGTGTTTGGCCAGGCACAAGTGGATATGTTTGCGTCTCGAGAGAAGTCTCACTGTCAACTTTGGTTCTCCCTCACGCATCCAGCTCCTCTCGGACTGGATGCGATGGTACAGACGTGGCCGAGGCTACGTTTGTATGCATTTCCCCGGATCACTCTGCTCCCTGGAGTTCTGGAGAGAGTTCGCAGGGACCGGGTTCGCCTACTTCTTACCGGTCGAACCAGTTCACCAAATCGGACTAAATCGAACGTACAGGTACAGCAGTTCTCGAGTCAACAGTGCACGAACGGTTTCTTTCAGACACGTTCAACATACTGAGAACAGATGAGCTGCAGATACTGAGCATGCGTGATAGCACCGTCTGAACCGAACTTTCTTTCGGACAACTGATGCTGTGCTGATATATGAGCATGGGTGAACCAAGGATGTGAATGAGGGGGCAAATTTGCCGGAATGTACGTTTATTTAATAACAAATAAAATGTACTAGAGAATGCGAATGCAACTAGTTTTATTAACATGCAACAACTGTTCAGTCAAAACATGTCAATGAAAATGAAAAATGAAAATAGGTTTTTCTATTTACTATTGTGTATGCACGTTATATTTTAAGCTTTATGAGCTGGATCATGGTTTCTATAAAAAGTTGATGATGACTATATTTCCTTTAAATCTTTAAGGCGTGTAAAAGATCCACGTTTGCACGTTGCCTATATTGGGTGCTTTTGCAAAACGTAAATGTAAGAAACTTATCCAAAATTATGATGATGGCGGCGATAATTATTAGAATTTAACTGAAGTTATAATTACAAATTAATTTATTTGAATGTGTTTGAATGTACCAGATATGTTCAAATTAACCAATATCTAATTGAAATGCAAGTTTGTGAATCGAATCGTGAAATTTGTGTCAATAGCCAGCCCTACCAAACAATATTTGGTCGTCATTGAAAAAGCAATTCTACAAATGTTATCTGCAAAAGGCAACTAAGTCAAAACCTAATGATTACATGATTTCTTCTTTATTTCCAACTGTTTATTTGTTCTGAACATTCGTTTCAAATTACGCTGATGTATTAAGCTGCATAAATCAAAATAACTATAAAAACAGTGGTGTTCCAAATCTTTTGACACCCTTCAAAATATACATGTGAACACTCTTAACATTTAAAAGCAGACATTCACATGTCATGAATATGAAGGAGGTTTTATGCATGTTTGTGACAACTGTCATTAAGGGTAGTTAATGACAGTTCTCATTTTAATGCAAATATGACATTGTGTGAGATGTCTTTGTTATGACACCTTGACATAAACCAATACATCATAACCTGTCAGTGTCTTTGTCATGACAACTTGACATTACTAAGACAACATAACCGGTCATAAATATGTCATAAACATGCATAGTCCTGTCATGATTATGAAGGTGTCATGTCAGTCTTATCCACACCCCTTCAAGTAAAGTGTTACCCAAGTGGTATTAATCAACATAATTAATTGCGATATTTTAAGAGAAATGTTTTGATGTTGTCATAATTGTGCAGGGCTAACTCATGTTTTGTGTACTCTATACCGAGTCTGATCTCAGTAGACCGTCAGAAAAACGTGCCACATCTGTTTTAATGCAAATTCTGTTAATAAAAATGAATATAATTACAATTTAGAGAGAAATAATGCAGCCCTATCATGTATCTTGACCACTGCGTTTAAGACTGAGGGCCCTATTTTGACAATCTGAAACGCAAGTATCATACGCCAAACGCAAAACGCAATAGCTTTGTGGGCGGATCTCGCTGTTGCTATTATACCGGCGGGATAAATGACTCTTGCGACATGAATCTAAAATGTGTAGGTCTGAAGTCGCTACATTACTCATAGGTGTGGTTTGGGCATAACGTGCAATAAACCAACCAGAGCGTCCGCTCACATTCCCTTTAAAAGCAGGTGCGCTTGTTGCATGGCGGATTGATATTATAATGGCGGATTTGCCGGCGCACAATTACTACATTATTACTACAATTAGCCTGAATAATTTGGGTAAATGTGTAAACTAGATTTATGCCTATTTTTTCACATCTTTTCACAAGAGAAATCCTCTTCTCCTGAAAACGGTCTGAGACGTCCGTTTAAAAGCACGTCCCCTCTGAGAAATAAGTCTAATTTCACCACAATATCATCTGAGTGTCTCGAATAACGTGCCACTGACTTTAGACTAGTTTTTTTTTTCTGGTCTGTGCAGGAATTATTTTATGAAACTGCAAAATAGCACCAGTGAACGTTTGCGCCGGAACATGCTCCTCTTTCTGCTGAACCGCCCCGGGAGCTCAAGTTCATTACCTAATATTCCGACGTGCGTCTGTGGAGGGAAAAGCCGGCTGTGCGGGCAAAAATCTTGTAACAGCCTATTCCTATAACGACACTTGTTGGTGTCACATTTCTAGATGGGAAAACAACTTTACAAGACATTCACTGCTGAAAAATGTAAGGACTTTGAAGCCACTGGTCCACTTTAATTGTAAATTCTACTAATGTTTCAAACAAACATCTAAAGGTTAGCCAATTTCAGATCATGCAAATGTTTTGATTGAGGAAACAATGTTTAAGTTATCACATCATTCAGCCAAGGTCAGGTCTCCCGGCTCATGCCAGAACTCTGTGTGCCACAGTAAACTGTGACCTGAAATACCTTGGGCTTCAAAATGGGTGGCTGATGTGCAGCTCCAAAATGCCATTGGATTATTTTTTAAAAGCCTAAAATCCAAACCCCCCAAAAAGTTACGTGTTAAAGATTTAAAGATTATTCTTGTCAAGGACTTGAATTTATCTCAGTTACTGAGTGGATGGTGAAAATCAGTCTCTATACGACAGAAACATGGGCTTACTGACATCAGCTGTAAAGGAGACATTTCAGAGGCAACAGATTGCAAAGACATTTTTTTCTTCCTTGGGAAAGTATACACCAATGAACAGTGCCCAATAATATCATGAACTTGCAAATAAACAACTAGAATATAAACTAGGGATGCGTTTAGCTCCAACCTTTATTAAACACACCTAAATCAACTAATCATTATCTTTAGGACTACTTGAATTCCAGGCAGGTGTGTTTCCCTTACGAAAAGAAAATATATTTCCCAATATATGAATGATCAATATATTTAATGATATAACAGTATATTTGAAAATATAGAGAATAATATATTGTTAATATATTACAATATAATGATTAATACATAAGGAATTGGTGCTTTTCATATATTGAAAAATATGTGACAATATATTTACTAATATATCATAATGTATATAATTTTATATTCAGTAATACACTTCATAATACATAGATGTACAGTATGTGTGTGTGTGTGTGTGTGTGTGTGTGTGTGTGTGTGTGTGTGTGTGTGTGTACGTACAATACATTAACATTTATATAGATACATGTATGTGCAATATGCACACCAGTGGTTCTCAATTCCAGTCCTCGTGACCCACTGCTCTGCACATTTTGTATGTCTCCCTTATTTAACACAAAACCAGATCATCAGCTCATTAGGAGAGACTCCATGAGCTGAACTGAGTGTGTCAGATAAGAGACATACAAAATGTGCAGAGCAGTGGGTCACGAGGACTGGAATTGAGAACCACTGATGTACACAATAAAGGATAAAACTTTGTGAAAATTACATGTAATGCTATTTATGTCTTCATTTATAAATATTTTATATGAATCAATATACATGGTCCAAATATTGTAGTATATTGAAAAATATAAGCACTAGTTTCCCATATATGGAAATGTATTATGTAATATATCACATTATATTTTGCAGTATATTCCCGTGTATCTTTGTTCCGTAAGGGTGGAGCAGGGTTGGAACTAAAACTGGACGGTAACCCTCTGAGAACAGGGTTGGACATCCCTGATCTAAACTAAGGGGTCTAAACAGTTTTATTCATAAACTATGGGCCACAGAATATAGCTTACTTGTTGGGATGCTGGAAGGATTCCCAATGGATGGCTGACTGGTCGCTTCCTGTCCAGAGGTTTTCAGTCTTGAGGCACTCGTTTCCTCATCTTTTGGACTGGGAATTTTAACAGGAGATTTCTCTTTTGATGACAAAGGGCTACCAAAGATCTTCTGCACAGAGTCTGACCCACTGACAAACCCTGTAACAAGGTCAACCTTCTCAGGCATCTGAACAAGTGGCTCAAACTGAATATCGTCATTATCCTCTGTTTTGTACATTTCATCTTCTTGATCGGCAGAGGTGTCTGTCTTGGAGCTGGAATTGATTTCTGTAAACAGCTGCTGGCCAGCCCCTGCAAAGCCTTTGAAAGTGGGATCCTCCTGGCCAAACTGAAAACTACCCAGCGAAGAATTTGCCAATTCTGAGAAACCATAGGAGTTAGGTTTACCGGTAAGGAGGGGATTATTATCGTGACTACCAGTGTCTACGGGCTCATCTGAGGAACTTGGGATTGCCTCTTTTTCCTTCTCTCTGTGAAGTTCAGCAATATCCTTCTGGCCGAACTGAAAACTACCCTGTGAAGAATTTGCCAATTCTGCGAAACCAAAGGAGTTAGGCTTACCGGTAAGGAGGGGATTATTATCGTGACTACCAGTGTCTATGGGCTCATCTGAGGAACTTGGGATTGCCTCTTTTTCCTTCTCTCTGTGAAGTTCAGCAACATCCTTCTGGCCGAACTGAAAACTACCCTGTGAAGAATTTGCCAATTCTGCGAAACCAAAGGAGTTAGGCTTACCGGTAAGGAGGGGATTATTATCGTGACTACCAGTGTCTATGGGCTCATCTGAGGAACTTGGGATTGCCTCTTTTTCCTTCTCTCTGTGAAGTTCAGCAACATCCTTCTGGCCGAACTGAAAACTACCCTGTGAAGAATTTGCCAATTCTGCGAAACCAAGGGAGTTAGGCTTACCGGTAAGGAGGGGATTATTATCGTGACTACCAGTGTCTACGGGCTCATTTGAGGAACTTGGGATTGCCTCTTTTTCCTTCTCTCTGTGAAGTTCAGCAATATCCTTCTGGCCGAACTGAAAACTACCCTGTGAAGAATTTGCCAATTCTGCGAAACCAAAGGAGTTAGGCTTACCGGTAAGGAGGGGATTATTATCGTGACTACCAGTGTCTATGGGCTCATCTGAGGAACTTGGGATTGCCTCTTTTTCCTTCTCTCTGTGAAGTTCAGCAACATCCTTCTGGCCGAACTGAAAACTACCCTGTGAAGAATTTGCCAATTCTGCGAAACCAAAGGAGTTAGGCTTACCGGTAAGGAAGGGATTATTATCGTGACTACCAGTGTCTATGGGCTCATCTGAGGAACTTGGAATTGCCTCTTTTTCCTTCTCTCTGTGAAGTTCAGCAACATCCTTCTGGCCGAACTGAAAACTACCCTGTGAAGAATTTGCCAATTCTACGAAACCAAAGGAGTTAAGTTTAACGGTAAGG
Organism: Leuciscus leuciscus; assembly: GCF_965113295.1. Taxonomy (NCBI): domain Eukaryota; kingdom Metazoa; phylum Chordata; class Actinopteri; order Cypriniformes; family Leuciscidae; genus Leuciscus; species Leuciscus leuciscus. Next base: position 1,227,309 of record NC_138731.1, read on the forward strand.
AGGGGATTATTATCGTGACTACCAGTGTCTACGGGCTCATCTGAGGAACTTGGGATTGCCTCTTTTTCCTTCTCTCTGTGAAGTTCAGCAATATCCTTCTGGCCAAACTGAAAACTACCCTGTGAAGAATTTGCCAATTCTGCGAAACCAAAGGAGTTAGGCTTACCGGTAAGGAGGGGATTATTATCGTGACTACCAGTGTCTATGGGCTCATCTGAGGAACTTGGGATTGCCTCTTTTTCCTTCTCTCTGTGAAGTTCAGTTATATCCTTCTGGCCGAACTTTAAACTACCTTGTGAAGAATTTGCCATTTCTGTGAAACCAAAGGAGTTAGGCTTAACGGTAAGGAGGGGATTATTATCGTGACTACCAGTGTCTACGGGCTCATCTGAGGAACTTGGGATTGCCTCTTTTTCCTTCTCTCTGTGAAGTTCAGCTATATTTTTCAGGAGGTGAGATCCAGATCCATTTTCTGACTGTCCATCTGATGCGTTTGCCTCAGTTTCTGCAATGCCAAACTTGAAACCACCAGCGGGTACTGGCATGGAAAACGAAAAATTGGAACTGCTTGACTTATCAGTCTGAGCTGCAGAGGACTCAACAAACTTGAAACCGTCTGAGGATGCTTTTTCCTTACTTGTACCAAACTGAAAAGCAGGACCTGGATTGAAATTGGCTGTAAATCCTGTTGCAGCAGGTTGCTTGCTAGAACTACCAAAACTGAATGAAAAAGAGGAACTTGATGGTGCAGTAGAGGTCTTGCCCTTCATATTTGGGTTTGCTGCCTGACATGAGACACACTGCCTAGCTGTACCTTCATTTCTTACCAGGCAAGTGTCACAATCCCACTGTCCCTCTTTTTTACCAAACATAGCAGCTAGCTCAGTGCTACAGGGGGCTTTGCAAGAAATACATTCAGTTGCTGAAGCATCATTCCTCACTAAGTAGGTGTCACAGTCCCATTGACCCTCTTTCTTGACAAATTGAGAGCCAAAACCAGAGCCAAAAGGGAGTGCTGGAGTTGCTGATACTTTTGCATGTTGTGATGCATCAGCCTGAATAGTTTTCTTATCAGCCTGAGCTGCAAGGTCAACAGATGTTACTGCAGCATCATTTGATCCAAATTGAAAAGAAACTGGTATTTGAGACCCAAACGCTAAGCCCTTTGAGCTGACATTAGTGTCTCCAGTAAGTCCAAAAGAAAGAAATTCGGCAGTCACAGGCGCAGAGCCTTTGAGTTCCTCTACAGGTTTGTTCTTTGCTGTAGAAGGAGCTGCACTGTTGCAGGCAACACACACTGCAGATGTGGGAGCGTTTCTTACACAGCACACATCACAGTCCCATTCACCCTGCTTCTTGGAAAACAGTGTTTTAAGATCCATTTCTTTGGATGAAACCTGAGGCTTCGGAGTTTCACATTTATTTTCCAACTGTTGGCCTTGTGGGGACTCTAGAATTAATTTTTGAGCCTCCTCAAATTTGAATTTAAATAGTGCGGCATCATCCGCCGTTTTAAAACGAATGGCCAACTGCTCAGTCTTGGGCATTTCATCTGCATAGTCCATAGCATACCACACCCAGGACTTATCAGATCCAGCATTTGGTTTGAGGACCATATCTGCAGTGATATAGTGATTAGCACAGATTTTGAGAACCTGTTCCCTCCTCATCAACAGACGAACTTTCCCGGATGTTCTGTGTTTTAGAATTTTGAAACTTCCAATGCCCCTCTCTTTCCATTCTTTAGTCTTAGGGTCAAACCGGAAGAGTTTTGCTCTCTTACAGAACATCTCCTCTTCCTCCTCCTCACCAGTTTTCACATCAACCTTATCAGGAAGAGGCACAATGGGCTCAAAATGAGGTCCATCCTCTTCCTCTTCCACATGGGTGCTATCATTATCACTTTCCCCGCTTTTCTGTTCCCGAGCCTCTGGATTTCCTAATACTGGTTTGGTTCCACTTGCAAAGCTAAATCTTTGGTCAGTGTTGCCAAAAAGATTAATTTTGCTCTGAGCAGCATCTGTGAATGAAACCCCTGTGGCACTTTTACTCCCAAAAGTAAAGACTCCACTCTGGCTAGGCGGATGCTCTTGGGTCTGATGTTTCGGTTCTGATGGTCCGTCCGCTTTGGGAGGAATATCTGACGTCAGAAGTCCCAAGAGGCTTTCACTATTTTTCAACTGAGCAGAGGAAAAGGTGAAATCACCATTATTGGACTTGAAATTGGAGTTGAACTTTAATGCAGTTGTTGCATTAGTTGTTGCAACCCCACCAAAGTTTGGAACCTTAGGAGGTTCACCTGTGAACTGAGACCCAAGACTCATCTTGGGGTCAACAGCCTTGTTTTCACTGCTCTTGGATGGCTGCGTGGATGTATCGACACATGGCTTAGTGAAATATTCAGGCTCTGGCAATGTTGGATTGACTGTAGTAGGTTGAGGAAAATTGTGACCATAATACTCTTCACTGTATGGAGAGAGTAAGGATGTAGCTGGAGACTCAAACCGGATGGGAGCACCAAAGACCTGCTCTTGAGGATATATGCATGCAGGAGTTGACTGAAGAGGTGGTGTGTGCGTTGATTGTTGGTAGGCATACATATGCTGCTGTGGAGGAAGACGATTCATCCCGTATACTGGGCCCTGCAGAGGTAAACACTTTGTAAATACTTTGATATTGATTCTCTGTGCTTTTTCTTGGTAAAAAAAAAGATGAAATATATTGCATTTACATGAAAAGCAATCCACTACCTTTGTTGGTGTAACATTTGCAGCAGGGCGTAGAAGATACTGTGAATTACATGCTGGAGACTGGTTGTAGTACGCAGGGGGGCCTGTAATGGCAACTGAGAAAAAAAAGGAATGGGTTTTAATTATGTGTTAAATATTGTATACGCAAGTGGTTCTAATTTTTTTGGTGATGCCCCCATTTAAAAGCAAAAAAAAAAAAAAACACACATTGAGAATCACTGGTATACACTAAAAATTTCAAAGACGGCAGATTTGGGAATAAAGCAACTCATTGAACTGACCAGTATGAGGAGCACCATGGAATGCCTGCGCTCCAGGAAATCCTTCCTGAAGTCCTTCTGCAGGATAATTATCTCTGTACATCCTACATGAAGATGCTGTCGCTTCAGGGGAATTAAGGTGCAGCTCATAAACATCATTCTGTGTGAGACGGAAAACAAAACGTGATATTACAAACCCTAAAATCTGAAACTTGTCTGTACCAATTTCACAAAGAGCTGCTGACCAGTTTCACATGGTTGAATATTAACCAACTAGAAAAATCGTACCGCTTTGTCAAAAACTAACTTCTAAAACAACACTTTTAACATAATAGATTTTTTAAGTTATGTTTTTGTTCTTTTAAGTATTTATTAGATAGGACAGTGTAGATGACAGTAAACAATGGGGAGGACAGAGAAGGGAACAGAGTTATCACTGTAAAGCTACTTTGAAGCAATATGTATTGTATAAAGTGCTATATAAATAAAGGTGACTTGACTTTAGTGCCCTGCAGATACACAGAACACAAGGTGGCGCTAACATACAGAAAACTGCATTTCAAGACCTGTACTGAAAATTACTGGTCAAGTCAGCTTTATTTCTATAGCGCTTTCTGACAATATACAGTTATTAGTGGAAGGGTTACACATATAATATAGAAATGACTGATCAATAGTATACCACAACTGATGTGTGGCCAAACATGCTGAAAGGGTCATGAAAGCCTGAAACACATTTCTGTAACATTATTGAAAATTGTATCACACACCATTTGATGCCACAGAAGATGACAAAATGTGTAAAACCGGAATAGTGACTGGCACAAAGAGCAGCGGCATATGCAAACGTCATTCATGAGAGGTACTGCAGTCATGAGATCGCCCGATTCAACAACACGTGTGGAGCGGCGCACCATGTTTAAGTCTTCTCCAAATGAAACTCACTGATGCAAATAATGGCAGTGATATAGAGGTATGTTTGTAAGTGATGAAAGGATGGATTATTCAATAGAAGACATGACGATAAACACCAAAAAACACTCCATAGTAAAGTAACTATACCTTTTAAGGCTTTAACTTGTGCTGTCAAATGTACTGGTATATTTGTTACTAACGTGTTCACAAGGTGAATAAGAGATTGAGTGCAGTTAGCTTTTATTATAACAGCTCTTGTGCAGAGTGAATGTTTGCACGCTCAAACTGCATTACCCAGTCTCTACGCACTCTTGCTCTATGAATACCTTATGCTCAAGGGTTTATTGCTTTCTGGAGTTGTATAGAAAACATTTAAATGTCAATAGGCTTCCTTGACAAAATCTCAAAATAATGTTCACAGTATTGAAGGTAAAGCAAAAGCAAACACTAACACTGACTGATTCTGCTACAAGCGGTGGATGTGCGACTGACCTTCAAGGACTCGAACTGCTGGCACAGCATCTGCAAGAGGGACTTTTGGTCCTCGGCCCAGTGTGGAGTCGTTTTGGGTGAGAACTAGTGAAAGAAACAACAGTCAGGTATCGATCTGTAAACAGCAAGCAAAGCTTCTGCAGAAGCACCAGTGCCATGACATACCATGGATCTTTTAGAAGGAGACGTGGCACTTCTGGATGGAGACGGAGTGGAGAACTTCACATGTGGCTCAGTGGGCTGACCGGGGCTGGACGTCAGCGGATAGTCCAGATGATCTTCATCCCGCTCGCCATCTTCTGAAAGCTGCTGGTTGACCTCGTCCAGCAAATCCATCACATTATCCATAGATACAGGCAACTTAAAACACGAAGAGACAGGATTAAAGGACTAGTTCATTCAAAACTCAAGCTTTCCAGCAATCCTGAAGACCTTGATTAACTTCTTCAGGTGTGTTTGTTTAATACTAGTGCTGAACTCAGCAGGACAGTGGCCCTCCAGCATCATATTTGAGGAACCCTGGAGTAAAGTGAGCAGCACAAACATCAGAGGTGTTTAACATACCTTGTCCATGTCCTCTGGACTGGCCTGATAAATCTTTGTCAGGTATTTCCTGAACTGCAGCAGGAAGTTGGTGAACCTGCCCTGCATCTCCTCCATCCCGTTCCCCGCCTCCTCCGACAGCCTCTGATAGATCTGACAACACACATCCACAAACTCATCAGGTCAGGGTCATTCACAGACCGATGTTATCACTTCACTTCTGAAGCTGAGCCAGTGTGACTGTCGTCCAGAGAAAGCACTGTTACCTTAGCAAGATGCCAGTTAGACGAGATGCTGTTGAGCTTCTCCAGCTTTGCGATGGCCACGTCGGTGTTGCCCTCGATGTCAAACAGTGAGGCGGAGCTTATGGCGGCCTCTTCCTCATATACTCGCACTTGAGAAGGCTGAAGACAAAGAGACCATTAGAGACAAAACCACTATATGAAACAGAAGCAGGAAGGAAGTACATACCTGTATGTCTCTACTGTGAAAGTGCATGAACATCGGCTCCGGAGGTTCAGGAATGCTGCGTTTGTTTCGGATTTTTTCAAGCAAGGGAAGCACAACTTTCCAGTAGTGCACACTGCGGCCTGCATAGTCCTTCTGGTCATAGTAAGAGTTCACCCGTTCCCCCTGTCAAACACACACATCGCCATCAGGACACACCTGCTCAGTCTGGACTAGTAAACTCACACACTGACGAAGTCATCAACACTACGAACAAAGCATGGGAATCATGTGCTGATCAAATACATGAAAATGCTAATTCATCCAGCTCTGCTCATTCCCTCGACTGCATGAGCTGCTTCCTGATGTTTACAGATGTACTATCTGAGAAATGAAGTGTGCTTTATTACTGAGACACAGCATAATAACTGGCCTAATCAGAGGCATATTTACACATGCATGATCTCAGGTAAGAACAGAGGTGGGTTATGAAGTGTTCAGAGTATGACAGTGAACTCGCTTTCCTATCACGTCTTTACTTTAATGATGGTGACACTATTGACTTCTGCAGAGCTGCTTTTTTCAGAGTGAATACGTGCATATTTTAAAATAAAATATTTTCTGCAAATAGTTTCAATGGATTATCTTACAATAAATTATTTAGCCGTTTTGTTACTTTTTCTATATTCCCTTTAATCCTTTTAAATCCATTATTTCCTGAAAGAAAACAACCGTTATCCCCCTAAAAACACTCATCAGACCGGAGCGGCCCATAATTCCTGGCTCAGAACGAGCATCATGAGCATGGTTGTGAGCAGACGTACCACGTCAGTGAGATGCTGAGCCCAGTGGATGAGCAGCGCCGGCTGAAGGCCGTGTTTCTCTCCGGCGCGCAGCGTGCCGAGACCGTGCTGAACCAGCATCCGCAGTTTAGCCGACACCCCCGACCTGTCACACACACACACCAGAAAACACTCAGTCAGACACAAAGCCGTACGTCAGCCTCACACTCACAGCAGGGCGATCACTCACAGCGCTCTCTTGTGGATCAGGCGGTAGACGGCGTCCCACCACTCGCGCTGCTTGGCGGACGACAGGAGCCTGATGATGTGCAGAGGCAAACACCGGGGCTGATGTGGCGAGGAGCACGAGGCCATCCGTGCCGTCTCCTGTAGCTGTGTCTGACTGCTGAACACAACACCACACAAGAACACCTGCAACACATCACATATACACAGCTGAGGTGCTTCATCAGGTCCGCTGAGATCCTGCCACTTCCAGTCCTTTATGACAGTATGACAGCCAAGACTTTAATCCCAAACGTGCTGTGCTTATGGACTACAGCCTTAAGAAATACATTTGATTTATTAAATTCATCAATAGGCCTACGTCAATCTTGTGAAAATGCCATCAGCCAAACTGTAGAGCCAAATAGTATGTTAGGAAGAGCTTTACAGCATTATACAAATCACAGGCATTAAATTACTGCATTAACTAAAACAGCATTTTAGAGAGGCTACATCACCTATAACAGCACCTAAAACAATCATCAGACATGAATGAATACTTGCATTATACAAAAAAAAAAAAAAAAAATTTAAGAGATTGTGCATGTGCAAATGTGGGTGAATGTTTCCCCCGTGCCTCATTGAGGATGAGGAGGGGTGGACGCACCTCCAGGTCGAGCAGGCAGATGGACTCGGGTGAGTTGGTGTCTAGTTTGGAGGTCTCGAGCGTGAGGCGAGGGAAGAGCTGCTTGAGCCAGCGCTGCAGGCTGACACTCTGCTCCATCAGCGCCCACTGCAGGCCGAGCCACGCCAGGTGCTGAAGATCGCCCGCGTGCAGCAGCACCGCACCTGTGTGAACACACCCCCCGCCGTCAGCACTAGTGCTGTTATGGATCGCAGTTCTGTACGCATCACGCCCCACAGTTCGACAGGCATAAGACCCGTGGATTATTGCAAAGTTTAACCATCATAGAACAAAAGTTTATCATTTGAGTGTTTGGGTAAATCTTGTCAATTTAAACATTCAAGCACAAGGAGACGCGAAAGAGAACTTAATTCGGCACTCGCGCTATAATCTGTGCACACACCCGAGAGAGGTGCGTTTCAGACCTTGGCAAGTATCCTCAAACACAGTCGATCTAAACTGAATGTTAAAAGTAGAGAAAGAAATTCAGATGTGTATCACTGTATTGGATCCGTGCATTCTGTCTTAAAGGTTTAGTTCACCCAAACATTTCTTCAATTCTGTGATCATTTACTCACCCTCATGTTGTTTCAAACCAATAAAACTTTCGTTCATCCTTGATATCTTCTGTGTAACATGAGAATGAAGCTCAAACATGCTGCATAAAGCTCGAGAGTGAACCTCATTGGTTCTTGCTGAAGCTCAAACGTGCTGCGTACCACGAGAATTAACCTCATTGGTTCTTGCCGAAGCTCAAACGTGCTGCGTAACACGAGAATGAACCTCATTGGCTCTTGCTGAAGATCAAACGTGCTGCGTAACACCAGATAATGAACCTCATTGGTTCTCAAGGAAGCACAAGACATTTCCATGGTGTACATTTCAGTACAAGTTTGATGGGTCATGGAAGTGGCTTTGTGGACGCTGTGCCTCGACCCGACCGACCCTGAACCGCAAAACCCCAAAAGTAGTTCAGCCTACTTCTTTTTTTTTGCTTTAAGACCATGTAGGCGTGCTTTTTGTAAACTTAATAGGTAAGCGGATAAATAATGGGTTTGTGGGACTGGGGACGGGGTCCCGGGAGGTGGGGGGGGGGGGGGGGGGGGGGGGGGGGAAATCGGCCATCGGGGTCGATGGGCCATTCTGTTCCTGTAGTAGGGAAGAGGACAAATAGTGGGTTAGTGGGACAGGGCCCAAACCCCAAGTGTCCCCCTGTTCCCGGTAGAGAGAGACGGACAAATAGTAGTTTGTAGGAACTAGAGGCCTTCAGGTAAGAGCCCCATCCCTTTACAAATAGTGCTGTTTTGTGAGCAACTACCACATTTTATCCCCAAAAATTATAGGAAGTGGACATGTAAAGGCCCGCGTATGGGAGGGTGTGATCAACAGGTGAGTGTTGGACACCCCATAGGTGTCCAAAACCCCCCTATTCAGGGGTCAGCAAATTGGGGGGCACGAAGGGTGGGGTAAGCAGACAATCCTCTTTTAGATAACAGGTCAACGGGATCCAAATTCACCCTACAATCCATTCGGGGGACTATGTGTCCAATGGAAATGTATTTGAATGGGCTTTTGTCCACAAACCCACTAAATGTACTTCTTCAAGAAGCACTCGTTCATTCTCGTTTTCGCAAGGAAGCTCAAACGTGCTGCTTAACATGAGAATGAACCTCATTTGGAATGACATAAGGGTGAGTAAAGGATGACAATTAAAATGTTTGGGTGAACTAACAAATATAGGCTGCTGTCTGTGTCAATGTTAATCAAACAACAATGTTTATCTCCCTCCTTTTTTTGCTGATTTGAAAAATTATCCCATCTGTGACAAAAAAAAAGTGAGTTTTGTGATTGGTTGCAGCACTACACCGGACCGAATATACAGTTTGTCTGACACTCACCGCTGTCCCACTTGGCCAGATCGTCGGTGCTGGGCATGTGTGCGCTGACCATGTGTATCTCATCGTTGTAGATGAAGGAGAGCTGGTCGTGTGCCTGTGAGCCGTAGAGCATGTTGAACAGAAGACTCGGCCCGTTCCGGTTCCCGAAGTCCTCCACCACCTCCTTCAGCAGCTGCTCCACATCCCGGCTTAGGTTCAACAGCATGTGACCCGCCTGACTCTGGCGGTCCGAGGCCAGCAGCTCCAAAGGCTCATGTGACGCCTGCTCACTTTTCAAGCTCTTGGCTTTGGGTCTTGGAGCCTGAGGAAAATAAGGATATAACACTGTACAGTGGCCGTTCTAAGTTAATTTTTCAAGCTGACTAACAAGTTTTTGGACAATTAATGGCTTTTCTGAGGTAAATATAACATTACATGACATCTTTCTCAAGCTGTTTTATTGACTGATTTTGGGTTTTGACAGCACCCTGAGGGACTCCGCATCAATCCAGTAAACCTGCACTGAGCTGGACAGATGGCTCAAGTCAGTGGACTGGTCTGGATTGACAGGGAAGTTTAACCCCCTGAGGTCTACGGTATCGCCGGCGATACCAGCTCGCTTTTTTTTTATCAGTGTAAAATAAACTCATAAATACTCTGTTGACTTAGATTTTTCATAGGAGTTTCGTACATCAATCGATTCTGTTACATGTTTATTATTTTTGTGTATACTCATAATAAAAACAAAGTGTTGAGCTTTTCGCCAAATAAAGAAAAATAAACACGAAGCGAGTTCTGCCTTCTCTCTGTCAGTGTAGTCCATTCTGAAACGCGTCCGAAAATGAACTAACTCACCGAATACTTCTCACACAGACACGTGAGATATGTCTTTATGAAGCTTGAAATCTCTTCTTTTAAATGAAGTAATTTATTTAAAAAAATAATGTTTTCAACTCATGTAATCCGTTTGAAAGCAAGGAGAGGTACCGTTTTTCCTTGTGCCTCATTATCTCTATAATGAGTTGAGGCCGCCCCGCCCCCGGCGCTATTCAAATGGTAAATAGTTTAGGTGATCTAGTATGCATCGCATACGCCCCCCGATCAATGCCATAAAAACACAGTTTCTTCACCAGACTTACTGATAGCTCATCGCGTTTTGAGTATGGCACGCTTCTCCAGTAAAGACGCCCTTCAGATGATTCTGGACAGCGAGGAAGTTGTTTCCTCAGAGGAAGATTGTAACTCAGACTACGAACGGCAGCATTTTGAAGAGCGAATTCCGCCGAGGACACAATTTCGGAGTAAGTTTTACTTAAAAGTCTTTTGTCTTTTATTTTTCGTGTTCGCATTTATGAGGAAAAAACAATATTACGTGACAGTTCTCCATTATGGACGCGAGCGCTCTGAAAGCCCACTAAAAGACTTTCAAACTTTCACAGAGACCTCAAAACAGAAACTACAAATCCTTTCTTTAAAACGAATTTCGTTTTGTATCAATTGTATCTTAATTTTAATAATTTTTTCATTAACAAATTTCCTGGATTTAAAGTAAATATAGGCTAGCAATCACAACATAAGGTGCTTGAACTGGAGATCATCATTAACCAGACCGTAGCCTACTCGCCTCACATGTCTAAAAAATGTGAAATATATTTACAGAAAGCTGGTTCTAAACAAAACCATCCAAAACAAAAAACTATGTAGCCTAATAAATGTGCATTTCTCCGGTGCGTTCACTAGCCTACTGCGAAGATCGCGAGTCAATAGCCTATCGTCAACTTCATCTTTGCCAGAAGTTAAATTTAAATTGCGTGTGTGAATGAATGATGATGTTTTAGCAAAGTGTATTGCTATACTGAGATGAGTAAAAATGTTGAAATAAAATGTAGGCTATTTGTATAAGCAACATATTAAACTGCAAATTAACAATATGCCCTAATATTTCATGAAAACAACGTTACAGTCAGGCGAAATATGAAAGACAACATCTTGTTGACTAGATTTGGGTACAGTTTTGACTGTAGAATATACTGCCACGTCAAATAAGCTTTTGTTTAGCAATTTCTATATCTATTTTTGTCAAAAATAAAGTCATCAACTAAGATGTTAGCTGTTCCAATGTTGACTATATTCAAACTAATGAATACATAGATAAAATGTAGGCCTATAATCATTTTTTTTTACAAAGAAAGAGTACACTTGAAATATTGTTGAAATTGTAATTATTGTTGTAATTGTAACCTTTTTAATAAAATAGCAATACATATTTACAAGATAGATGTAAGCAAAATCTTAAATGGTCAATATAAGTCTTCTTCTAAATATATATTTTGTCCTTGCATTCATTCTTGGCTCAGTCAGTGTCACACCTGAGTGAATGGCTCATCATTATGCAGAGTGGGTGGGACATTGTATTCTAAGGTGTAAACCCCTCCTCGTTCACGCCCCCCTCGCATATTGGCTTTCCAAGCAAAACCGGTTTTACATCAATTTAAATCAATGTATGGTTTTATGTGAACGATAAAGCAAGACTATTTTCACATAATTTTGAAGAAAAAACTCTAGGCGAGGACATCCATTAGTCAAAAGTCTTATTGACACATATTTACTATGTGTTTTGTGGCCTTATTTCAGAAATTTTAGTTTTTAGTTTTTTCAATAACCATGCATAAACATTATTCTCTCAAAAATGAAAACATGTACATACACGTGGCTCACATATTATGGTAGCCCTGTTTGTGCTATATAGAGTGAATTTACACCTTTGCCATTAATATGTTTATATGCAACTGAAAAAAGCACAAATGTCAGGGCATGTCAGAACATCTCAAGGGCCCCAAAAACAGCCCAGACCCCAGAGGGTTAAAGCTTGGCTAAACCAGCATGGCATTCTTCCCAGGATCCTGTGGCCATTACTCGTCTAAGAAATGCCAATCTCGACTGTGGAAACCTTAGAGAGGAAGGTCAGCAGCCACCTCAGAAGATGGCTGGGGCTTCCGAAAAATCTAAGTAGCATCGCACTCTTCGGGCACCGCAACGAACTGCAACTGCCGCTCAAGTCCTTGGAAGAGGAGTTCAAGGTAACGAGAGATAGGGAAGTGTTGTTATACAGAGACTCTACTCTACAGAGACAAACTCTTTTTAAATGAGTTTGCAGATTTTCTGGGGGGTATAGTAACAAAGTTTGAAAAGATTCTGTTATTGGGTGATTTTAATATTCATATTTGTTGCCCTACAAAGTCATGCTCCAGCGATTTCTGTTTTTTTTTTTTTTTTTTTTACTGATTCAATCAATTTTATGCAGTGGGTGCAGGGATCCACGCACATCTAAGGTCACACTCTGGATCTGGTTCTGACTCATGGCTTTTTATTTCAGACATTGAAATTTGTGAAAATGGCTTTTCTGAGTAGAATTCAAAATATTAACCCTAGTTTTTAAATCTTTACATAATCTTGCACCAGTCTATCTTGCTGAGTTGGTGCATTCACACAACTCTTCGCGCCCACTTAGATCGGGACACTTAGGAATGTTGTTCATCCCTAGGTCTAGATTGAAACACCGTGGTGATCGAGCTTTTTCTATTGCTGGTCCAGCACTCTGGAACAAGCTTCCTGTAGCTATCCGAACAGCAACATCTTTTTTTGTTTTTAAATCTATGCTTAGATCCTATTTTCTTGAACAGATGTTGTTAGTCTAAAATATGTTATGTAGTTGTCTTTTATCCTTTTGTAAATTGTCATGTACAGCAAGTCAACCTAGGGTTGTTTTTAAATGTGCTTTATAAATAAAGAAAAGAAAGAAAGAAGAAAGACTCAAGTGGCAACGGCTGGGATTGAAGTGAGGACTGGTCGGAAATGGAAGGCTGAGGAAGCTGTTCGACAAGCAGAGGCTAGATTACATCACAAAAGGCTGGTGGGGGTTGTAACAAGAGGTAGGGCTGGACTGGGTTGCTTTTCAACTGCCCACATAGACACCATCAAAGGGAAGGAAAAGCGCCGTCTAGTCCAGGAGGAGGTGAGAGCAGTGGTCGAGGAAGAGAGAACCTGCAGGACAGTAGGAATGAGGCAACCGGGTACCTGGATACGATGGGAGAGCGCGATCCAGAGGAAGGTGACATGGGCGGAGCTGTGGAAGGCAGAGCCACAGCGGATCAAGTTTCTCATCCAGGCGGTATACGATGTGCTTCCCAGCCCATCAAACATTCACATATGGGGCAAGGTGGAGTCACCAGCATGCCCACTGTGCTATAAGCGTGGAACCCAAGAGCACATTCCGAGTTGCTGCACAAAGGCACTGGGAGAGGGAAGGTACAGGTGGAGGCATGACCAGGTGCTGAAGGCCATCGCTGAAGCCATTGCTATAGGAGTCGAGTGGGCCAAGCGCTCCTGCCCCTCCAAGCAAGCCATCGCCTACGTCAGAGCTGGAGAGCAGCCAAGACCAGCTGCAAAATCATCTGCAGGCATCCTGGCCACTGCGTGGGACTGGCAGCTATTAGTGGATTTGGAGAGGCAACTCAAGTTCCCCAACCACGTTGTGACCACCACCTTAAGACCAGATGTCGTTCTTTTGTCTGATTCCACCAAACAAGTAGTTCTGTTGGAGCTTACAGTCCCTTGGGAAGACCGCCTGGAAGAGGCATTTGAGAGGAAGCTCTCCAAGTACGAAGGACTGGTCAGCGAGTGTCGACAAGCCAGATGGAGAGCAAGGTGTCTCCCAATAGAGGTAGGATGCAGGAGCTTTGTAGCCCGATCCCTGTCCAGAGTCTTCAGTCTGATGGCATTGATGGAGTGAGGAGAAGAAGAGCCATCCGCAATACCACTGAAGCGGCAGAGAAAGCCTCAAGATGGCTATGGCTCAAGAGAGGATATCCATGGGGGCAGTTTAGCTAGATTTGACAACTGGACACAAGCTGGGGTCTGACAGCTGGGTCGCCTGGATGAGGGTGTATGATGTTGAAAGACGCCAAAACACCCAATGATTCCAAGAACATCACTGAAGATGTGTCCAGTAGCATCAGTAGAAGTATTTGCACAGCCATTTCAGTAAGTTGTTCTGTATCTTTCAACATTCCTTATGATGTTCGTTCATGTTTATTTGCTGCTGTAACTAGTAGTAAAGAGGAAGAGATGATGGTTTCATCTGTAACCACACACTAAAGAGCGCTAAAACGGTATTTATCGTTTGAATTTCGTAAATGGACAGAATTTGATAGAGGAGACTTTGTTTCAGATCAGAAGTAACAAAGCTTATTGCAATTTATTGGATGGGAAGTGCTACAAAGCTTTGTTCATTCATCAACTGATCAGTACATACTGAAAAATCGATTCTTGGTATTTATGAATCCATATCGGTTCTTCAAAATGAGAATTGGTTGAAATCGAGAAATCAATATTTTTTCCCCAGCCCTAGAGGAAGCGCCCATCATACCTGATAGGCCACGAGATAACAGAGCGCGGCTAAATCCTGCACAGCCCTCCACTGCTGCAGCCCGTCCTGCGCCGTCTTCAGCAGCTGCGTCCCGGCGTACAGGTACAGCTGAGCCCTCGTCTCCGTGAACATCTCCGACAGCTCGTCCAGAGTGTTCGTGGCCGTGTTCTTCAGGGACTGCATCGCACGGTCCAAACTGCAGGAGAAACATGGCGTGAATATTTCATGAACGCGTGAACCTGAAGTCTGCTGACTGAAGCACTGACGTTATCTAGCAGGCTAACATTGAAGAAAAGACATCTATGAGTCTGGGTGAAAACTGCCACTATCATTTACCAGCCAAAGTGGCTTTATGAACTTATTCCTGTCAATTAAAAACCTGATTAATTTGTTGTAACCTGTTGAGCAAAAACCCCAAAAAACTGAAAGACTAGTAGGCTGCATTTACACTGCAGGTCTTGATGCCCAATTCCGATTTGCTGACTATATCCGATTTTTTTGACGACCCGCTTACATCATCTTTTAAAAGTGACCCGTATCCGATATTTGCATTTACACTATTCACTGCCAAAACAACCCAATGTAGACGTTCTGGCCCGGAAAATGAAGTAAAACAGCTCTATATGCAATGGATGCAGAAGCAGACAAAATTATTATAGTGATGCGCGGATCGCAGTTATATCCACGGGGGCTCTGCGGCTAATCCGCGGATCGGGCGGGTCAAGTAGGCTAATAAAAATAACATTCTGATTAATTTCGGTTGGGTCGCGGTTGGATAGATAAATCATTATTAATGAAAATATTAACTACATTCTCTAAAATATGAGCATGTTCCATTCCAGTTTAAGTTTCAAGGGAGTAAAGCCTGTTTATGCCATTAAGAAAATGAAATTCTGTCAAATAAATTTTGTTTTAAAGAAATGTTCATTCATCATTGTATCATCAACCGTCATCGAGTCCGCTGTTGAAGGTGATGATCATCCATTTATCCTCACGCGTAACCACACATAAGAATAATAACTTTGACTATCGGGTGCGGATACTTAAATCAGAAAAAAATATTGGTGCGGGTGAGTGGCGAGTGGATGATTTGATTCGGGTGACGTTGGAGCTCATCCGCGCATCTCTAATTATGCAGTGTTTTGCTTTCCGCACTATTTTCAAAGGTCAGCAAAACATTGCTCTCGTAAGGTGTAGAAAAAATTACTCCACTGTGTTGAGCCTTCGTCCTCCATCGCGCCTATAATAAGTCATGTGTTCTCAGTTGGTGGTGTCCACCTGAGTTGACGTCACTTTTTTAATGACGTACGACTCGCATTTACTGGGGAATATCCGATTTGTCTGCTTACATGGCACACGCAAATGCACGTATCCGATTCATATCCGATTTATTACCACATATGAATGAGGCCTGAATCCGATCTGAGAAAATCGGAATCCATGCGGTTTTTTCCTGCTTAGACGTTCACCGGTCATATCCGATCTGTGCCACATGAGAGGAAAAAATCGGAATTGGGTCACTTGAACCATGCAGTGTAAATGGGGCCTTAGTGATAGTGCAGGCACTGTTACTGCTACAAACTAGTGATGCTCTGAAGTGAATAAAGTTTATTTAATGATCAATTAATCAAATTCATTTAATAATCAACACTCAAAGTTCACTACAAACATTTAAATTGCCCTTAAGGCAGTTTTTATATCAACCTTTAATGATATGTTGAAATATAAACATTTAAACGTGGGTGTCATAACTTGTTTTCATGATGATTTATTCAAGCATACATTAAGTAAAAATATAATGAATATGTAGTATAAAATTTTATCGGTTCACCTAACCCTATTTTAACGTTTCTGTTCATGCGTTCCTTTTGTAACATTAGCTTTCCGAAAACGGTTTGATTAGAAAAAATACTGGTTAATAAGGTAAAAAAAAATTGCCTTTATAACAGTATATAAAATATACTTTATAACAGAGCTTGAATGAAACTTTATACAAAGAGCTTGTGACTAAACCGAGTGGATCCTCAAACTGTCGGCAAAACCTCATACAGAAGCTCAATCCGCCTCAATCGTGAATGTCCTGCACGCATTTTGGAGACTGTCTTTGCTTGTTTGCAGTGCAAGGGTAAACAAAGAACTGGTTCTATGAATAAGTACAGCGTTTTCTTCATTCGAAACACGATGTGTGTAAAGGCTAATGTTTTATGTATTTATGGAGTGGAGAATTGTGGAGTGTCTTAGTCAGGTATTTGCCTGGGCATAGCACTTCATCTTTTATAACACAAGCTTTTTGCCAAATATATTGCTACATAGCTACAATAACTTTGTAACCTGTAAGTTAATAAAACCTTAATGCGAGGCACTCAGATCTAACTCAGATGCGGCCGTTCTAATGATGGATAAAACACAAATCTTAGACTTTCACTGGTGAAACACATCAAAATGCTATTTGAGCTTGATTTTGGAAAATATAATATAACGAAATGCAAGAGTCTGACTATACATAAAGCCACAATACTAACTTTGACAACAAGGCGTTTAATAATTTAAACATACATTTTATTTTAAATATCCTGAACAGTAGCAGTTCTACACTAGTTCTACACTAACCTGTAATTAGTCACCTGTAATCATCCCAGTGGGATGCTCACACTGGTGGTGGTTGAGGAGAGATTCCCTGATATGATTGTAAAGCGCTTTGGGTGTACAGTAGTACATGTGAAAGCACTATATAAATGCCTCATTCATTCATTCATTCATTCATTCATTCAACCTGCAATTTTCACTGGTGTTAAAGCACACCACGCTGGATATAACCTGCCATGGTGACATATCCTCGGATAATAAACTCCTGCGATCCAACAGCTAATGCCAGCACATTACATAGGATGACTTGACAACTGAGCGCAGGCATTTCACTCACATTGGATGCGTCAACATCACAATTGCATTTGAATTCATGATTGGTTTACTGCCAAATTAAAATATTAAACAAAGATAAACGTTATTATCAAGTTAATAGTCATTTCAAATAAGTGTTTCTGTTCAGAACGTTTAAAATTGATTTCGTTTTTGTTTGTTCCTGTTAAAAATGTGTTACACTGCAAAAAATGCTTTCTTAGTTAGTATTTTTGTTTTGTTTCCAGTCCAAATATCTAAAAATTCTTAAATCAAGAAGCATTTACTAGAGAAGTAAAATGACATAAGAAATTCTATTTTGTTTTAAGGTAAAAAGTAAGTACTTTAAGTAATTTTTGTTTAAAACAAGCAAAATTATCTGCCAATGGGGTAAGCAAAAAAATCTTGGTTTTTTTTTCAAATTCAGATTTTTTTTCTTGTTTTCCATTCTTATTCAGATTTTTTTGCTTACCCCATTGGCAGATAATTTTGCTTGTTTTAAGCCAAAATTACTTAAAGTACTTTCTTTTTACCTTAAAACAAAATAGAATTTCTTATGTCATTTTACTTCTCTAATAAATGCTTCTTGATTTAAGAATTTTTAGATATTTGGACTGGAAACAAAACAAAAATACTAAGTAAGAAAAGCATTTTTTGCAGTGTAGTTTCCGTTTTTTTTCTTTTTGTTTCTTGAACCGGTTCGGAGCCCTGTGTAGTAGTGAATATATTTAACCCCAACTCCTCTCTAGACTTATTTTTCTAGCTGACTATGTGTTTATGGTCATTGAATGGCTTTTCTGAGGTAAATGTGGTGAAGGGGGTGATTCTGAATGACTTCTCTAAGCTT
Source organism: Leuciscus leuciscus (assembly GCF_965113295.1). Taxonomy (NCBI): domain Eukaryota; kingdom Metazoa; phylum Chordata; class Actinopteri; order Cypriniformes; family Leuciscidae; genus Leuciscus; species Leuciscus leuciscus. The sequence continues at coordinate 1,245,458 of NC_138731.1, forward strand.
ATGGTATTTTACTAAGTTACAGAAGTTACCAGTATGATTACTGAAATCATGTGAAATGTTCTTTTCATGTATTCTCAAATGTCTGTATTTGATATCTGAATGCAGTAACAGTGCTTGCTTATTTAGCCCAGCTTCCAGAGATGAAATATGGACTCGGTTTGTTTGAGAAAGGTCTTCAACATGTTAAAACATATATCTGTTCTTCTAGCTCACCATGACAGCTATAGGTCACAGGGGTCATTGGAACCAATAGTTTAAGTGAAAATTTCTTAGTTAAAGTCTTTACTTTACTGTGTTAGATTAAAGTGTCCTCTCACTGAGAGAAAGAACATGTTATATGGATGTTTTGAGAAAACTCTCCTGTTTATTGTTAAAGCCCGACCAAATCCAACCTTGAAGAAGCTGTGTGTGTGGTAGTATTCTTGGTTACAGGTTAAGGAACCACTGGCATTATTGGAGATGGACTGAGTTGTTGTTCTGGACATGCTGGCGCCCAATAACCCAAATCTGCGACCCGGAAGGTCACGACGTGCCTAACTTCAGGGTCCGAGTATCAGCCGCAAAATCAATGGAGATATGCTTCCGTCTATCTGTATATGTGTGAAAAATTACTATGTTTATCCATTTCTTAGCCAATCAGAATCATTCAACCTGAAGCGATGACGTAGCTTAGACCTTTGTGAAGGGAATAACTGTTGATCTTTGTAACTGTAAACGGGGCGGCCTACAAACTCCTGTGAGTCTTGAAGCTGAACTTCTGCTGATGAAACTGCAAACTATCTTCAGTAAAAAAAAAAAATCTTACATTTATTATAATTCTGACCCTTCTTTTAAATTGACTGCACTTCTAACTCCTGGTCTTCATGAATCATATCTGGTCCGTCGGTCTTTAAAGGTGCTCTAAGTGATGCGACGCGATTTTTAGGCCAAAAAATTTTTTGTCACATACAGCAAACATCTCCTCACTATCCGCTAGCTGCCTGTCCCCTGAACACACTGTAAAAAAAAGCGGTCTCTCTAGACACCACAGGCTCCACAAACGGCAACAAAAACAAACTGGGCTCACCCGCACCACGAAACACAACAAACAGTGCTCCAGCCAATCACCAACAAGAAGCATTGGAGGGTGGGGTTAGTGCGCGTACACATGAAGGGGGTGTGGAGGAGAGACGAGAGAGAACAGAGAAGCATGAAGAGGGAAGTTTGAATTATGGCCGACACACGACCAAAGAGACGACGTTCCGATGAACAAATTGCAAAGAAGAGGGACAAGGATAAGAAACGCGTGAAGTCCCGAAATTACATCGGAAAAACCTTCGAAAGGTGGCGATCGAGAACTCCGCCGGCAGAGAAAGGATTACAATCCGACATAGTTGCTCTGTTTTTGCAGAACAGGTAAATCCATTTTTCTTTCTAAACTGACGTTCATGTTCGCCAAACCAACACAAGGATGTAATTAGCTAGAACTATGCAGTCAGCGTTAACTTTGGTGAATACAACATGTATGTTTCAGCTAGCGATCAATCTCTATTGTAAATGATCAAGCAAATTCACAGTAGGGCGACAATTTGTGTGAACGATTGTTTTCATCCACTGTTTGTTATGAATTTGAATGTTCATTTATAGGCTATTGACAACTTTGACTAAATTTGTTTACGCCACCGCCATGGTTTATGCTCACTGGGAAACGCGAAGCTAACGTTATCTTGCTATTATTGCATCCTTGTATGGGAGCTATAGTTATAGTTATAACCTCAGGTGGCGAAACGATTTTAAGATAATGTTTCTCTTTTTCTGCATTCTGTTCTGCAATATATAAAAGCATTTATCTAACTTGGTGACATTACACATTGAATGAAGTATCAGTAAAACTTAACTTTGTTTGTAGTGACTATTTTGACTTTCCTTTATGCCGGAAGGGAGGGGAGGAGGGAGGAGACGGGATGAGGAGGGGGGAGGGTCTAGCTAGCCTCCGTTTTGTTTGACAACAATTCGAATGTCAACAAGAAGTTACGACTCCCGGGATCGCTTAGAGCACCTTTAACTGTATTATCCCCTTACAGTGGCATTATTGTTCTCAAGCTGTTTTATTGACGCCTTTTATGTGGTTTAAACACTGATTGATTGATTGATTACATGAGACATGATTCATTTTAGCAAGTGTTGTGGTAGTGTCCAGACAGGCTGGTGTTGCCGTACCTCCAGAGAGCATCAGCGCTCTCCTCACAGCTCTTCTCCTTCAGTGTCAGTCGGACGCGGCTGCAGAGCGCTAACAGCAGCTCTTTGTGAAACTTGCAAAGCTCGTTCGACGCCACGCTCGGCCGGCAGAGATGCTCCTGAAACACAGATCACTCTCTCGATATCACCAACTTCCCCTGATCTGCTCAAACCTTTCACAGTCACATCAAAACAGACAGAACGCAAAACATCCTTCTCTATCCCAGAAGAGCATGTACTGACACTAGAGCTGCACGATTACATCGTCAAAAGATGGTATTTACAATCGAGTACAACACATTTTGAAAGTAACTTGATGCTTAAAATAAAGATTTTACCAAAAAAAAAATATATAATGTTTTAAAAGATGAAGAATAGTCTTATGGATTTGATTAATGAAGGGGAATAAATGAGCACACTGTCAAGTTTTGGGTAAAATCTCCCAAAAAGCAACCCATGTAAGAGTCAGCTTGTCTAAGATAAGAGGAAATGAGACGATCACTGACCTGAAGGGTGCTGACCAGAAGCTCGTACCACTCCAGACGGTCCCTCAGAAGGCCCTTCTTCTCCACCTCCAGACAGTGCTTCACCGCCTCCTCGTGCCGGCCGTCTGAGCTGTACAGACGCACCAGCCGCTCATTGATGTAGGAGTCGTCGGGCCGCAGCTTGAGCTCAGACTGAAGCAGCTCATACAGCTGGATGGAGCCGTTCTGTCCTCGAGTGCTCAGAAGCTTCTCCTGCATCAGAGAGAGAGGGTGAACTCAGTGGACAGCAGGTGTGTTCAGAGCAGTGGATGTGATGTGATTGATGTGATGTGATGTGATGTGATGTGATGTGATGTGATGTGATGTGATGTGATGTGATGTGATGTGATGTGATGTGATGTGATGTGATGTGATGTGATGTGATGTGATGTGATGTGATGTACTGCACTGACCCTCAGGTTGAAGACGTTGGGATGTCCCGGCAGCAGCTTGGCAGCTTCCTCCACCCAGAACTCGGCCCGGTTGTCAGGCTCTGGTTTCCCGCACAGCAGCTCCGCCAGCTTCAGAACCAGGTCTGGCTGAGCCGGATTCAGATCCACTGAACGCTGGAGTTCAGAAACAAACATCAGCATTACATGCTAAAACTTTAAAAGTGTTTTAGAAGTTACAAAATACAACAACCTTGGAAACAAAGGGCAGAATATTCTTGATGTGCTTCACCTGCACTAAATGTTTTATAACTGAATGTGAGGAGAGAGAAACTGATACCCTCGAGATAAACCAACACGGGTTATGATCAACAAACTTCCATTTCTGTACAACAGGTCACATCACTTCTGGATCGGGTGTTTGGTAAGCGCTTCAATATAGAGCTGTTTTACTCAAGACAGAGTTACCAGAGATGAGCATAATCGATGTTTTATCGTATACGCAGAATGATATCTATAGGTTTTTTTCTTTTTCTTACTATTATTCGGTTATTAAAAGGTAATAACAGCTTGAGCTGATGAACCCAGAGCAGGTTTGGACTGGCAGCTCACGTACAGATGGAGTTCACTGCATTCACTCACTGTGAAGCCGCTCTGAGACGCTGAAAACACCGGATCATGAGTTGATGGCGTATTAATGAACACAGAGCTGCGCTTCACTCTGAAACATGCAGCGCAACACACTATATCACTGAATACCAACACACAGACTGCAGTGTGTCCGAGAGAGAGAGGAAACGCAGGAGTTACCCGTGTATCGACACTGAGGAAACATTTCAGATAATTTTGTATGCATGTATATTTTTCCAGCACTATTATTGTTAAACTCCACAGCTGAAGTGTGTATTCAAAGACCACTGCCGTAGAGAAACATGTCAGAGTAAATGAAGGGAATCCGAACCTTGTAACATCCCACAGCTTTGTCCGTTTCCCCGTCCCGTTCGAACAGCTGCCCGAGGAACTTGTGTGCTTTAGGATCCTTCGGCTTTACAGTCAAATACTCCGAAACATGCCTATGACCCAATGGTGTAAGAGAAACACATCACTTCACAGAGAAACCAGGCATTATACAGAAGACAGAGCAAAGGAGTTAGCCTACCTTTTAGCAAGTTCATATTCTTTAGCCTCAAAGTATAGTTTGGCAAACACAAACCCTTGCACTGACTTCTGCAAGACACAAAACAGGTTAGTCTCACAATTAAACAATATCTGTGTAATGATGTATATATGAACTGTATACCATATAATATTCAGCTTAAATCTTTAACACTGTAAACCCTAAAGTTGAAAGTAATTAAATGTACAGAGCAGAGGAAACTATTATACTTCAATGAAATTGAAATGAATGAATCTAAATGAGTATTTAGAACAGAGTTCATGAATCTGGCACATCTGATGAACGGAGTTTCTGGAAAAGCTGCTGAACTCAAAGTTCATTGCACTTAATGAGAAATACTGAGCGAGATCACTCATACTATTTGATTGCATTCAACACGGTCTAGGTGGGGCTCAGTTCCCATCATGCACTGCGACTCAAATGGATAATCCAGGATTCGTACACATTTCTACCAATACATTTCCATGACTTTTCCATTACTTTTGAAAAATAATCGTGACCTAACGTTCCATGAAACATCAGTGTATGTAAAATAATATAGATAAAATAAATAAATAAATAAAATAAATGAATGAATAAAATCCATGTTTAAACAGCATATATGTGTAACGATCACCAGTGAGAGAGCCCGGGAATACCATCAAGATAATGAGACACAGTTCAGACCTATCATCCATTATCACATTCACATTCATAAGGACTTGACGAGCGATGCTGCACCAGACAGTAAAAAAAGAGTGACTGACATGTATGCACATAAATCACGGTCACACACACACTCTCAGAGTAATATTGTAAGTTACTGCATAATACATTTTCAATTAGTAGAATAGTACAGCATCACGATACACAGTCTCACTTGTAGCCGTGTCTTTCAACTATTATAATATTTCGGAGGGCAAAAACAGGACCTTTTAATTGGCAATGATTTGAAGATGAGAGATTTTTAGGTAAGGAATTTACACTCATAATAGTAAGCATGTTAGTGTTGCATAAACTTTACATTGTAGCAACTAGTCAAAATGGTGCCAGACTAAAATGTATATAGACATAAACATGTTGAAATATGAACTATAGACAGGTAGGCAACCTTTTAATGCTAAATTTATATACATGTACGACACGAGGATGTTTTTATGATAATAAAACACAGCATGATATACAAGTAGGCTAGTATGAGTGTTTATACTCTAATATGGTGAATATTATAATGTTTAGACCCATGTTTAATGTTAAATACTGTGTTTGTGGATATCTGCTCAAAAGTAGATATGTATAATGTGGTAGGCTAACAATAATGTTTCATAGTTTGGAGCGGCTCGATCGTGTCAGTAAATGTTCTCTGCTCGCACTGTGAGTTTGAAAAGCAAAACGCATCAAACATTAGGCTTCATGTTTTTACTCCATCTCATTTCATAACGAATGGAAACATTTGAAGTAACATTTGATAATCTATATATTTTTTCTCTAGTGTAGTGTTACTGAAGTGTTCCTTTTTAACGAGTTATAGGCCGCCAGGCTATTGTTGTGGTTATTTTATGCAGCCCTACACGTATATGTTAGTACAACAACATATACATACACAACAAATCTGGTGTTCAATTATATAATATAGGCTTATATATATATATATATATATATATATACAGTATATATGGGCTCCGCCCACTGCCTCTACAGATGCACAACTCACTTTTGCCCCACATTTCACGGTGCACTTGGTGCAAAAGGGAGAGCGCGCGAAACTTGTCACTTGAAAGCTAAAAACAGTGTTTGAGATTGGTCGCAGCAGATTCAAGCAGCTGTAGTTATGTACTTGTGTTTGTGCTAGAAAAATATACAAGACATTTGTGAGAAAATATTCTACAAGTGTGCAACTCTCATTGGATGAATTCATATACTGATTTGCAGATGAGCAACATTTCTCCGTGACTTCACATTTCTTGATGCGGGGTGTAAATGCGTTTTGCACCATATTCACTGCAGCAACTGTAGCAAACATGTGAGCGTATGAGTTTCTTAATTTGTGATTTGTAGAATAGGATTTGTGCACCTGCAATGAAGAATTTGAGAAGGTGTAACTGTTGTGTTGTGTTTGTGGAAGATAAAAAAAAGTCTACAAGTTTGCAACTCTTAAAACATTTCTCTCTGTGACTTCAAATTTACTGATACACATGTGTGGCTATTCTCTACAACTACACATTCCACTGTCACAGGCGTTCAGTAGTTTTGCACCAAAAATACCTCCATACCTGGCTCTGATGTCATGCTGACGTATGCCAGGAAACTCTCGCGAGACGCACGTGTCGGATTCTGCAGTCGAGCGCAGTTGCTCTCCAAACGACTTACTGACGACACAGCTTAATGCTCATTGGTTTAAACAACCGTGATATATTGATCTCTTTTCAAATGTTTGATTTCAAAACTCTGATATCAAGTTTTATGTGTATAAATTATGTGTGAATATTCCCAAATCTCTGACAGTGCAATCTCTATATGGGTTATGTGATGCCATATATATATATATATATATATATATATATATATATATATATATATATATATATATATATATATATATATATCACATGTCTGTATTAAAGAAAGAATTATTGACAAACACGTATTTGGAATGGAATTAAATAACAAGTACTTTGGGTGTCTTGTTCATTATATTTATTTTCATCATATAAAAGCAACATAACTTAAATTACATCCAGTTTAGCAACACCGTACACGAGCGTGAATCCTGCGACATCCATCTTTGATCTCACAGGGCCAGTTGGTCAAAGGTAAGATAATCGGATTTTGGTTATCGGATTGGATCAAATCTTGAAAATGGGTTGTTCAAAAGGGAAAGAAGGAATCTGAAATCAGATTAGATCATGGAATCCAATCCTAGTTTTAATCTGGATCAAACCTTCAGTTTGTGTTGTTCAGAACTTGTCAGTAGGATTTGGATAACTTTGATCCAAAAAACAGGATTATCCTGATCCCAACAGGGGATAGGATTTCAAGGTGGATTCCAGGAAGAAAATGTAGTAAAACTTTAAAATTGGTCAAAAATACAACATTTGTATCATGTAATATACATATTTTTATTTTGCTTTTGATTAGCTTAACTGTTAAAGTAATACATTAGAAGTAGACATTAGACATTTCGGTAGCCTACTGTAAAAAAAGAGATTTTGGCGCCATTAAATAATCCCCAAACAGCTGTAAAAATCAAACAAAAATATTATATTTAATTCAAAGTGTTTTATCACTGTTTCTAAACTACATTGGCACAATTATAAGAGATGAACCAGTCAAAAGATCTTTGCAAGCGAACACAAAGTTTTTTTGTTGAACGCTATGCGAAACTTTTGAGAAAAAGAAAAAAATGAGAACGCAAAAGCAATGAAATATATATATATTTTTTTTTTCTATCTAATATTTTTTTACATGACCATGTCCCTTTGGAGGTTCCGTAGAGCACCAGTAATCCAGATTTGGTAATCGGAAAAAGTTTACATCCAGATCAGGGGGATCCAATCCAATTTTGCTTTGAAAAAACCGGTACAAAGTAAGATGGATTACCTGATCCTAGATAGCAAAACATGGGATTTCCAAATCCAGATCATTCTGATCCAGATTAAACTTTTTGAACAACTGGCCCACAGGTGTGTGACTCTGATCCACTAGAGAAGAGAGATCTGTACATCTTTAATCTCACAGGTGTGTGACTCTGATCCACTAGAGAAGAGAGATCTGTACATCTTTAATCTCACAGGTGTGTGACTCTGATCCACTAGAGAAGAGAGATCTGCACTTTCTTCACTCCTCCTCTCACTACAGCGCTACTCTAGTCTCGATACACTTCAGGCGAGGCGCATCTCAAACAAGCCTATTATATGACCAAAAAGTACGTATTGCGTAACTGTTACGTCGTGTGTTAGCTGGGTTTCGCTTCAGCAAACTGTCGGAAATGAAAGTGAAAGTCGCAGATGTTTAATACACAATCATCATCATTAAAAGTAAAGAAACTTAATGATTTTAGCAGTGCTGTTGCCGCTCTCTCCCATTAGCCTACAGTTTTTGATTTTTAAATTACTGTTGAAAAATACATTCCAGCTCATATTTGTTGCTTTCGGTGACGTGAACTCAATTACATTTGCATTATAGTCTACAGCGCAGGAATTGAAGGTTGGATTTATATCCGTTTTGCGGAGACACATTTATGTGACCAAGTGTAAATGAAATATTTTTGATAACAGCTATATCTGCTCAGTGTAATATCTGTGAACAGGTGTAAACACCTCTGAAACTCCACTGAGGTGTTCCTGTCAACATTTGCGTGGAGAGGAGAAGCGAGGCTGAGTGACTTTGAAACAGTGAACTACTTAAGGAAAGTTCATGCGATATAACACTGAAGACATCGTCGTCTTATGCCGCGTTCCAGGCAACCTGTAACCCGTGTTTTTCCAACCTTATACCCGTGAAAGTGCACTGGAACGGCAGTCAAACCCGTGACTTCCCACCCGTGAACTCGTACTACTAGATCGATGTACTCCCAATTACGAGTTGGAAAAACACGGGTAACAGGTTGCCTGGAACGCGGCATTATTCCTGACATTATCATCACTTACCAGTTTCTGAGAGGGAGAGTCTTGAGCTGCAGAAATATATCTCTCCACCTCAGCTTTATTCCTCCTCATGGCTGCTGTCTCACTCTCTCCGTCTCCGCTGATCTAGAGTATCATTAAACACTGAGAAGAGTCTGTGGTGATCTATGGCTGCTCAACACACGATCACTATGACATAACTCAGGTAAACTTCCCGAAGCGGAAGTGATCTATGCCCTCCTCCCTTTGAAGGTAGGCACTGAAGGGAGCAACGAAACACAACGTAATTCCGTCATTATTTTTAATTTTTTTTATTGAAGAAACATTTGTAAATATACAAATACATTCAGGAGAACATAGAAGAGGTAACACAAAAGACTATGGAAGAAAAATAATGTCAAATGTTTTTGAAATAAAAAGCCTGTTGAATTGCACTACTTGAAAAAAAAATAGGCCTTACATTAACCATGCTTGCATTTTAATGCATTGTATTTTTAGGGCTTGCATTTTTATGGGCTGAAATTCAACATGGTTGAATATTTAAGCTGTGAATATTTCAATTAAAAACATTTCAAACACCTTTTCATTATTAAAAATTCAATAATCCATATTCACCATTCATATTTCACTTCCAAAATATTCAAACTGTTTAAAAATACAACCTATAATATTCAACAGGCAATTTTCGGTCCATTTTATTTCGCTTTGCAAATTCGCTTCCACAAATTCAGTGGTTCAAATTCGACAGTAAATTCAACATTGACGTCCAGGAACTGCAGGAAAAGCAGTAGATTACCGAGCATACTCTCCATCTGCTGTTAGTCGACCTCACCAGCAGGGGGTGCAAAAGCGCGTGTTGTTGACGAAGACCAGAGCAACAGTTAGAAGAGCAAGCCATTCATTCATAAAATGAAAATGATTATCTGTGTCAGTATGCGGAAAAGATGATAAAGACACAAAAGGTGTGTTTATGTTTCATTCAATAACTTCATTGTTACTTTCCCTGTGTATTCTACATGTCATCAGCTTTCTCTACCATGAACATGATTATAATCGGTTTCCCTCAATACCTCATACTCAAGGATTCCCCTTCTGTCGGGACAAAACGCTTAATGTAGCTTTATGGACTAATACAGTGATATGAAAGACCAAACTCGCACCTTATTGTGGATGTAGGCTACTATATAGGCTACAGGCAAGCAGATGGACTCAGAATATGAACTTAACGCACAAAGTTTCATGCAGAGCGTTTCGTGATATACTGGCATAAAATCAACACTTGATCAATTAATACTAACACTTTCTTTTCTCTTCTCTCTCTCTCTCTATATATATGTATAGTATAGTATATAGTATAGTAGGCTATGCCTACGTGTATGGCATTAGTTTAAACTGGGAAGAGTCATAGCACTTGCATATTGTTGTCCTCCTATTGTTAGTTGAACTGTTGCATACAACATTATACACGTTTCTAACTTAAATAGCAAACTTTAATTTATTTGAATCAAAAATCCAAAGGGTGCGCATTATGCCTGACACTACATGAACACTTTACAGTAGGTTTTATGACTGTAAGTCGTTCTATTCAAATGCTATTGAAGTTAGAAACGTGTATACCAAAGTCGTATACACTTTAGAGACGGTCCCTAAATGTGCGAATGTCCAACGTCAAGCCAACTTTATGCCAGTCTATCACTGGGAAACGCTCAGCATTAAGCTTTGCGCGTTATTCTGAGTCCATCTGGAGCTGGACTTGCGTTTGGTTTGTAATATCACTGTATTAGTTATATTAGCTACGTTAAGCGTTGTATATGTCCAGCAGGGGAATCCTGAAGTATTGAGGGAAACCCTAATAGCCTGCATGCAGCACATCCACAATATAAAGTTAAGGCAAGTAAACAACCAAGAGAAATATATGTCAACCTCAAAAATGTAACATTGGATCTGTATATCCGCATCGGGGAATAACATTATAATCTCGTTCACGGTAGAGAAAGATGCATGTAGGCTACACAGGAAAAGTAACCATGAAGGCACTGAATTTAACATAAAACCGCCTTCATAATAATCACAAATACACTTACATTGCGTTTTAAATGAGTTTTATGAATGAATGACTTGCTCTAATTTCGCTGGTCTTCGTCAACAACACGCGCTTTTGCACCCCCTGCTGGTGAGGTCGACTAACAGCAGATGGAGAGTATGCTCGGCAATCTACTGCTTTTCCTGCAGTTCCTGGATGTCAATGTTGAATTTACTGTCGAATTTGAACCACTGAATTTGTGGAAGCGAATTTGCAAAGCGAAATAAAATGGACCGAAAAATGCCTGTTGAATATTATAGGTTGTATTTTTAAACAGTTTGAATATTTTGGAAGTGAAATATGAAAGGTGATTATGGATTATTGAATTTTTTATAATGAAAATGTGTTTGAAATGTTTTTAATTGAAATATTCACAGCTTAAATATTCAACCATGTTGAATTTCAGCCCATAAAAATGCAAGCCCTAAAAATACAATGCGTTAAAATGCAAGCATGGTTAATGTAAGGCCTATTTTTTTTCAAGTAGTGCAATTCAACAGACTTTTTATTTCAAAAACATTTGACATTATTTTTCTTCCATAAAAGTCAAAGGATACAGAGTAATTACAAATTAAGTACCTTATACCCTTACATAGGGAAACAATACTAACAAAAGATAATGATAAATAATAATAATAATAATAATACAAATAAAATAAAACAATATATGACATAAAGCTGGTTAATCCTGAATATCAGAGCCATTACAAAATAATTGTTCATATATTTTCAGGAATCTATCACATTTTGTATTGCTAGTTACACTAAAAGATGTAAGCAGTGAGTCTACTTCAACCAAAACATGAGAGAAAGTAGGAAGTGAGCCCATACATTTCTGCTTATGGATGAAAAATTTGACAAATAAAATAAAAAAGTTAAAAATGTATTCTTTGGATGTGTGGGAGTCAGTATAATAACAAATAATATCTTTCAAATTAAAAGAGTGTGCATGAATGGGGGGTTTATTTAAATGAGAAAATACTAGACCAAAATTTCTGAACCAATTAGCAAGAATAAAATAAGTGTATTAATGTTTCATCTTCGTCACCACAAAACGAACAAGTACTAGAAATATCAATATATTTGGACACCGTTGCATTAACAGGATATCTCTTATGTAATATTTTAAAGTGGACTTCTTTGGTCTTGTTGGGAATAAAATATTTATGTGGTAATAACCATGCTCTTCTCCATTCAATATTGCCAATAAAGGCAGTCCAATGGGATCTGCCTCTAGGGCAAATTAGATCTCTTTTTTTGAAAAATCTGGCGAATATGTTTATTATTGCATTTCTTATCATAAATGCTAATGCCATCCAATAACAAAGCCGACTCCTTCATATCATTTTGGTTGTATAATAAGTGGCTCTTAACCAGTAGCACTAGACCTGTAGGAATAGCCTTAGCACAGTATTGTATACTTTAAAATGAATAGGGAAGTCATGGATAGTCATGAAGCGTTCATAAGACAAGATGTTACCAGAATTGTCAAATAAAGAAATGATAGGCTATAAATTAAATCTCTATTAAACCAATTAGAAAAAAAAAGAGAGATTTGTTTCTAACAGTTATATTCATATTATTCCACAAAAGAGTTTTATGTGGTGAGAAAGTGTGGATGTAACACAGTTTCCATGCGAGAAGAGCTTGCTGATGAAATTTAGATAGTTTATTGTACATATAATTACATTTTAAGATAAAAGGGAGGCCTCCAATTTTATTAAAGATGAAATTAGGAATGAAAAACCATATAGAATTTGAATTTATTAGACATCTTCTAGTCCAACTGATTTTAAACACATTAATAACGTTGTGAAAATATAGCACTTCTAGTCCCCCATCACTTCTACAATTGGAAATCACTGCTTTTTTAAAGGGGTGGTTGATTATGATTTGACTTTTCTAACTTTAGTTAGTGTGTAATGTTGCTGTTTGATCATAAACAACATCTGCAAAGTTACAACGCTCAAAGTTCAAAGCAATATTTGCTTTTACAGAAATCACTTTAAGGACTACAACAAACGGCTGGTAGAGACTACACCACATTCCTCCCGGGTTAGTGACATCATTAACCCCTCAAATTTAAATAAACCCGCCCCCGGGAACGCGATTTATAGATTATCAAGACAGAATATGCTAATCAATGACTAGAAGATAACTACACATCAGCTTCATAAATTCATCAACTAACCATACAGAAATGTCCTGTTGCTTCTACATGTTGTCACTTCTTCTTGAGTCTCTCCATCATTTTCTGACTCCGGTTTGAACATAAAAATGTAAAAGTTTTGAAATTTTCAGTGCGTGTGTGAGGTAAAAGGACACGAGCTCTTGAAGCTCCGCCCCCTGTGGCGGTTACAGCAGCAAATTTGCATTTAAAGGGACGGACACAAAAACGGCGTGTTTTTGCTCACCCTCAAAAAGTGACAATTTTAACATGCTATATAAATCTGTATCATGCTATATCTGTGGGGTATTTTTGAGCTAAAACTTCACACACACTCTCTGGGGACATCAGAGACTGATTTTACATCTTGTGAAAAGGGCATTACACCACCGCTTTAAGTTTATGAGACCTGTTTTTCCATATAAAATCAAGGAACATTTGATTGACACGTTTAGCAGTGCAGTCATTCACATATAAAGAAAGTGACAAAGCGAGAGAGACCTTCCGCTTTAGACAAGAGAACCCTACCATAGAGAGTTAGGTCTCTTTGTAGCCAAAGATTTAAAATATTTTGGGTTTTCTTAATTCGACTAGAAAAGTTAAGTTGTTGTCTGTCTACTAAATTTTTTGTTAAGTGAATTCCTAAATACTTTATTGTGTCTTTGACTGGAATACCCTCAAATAACGTGTCACCGCATTTATGCAACGACATTATCTCACACTTCGACATATTTAACTTTAACCCAGAAGCACATGAAAGATTTCTAACTATCTGAATAGCACTGGAGAGTTGACTTTTATCATGTAAAAAAGAGTGGTGTCATCAGCCAGCTGCGAGATTTATATTTCCCTGTCAAAAATGGAGATACCTTTCAAGTTCTGATTGTGCATAATACTCAGTGATAATAGCTCAGTAACCAGAATAAATAAAAAGGGGGAAATTGGGCAACCCTGTCTGACAAAAATCTTTGGGAGGTGTTCAGATTAACTATGACTGAACTACTCATTTCTTTATAAAACATTTTAATTACATTAACAAAAGAATTCCCAAAACCAAACAGTTTGAGAGATTGCAGAAGAAATTCATGCTCAATGGTATCAAAGGCCTTATAAAAGTCTAAGAAAAGAATAATGGCTTTAGAGTGTACAAATTCAGAGTAATCCAATAAATCTAAAACAAGTCTTATATTATTGCTAATATGTCCTGACTGTGCTTAAATTTCAACCTATTAGCATATACCAGGGCCAATATCTTGTAATCAATGGTTAAGAGTGTTATTGATCGCCAATTATCAATTAAGAGAGGGTCTTTTTCAGGTTTTGGAATAAGGGAAATTATACCCTGCTTCACTGAAGTAGTCATTTCCTTCTGAGCAATGCATTCTTTATACATGCAAAGCAATGGGGATTTTATTAAGTCCCAGAAATGGATGTAAAATTCAACGGAAAAACCATCAACACCAGGGGATTTCCCTCTCTTCATAGAGAAAAGAGCGGATTTAACTTCCCCAGTCGTCAAAGTTGACTCACAAAAATCTTTAAAATCATTATCAATAGTTGGATTATAGTTTTTAATAGTTTCGACAAAAGTCTCACAATTATCTGAATTAAATTCGGAAGTATAAAGTTTGTCATAAAAGTTTGTGATAAACTTAGACATTAAGTTTGGATCAGTGCACCTGACACCATTAATATTTAGAGCTGTTAATGAATTTCTCCTGCAATTCCTCTTCTCTAATGCAAAAAAGTAACTGGAGTTAGTCTCTCCTTCTTCTAGCCATTTGGCTTTTGACCTAATAAAGACCCCTCTAGCTAAATCCAAACAAGCTTGATTCATTTTTCGGAATTCATTTTCACTTCACTCAGTTTGTACAACTTAAAAATGTCAGATCCCACTCTGCCCCCCTTTCCTCTGGTGTTCCCCAAGGCTCTGTCCTTGGACCTCTTTTGTTCATTATTTACCTTGTCCCTCTTGGCCATATTTTTCGTAAACATAACATCCAGTTCCATTGCTATGCAGATGACACCCAGCTCTACTTATCCACCAAACCCACTACATCCCTTCCTCCCACCTCCCTATCTAATTGCCTTCAGGAAATCAGATCCTGGTTCTCGCTAAACTTTCTCAAGCTTAACAGTGACAAATCTGAACTCCTCCTTATTGGCACCAAATCCATCCTCTCTAAAATAAATGACTTCTCCATCTCTATCGAAAATTCATCTGTGTTTCCCTCCCCTCAGGTTAAGAGTTTGGGTGTCATCTTAGATAGCACTCTGTCATTTCAGTCCCACATTAATAATATCACTCGGTCAGCATATTTCCATTTACGTAACATCTCTCGTTTACGCCCAACTCTTTTCGCCAACAGTGCTGAAATTCTGGTTCACACCCTGGTCACCTCCCGCCTAGATTATTGCAATTCTCTCCTCTATGGTCTACCTGACAAATCCATCCATAAATTACAAATGGTCCAAAACTCTGCTGCCCGTATCAGTCATATAACACCTGTCCTGCAGCAACTTCATTGGCTTCCCTTCAAATATCGCATAATTTATAAAATGCTTCTCCTTATATTAAAGCTATCCATAATCTTGCCCCCAAGTATCTCACTGAGCTCCTTCATATCAAGATACCCACCCGTTCTTCTCAGGTCCTCTTCCTCCATTCAGCTCATCCTTCCACATGCTCGTCTGGTTACCATGGGGTTTAGAGCTTTCAGTCATTCAGCCCCATATCTTTGGAACTCTCTGCCCCACTACATTCAACACTCCACATCCATAACTATTTTCAAAACTCACTTAAAAACGTATCTTTTTAGACAGGCATACTCTCTTTAACTTTTACATTTGTTTTGACTGTAAGGACCCCACCCTTTCTCCTGTTCTTTTTTTAATAGTATTATTATGTTATTATATTGCCTGCTTTCGCTGATTCAATGTTAAATGGATTGAGTGTTTTATTGTTGATTATGTAAGGTGACCTTGAGTGTTGAGAAAGGCGCCTATAAATAAAATGCATTATTATTATTATTATTTTTTGTACATTTAATTCTCTTAAAAGCAACTCTTCCTCCTGAGTTAATGTTTTTTGCAATAAAGTGTTTATTTTATTTAGGAGTTCAAATATTTTTATTTTATTTTTAGACGATTTTAGCTCTTTACTTCTTCTGATGGCAATCTGCCTAGCTTTATATTTAAAAAATTCCCTTTTTGTTTTATAACCGTCACTAGAATTTTCAGAAAATATACCAGAAAACAAGTTCTTCACTTCAATTAAAAGCTGCATCTTTAAGGAGAGAATTATTCAATTTCCAATAACCATGCAAACTGGAAGTTTTTTCAGTGTTTACTACACAATTTTAGGGAGCAAAGGAATGAGAAACATCTTTTAGAAATTGAAGAGCTGATGAAGAGGTCAGGAAGAGGTCGATTCTCGATCGGGAAGACATATTTCTATTTGACCAAGTAAATTCCTGCAAATCAGGGTGAAAGAAACGCCATGTATCTGTAAGAGAAAATTCCGAGCATAATGATAAAATGTTAATATTTAATTGCTGGCTATCGTTATTTCTGGGAGGAAGTCTGTCCAAGGAATCATCCACACATTCATTAAAATCCCCGCCTAAAATCACAAAAGAGTCTGGGTACTTGATAATTACTTCTTTCAATTCTGAAGTTATCTGAGAAAAGAGAGACCTACTGGCAGATCGGGAATTGAAACCATAAATATTACAAATAATAAAGATTGAGTTATCCTGCTTAATCGCTAAAATACTCCATCTGCCTTCATCTGAAGACTTAACTTCTGGTATGTGCCCTTTAAATTTGTGCAACAAAATTGAAACTCCAGCCGAATGACTAGAGCCATGACTACAGTAAATTGCATTTCCCCATTGATTTTTCCAAAAGTTTACATCCATATCACTTGAATGCGTTTCCTGAAGAAGAATTATATCTGACTCACTGCTTTTACTAAATCAAAAAAACAGCTTTCCTCTTTCCTGCGTCACGTAAACCCCTCACGTTTAAGGAGACAACAGAAAAAGAATGAAACTTAAAATCCATTGTACAAAGAAAAGGTTTAGTGGGCTACCTCTTATCTGAACAAAACACACAAATCTATTTTTGAAATAGGAACAATATATAACCAAAATTAATTCACGAACATGAAATTAGAGTAGCTATAATCACTTGACCTCCTTGCTTGTCTCAAAGCATTTTTAGATAACATTAGTCAAAAAAGAAAAAACTGTCAATAGAGATATTAAATTAACAGCTGGCCACTCTTGTGGATTAGATACTGTTACAATTAAAAACCGTAGAAGGGTAAAAACATGCCAGGCATACATTGATGCAAGCAACACAGCTACAACTAATAAAATTGATAATGTGTTCGATTTATAGTCTGCGAATAATCAAGCTTTGACAATAATCAGTCATATTGGCGACACCGAGGGGCGGTGAGGAGAAGATTAGGTAGATGGATTTCTGTGTCCTTGCTTCATGATCTTTTCTTCAGATCAGTGAGTTTATTGTATGGTGTTCATTCTTACAGTTATTTTCCACTCACCTTTGGCTTAGTTGGGGACAGTTAATATTCAACAATATTATTGATCTGACTGCACTACTGGATGAGAACTGAGCTGAAACACTGAACTGACTTCAGCTGAACAATGACACTGTTTTCTTCAAGAGCTGCTGTACAGCTGAAATGAACTGCATCACTGAATAATTTTCCTGTTACTGTACAGCTGCTTTCAAACAACCGGTTTTATAAAGTGTTATATAAATAATTTTTTGGTAAAAAATATACACTCACCTAAAGGATTATTAGGAACACCGGTTCAATTTCTCATTAATGCAATTATCTAATCAACCAATCACATGGCAGTTGCTTCAATGCATTTAGGGGTGTGGTCCTGGTCAAGACAATCTCCTGAACTCCAAACTGAATGTCAGAATGGGAAAGAAAGGTGATTTAAGCAATTTTGAGCGTGGCATGGTTGTTGGTGCCAGACGGGCCGGTCTGAGTATTTCACAATCTGCTCAGTTACTGGGATTTTCACGCACAACCATTTCTAGGGTTTACAAAGAATGGTGTGAAAATGGAAAAACATCCAGTATGCGGCAGTCCTGTGGGCGAGAATGCCTTGTTGATGCTAGAGGTCAGAGGAGAATGGGCCGACTGATTCAAGCTGATAGAAGAGCAACTTTGACTGAAATAACCACTCGTTACAACCGAGGTATGCAGCAAAGCATTTGTGAAGCCACAACACGCACAACCTTGAGGCGGATGGGCTACAACAGCAGAAGACCCCACCGGGTACCACTCATCTCCACTACAAATAGGAAAAAGAGGCTACAATTTACACGAGCTCACCAAAATTGGACAGTTGAAGACTGGAAAAATGTTGCCTGGTCTGATGAGTCTCGATTTCTGTTGAGACATTCAGATGGTAGAGTCAGAATTTGGCGTAAACAGAATGAGAACATGGATCCATCATGCCTTGTTACCACTGTGCAGGCTGGTGGTGGTGGTGTAATGGTGTGGGGGATGTTTTCTTGGCACACTTTAGGCCCCTTAGTGCCAATTGGGCATCGTTTAAATGCCACGGCCTACCTGAGCATTGTTTCTGACCATGTCCATCCCTTTATGACCACCATGTACCCATCCTCTGATGGCTACTTCCAGCAGGATAATGCACCATGTCACAAAGCTCGAATCATTTCAAATTGGTTTCTTGAACATGACAATGAGTTCACTGTACTAAAATGGCCCTCACAGTCACCAGATCTCAACCCAATAGAGCATCTTTGGGATGTGGTGGAACGGGAGCTTCGTGCCCTGGATGTGCATCCCACAAGATGCTATCCTATCAATATGGGCCAACATTTCTAAAGAATGCTTTCAGCACCTTGTTGAATCAATGCCACGTAAAATTAAGGCAGTTCTGAAGGCGAAAGGGGGTCAAACACAGTATTAGTATGGTGTTCCTAATAATCCTTTAGGTGAGTGTACATTCTAGAGCAAAAAAAAGTGTTGTTTTTTTAAATCAAGTGATCAAAGAAGTGCTCGTTGCCGCTGCGATCAGTGGCGCGGATACTAGTGTTCTCTTGTGCACACTCTTCACTCGGACGCGCGCTTCAATCCGTTGCGGGGAGATTATCTATTCATTCCGGTGAAATCACAAAACAAAATGCACACAAACGTGTCCCTGCTTGATATACAACCACTGATGAACATATTCAGTTTTGATGAAGAAAAAAACCATACGAGTGCGGATCAGAACCCAGAACCTCTGACACGCTTGGCGAAAGTTGCTGCACAGTTTGACCCGATTGCCACTCCGCCCCTGCTGGAGACAGATGATCCTCCCTAACAATCTTATTGGCCGTATAAACATTGGAAAGATGAAGATTCTTCCCTAATTCCTGTATTTATTTTGCTCTATTCCACTTTCCCATCCACTAGGCTTTTTCTCTAGTATGAACTGGAACAGGGGCAAATATGGACCGAACTGTTAAAAAATACCGAGCTGTTTCTGACGGGTCTGTGTGTCTGTGTGTGTTTGTCCAGCCCTCTGAAGAGCTTTATATAAGACAGAAATCTGTCAGACAAACATCTCTCAGACTCGATCGAGGAGAAGCTGCTCTTCTGACTCCGGCTACAGTCCAACAGGTTAGTATGTTTCTAATACTGAGCACTTGTGGACTCATAGTTCATATGAACACCTGAATTCTGTAGTATTTTGTGATACAGACATATTAAATAGGCTAACTAGTAATTAATATACATTAGAAATGGAATATTTAAATGACAAGAACATATTAAATATAAAATACAGGGTTAAAGAGAAAACCTTGTCTAATTTTCAGAGTGTTGAAAAAATATTGGTAACTTGTTAATATCCATCTTCCTGTATTATATATATATATATATATATATATATATATAATGTATAGCCCTATTCGAATGGTAGTTATTTATCATGGATTTTTCAACATTTACAGAGTCTGTGTTTTTCTCTCACAACCCGTCTAAAAATTCCTTGTTGCCGGTTGAATAGTAAAACTATAGTAATGTCAGGGTTATTTCTATGTAATTACTCTAGACATCTAAATACGTTCAAAATGCTAGTCTGCTTTTACAACCAATCATCATGCTTCAGCAAATTCAAATTCAACATTCATCCAGTATTGCATTAAAGAGCATTGTTTGGAAAAGCAGTGCAATGTTAAAAGCAGCTCCTGTCAGAGAACAAGCAGAATTAATTCTATCTTCTGGTCTTCAGTAATGTAGCCTATCATTAGTTATCACATCCAAATTCACAAATTACATACTCACGTTACTGTAGGCTAATTAAGTAGTTTTTTTTATCAGAAATTGTACTTTTTTGAGTAGTTAAAAATTGTGTTCTTTTACTTGAGTACATTTTAAGTGATGTATTGGTACTTTTACTCCGCTATTTTCCTTCTGTTTGTGGTCGTTATTCTTGTTTTAATTTAATTTTTATCCATCAACGTGATTGGATCGAGTAATCGGTCTCGTGAGTGTCCGATAGAAAACCTTAAACGCCAACCGCTGTTAATCATGGCTGCTGTGGAAGTGCATTCTTCAAGCATCAATTCAATCAATGTTGCAATGCCTCTGTCCCAACACCTCATCCATGAGGACAAACCAGGGCCAAGTTTCAGCAGTGGGTTTCCCACTCACACCCTCACCTGTCCCAGGACACTTGCAATCCTAAGATAGAGCAAATAAAGCATGGCTATAAACAACAGCAAAAGCAAATATGTGTCAAACTTTCTTACTTTTTATATATATATATATATTTTAAGTTGTTCCTTTTTTTTTGTCCTGCATGAGAGTCACCTTCCCCAGCAGGTCCTTTTTCTCCAGAATTCTCCTAAAACAAGACATAAGGGAAATACTTATGAAAAATATTAAGACAGGAGTGCAACCTTAACATTACAAAATATGACACATCAGGACATGCATACAAAATAATTCAGAAATCATATTTCTGGATACTCAAATAGGGTGAGGGATATTTCTTATAATACACAAGTGAGACAGACTAGTGCAAATATTACAGATCGGTTGTTGTCTTCCTCCAAGCCACGCTGGCGGATTTTTTCGCCCCCGTAAAGGAATGGTCATTTTCTGACCGCAATTTAATAAATTGAGCTGTCTGCTCCTTGCTCCCTGAAACAATTATTAAACTATTAGCACAAGTTTGGCCTCAAACCACCTGACAAATGAAGCCACACAATGGTGACGAAGGAGTTAAGATGAAGTTTATAAGAAAGAAAAACTTGTGGCTTTTAACTCTAGTTTCGCTAGCTATTTGAGTCAATGAAAACATAATACTTACATTTAAATGTGAATTTTCCGTCCACCACTGAACTCTCGGCCGTCATTTTTTTAAATAAAAATGCTGTCGTCACCGGCACGCAATGACTTATGGGGTAGGATAGGGTAGGATAGGCCGCTGAGGATCCTTTTATGTATCCTTCCTTTCACGGGGAAACGAAGGGTGCATTTGGCGTCGCTTTTGAATCAAGGTAGCCTTCGTCGCGCCACGATGACGCAACCGGCCTGCGAATTCGGCCTTCGAAGTGTGCAGCCTTTGAATTGGGACAGCCTTTTTTTCTGTAGCCACTCCGAAGTCTTTTGCATTTTACAACGGGTGAATCTCATCACTGGTGATTGTCGTTTGTACCTTTCTGGATCCGCCATCAAATTGAAAAGTTCAATTATATCAAGTAATGTGAGAAAAGTAATGCCACCTCCAACATCCTCACACACAATATAGCCTATACTAGCCGAGACTGTTCTTTATGTGTACAGATGTGACGTAATGAGCAATATAGCCTACTAGCCCAGACTCTTCTTTATGTGTACAGATGTGACGTAATGAGCAATATTATGGAAGCTTATGGGTAGCAATATTCAATTTGAAATGTAATATGCAAACTGACAGTGCAATATGTAATATGTAATTTTCATTGAAATAAAAGTTCAGGGTTAAATAATCAGTTAGCTTGAATTTTTCCTCCCTCATATATAAAGCTGTTTTGGTAATCAGTGAGCTCAATCTATAGAAGGGCTAAAGTAACAGCATTCATCTGGTGTGGAGATTGAATGTTTGGTTTATTCTGTGTTGCAGGTTCAGGCACGATGAAAGGCATTATTCCCAAGAGCAAAGCAAAAGGCACTGACTTCTGTGGAATGAAAGACTGGTATTTTATAATCCGCTCTGATCTCGGCTGCTTTATGCAGTTAAAAAATGTAAATAGAGCTTCAGACATCTTTATTTGGAGTCTGCACCCTTCCTGCCAAAATGGAGACCATTACCTTGACGATTGTCATAACTACTTGTACATCATTAAGGGCAATTCCTACCGCAGAGTCACCAACCTGGAGAGAGACAGCAATGCCAAAGTTCACAGCCTTCATCTCAACTGCCAGGGAGGAGACCACTACTTTGCAACCACTAACTATTTTTACATCATTTTTCAAGAAAAGGGCACTTATCAAAGAACAACAAACATGAATCACGACTCGGAAACTGTGGAATATGACCTGCCTCCCAACTTCAGAAACGGTCTCTATTACTGGGGCCATAGCTCAATTGGTTACGTCTCCTTCCTCAAGCCAGCCTCAGATTGGGGAGTTGAGTACTACAAAGGTACCGACCTCAGCAAAGATGAGCGCGTTGGTGTCTATTCTGTTCATCCCGATGTTCTTAACTTCCTTCCTGGTGGGCTGTCCGTAACTATAGGCCCAGCCTTTGGCATTTGGGAAAATATTAAAACTATAACTAATGACAGCAATACACCACTGACATGGCAAAAGAAAATCAATAAAAAGGTTGGATACAATAAGGAGAAGATGACCCAGATCACACACAACTGGAAAATAGCCACGTCAGTCACAGCTGAAACTGGAGATCTTTCAGGGTTAATTGCGAAGGTTCAGTTCTCCTTTCCTGCAGAATATGGAGGTTCACACGTCAACACTGAAAGCGAAAGCTGGAACGAAGCAACTGAAGAGGAAGAACAACTCACATTTGAGCTGAAGCCAAACGAGTCTTTATATCTGTGGCAGTACAGACTGGGTCTCGGTAAAGAACCAGTGTTGTTCTGCAGTTATTTAAAGATTGACGATAAGCCAAACCCTCCGACTGAAGTCCCACTGCCACCCGCTCAATCATGAAAACATATCAGGATGGTTTAACTCCAAGGATAACCAAGTGCTTCAGTTAAATACCTTAATTATAACTTCTCAAGCAATTATTTAGATACCTGCATGCATTGCTTAAAATGAGGCTGTAATTGTTTATTATAGCAAAGAGATTATTTAGTTACAGTCAATGTAACTACAAATTACAACACTATCCATTATTATATTATTGAAACTTTGTCTTTATGATAAACTGACAGAATCCTTTGAATTCTGCATGTCCTTTAAAACATGTCTTTTAAATCTCATGAAATTTCTTAAAATCTCACACATGTAACCTAACCTCAAATCTTTCAGTATGGTGGCTAAATCAGGCTTTGGGACATTTTTACTAGAGTAAAATGGGTGCTCAGTCTATATTATTGTAGATATAGTCTAAAGCCCTGTTTGGACGGTAATTGTTTCTCATGAGGTTGTAAGATATTTTCAACATTTACAGGGGTTAGTCTGTGATTTTATTGCCGTCTGAATCCAGAATGTCAGTGTTTCACGGTCTCCCACCACCCACGTAAAAATCCCCGGCCGTATTACCTACTGTTTTTTGACAAACACCAAGGTCGTGTGGTAATTTAACGCCATCCGAATCCACATCTCTGAGTTTACAAGAAGAGATTAATTCAAAATTCACTGTTTAACTCCTTTTTGACCACTGCAGAGCACCGTACAATAACTGTTGCGCTTCGCAATTAATTCGTATGCATTTTAAAGATCTAGCGTAGGCTATTACTGTATTACTGAAATGCTGGAAAGCATTTACAAGAACAATATTTCATCACCGCTCAAAAGATAAAGAAGAAAAGCACATAAACATTTGAAATGGTCCGTTATTACGGCAGCAATTATATAGCCTACATTAAAAAACATAAACCGAGCAGCTTTGCGTTTACCTCATGTAATTTTGTATTAATTATTAATTGGCTGTATTAACTTATTTTCACTCATTTTCACATTTTTAAAATGACATCCATCATTTTGAGATAAATTACAATACAGACAATTATTAGTGTGTAGCCTATGTCTTATTTTTAAACAGGAGGTTTAAATAATCAAATAATAAATAGGACATTAGACTATTTTCCTGTTATTAAATTAAATATGAATTTATTCTTATTATTCCAAGCATATGACATTTTATTTACAGCAGACAATCATGCAACTGACCACGTGATCAGTGCGTTCCCAGGTTCATAGGATCACAAAACTCACTCTTCCATCGTCAATAAATCGCCGTCTGAATGCATGAGTTTTATTGCTGAGGTGACATGCACATATACAGTGCTATGCATAAGTTTAGACACCCATGCTAAAGTTGACTAAAAAGAGGAATAAAAAATCATCTTTTGGAAATTGAACTTAATGCCTTAATTAAAAAAATTTGGAAAAATCCAACCTTTAAGGACACCAATTTTCTTTGTGAATGAATAATGTATCGTAAATAAATAAATGTTCTTCCTTAAAATACAGGGTGCATAAGTCTGGACACCCCTATGTTAAATTTCCATAGAGGCAGGCAGATTTTTATTTTTAAAGGCCAGTTACTTCATGGATCCAGGATACTATGCATCCTGATAAAGTTCCCTTGGCCTTTGGAATTAAAATAGCCCCACATCATCACACAGCCTTCACCATACCTAGAGATTGGCATGGTTTTATTTCAGTTAGCCTAATAGCTGGTTTGATTTGCATTGAGAGATGATCTTATGGAAAGTACTCCATGCCAATCTACAGTGATACACCCCAGCAGAGCCGATCCTGACCTCCCTGGGGCCCTAAGCAAAATTCTGTTTAGGGGCCCTCATAGGGTTAGATACACCTATCTACCTACCCGTATACGGTACCTGACCCGTGAGCCATGAACCATTTGCCTCCAACTACAATCCCTTTAGTTCTAGTGAAAATGTAATTCCTGATATCAGAAGACATTGTTACTAGTAAAAAGTTCATTCTTAATATCAAGAATTCACATTTTAAATATTACAAATTTAATTATTGATATCAAAAATGCATATCCTGTGATTGAATAAAAGCTAAAATGGCGCCATAGCATGTCACTGTGTTTTAAATGATAAAAGTAATTCTTGATACTTGATGGTTATTATTTTTACTGAGGGATGTGCATCCATATTGAGCAGAATCTCCAGCCAATCAACATTTTAAATTCAATGGAGCCTATCAATAGTCAATGTCAATACATTGCTTTCCATATTGCATTAGTGCAGAGTTGTAACTAAACCTTGACTGAACGACTAGATAATCATCATCTTGTTTTAAAACTATAATGAGGAGTGCCATCACGCCCATATTGTACTGGTCCCGACTCACAACAGATGTTTCTGCTGGAAAGTGCGCGTTTCCTGCACGCGCATATGAACGCATGTTAACGCGCGACGCGGTTATCTTTACCGAGCTGCAGTTTATAAACAAACACCGTTGTCCTTTGTCGTTTATTAAACATAATAAATCAACTCACATCAACTTAACTTTAGCCTACTGTTCTTTGCTGACATCAAACTTTGAGAGGAGAGCACACAAGTCTACCTGATAACTGTTGCCGCAATTAACTCTCATGGTGTTTTTTTCTCTCTCTTTTTGTGACCAGAAAGACAGTTCCGCTTTATTTTCTCATCGATATTGTAAACATTGATGACACGCTTTGACACGAGGGGGAGGCGGGGCCTTGAGTCATTTGCAGGGCCCTACGCACCTTGCGTAGTGTGCGTATAGGGCTGATCGGCTCTGCACCCCAGGCTTATATGGGGTGAGCTAAACAAGATAATGAGACACAGGTGAAGGTGATAATGGATGATGAGTCCGGGCAGTGAGTTATGGGAGATGTAGTTTGTGAGAGTGACAATAGTCTGAAGTGGAGTGCCCTCTGGTGGCTCTCAAGAGCACTCCAGCTGGTGACCCTTACAAACACAAACGTAAATCTCTTCTAGAAACTATATAGTATATTCAATAAAAAAATTATTATGCAGATAAAAGGTTGGAAGAGGGCTGTACACATTAGCATAGTTGCATTTGCAAAATTTTCTTGCTGTATCCATCCACAGCAATTACACGACTCCCCCCAAACATGACCAGTTTTTCATTTTGGTCCATGTGAAGCTTGTGTCCCACGTATTCTGCATTATATGGGTTTGGGTTAAAGTTACGGGTAACCTATACAAGCGAGAAAATATATTAATAACTTTGGTCAGCATAGACATTAGGCCTACATATGCGTGGCATACAAATCCAGTGGCGTAACTTTGTTTTAAAAAGTGTGTGTGTGTGTGTAGGGGTGTGTGTGTGTGTGGGGGGGGGGAGCAATCGATTTAAATAGTACATTGTATTAAATGAGATTTAAAGAGATAATAGATCCGACCACTGTACATATGTACTTTAATGGTCCAGTGGCAGAACTTTTGCCTAGCGTGTCATAGGTTCTGGGTTCTAATCTGCACTAAGAAGTATAGTTTTTTTTTTCCTCATCAAAACCGATTGTTTATCAATGGTTGTATATCAAGCTGGGACACGTTTGTGTGCATTATGTTTTGTGATTTCACCGGAACGACTAGAGAGTCTCTCCGCAACGGATTGAAGCGCGTGTCCGTGTGAAGACTGTGCACGCGCCACAACAGAACACTGTATCCGCGTCACTGATCGCAGCGACAACGAGCACTTTGATCACTTGATTTAAAAAACAACACATTTCAGCGCTAGATCGCCTCTTATTTAACAAACGAACAAAATGAATGCTCTGCTAAAGTTAACTGGAGATGTTTTATTTATTGTATTGGTACATCCGTGCCGCGAGATGTTTCAAAAGTGGTGGGGACACAATCGACCCTGGCAAAAAGTGGTGTCCCACCCGTCCCACCCGCAAATTATGCCTATGTACAAATCGTTACTCTTATAGACTCTTATAAACTCTTGTAAACACATGAAACTTATAACTACTTTATGCCGTTCTTTATGGTATGGGCATGTGCTGCTCTCTCAGAACACGTCTGATTCAGCAAATCTAGAGGTATTTCGCATTTCATGGAAAGAGAGTTCGATTGCATACAGAGAGGCTTTAAAAGCTGCTAGATCTGCTTATTTTTCAAACCTATTAGAAGAAAATAAACAAAACCCTAGGTATTTATTTGAAATAGTGGTTAAACTAACGGAAAATAAATCCTCAACCCCAGACGTTTCCAAGCAACACAGCAGTAATGACTTTATGAACTTCTTTACTAACAAGATTGATAATATCAGGGACAAAATTATAACTATGCAGCCATCTACTACAGTATCGCATCAGGGAGTGCATTGTAGTCCCCTTTAAGAAAAATGTTATTCATTCGTTGCTATAGGAGAGGAAGAATTTACTAAACTCATGTATGTTAGACCCTATTCCGACTAAGCTACTGAAAGAGACGCTTCCAGAGTTCATAGATCCTCTTCTTAATATCATTAATTCATCTTTGTCACTAGGATACGTACCGAAAACTTTTAAGCTGGCTATGATTAAACCGCTTGTTAAAAATCCACAACTTGATCCTACAGAATTAGTTAATTACAGGCCGATCTCGAATCTACCCTTTTTGTCAAAGATACTAGAAAAGGCAGTATCCTCACAACTGTGTTCCTTTTAGAAAGAAATGATATCTGTGAGGATTTCCAGTCCGGATTTAGACCGTACCATAGTACCGAGACAGCTCTCATTAGAGTCACACATGATTTGCTCTTATCATCCGATCGTGATTGTATCTCGCTATTAGTGTTACTTGATCTTAGTGCTGCATTTGACACTATTGACCACAACATTCTTTCAAATAGACTCGAAAATTATGTTGGCATTAGTGGAATTGCATTAACATGGTTTAAATCATACTTATCTGACCGTTATCAGTTTGTAGCAGTAAATGAAGAGATGTCTCATCGATCACAAGTTCAGTATGGCGTACCACAAGACTCAGTACTAGGACCGTTGCTGTTCACTCTGTACATGCTACCCTTGGGAGATATCATTAGAAAGCATGGCATTAGTTTTCACTGTTATGCTGATGATACTCAGCTCTATATTTCTTCACGCCCAGACGAAACTTACCAATTCACCAAATTAACGGAATGCATAGCTGATATAAAAAATTGGATGACTAGTAATTTCCTACTACTTTATTCTGAAAAAACAGAGATTCTAATTATTGGACAAAAAACTTCCTCACGTAATAACCTAGAATACTGTCTAACACTTGATGGCTGCTCTGTTAAGTCTTCGTCGTCGGTTAGGAACCTGGGTGTGCTCTTTGATGCCAATCTTTCATTTGAAAGTCACGTGTCTAGTATCTGTAAAACCGCATTTTTCCATCTTAAAAATATATCTAAATTACGCCATATGCTTTCATTGACAAATGCGGAACAATCAGTTCATGCGTTCATGACCTCAAGGCTAGATTACTGGAATGCTCTACTGGGTGGTTGCCCTGCACGCTTAATAAACAAACTACAGCTGGTCCAAAACCCAGCAGCTCGAGTTCTTACCAGAACCAGAGGGTTGTTCCATAAAACAAGATTAGAATTCAAGCCAGGCTTATTTTGGTTAGTCAGACTTATTGTCGGTGGATTCCGTTTCATAAAGCAAACTTAAAATAGTTCAAACTCAGTTACTCTGGCAACTTATGCTGGGAAACTAGCCTGGTCCAGGGCAGACTAACTTTCAGGCTAAGCCTGAGCTGATGCTTAACCAGAATACCGTTTTAACACTGACCCGCTGGGAATGTGATGATATTACATCGGACTCTCTGGCATGCTGCCATTTTATTTCATGTAACCACTATCAGTCCAAAAATGAAAGCAAATGCACTTTAAGAATAAATGTAATACATTTGAACGTATAAAAAGTGAAACAAATGTAAAGAATTAAAGTTACATTTGTTTAGTTGGTGTGATTTTTGTAATGAATCAATTAAATGTCTATAAATAGGGAGCTCAACCCATATGTCAGACGCATAGTCATGGCGTGTCCTTTCATTGATGAGGTGGTGGATGAGGGAGCGATAATCATACGCAGGGCATTTCAAAGAGAACGTACTTTCAGGGACAGGGCAGACCCATTGGCTTTTTCTGACAACTACCTGCATGAGCGGTATAGATTCTCGAGGGAAGGGATAGCATATATTTGTAGATTACTGGGCCCACACATCACAAATAGCACACGGCGCAATAAAGCGCTCACAGTCCCGCAGACTGTGTGCATTGCACTTCGCTTTTTTGCCAGCGGAACATTTTTGTACACAGTTGGAGATGCAGAGATTATCAGCAAAGCATCGGTTTGCCGCTCTGTACGAATTGTGTACCTGTCTTTAAAAAAATGACTCAATGTGTTCATCACCTTCCCTGGCCACAGAGCGATTCATACTATTAAACAGGCCTTTTATGGAATCGCTGGTAAGTTCAAATAATAACTAGGCTATATAGAAAATGGAAATATTTATTGTCTGTTAATGTTAGACATGGCAATTGAAAGACAAACACTTAACTTTTGTAGCTTTCCCAAATGTTATCGGAGCTCTGGACTGCACCCACGTGCGCATAAAGCGTCCGTCTGGTCCGCATGAAGCAGACTTCATTAATAGGAAATCATTACACAGCATCAATGTACAGGTACAGTCCCACTGAGATGACATTGTAGGCTACTACTGTAGAACCAATTGTTCTTTACAATAAGCTGGGAACCAGTGTTCTGTTCATTACAAATGCAGTAACAATCCTCATTATTTATCTATGTAAGTCTAGTGTAGTGACCTACATTTTTTATTATTTAGATGATTTGCGTTTCTCACAGGTTCGCGTTTAAAGTCTGTGTAGAGAGAATGGTGTCGTCTTAGCGGCCCTAATTTAATAACAAATGATCGTTGCGACGGAAGCGAATCAATCAAAAATAACTTTAGCTGGAAAATAACTTTATTAAAGAACCGCTATAAAGCCAAAACAATCTCTGTTACCATAAATTATACGTTTATCTCTGTAAAGCTGCTTTGAAACAACCTACATTGTTAAAAGCGCTATATAAATGAGGATGACTTGACTTGACTTGACTTGGCTGATCTCATGTGAGTGACAGGTTATAGCCACGCCCTCGTCATCAGAGAAGAGTTGCTGCAAGAGGAAGTTATTCTGATTCAAGATTACCAGGAACATGAATTTAAAACAATTATCATATGCACCAATAAATCATTCAGAATAAAGATTCCATAAGAAATAAGAATGGTCTGGTCTGTTTTGATTTCATAGTGACTTAGTAACAAAATTAAAGCTGCAGTCCGTAACTTTTTTGGATTAAAAATTATCAAAAATATTTTTTTGAGCAAGTACATAACCAGCCAGTGTTCAACACTCTCTGCTTGCCGTAGCTCGATTCAAAACGGTAAGCTTGTAATAATTCCAGTGGTACTGGTGGATTTCCACGGGAAATTCAAGCATGTCTTTGCGTCATTACGTCACATCTGTACACATAAAGTCACATCTATAGTCACATCTGTACACATAAAGTCACATCTGTACTCATAAAGTCACATCTGTACTCATAAAGTCACATCTCTCTTTGTCACAGCCGTCCGATTGAGGATTTTGTCAAAGAGTTTTGTGAGCTTAGCCATGGGGTAAACTTTAATGATGCTGTCTTAAAGGACATTTTTCGCCATGGACTTAATGACCTTCTTAACTACCTCATGCCTGACATTACCCCTCACTGGACTCTAGCTCAATATATTGACCTTGCCCTTTTGCTGAGCGGCTCATCATTTACTGTGGGCTTTACGGATGGGGAGCCTTGCAAGCCCACGGTATTCTCTAAGCCTGAACCACTTCACGTCATGCTCACCAGCGCAGTCACACCAGAGCCTCATCCCGCCATAGCCGCTGCAGAGCCTGAGCTTCTTCACGTCAGTCCTGCCGATCCAGAGACTGTTCACGTCACGTCTGCCGATCCAGAGACTGACAGAGACAATGTCTCTGGACAAGATGGCCGCCGCCACGCCTGAACCTGAGCCCTCAGCAGAGATGGCCGCCGTCACGTCGCCTGAGCCCTCAGCAGAGATGGCCGCCGACACGGCTGAACCTGAGCCCTCAGCAAAGATCCCAGACAGCAACATAGTATCAGCCCAGATCTGGCCCAAATCTGGTTCATGTGGATTTCACACGGTCCAGATGTGGTCCGGATCTGGGCCGACACTATGTTGCTGTCTGGGATGGCCTGTTCCTGTTCCTGACCTGGTGTCTGTTCCTGTTCCTGAGCCGGTGTCTGTTCCTGCCCATAAGCCCATAGCTGCCCCCAAGGAAATTTTTTGGGGGGGCAGGAGGTCCCTTGATAGGACCATGGAGGCGCGCCGCCTTCGTGTCTTGGAGCAGTTCATAACAGTGAGGATGTTGGAGGTGGAGATTTATAGCCTTTTCTCGCAGCACTTAAAATAATTAAACTTATCAATTTGATGGCGGATCCAGAAAGGTTCAAACGACAATCACCAGTGACAACTGGAGATTTCACTCGTTGTAAAATGCAAAAGATTTCAGACTTTGGAGAGTGGCTACAGAAATAAAGAGACTGCAACCAGCCCAATGCGAAAACAAGGATAGATATCGGAAGGGCATTAAATGTAGTCACGCAATGCTGATGCTGTTAACATTAACAATTTGAGAACAAAGTATAATTTGCACGTTTGACGTGATATGATAAGCGATCGTTAGATTTAATCAGCGCGATTTACTGCAATGCTTTTTTCCCTTAGTTGGTCAGAACAAAAGTGGATGTTACTTGTTCAGACGACATTTTCCGGTGAAAATTCTTATGTTGGTCAAACTTCCAAAAAGTAGAATATGTGATTGCGAATGCCAGTATCCACACCAGCGCGGTGATTGACAACCGCACACATTGACTCTCCTTAAAACATTGGATTCATCCGAGCTGTGCCGTGCCGAGGCACAACGCACGTAAAGTTGATAATTCTGCGAATAACTGCAATTGCAGATTTCGAACAGAGATGGCGACAAAGAGGAAAAACGGCAGACTGCAGCTTTAATTAAACAGCAAAAACAGAAATGTAATGTACAAAAATGTCAAACCATTGTTTGCCAACTCAACCCACATAGAGTTAGAAAGATATATGTTCAGAGATATGTTTGTGGAGATGGATCTGAGGGCGAGTTAATCATGAGAAGCTTCATTTTTGTGTGCTACACTAAAGAATCATACTCACACTGAACCTTTACGGAGTGCTGATGAAGACGGTTTTACTCTCAAGTCAAACCTTTGGTCAATTAGAAGCATTTCTGACCAGTTTTATATATACATTCTTCTCTTTCATGAATAATAAAAATAAAAAAAGGACTTTTAATAAAGTGTCATTCAGAGTATTTCATTACATTTAAACATCCAAAAGCCAAGGGGGTCCCACTTTATATTAAGTGGCTTTAACTACTATGTACTAAAATTGAAATTAATAATTTGATACAATGGACTTATTGTGTACATACATGTTTTTTACATTGTACTTACATTTTGAAAATACCTGCATGTAATTACAGCTGTAATTATTGTAACTACATTTGTAATTACACTGTTGTAAACCTCACCTGTCCCTAACCTTACCCGTATCACACCTCAGTAGTGTTTTATAATACAACATCAACACAATAAGTACATTGCACTTATTTTTCGATGTAAGTACATGGTACTTAAAGCCACTTAATATAAAGTGGGAACGCCAAGGGTCTTTTAAAAAACCTCTTTAGCTTCTTCCATTTGGCTATTTGTCTTGTAGTCATGTGTCTTCCTCGTCGTTACGTTGGACTGAATGACTGATTGAGTTGTTAAACTGTGTTTGCAGGAGAGTTTATCTGCGCTTGATGAAGATGAACGTCAAACTCAGAGGCCGTCAGGTTTAGAATTTTTATCTGTTGGTATTTGCTAGAATCCATAATACTGTTACAGGAGAGACTTCCTCTCCGCCTCCTCTAGGTCACCAGAGGGAGCTATCACCAGAATATTGACTGTTGCTATTCGGACTACAAATCCCATAGGCCCTCATACCTGGGACCGATTACACACACACCTGCAACTCATCTCACAAACACTATTTAAACACTCCACACACACACCACTATTGCGAAGTCTTGATTTGCTGTGGTGATAATTTCTGAGCGTTTTCTACTGTGGATTATTTTCTGTGTTTGATCTTGGACTGTTTCTCGTTGTTTGATTCCTTGCCGCCTGCCTCGACCTTTGCCTGTCTTTTGGATTACGATTGTCAGCTACCTGCCCAGACCTCTTGCCTGTCCTTAGTTCTGTGAATGTTTGCTGCCTGCCTCGACCTTGTTTGTATCTGTTTTTCGACTCTGTGTTAATAAAGCTGCAGATGGATCCTCAATCCGATGACTCCTCATTACAGAAGACTTCGCCATCAAGCGATCCAGCAGCCATCACGCAATTGTCATCTGAACTATCAGCTCAAGCCCACCAACTCGCTCATCTAACCTCTTTGACTGAAGAACTCGTTAAAGTTCTACAAGGGCTACGTGTGACACCCGCGGAGGGCGCGGCGGCTCCGTCACCTCCTTCCACTGA
The DNA here is from genome assembly GCF_965113295.1 of Leuciscus leuciscus. NCBI lineage: Eukaryota > Metazoa > Chordata > Actinopteri > Cypriniformes > Leuciscidae > Leuciscus > Leuciscus leuciscus. The sequence continues at coordinate 1,279,456 of NC_138731.1, forward strand.
AAGCATTCCCACTCCTTCCACCAGTGTGAACCCACGTCTTGCATTCCCCGAAAAATTTGACGGAGACCCAGCGAAATGCAAAGGATTCCTGTTACAATGCTCTCTGTTTGTAGACCAGCAACCTACCTTGTACCCAGCAGATTCGGGCAAGATATCTTTCGTTTGCTCATTGCTAACCGGAAGGGCTTTAGACTGGGCTACCGCAGTATGGAGAGATGACGGAACTGCTTTCCCTTCCTTCAATGTATTTCTTCAACGCTTCAGAGAAGTATTTGAACATCCGGTTGGAGGTAAAAGTGCTGGTGATCAGTTGCTCGCTCTAAGTCAAGGGAGAGGAACGGCGGCAGAATATGCATTGTCATTTCGCACCAGATGTGGCACAAACCAACTGGGGAGAAGATCCGTTAAAACTGCTGTTCAGAAAGGGGTTAAATCTGGAACTCCAAGCTGAATTAGCGTGCCGCGATGAGGGAAGATCACTTAATGAGTTCATTGAACTAACAATTCAAATTGACAATTTAATTCGCTCACGTCGTCCTGCTCGCAACCTGTTCACAGAGAGACAAGCACCCCATCCAGAACCGATGCCGCTTGGTTACACTCATTTAACCCCTGAGGAACGGGAGCGGCGAATTCAACACCATCTGTGCTTGTACTGTGGCCAAGCCGGACATCTGAAGACATCATGCCCCATTCGGCCCAATTCTTCTAGCTCCAAAGCAGTGAGTGAAAGCGCACAGTTAAAATATTCCTCTTCATGTGTTAAAACCCCAGTGAAAATAACGGTTCAAGATAGAACTATTTCCACGTCTGCTTTGTTAGACTCAGGTGCTGCTGGCAACTTTATGTCACGTGAATTTGCTCAACAACATAAACTCACTCTAACACGATGTAACTCCGGTCTGGCAGTGGAGGCACTAGATGGTCGTCCCATTGGAGAGGGGAGGATCACACACATCACTGAGGAGGTCCGTATGCAGGTTGGAGTTTTACACAGGGAGGCTATTCGATTTTATATAATTCATTCCCCTCACAATTCCATTATACTTGGTCTGCCATGGTTGCGTCAACACAATCCTCATATTTCCTGGAAAGAGGAACAAATCATCCAGTGGGATCCTGTCTGCCATGAACATTGCCTCACCCGCATTAATCCCTTGCCAATGCACGAAATGGACGTTTACGAACAAACTCCTGTAATTCAAGGCTTGCCCACCGAATACTTGGATTTAAGTGAAGCATTCAGTAAAATGAAAGCATCACAATTGCCACCTCATCGTTCCAGTGACTGTGCCATTGATCTGTTACCCGGCACAACTCCCCCTAGGGGGAGGAATATTTCCATTGTCACAACCTGAATCAGAATCCATGAAATCTTACATCAAGGAAGAACTGGCTAAAGGCTTCATCAGACCCTCTACATCCCCAGCATCAGCTGGGTTCTTCTTCGTCAAGAAAAAAGATGGTGGTTTGAGACCTTGCATAGATTATCGTGGCCTTAACGACATCACCATTAAATTTCGATACCCCTTGCCGTTGGTTCCTACTGCACTCGAACAACTCCGTCAAGCACAATACTCCACTAAACTCGACCTGCGCAGTGCATATAATCTGATCCGTATCAGAGAAGGTGACGAGTGGAAAACAGCTTTTTCAACATCCTCGGGGCACTACGAATATTTGGTTATGCCATTCGGCCTGGCAAATAGTCCTTCTGTGTTTCAGTCATTCATCAATGATGTCTTCCGTGACATGCTCGATAGATGGGTAATAGTGTACATTGATGATATCCTGATTTACTCCAATTCTCTCGAAGAACACATCCAGCATGTAAGGTCAGTACTCCATCGCCTAATCCAGCATCAACTGTACGCCAAGGCAGAGAAATGCGAATACCACCAAACGGCAACAACTTTCCTGGGATACATCATCAGTCGAGAGGGAGTAGCAATGGATGAGAAAAAGGTAAAATCAGTGCTCGACTGGCCTCAACCACGCACAGTGAAGGAGCTACAGAGATTTCTTGGATTTGCGAACTTCTATAGAAGATTCATAAGAGATTTCAGCACGATCGCTGCTCCACTAACCGCCATGACCAAACGCTCCACGTCACGCCTTTCCTGGTCACCTGATGCTCAGCAAGCATTCAAGGATCTCAAGACACGCTTCACCTCTGCGCCCATTCTCCATCATCCTGATCCAGATCTTCCATTTATCGTGGAGGTGGATGCCTCCAACACAGGCATAGGGGCCATACTCTCTCAACGCCATGGATCCCCAGCAAAGATGTTTCCATGCGCCTTCTTCTCCAGGAAATTATCCGCTGCAGAGAGAAATTATGATGTCGGCAATCGTGAACTCTTGGCCATGAAAGCCGCCCTAGAAGAATGGCGTCACTGGTTGGAGGGGGCACAGCATCCATTTACAGTAATCACTGATCACAAGAACCTGGAATATCTACGTTCAGCTAAACGACTAAATCCTCGTCAAGCAAGGTGGGCCATGTTTTTCACTCGCTTCAATTTCATTGTCACCTACAGACCTGGTACCAAGAATACCAAAGCTGATGCACTGTCACGACAACTTGAAGACCCAGTTCATTATAACCCTGACAAGAACATTATCCCCGAAACACTGCTCGTTGCTCCAGTTCAGTGGGACATCATGACGGAGATTAACCAATACAACACCCAAAATCCTCCACCATCAAACTGCCCACACAATCTCACCTTTGTGCCCGAACAACTGAGGCAGAGACTCCTTCAGCAGGTCCACTTGACTCCCAGCTCAGGGCATCCTGGAATCACAGCAACTCACCATCTCCTCACTAACCGATTTTGGTGGCCCACAATGTCTACAGACACCACAACCTTTGTAAAGAACTGTACCATATGTAACACATCCAAAAGCCCTCGTCAATCACCCGCTGGTCTACTTCAACCCCTGCCGATTCCTCAGCGTCCCTGGTCCCACATCGCCATTGATTTTGTGACCGACCTCCCCAACTCCCAGGGAAACACCACCATCCTGACAGTTATTGACCGTTTCTCCAAAGCATGTCGTCTCATTCCTTTGCCTAAACTTCCCACTGCTTTTGAAACAGCCAAGGTCCTATGCAACTACGTCGTCCGCTTCTATGGATTACCTGAGGACATTGTGTCAGACAGAGGTCCACAGCTTACCTCCAGAGTATGGTCGGCTTTCTTTAAACAGCTCAACGTGAACATCAGTCTCACCTCTGGTTATCATCCGCAGTCCAACGGGCAAACTGAACGATTAAATCAAGAACTCACCCGTTTTCTCAGGTCATATTGCCAACACAACCAATCTGATTGGAGTAGATACCTAATGTGGGCAGAATATGCACAAAATTCACTGCAGAAACCCGCCACTGGGATGACCCCCTTCAAGTGCATCTTGGGCTACCAACCACCCTTGTTTCCTTGGTCCGGTGAACCGTCCGATCTACCATCTGTCACTGACTGGCTTCAGCATAGCGAGGAGGTCTGGAACCGAGCACACACTCATCTACTTCATGCAGTACACAGACAAGAACAACAGGCCAATCGTCACCGCCGTCCAGGTCCAGAGTACACTCCAGGGCAGTGGGTTTGGCTTTCCACAAGGGACCTCCGCCTTAGACACCCATGCAGAAAACTCAGCCCTAGGTATGTGGGTCCTTTCAAAATTCTTAGACAAATTACTCCAGTTTCATTTCGTTTAGAGTTACCTGCTAACTATCGTATCTCTCCCACATTTCATGTTTCGCTGCTTAAACCCGCTGGTGTTCCGGGAGGAGAGTCGGAGAGTGGAGCCGAAGGTCAGGCCCCCCCGCCTATCCTGGTTGAAGGCGAGGAGGCGTACCAAGTTCGTGAGTCACTCGACTCCAGACGCCGGGGCGCTATTCTACAATACCTGGTGGATTGGGAGGGGTACGGTCCGGAAGAGCGATCCTGGGTCAACATGGATGATATCCTCGACCCTACCCTCACAGAGGAGTTCCATAGGATGCACCCGGAGAAACCGGCCCCTCGACCGCGTGGAAGACCCCGGCGTCGTCGTCCTCCTCGCGTCAGGAGCCGCTCGCAGGGGGGGGGGGCTCTGTTACAGGAGAGACTTCCTCTCCGCCTCCTCTAGGTCACCAGAGGGAGCTATCACCAGAATATTGACTGTTGCTATTCGGACTACAAATCCCATAGGCCCTCATACCTGGGACTGATTACACACACACCTGCAACTCATCTCACAAACACTATTTAAACACTCCACACACACACCACTATTGCAAAGTCTTGATTTGCTGTGGTGATCATTTCTGAGCGTTTTCTACTGTGGATTATTTTCTGTGTTTGATCTTGGACTGTTTCTCGTTGTTTGATTCCTTGCCGCCTGCCTCGACCTTTGCCTGTCTTTTGGATTACGATTGTCAGCTACCTGCCCAGACCTCTTGCCTGTCCTTAGTTCTGTGAATGTTTGCTGCCTGCCTCGACCTTGTTTGTATCTGTTTTTCGACTGTGTTAATAAAGCTGCAGATGGATCCTCAATCCGATGACTCCTCATTACAAATACCATGTATCAGAACAAGAAGTCCAGGACCTCCAGCAGAACATATAGCCCACAACATTAAAGATCCAGCAGTGTATTGAACCGTTGGCATGGGCTACTCTTTATGTTCGTGTCTGACAACTGAATATGCTGGAGTTTGTTTTTGGAATTTTTTCTTTTCTTTAAACACTCCCAAACAACATGTGATGATGTCAGAGCAGTTTGATTTTAGTTTTGAGGCTTTCTGACCCCAAGAAAAAACAATCCATCCAGACAGGGTTAAAATATAAACACTTTTAATAGGCTTATCTTATGGAAGATGGATTCATGATGTCCTCGCTTATTTAAATTCACAATTGTGAACCAAAAAATTATAGTGTACTTTGAAATTCAGTATGCTTTGATATTTAATCAATACATTTTTGGTCAGTTTCATGTAGGTCTTTCCTATGAAGTAAAGAAAAAAAATGAGTGGATTTGCTGAACAAATAATGACTCCTGACTTCTGCTGGTTATACAGCGGTATATTAAATACTGGTTACCAGTTTTCTTGAAACAGTGAAACTCTTCTGGATAAAGTGAAGCCAAGCTGCTCTATTTCTCCTGTAGTTGTATTCAATGTTTTATCATCAATAATGACACTGTATAACTAGTGAAATGCAAGCTAAGCCAACCTTGAGAAAGTCCCTGACCTCAATCCACATGGAGGTAACTCTGGGGTAAACTCAATCCACAGCGAGGTAACTCTGGGGTAAACTCAATCCACAGCGAGGTAACTCTGGGGTAAACTCAATCCACATGGAGGTAACTCTGGGGTAAACTCAATCCACATGGAGGTAACTCTGGGGTAAACAAGTTTTCATAATAAAAGTAACTTCTTTTTTGCAAAGCATACATTTTATTGTCAACTAATGCAGTCTAATACAAACAGGACAAAGATAAAACCACTGCATGTACAAGATCTCTCACACATTTACACAAAAGTTCAAGGAACAATGTCTAACATGAACAGAAGTTTGCCAAAAGTAGAAAAATTTACAACTGTCCACAGTCTGAGACAGTGATGGCTTTAGTGGGTTTGCCGTCTTTACTGCCCAGCTCTGCTATTCTCTTCACCACATCCATGCCTTCTTTGACGAAGCCGAAAGCCACGTGCTTGAAGTCCAGGTGTTCTGCTTTCTTGAGTGTGATGAAGAACTGCGAGCTGTTGGTGTCTCTGCCGCGGTTGGCCATGGACAGCAGTCCCGGGCCCGTGTGCCTCACCTCGAAGTTCTCGTCCTCAAACTTCCCTCCGTAGATGGACCGTCCTCCCGTCCCGTCCCCGCTGGTGATGTCGCCACCCTGAGAGACAACAGACGATAATTCACCTTTAATTTACCTTTGTGCGTTAAAAACCAGCCTATAATGGGAAAATCCACCCACTCATTTAGTTATATTCTCCATATAACATCCCACTACAGTTCCCACATGAGCACCTGTACAACAATTTCCAGATGATCATGACAGAACATGCTAATCCATATGTGGAATTTAAGTTAACTCCACAACAACTACAGTACATAAATTCTCTCCATCAGTGACCCCGGTTCGAACATGTAAGTCTGAACATCGCTACTGACAAGTTTCAGACATTTTGGCTACTGTGAGATTCTCCAGTTTTGTTATTGAGTATCCGAAGCACAAACTGTACAGGCTCCGCCCTCTTCTGGAAAGGGGGCGGGGAGCAGCAGCTCATTTGCATTTATTATTGCATGTGTTTTCCCCCAAATGATCTGTGGGGTATTTAGAGCTTCACAGACACATACTGGGGACACCTGAGTCTTATATTACATCTTGTAAAAAGTGACATAATAGGTCCCATTTCAAACCAAATTGAAGGCTTTTTTAAGAATTTGAGAGAATTTTTTTTTTTTATGAAACATCTTAAACAATAAAATAACAGTAAAACCCACAATTTCAACCGTCACAGTTCATATAAGTCAGGGTTTCTCAAACTCGGTCCTGGAGGGCCACTGTCCTGCACAGTTTAGCTCCAACCCTGATCAAACACACCTAGCTGTGAGTTTCTAGTGATCCTGAAGACATTGATTAGCTTGCTCAGGTGTGTTTGATCAGTGTTGGAGCTAAACTGTGCAGGACAGTGGCCCTCCAGGACCGAGTTTGAGAAACCCTGAAATAAGTGAATGAATGATAATGCAGACTCGCTCTCTGACAGTAGATGGCGCTTATGAAACAGCAGAAATACAGCGGTTACCCCGGTAAACAGAGCATCATGATTACTGTTTTTTAGTCCCCAAATTTAAGACCTCTTAAAGCGATAACTATGACTTTTCTTTTACATTTAGTGAGAACATATTTAAGGCCTTAAATGTTATGATTTTTTAAGGAGACATGCTGTGTTTTTAGATGGTGCGGCCTCACCTGACACATGAAGTCAGTGATGATCCTGTGGAAGACGGAGCTCTGGAAACCGAAGCCCTTCTCGCCCGTGCAGAGAGCCCGGAAGTTCTCCGCCGTTTTGGAAACGATGTGAGCGAACAGCTCCATGACGATTCTCCCAGCTGGCTCGCCATCGACAGCCATGTTGAAGAACACCACAGGGTTGGAGTCTCGTGAATGCGCCTCGGCCACGGACACCTGAGCGCTGTCGGCCCGTGACATGTGGCTCTGGCAGTCGACGAACGCTCGTCTGAAGGACTCGGACAGCTCTGGAGTCTTGAACTTGGCCGCAAACTGCTCCACCTTTCCGTCTTCCTCTGTTTGTGGGAACACACACATGTGAACAACACTGCCCAGCACAGTTTCCACTAGGGCTGTCAAAATTATTATTTTTTTATTTTTTATTCATCGAATTAAAAAAAAATCCTGCACATTCTAATGTGAAAAATGTGTGTTTGTAAGCTTATCCAGTACACAGCGCGGTGAGGCTGCGTTGTTAATTTGAAATATGGCGGGAAAAGGCTTCCTGCTGACGACAACCCACTCAGTTGGAGGCAAAAATCGTGCAACGACACACTTACACATCGGTCAGAGCTGAGTGTGTGTGTTCATCAGCTGGAAGCATTGCCAACAGAAAGCGCTCAGCACTCGCTCAGATCAAGTTGAGCATCTGGTGTTTTTGATTAACTATATGTAGATGTAGTGAGTAGAAGTGAAGTGTTTCTGAATGAAAGTTTGCTAATGTGTGTTCATGTAGTTCATTACGCTGTGTGTTGAAAGTGTGTTTTCTCTAGTAACTGATGCACAAACAGTTTTATGCACTACTGTAACCTAATTTTCCTTGCATGCACATTAAGGAAATTATATTTTATTCAAGAAAAATTTTTTCAAAAGTTAATGCACTTTAAAAAGTAAAATAATTTTTTTTACAGTAATTTCATTTCCAAAAGTTGCTTATTGCGCTCGCTTGCGCCCTCTTGTGGGCATTGGATACAATACAGTACTTTTTCCCTGTAACATTAAGTATTGCCTAAAGAATTTGAATATCATTTGAATTTTGCCAATATTTAAGAAAGAAATTCGAATTTAGCTTTTCCGCCATTTTTCCAGCCCTAGTTTCCAGCGGATGCGGTGCGAGGGCTGTACCTGAGTAGTCGGTGGCGGTCCACACCAGCGCGTTGGCCGAGGTGTTCATGGGCTTGAGCTCGATGCTCTGGCTGATGGTGTGGTTAGCACAGACCTTCAGCACCTGCTCGCGTCTCATCAGCACACGGTAACACTTCTTGAGGGGGTGGAAGAGGATCTTGATGTCTCCCACGCCGCGCTCCTTCCACTGGTTGAGCTCGCGGTCCCAGCGGTAGAGTTTGGTTCTTTCTTTGAACAGGATCTCCTCATCCTCCTCGCCAGACTTCACCTCCACCTGCAGGAGTCATGTCAACACGTCAAGTCAGCTACCTGTATAAATACCCATCTAAGAGGGAGGCTAGTGCCCCCTAATGGCGAGGAGAAGCATAACCTCTAAATGTAACCGTTACCGTTGTTACAAGCTTAAACACAGGCTCTGACAAAAACAACGTTTTATAAATGTTAAACCTTTAAGAAAAGGGATGAGACAAAATTATAAATTATATTTATATTAATTTTAAAATGTATGCTTCAGATGTTTAGATGTGCAGACGTGCTGAGTGAAAACTCACTCTATTGGATTGTGTAGATGGGACAGCAGAAATACACTGGTTACCCCGGGTAGATCTGTAATCTAAACAGCGCCCCGATTCTTAACACGATTTACACATTATACGGAGATAAAATGGGCAAAAATGCCATCAAAACTTTCTGAATACAATCATATAACAGTGAAAGCCTGGGCCAGTAGAAGGCGCAACAGCATCATGTTTTTGCATTTTCAGCGCTCACATTTAAGTAAATCATAGCCATATTAAACCATAGCCTCTTCTCCTTCATTGATGTTTAATAAGCAATAACATTAAACAATTTTGCATAAGACCTCTTGAAATTATAATAAAGACTTTTCTTATAACATTTGGTTTGTAAATGCTTCAAGTGTGGAAAGATGCCGGTTATGAGTGACTCAAACTCCCAGCGCTTGCTGAGATGGAGCAGATTCACTGCAAACTGATGGATCCGCTCTGATCTCAGTGCTGCGCTTCAGCAAACACACTGCACATATAAAACTCTGTGATTTAAGGTTTAATTCCTGTTAATCGTGCGGCCCTGGATTCACCTCACACACACTCACCTCTGGCAAGGACTTTTAATGGCCTTAAATTTGACAAATTTAAAAATTCAAGTTTTTTTAAGGCTTTCTATGGACCTGTTAACAAGCAAAGGTCTAAGGTTTTATAATAAAATATTAAATTATTATGATAAAATCTGTGATGGTTATTTCTTATTTTGCTGTCAATAAATCTTATGCATCCACTGAAAAAACAAAAAACTAAAACAAAAAAACGACATGTTCACTAAATTTCGTTAGAGAAAAGTATTATTTTTCCTATTTTTTGTTTGCCCAGAATAGTGTGTTGTGAGCATTAGAGAGTACACACATGTAATGTAAAACCTGTTTCATTTGTACCTTTAGCCATATGGGTCCCTCGTGCTAAAAGTCCAATACATCTAAATAATCTCTTACATGGGCAAAGGCATCCAGCGTAGCAGAATAAAATGCAGACAGAGATCTATTGACTGACGAAACATGAAAACAAACACGATTGTGACAATATATGGTTCATCTGTGTTCAAGCCATCTTGGGAATTTAAAGTACATTTATAATGTAATGCTAATTAAAATAGCCTTTAGAATACAATAAAAATAATATCATTCTGTCTCAATCTAAGATATGAAGCCACGTTACACCACAAATGTAAGTTATTCAAACACTCGACTGACGTTATGAAGTGAAGTGAGTAAAACATTTCATTAAATGTTCTCATTTGTTGGACAACAGGTTTGTAAATGCTTCAAGTGTGGAAAGATGCAGGTTATGAATGACTCAAACTCCCAGTGCTTGCTGAGATGGAGCAGATTCACTGCAAACTGATGGATCCGCTCTGATCTCAGTGCTGCGCTTCAGCAAACACACTGCACATATAAAACTCTGTGATTTCAGGTTTACTTCCGGTTAATCGTGCGGCCCTGGATTCACCTCACACACACTCACCTCTGGCAAGGACACGATCGGCTCAAAGTGGATCTCCTCATTACGGGGAGATTCGTCATCACTGCCCTCCTCTTCTCCTCCATTGTGTGCTTCCCCTCCTTCATTTCGCACTGGTGCACTACCGAAGACCGTGGCACCGGTGTTTGACCACACAAAATTAGGATCTACAGAAATAAACATGAGCATGTGAAAACACTAAAAACATTACACTGCCAAAAGCTATACTGACAGCAGCAGTGTGTACAAACACTAGGGATGTGCAAAGCAGCCGGTATTTGTATCTGTATTTGTATTTGTTGAGGGGGGAAAAGTATTTGTATTTGTATTCGAGTAAAATTCTAAATAGGTGTAAAAATCCAGTTTTTTTGCGTTACACTTCTAATTTATGTTATAGTGTAAGTATTCTTTAATTATATCCATTATAATAATTATGGATATGCAATATTGGTGGATGTTTTTCCTTAAATCCAGCAATGAACATGTAACAACAAATGTCATTGAAAAAAAAAAACATAACTGCTTTTCTGACGGACTGATATTAATAACATAATGACGGCTTTTTATTTCACTTCTCATCTCCATAAATATAAAGCTAATGCAAGGGCTAGAAATCAATAAATTCTTTGCTGATACTTCCTCGTCATCATGGAGAGCGCAGTTCGCACCGCTTTCTCCTTTCCACAAGCGCTTGCTCTCTCGTTGCGTCTGTCGTTGCTATGCAACCGCGCCGCTCATTTGAAATCTGCACGCGCAAAAAACGCGCTATGTGAACAACGTATGACAACGTGACATTAGCCTAATCCAAAATATTTCCATATGTGGCTCTTTCCTCCTTTCTTATCAACAAGTGGATTTACAGCCACCACATCAGCAGCACCGCCGGTCAGGAAACGCAGCTTTTTGAAATAAAGTTTTTCTTGTTCCCGAATACAATTTTGAAGTATTTGTTCGAAATAAGTATTCGTAAAAAACTAATTATTTGTGTCTTTCCGAATACCGTATTCGGGTTCGGCTCCACCCCTAACAAACACATATGAGTGGCTTATAAAAACACAAAATGCTTTTAGTGTCCAGCACAATTAGATACTAGGGCTAGGACGACAATCAGAAAATACAGCCTTTGGAGAAATCCACTATTATTAAATACAAAAATGATTCGATACCAGTATCGTATTGGGCCCAATACTGCGCTCGTGTGCTCGCACTCATTACAATGCTTCGATACATAAAACCAATACCTCGCAGAGTGTGTACAGTGTTTGTGTCAAACTGACAACAGAGTAAACAGACAGCATAATGGAGACAAGGATGTCTAAAAAGTAAATGTGTCTATTTAGTAGAATATTAAACAAATTAAAATATGCCTACATAGCTGCTGTGTGTGAGCTGATAAGCGAAACACGAGGAGTAGACTGAGAGTGCAGCAGCACAGACGCGCAAACCATTATCACTCCCCAACCCTGTGAGGACCTGTCTGTGGTGACCACCTTGCTGTCTGAAATCACTCCCATTATAACCCCTTCCATCAGGAATTCCCAGCTGAGACATTGGGTTGAGACATTGGGCTGAGACATTGGGTTGAGACATTGGGCCGAGACATTGGGCCGAGACGTTGGGCTGAGACATTGGGCCGAGACGTTGGGCTGAGACATTGGGGTGAGACATTGGGCTGAGACATTGGGCTGAGACATTGGGGTGAGACATTGGGGTGAGACATTGGGGTGAGACATTGGGCTGAGACATTGGGATGAGACGTTAAGCGGAGACGTCGGGCTGAGACGTTGAGCTGAGACGTTGAGCTGAGACGTTGGGTTGAGACATTGGGCTGAGACATTGGGCTGAGACATTGGGGTGAGACATTGAGCTGAGACATTGGGCTGAGACATTGGGCTGAGACTTTGGGCTGAGACATTGGGCTGAGACATTGAGCTGAGACATAGAGCTGAGACATTTGGCTGATACATTGGGCTGAGACATTGGGGTGAGACATTGAGCTGAGACATTGGGCTGAGACATTGGGCTGAGACATTGAGCTGAGACGTTGGGCTGAGACACATTGGGCTGAGACACGTTGGGCTGAGACGTTAAGCGGAGACATTGAGCGGAGACGTTGGGCTGAGACGTTGGGCTGAGACGTTGGGCTGAGACGTTGGGTTGAGAGACGGCTGAGACGTTGGGCTGAGACGTTGGGCTGAGACGTTGGGCTGAGACGTTGAGCTGAGACGTTGGGCTGAGACGTTGGGCTGAGATGTTAAGCGGAGACGTTGGGCTGAGACATTGGGCTGAGATGTTAAGCGGAGACGTTGGGCTGAGACGTTGGGCTGAGACATTGGGCTGAGACGTTGGGCTGAGATGTTGGGCTGAGACGTTGGGCTGAGACGTTGGGTTGAGACGTTGGGCTGAGACGTTAAGCGGAGACATTGAGTGGAGACGTTGAGCTGAGTCGTTGGGCTGAGACGTTGGGCTGAGACGTTGGGCTGAGACATTGGGCTGAGACACGTTGGGCTGAGACGTTAAGCGGAGACGTTGAGCGGAGACATTGGGCTGAGACGTTGGGCTGAGAGACATTGGGCTGAGTCGTTGGGCTGAGACGTTGGGCTGAGACGTTGGGCTGAGACATTGGGCTGAGACATTGGGTTGAGACACGTTGGGCTGAGACACGTTGGGCTGAGACGTTAAGTAGAGACGTTGAGCGGAGACATTGGGCTGAGACGTTGAGCTGAGACGTTGGGCTGAGAGACGTTGGGCTGAGACGTTGGGCTGAGACACTGGGCTGAGACACTGGGCTGAGACACTGGGCTGAGACATTGAGCTGAGACGTTGAGCTGAGACGTTGGGCTGAGACATTCGTCTGAGACATTCGTTTGACACATTGAGCTGAGACATTCGGCTGAGACATTGAGCTGACGGCACAATGCCTAACCGGTTATCCGCACGACGGCTAGTCAATGACTAACCGGTTATCCGCTCAACGGTCAGTCACTGCCTAACCGGTTATCAACTGGACGGCACAATGCCTAACCGGTTATCAACTCAACGGTCAACCACTGCCTAACTGGTTATCAACTCGACAGCACAATGCCTAACCGGTTATACACTAGACGGCACAATGCCTGACCGGTTATCCGCTTGATGGCCAGTCAATGCCAAACCGGTTATCCGCTGGACGGCAAGTCAATGCCTAACTGGTTATCCGCTCGACGGCACAATACCTAACCGGTTATCTGTTGGATGGCACAATGCCTAACCGGTTATCCACTCGACGGCACAATGCCTAACCGGTTATGCGTTGGATGGCGCAATGCCTAACCGGTTATCCGTTGGATGGCGCAATGCCTAACCGGTTATCCGTTGGATGGCGCAATGCCTAACCGGTTATCCGTTGGATGGCGCAATGCCTAACCGGTTATGCGTTGGATGGCGCAATGCCTAACCGGTTATCCGTTGGACGGCACAATGCCTAACCGGTTATCCGATGGACGGCACAATGCCTAACCGGTTATCCGTTGGATTGCACAATACCTAACCGGTTATCCGTTGGATGGCACAATGCCTAACCGGTTATCCACTCGACGGCACAATGCCTAACCGGCTATCCGTTGGATGGCGCAATGCCTAACCGGTTATCCGATGGACGGCACAATGCCTAACCGGTTATCCGCTGGACGGCACAATGCCTAACCGGTTATCCGCTGGACGGCACAATACCTAAACAGTTAGCCGCTGGACGGCAAGCCTCATGCAGTCGCACACTTTGCTGCTGTCTGCCGTTCGTCTAAGGGACCTCAGGGAATGGCTCGATTTCCATCTTGAAAGAGTCCAGCTCCCCCAGGGCAAGTGCGAGAAGGTGCGCTTGACTTGTTTAACTTCATAGAAGAAGCCATGTTTAACCCTCTGAGGTCGGCAAACGCGCCCCCGCGTTTTGCTGAATTTTCTTCACATTGTATTACAATAAACTTAAATTACTCCGTCATTTATGGTTATACAGAAAAAAGAAATATAAAAAAAGATTCTGTGATATTTCTACTTTTGTATGTGTCCACTTACAATCAAATCAAAACATTGTGCTTTTGTAAAATAAAGAAAATAAACAGGGTGTGCGTTCTGCCTCTCCGTCGCGGTGAACTTTTTTTTCTTGAGCACGTCTATAAACTGAAACAAAACTCAGCGAATACTTGTCACACATTTATGAGCCATATACCTTTATACACATTTAAGTGTGTACTTTTAAATGATCGGATTCAAACTGAAAACAAATATTCTCTGTTTAAGTAATTTGTATAAAACCAACAGGATGTCCAGTATCTCAAACGCTTGCTAATTACTTTTTAATTCGACACACCCACTCGCGCAAAAGAGATTCACATGCAAATCGTCCACATGGAACGCGAACGCCCTCGTTACCTCAAACACAAAACACCAAAACACTTCACAAGTCTCTGCTTTTCGTCGAGTTTGGAAGACACGTCTGAGCTTACATTGGATTTACCCCCAGAAGAAGAAGAACGCGATTTGAAGACAAGAAAGATGTAAGGTAAGAAATTCTTACTTATTAGTTTATGGTATTGTTGCATAAACTTCACATTGCAGTTGAACTGTTGCTAGATATATGGTGAATATTATACTATTTAGACCCGTGTTTACTGTTAAATACTGTTTGTGGATATCTGCTCAAACATAGATATGTATAACCATAATGTTTAATATTTTGGAGCGCGCTGTGGGTTTGAATGTATCATATTTTGGAGCGCGCTGTGCGTTTGAATGTATCATATTTTGGAGAGTGATTGCGTTTGAAAGGAAAAATGCACCAAACATTAGGCTTTATGTTTTTACTATTATCTCATTTCATATCATCATAACGAATGGAAACATTTGAAGTAACATATGATAATCAATATATTTTTCTCTAGCGTAGTTGTTCTTGAAATCTTTTGGAAGATTTAATTTATTGTTATTATTATTTTATGCAGCACTGCGTAGCCTATGCCTACAAGGCACAACAAACCTGGTGTTCATTATATATTGTTGGAAACGTGTGTGTGTGTGTGTGTGTGTGTGTGTGTGTGTGTGTGTGTATTCTGTGAATTTTAAAAAGAAATTTTAACCAGAAAAATCTAAAATCTATTCCCAAAATCGTGCAGCCCTATAGTTTCTCTTGATATCAGTATGTTCACAGTTTTTTCTTTTTTTTTTTTTCTTTCAGGGACCAGATGCAACTGAGTCCTGCTGACTTCAACATTCACATGAGTCTCTGTACATGAACATGGTAAAGTGAAAATCAAACACCTTGGAAATGAAAGGTATGTACAATGTTTTTAGGAATGGCACAAAGGTCTCTGTCTTTGGATCATTGTTTTCAATGTGCTCTTTTTTTACATCATACAATTTTCAAAAGTCTTGTGAAGAAATAATCAGTATGGGTTTCATGGCCTTATTTCAGTGAGAATTTTTTTTTGTATTTTCACAAACCACGCATAAATGTCATTATCTCAAAACTACAAACTTTTACATACATGCTGCTGATATATTATTGTAGCAGAGTTTGTGCTGAATACAGTGTAATAAGACTTTAGCCATGACAATGTCACTAGTAACAGAAAAAAACACAAATGTCAGAGCATGTCAGAACACCTCCAGGGCCCAGAAAACAGCTCAGACCCCAGAGGGTTAACTGGTAAGTTGATATTTCTTTATTTTTTATATTTCTTTATTTTCTTGGTAAAGCAGTTCACTATGCTTAATGTTTTATCCGGCCTGACGCCCTATGACAAGTGGTAACTTGTCTTTCGGACAGTTTAATCTTGCCACTAAACACTAAGCGTACTGAAAAGGGCCCGTAGCTTGGATGCCGCGAGTGAATGGAAGGGTAACTCTTTTTTAAGGTGACGTAGTTACACGTTACTACATGCACTTACTCCAGTAATAAAAGTAAAACCAAACCCTAACTCTATATTAAGTACATGTAGTCAATGCCAAACCGGTTATCCGCTGGACGGTAAAATGTAGACTTTAATGTAGTAAAGTAAGTACAATGTAACTACGTCTCCTTAAAATGAAGTGTAACCGTATGATGCTATTTTCCGGCCTGATAGGCCTGACTGTACAGGGCTTCATGGATGACCACAAGAGGTTTCCCATAGTGAGATGGAGCGAGTAGACCGAAAGAGAACCTGAAAAACACTGTTTCTTTCATTTGTATCTTTGTTCTATTGTATTTATTTGTACTTGCTTGTAATTGGATTATTTGTCCTTATTTTATTATTGACTGATTACTTTATTTTATAAAGTTTTAAATGTACATTAATTAGGCTTGTAGTTTTTGCTATAGTATCAAAATTGGAAAAGAGAATTGTGATATTTCACAGTGATAATATATGATTCAGCAATAGAATGAACAGTGACAGTAACAGAAGCTCCTACAATATATTTGAACAGGCTTAATTAAGCATGAAAAGAGCTGAAGGAAATATCTATTTGCCATATGAATTAAGCCAACTAATTTGATTCATATTCATTTGGTTTCTCTACCCAATATTTTTCCAAAATTACGAATACAATGAAAATACAGGAATCAGTGAGCACAAGAAAAATGTAAGCATCGCACTGATCGAAGCTCAGCCCTGTTAGACAACTCAACAGAAAGAATTGTGAATTTGACTGCACTCTTTATTATGGAAAATAAAATCTAATGAATCAGTCAGAAAGATTTAAGATGTAAACAGAACTCACCTTTTTTGCCAAAAGCAAATTCTCCTGAAGTGTTTGCCAGGTCTGCAAATGTAAACACACTCTCAGATGCAAAAGCAAAAGGAAGACCTGCTGGAGAAGAGCAAAGACGTCAGACGAGACCGAACACAATCATTCAGAAGGCAGATGTTGCTCGAGTTTGAATGAACCTCCAGGTACGCCTACATTAGGTTTATTTAACAACAGAAACTGAATAATCAAAATGTAAAACTGATTCTTAATAAAGTTACAAAAATTATTCAGCCTAGAGCAATGAGTGAATTTCTCTTTGTCTTTTGTTCATGACCCCAGTTATTGCAAGCCGTTGCGATATTCTGATATATTCTGCAGCCCTAATTTCTCTGATGGAGTGTGTTTGCAAACACACACACTCTCCATCAGAGTCTGCAGACACACACTCTCCATCAGAGTCTGCAAACACACACTCTCCATCAGAGTCTGCAAACACACACTCTCCATCAGAGTCTGCAAACACACACTCTCCATCAGAGTCTGCAAACACACACTCTCCATCAGAGTCTGCAAACACACACACTCTCCATCAGAGTCTGCAGACACACACTCTCCATCAGAGTCTGCACACACACACACTCTCCATCAGAGTCTGCAAACACACACAATCTCCATCAGAGTCTGCACACACACACTCTCCATCAGAGTCTGCAGACACACACACTCTCCATCAGAGTCTGCAGACACACACTCTCCATCAGAGTCTGCAAACACACACTCTCCATCAGAGTCTGCAGACACACACTCTCCATCAGAGTCTGCAAACACACACTCTCCATCAGAGTCTGCAGACACACACTCTCCATCAGAGTCTGCACACACACACTCTCCATCAGAGTCTGCAAACACACACACTCTCCATCAGAGTCTGCAAACACACACACTCTCCATCAGAGTCTGCAGACACACACACTCTCCATCAGAGTCTGCAAACACACACTCTCCATCAGAGTCTGCAGACACACACACACTCTCCATCAGAGTCTGCAGACACACACTCTCCATCAGAGTCTGCAAACACACACACTCTCCATCAGAGTCTGCAAACACACACACTCTCCATCAGAGTCTGCACACACACACTCTCCATCAGAGTCTGCAGACACACACTCTCCATCAGAGTCTGCAGACACACACACTCTCCATCAGAGTCTGCACACACACACTCTCCATCAGAGTCTGCAGACACACACTCTCCATCAGAGTCTGCAAACACACACAATCTCCATCAGAGTCTGCACACACACACTCTCCATCAGAGTCTGCAAACACACACACACTCTCCATCAGAGTCTGCAAACACACACACTCTCCATCAGAGTCTGCACACACACACACACACACACACACACACACACACACACACACACACACACACACACACACACACACACACACACACACACACACACACACACACACACACACACACACTCTCCATCAGAGTCTGCAGACACACACTCTCCATCAGAGTCTGCACACACACTCTCTCCATCAAAGTCTGCAAACACACACACACTCTCCCCATCAGAGTCTGCGAACACACACACACTCTCCACTAACTCCTAACTCAGCCCTAACTAATCCCTGTTTTTAGTCTCCTCTTCACCGAGTCTGATCTCTGTAGTGTGTCAGAAAAATGTGCCACGTCTGTTTTAATGTAAATTCTATTGATAAATTTATATGATTACAATTTATAGAGAAACTAGATGTACCGCATCGCGGTACAAAATATGACCGCCGCTCAGGCCTGCACTGGCTTTCCACAAAAATAAATGACGTGGAGTAATTTGGCTGTATTGCGTGTTTATGTATATACCTAAAAAAAGTAATAGTATGTGCATGTCTGTCTGTGTGTGTGTGTGTGTGTGTGTGTGTGTGTGTGTGTGTATGTGTGTGTGTTTGTGTATGTGTGTGTCTGTGTGTGTGTGTGTGTGTCTGTGCGTGTATGTATGTGTGCGTACATGTGTGCGCGTGTGTGTTTGTGTGTGTGTGTCTGTGCATGTGGATTTGGCCCCCGGGGACCAAACGAAATTTTTCCGTAGAAGTGCCCACCGTATGTCTAGTAGACCAACATACCACAAAAATGTCTTCATCCTCGGTGCCACGGTTCAGGTAGTTATTTAGGAAAAACTGCATTTTTTGGGGTTTGGGGGGGCCCAGCGCGGGGGGGGAGTGGCCCCCGGGGACCAAACGAAATTTTTCCTTAGAAGTCTAGTGGGGCTACATGCCCACCAAATTTCATGTTCCCCGGTGTTTCGGTGTCCCTGGTATGGTTGACGAAAAATTTAAGGGGGCCCCAGCGCGGGGGGGGAAGTGGCCCCCGGGGACCAAACAAAATTTTTCCGTAAAAGTCTAGTAGACCAACATACCATAAAAATTTCTTCATCCTCGGTGCCACGGTTCAGGTAGTTATTTAGGAAAAACTGCATTTTTTTGGGTTTGGGGGGGCCCAGCGCGGGGGGGGGGGGGTGGCCCCCGGGGACCAAACGAAATTTTTCCTTAGAAGTCTAGTGGGGCTACATGCCCACCAAATTTCATTTTCCCCGGTGTTTCGGTGTCCCTGGTATGGTTGACGAAAAATTTACGGGGGCCCCAGCGCGGGGGGGGGGGGGGGGGGGGGAAGTGGCCCCCGGGGACCAAATGAAATTTTTCCGTAAAAGTCTAGTAGACCAACATACCACAAAAATGTCTTCATCCTCGGTGCCACGGTTCAGGTAGTTATTTAGGAAAAACTGCATTTTTTGGGGTTTGGGGGGGCCCAGCGCGGGGGGGGAGTGGCCCCCGGGGACCAAACGAAATTTTTCCTTAGAAGTCTAGTGGGGCTACATGCCCACCAAATTTCATGTTCCCCGGTGTTTCGGTGTCCCTGGTATCGTTGACGAAAAATTTAAGGGGGCCCCAGCGCGGGGGGGGAAGTGGCCCCCGGGGACCAAACGAAATTTTTCCGTAAAAGTCTAGTAGACCAACATACCATAACAATTTCTTCATCCTCGGTGCCACGGTTCAGGTAGTTATTTAGGAAAAACTGCATTTTTTGGGGTTTGGGGGGGCCCAGCGCGGGGGGGGGAGTGGCCCCCGGGGACCAAACGAAATTTTTCCTTAGAAGTCTAGTGGGGCTACATGCCCACCAAATTTCATGTTCCCCGGTGTTTCGGTGTCCCTGGTATCGTTGACGAAAAATTTAAGGGGGCCCCAGCGCGGGGGGGGAAGTGGCCCCCGGGGACCAAACGAAATTTTTCCGTAAAAGTCTAGTAGACCAACATACCATAAAAATTTCTTCATCCTCGGTGCCACGGTTCAGGTAGTTATTTAGGAAAAACTGCATTTTTGGGGGTTTGGGGGGGCCCAGCGCGGGGGGGGGGGAGTGGCCCCCGGGGACCAAACGAAATTTTTCCCTAAAAGTCTAGTAGACCAACATACCATAAAAATTTCTTCATCCTCGGTGCCACGGTTCAGGTAGTTATTTAGGAAAAACTGCATTTTTTGGGGTTTGGGGGGGCCCAGCGCGGGGGGGGAGTGGCCCCCGGGGACCAAACGAAATTTTTCCTTAGAAGTCTAGTGGGGCTACATGCCCACCAAATTTCATGTTCCCCGGTGCTTCGGTGTCCCTGGTATCGTTGACGAAAAATTCAGTAAGGTGACGAAAAAAAAAAAAAAAAAAAACTTTGACAATCCCTATATGACCGCTTTCGCTAGCTACGCTAGCGGCGGTCATAATAATGCAGCCCTATCATGTATCTTGACCACTGCGTTTAAGACAGTAAAGGGCAACCACATCATAACTGAAATCCAAATAGGCCAAATAGCTCTTTGTTATTTACTACATCAACAGAAGCAGCCTTCCACAATGTTGGAAAACGTCTGCTACACGTACAATATATAGCAGAGACAAAAAACCTTGCAACACCACATCCCAGTAACCACACCTGTTGGTGTCACACTTCAAGATGGGAAAATAACTTTACAAGACACTCCCTGCTGAATACTTTAAGGGCTTTGAAGCCACCGGTCCACTTTAATTGTAAATTCTGCTAAAGTTTCAAACAAACAGCTAAAGGTTAGCCAGTTTCAGACCATGCAAACATTTTGATTGAGGCCAAGGAAACAATGTTTAAGTTATCACATCATTCAGCCAAGGTCAGGTCTCTCGGCTCATGCCAGTCAGTGAGAACTCGGTGTGCCACAGTAAACTGTGACCTGAAATACCTGGGGCTTCAAACTGGGTGGCTGATGTGCAGCTCCAAAATGCCATTGGATTATTTTTGAAAAGCCTAAAATCCAAACCTATAACAAAGTTACGTGTTAAAGATTTTTTGTTATTCTTGTCAGGGACTTGATTTTATCTCAGTTACTGAGTGGATGGTGAAAATCAGTGTCTATACGACAGAAGACATGGGCTTAATGACATCAGCTGTAAAGGAGACATTTCAGAGGCGGCAGATTGAAAGGACCTTTTTTTTTTTTTGTAGGAAAAACATACACCAATGAACAGTGCCCAATAAGATCATGAACTTTTAAATAAACCAGGAAACCAAACAACTAGAATATAAACTAGGGATGTGTTTAACTACAACCTTGATTAAACACACCTAAACCAGCTAATCATCATCTTTAGGACTACTTGAAAAATTGCAGGGAGCAGGGTTGGAACTAAAACTACAGGGCGGTACCCCTCTGAGAACAGGGCTGGACATCCCTGATCTTAACTAAGAGGTCTAAACAGTTTTATTCATAAACTATGGGCACAGAAGATAGCTTACTTGTTGGGATGCTGAAAGGATTCCCATTGGATGGCTGACTGGACACAGCCTGTCCAGAGGTTTTCAGTCTTGAGGCACTCGTTTCCTCATCTTTTGGACTGGGAATCATAACAGGAGATTTCTCTTTTGATGACAAAGGGCTCCCAAAAATCTTCTGCACAGAGTCTGACCCAAAGACGAACTTGGGAGGAGAGACCAGAGAGAACATGGGACTCTTGGTAACCTGAGCACCAAGCTCTGCCCCAGGCAACCCATCTAGTTTAGGACTGTTTTCAACCTCAGGAAGTGCAGTACGTTCTTTTGTGGTTTCCTCAAGTACAGCAACAGCAGCCTTACCACAAAGTGGCTCTTGGCTGATGGCAGGTACTCTTGCAGAAGGCAGGGTGAGAAGAGTGTCTTTTTCCTGGGCAGTCTTTGCCTCTTCTAAGACTTCTTTGAAAGTACTTGCCATTTCCTCCAGTTTAAACCGTACAGCCAACTGTTCAACCTTGCCCTGCCCTTCAGCAAAATCAAAGGCACTCCAGATCCATGCTTTCACGGATCCTTTCATGGGCTCAAGATTCATATTCGAAGCAATCCAATGGTTTGCACACAGTTTCAGGACCTGGTCCCGCCTCATCACAAGTCTAATACGCTTTGTTTCGTAGTTTTGTAGTATTTTAAGGTCTCCTATACCTCGTTCCTTCCACTGACTAAGTTCTTTATCATAGCGGTATAGTTTGGCCCTATGATGGAAAATGACTTGCTCGTTCTCCTCTCCTGTTGAGACCTCGACAAGATCAGGCAATGGCACAACAGGCTCAAAGTACGGACCATCTCGCTCTTCCTCTTGCGATGCTTCTTGTTCATCATCTGTGCCAACAGAAGCCTGGCTCTGGTTTAGCTTAGATGGAGACTTGGAGGGACTGAGAATAGGCTGAAAACTGAAACTAAAGCCTGTGGACGATTCGCCAAAATGGAACAAACTTTTTGCTACTGGATCAGGTTGCGAAGAGGTATTGCACACAGAAGAATTAGCATAGTTATCGAGCGCTTCTTCTAGCAAATCGTAATTATCCCATTCTAAAGCAGTTGCGGTGCTTTCAGAGTTGAGCTTGACTATGACTGAAGAGGTACTGATACCTGCAATGCTGCTTTCATCATCCTTGCTTTGGTAAGTCAAGAATGATTTCAGGTCTTTAAGACCAGATTTAATTTCTTCAGCTTTCTGTATAAGTTGGGCGGTTCTGCCAGTATTCACAAGCTTGTGAGAGGTCTGTAAAGGAATATCCAATAGCAGGCGCTGACACTCCTCAAATTTTTGCTTGAACTCTTCTGCAAGCTCTGGTGTTTTGAATTTTGCCGCAAGCTGTTCTAATCTGGCATCTCCATCTGAAAAGTCATTGGCAATCCACATCCAGGCTCGGTCTGACCCAGAGAGGGGCTTCAAGTTCATTGTGGTTGTGATCCAATGATTAGCACATACCTTCAACACCTGCTCTCTCCTCATAAGAACTCGAAGCCGCCCATTCTTATTATTTTTGAGCAGTTTAAGGTTGCCAACTCCTCTTTCTTTCCATTGGCTTGTTTCTGTATCAAATCTGAAGAGTTTGACACGCTGTGAATACAAGATTTTCTCATCTTCTTCCCCTGTAACAAGGTCAACCTTCTCAGGCATCTGAACAACTGGCTCGAACTGAATATCATCATTATCCTCTGTTTTGTACATTTCATCTTCTTGATTGACAGAGGTGTCTGTCTTGGAGCTGGAATTAATTCCTATAAACAGCTGCTGGCCAGCCCCTGCAAAGCCTTTGAAAGTGGGATCCTCCTGGCCAAACTGAAAACTACTTGAGCACGTTGCCAAGTCTGCAAAACTAAAAGAGTCAGGCTTACCGGTAAGGAGGGGATTATTATTGTGACTACCAGTGTCTAAGGGCTCATCTGAGGAACTTGGGATTCCCTCTTTTTCCTTCTCTCTGTGAAGTTCAGCAATATCCTTCTGGCCGAACTTTAAACTACCTTGTGAAGAATTAGCCAATTCTGTGAAACCAAAGGAGCTAGGTTTAACGGTAAAGAGGGGATTTTTATCGTGACTACCAGTATCTACGGGCTCATCCGAGGAACTTGCGATTGCCTCTTTTTCCTTCTCTCTGTGAAGTTCAGCAATATTTTTCAGGAGGTGAGATGCAGATCCATTTTCTGACTGTCCATCTGATGCGTTTGCCTCAGATCCTGCAATGCCAAACTTGAAACCACCAGCGGGTACTGGCATGGAAAACGAAAAATTGGAACTGCTTGACTTATCAGCCTGAGTTGTAGAGGACTCAACAAACTTGAAACCTTCTGAGGATGCTTTTTCCTTGCTTGTACCAAACTGAAAAGCAGGACCTGGATTGAAATTGGCTGTAAATCCCGTTGCAGCAGGTTGTTTGCTAGAACTACCAAAACTGAATGAAAAAGAGGAACTTGATGGTGCAGTAGAGGTCTTGCCTTTCATATTTGGGTTTGCTGCCTGACATGAGACACACTGCCTAGCTGTACCTTCATTTCTTACCAGGCAAGTGTCACACTCCCACTGTCCCCCTTTTTTACCAAACATGGCAGCTAACTCAGTGCTGCAGGGGGCTTTGCAAGAAACACATTCAGTTGCTGAAGCATCATTCCTCACTAAGCAGGTGTCACAGTCCCATTGACCCTCTTTCTTGACAAATTGAGAGCCAAAACCAGAGCCAAAAGGGAGTGCTAGAGTTGCTGACACTTTCGCATGTTGTGGTGCTTTAACCTGAATAGTTTTCTTATCAGCCTGAGCTGCAAGGTCAACAGATGTTACTGCAGCATCATTTGATCCAAATTGAAAAGAAACTGGTATTTGAGACCCAAATGCTAAGCCCATTGAGCTGACATCAGTGTTTCCAGTAAGCACAAAAGAAAAAGATTTAGCAGGAGGAGCCACAGGCCACAGTTCCTCTACAGGTTTGTTCTTTGCTGTAGAAGGAGCTGCACTGTTGCAGGCAACACACACTCCAGATGTGGGAGCGTTTCTTACACAGCACACATCGCAGTCCCATTCACCCTGCTTCTTGGAAAACAATGTTTTAAGATCCATTTCTTTGGATGAAACCTGAATCTTTGGAGTTTCAAATTTCTTTTTCAACTGTTGGCCATGTGGGAACTCTACAGGTTTGTTCTTTGCTGTAGAAGGAGCTGCACTGTTGCAAGAAACACACACTGCAGATGTGGGAGCGTTTCTTACACAGCACACATCGCAGTCCCATTCACCCTGTTTCTTGGAAAATAGTGTTTTAAGATCCATTTCTTTGGATGAAACCTGAGGCTTCGGAGTTTCACATTTCTTTTTCAACTGTTGGCCATGTGGGAACTCTACAGGTTTGTTCTTTGCTGTAGAAGGAGCTGCACTGTTGCAAGAAACACACACTGCAGATGTGGGAGCGTTTCTTACACAGCACACATCGCAGTCCCATTCACCCTGCTTCTTAGAAAACTGTTTTTTAAGATCCATTTCTTTGGATGAAACCTGAGGCTTCGGAGTTTCACATTTATTTTCCAACTGTTGGCCTTGTGGGGACTCTAGAATGAATTTTTGAGCCTCCTCAAATGTGAATTTAAACAGTGCGGCCTCATCCGCAGTTTTAAAACGAATGGCCAACTGCTCAGTCTTGGGCATTTCATCTGCATAGTCCATAGCATACCACACCCAGGACTTGTCAGATCCAGCATTTTGTTTGAGGACCATATCTGCAGTGATATAGTGATTAGCACAGATTTTGAGAACCTGTTCCCTCCTCATCAACAGACGAACTTTCCCGGATGTTCTATGTTTTAGAATTTTGAAACTTCCAATGCCCCTCTCTTTCCATTCTTTAGTCTTAGGGTCAAACCGGAAGAGTTTTGCTCTCTTGCAGAACATCTCCTTTTCCTCCTCCTCACCAGTTTTCACATCAACCTTATCAGGAAGAGGCACAATGGGCTCAAAATGAGGTCCATCCTCTTCCTCTTCCACATGGGTGCTATCATTATCACTTTCCCCGCTTTTCTCTTCCTGAGCCTCTGGATTTCCTAATACTGGTTTGGTTCCACTTGCAAAGCTAAATCTTTGGTCAGTGTTGCCAAAAAGATAAATTTTGCTCTGAGCAGCATCGGTGAATGAAAACCCTGTGGCACTTTTACTCTCAAAAGTAAAGACTCCACTCTGGCTAGGCGGATGCTCTTGGGTCTGATGTTTCGGTTCTGATGGTCCGTCCGCTTTTGGAGGAATATCTGACTTCAGAAGTCCTAAGAGGCTTTCACTATTTTTCAACTGAGCAGAGGAAAAGGTGAAATCACCATCATTGGACTTGAAATTGGAGTTGAACTTTAATGCAGTTGTTGCCGATGTTGATGGGGCAACGGCAACCCCACCTGGCTCTGGCAATGTTGGATTGACTGTAGGTTGAGGAAAATTGTGACCATAATACTCTTCACTGTATGGAGAGAGTAAGGATGTAGCTGGAGACTCAAACCGGATTGGAGCACCAAAGACCTGCTCTTGAGGATTTATGCATGCAGGAGTTGACTGAAGAGGTGGTGTGTATGTTGATTGTTGGTAGGCATACATATGCTGCTGTGGAGGAAGACGATTCATCCCGTATACTGGGCCCTGCAGAGGTAAACAAACAATACTTTGATGTTGATTCTCTATGCTTTTTCTTGGTTACTAAAAAGGTATATGTAACGGGGTTCAGATGTTATGGGAAGAAGGAGGCGGGAACCGGCGAACATTCAAACATATTTAATAAATAAATACAAAAATACAAAAATGAAAGTAAAAGCCAGCAGCCCCTCACGGACGACTGCTGGCAACACAAACAGAAACAAAACATGAACTAAAAATCAGGCCTGTCCTCTCTCGCTCTTCACTGTCGTCGCTCCTCCTTTATGCTTCCGCTCCTCCGTGAGAGATGCGAGACCGGTGCGTCGCGCAGGTGTCACTCATTTGCAATCACGCCACCGGCCTCGTGCCGTTCTCCCACGGCCCTCGACCTCGTCCTGCTCGCCACATACCCCCATCGCCCCTCGCAGGCCGGGGGGTACCACCGAGGCTGCGCCTACTCCCCCCCCCCCCCTCCCCGGGAGGACCGATCACGGCGGCTGCGGTACCTGGGGGTATGGACAGACGAGGCGAGAGTACAGGAGACGGAAGCATGAGGAGCGACAGAGACGAGAGAGGGGAGAGAGAAAAAAAAAAAAAAAAAAAAATCTTTGATCCGGTTCCCGGACACACTGCCACTCGGCCCTCAACCAGCTGAGAGACTCACTCGCGGTGCCATGCGATGGTACTGGACATCCGTTGGGGGACGGCTCGACGCTCCTCCGCCTCCTGGCGGACGGCGATGGCTCCTCCTGTCGAGGGCAGCCGGCAGCGAGCCTCCCGTCCCCTGCTCCGCCCCCATCATGGCCGACGGCAACAGGCTCCGGCCCACGGCGAACGGGAGCGACTCCTCCGCTCCCTCGCGGATGGCAGCCATCCCTCCTCGACCCAGGAGGACGGCAGCGAGCTCTCCGTCCCACCTGATCTTCTTTCGATCCAGCACCATCGCCTCGGGCAGCAATCGGCGGCCGACGCTCCCTCGTGCTGCCCGACCTCCTCAGCACCGCGATTCCTCCCAGCAGCGAGGGCTCTCCGACAGCGTGTCCCTCCTTCTTCCCGGGTTTCGGCACCAATGTAACGGGGTTCAGATGTTATGGGAAGAAGGAGGCGGGAACCGGCGAACATTCAAACATATTTAATAAATAAATACACAAATACAAAAATGAAAGTAAAAGCCAGCAGCCCCTCACGGACGACTGCTGGCAACACAAACAGAAACAAAACATGAACTAAAAATCAGGCCTGTCCTCTCTCGCTCTTCACTGTCGTCGCTCCTCCTTTATGCTTCCGCTCCTCCGTGAGAGATGCGAGACCGGTGCGTCGCGCAGGTGTCACTCATTTGCAATCACGCCACCGGCCTCGTGCCGTTCTCCCACGGCCCTCGACCTCGTCCTGCTCGCCACAGTATAATATATATATTTTTAACACATTTACATGAAAATCACTCCACTACCTTTGTTGGTGTAACATTTGCAGCAGGGCGTAGAAGATACTGTGAATTATATGCTGAAAGAAAAAATAAATGGGTCTTAAATATTGTATACACAAGTGGTTCTAAATTTTTTGGTGATGCCCCCATTTAGAAGCAGAAAAAACTCATAAATGAATGAATTTTTTTTAAACAAAAACAGAAGTCAACAATATAACTTTTTGTTGAAAAACTGCTGTGCATCTTCTTCCAGCTTTATATTTTTCTTTTTATTCTGATGAAGTTAACTGAATGAACTTTTGTAAGTAGGCCTACATAATTGCTTTTTCCGTGTATCTTGCAAAAGATACATTGAATAAATAAGCGATATTGTTTTGCAGGAGCAATATGAAAAATAGTTTTTCTCTCTAAACCCATAAGACATTATCTATGAAACTCAAGGATGAGAGGATGAGGATTGTAACCTTCAAGCTCAAATGGCACATAAAAGCACCATAAAAGGTTTCCATGTGATTGTGATTTGCATTGTGCAAAACATCGCAATTGAAAGTATTTTCACTCAAATTCTTGTCCTCCCCATTCAAATCTGATTTGCCAACAAGAACATATATATTTTTTGGGGGGTTGAATAAGCACATTGAAAAAAACTGCACAAACCTCATTGGCTCGCATTGAAAGTGAACAAGATTTGAGATATGTTGGGGGGGGGCACACATTGAGAACCACTGGAATACACTAACAATTTCAAAGACAGCAGATTTGGGGAATGAAGCAACTAATTGAACTGACCAGTATGAGGAGCACCATGGAATGCCTGCGCTCCAGGAAATCCATCCTGAAGTCCTTCTGCAGGATAACTATCTCTGTACGTCCTATATGAGGATGCTGTCGCTTCAGGGGAATTAAGGCGCAGGTCATGAACCTCATTCTGTGAGAGACGGAAAACAAAACAGAATTAGGTTAGGTTAGGTTACTTTTATTGTACCCGTAGGTAAATTTGTTTTACAGTGCAATGACTATGGCATCCAATACAAAAACACACAAACACAGAACACTCCACAACACATAGGGACAAATAAGTAAATACTCATACTGAGTAAAGTGCTCTCAAAACATTAAATGTGGTCTTTGTAAAAGAACCTAAAAAAGAACCTAAAAACAAACAACTTAAAAATAAATAAAAATAAAAAAATAAAAATAAAAAAAACCCCAATTTAAACTAAAAACAGATAAAAATCATAAAACCCTAGTACAACATTTCTGAGAACCACCTCTACACTTTGTTAATCATATTAATCGCATTTGGTACGAAGCTGCTCTTATATCTTTTCGTTCTACACCTTGGGACTTTATACCTCCTCGCAGACGGCAATAACTGAAACTCACTGTGCAGGGGGTGAGAGTCATCATCTAAGATTGAGAAGGCCATCCTTTGTAACTGTTTGGTATACAGGGATGCCACTCCTGGTTTAGACTCACCTATCAAACGACCAGACCATTTTACTATCTGGTCTAACTGATTTTTTGCCTTTATGGATATATGACCATACCATACTACAGTGGAGAAGGACAACACAGATTCAATAAAAGCATGATAAAACATTTTCATTATTGTTCGGTCAAGATTAAACACAGATAATTTCCTTAGGCAATACAAACGCTGGTGCCCCTTTTTGCACAGAGCCTCACAATTCTTTTCAAAATTCAGTTTCTCATCAATAATAGTCCCAAGGTATTTGTATGATTGTACATACTCTATTGTTTGGCCTTTAATTGAGGTAGGTTCACTTGGATGAGTACTTTTCCTAAAATCAATGATCATATCCTTGGTCTTTGATATATTAAGCTGTAAGTAAGATTCCTCACACCAATTGACAAAATCCTCAATAATTGGGCCATGTGAGGTCTCATTCTCCTTAAGTAAACTCAAAATAACTGAGTCATCCGCATACTTTATGATAATTCTGTTATCATACATGCTTTGACACATATTTGTATATAAAATAAATAAAAGTTGTTACAAGAATGTTACAAACCCTAAAATCTGAAACTTGTCTGTACCACTTTCACAAAGAGCTGCTGACCAGTTTTACATGGTTGAATTTAAAACCACTAGAAAAATGTACTGCTTTGTCAAAAACTCATTTTTGAAGGTTATTCTGGGCGGAGGTTTTAAATCTCTGTTGGGGGTACGCTTCGGGCTTTTGGTTCAAATGTACCAACTGTCCTTGAGTTCGGCGTTTAAATGCCGCCTCGAGTCCGGTACACCTTTGAAGATTAGGTAGGTTTAGTTAGTTTTGTTTATAGTTAGGAACTGAAGTCTCTCATTTTCATTGAAGGTGACACTTTGTTTGCTGTTTTCCGTGTCTGTGCTGTTTGTCATGCCTGCTAAGAGCATGAAGATGATGTGGGGAACGACTGGTGGTAAGTCTTCATCAATCTTGTAACAAGGCGGTGTTTGCAACAGGGATCCGCCTTTAGTAGTTCCTGTCGTAGGAAAAATGCATGACTCCCCTGACTGTCCTAACTTATTAGCCAAGGCCAAGAAAATTATATCAGACGAATGGGAAACTATTCTTAGTGATACTTTTATTTTTTCTGTGAATTCCTCTCAGCCAGAAAGTAATACTGTGTGCACTGGTACTGGAGATGAGATCCCTGTGTCTGGATTACAGTCTGTCATTGACAATGTGGAAAAGTCTGATTCCATCCCTGAAAGTCCTTTTGACTGTGATGACCATGTTAATGCTTATTCTTTATCTCCACGTTATAGTGTAACTCGAGATGAACTAATCAAAGAACAGCAGTGGGATTGCACCGTCCAAGATCTGTTTTCTTTGGTGAATGAATGAAGGAGGTGACCAGAACTCATTTCCTGTCTACTTTCTTAGAAACGGATTGCTCTGTAGGAAACAACCTATGCGTTCCGACATTTTACTAGATCCTAGGATCTAAATTGTGGTTCCTGTTACTTTTCGTCAAGCCATCCTGCAGCTATCTCATGAGGGTGTCGCTGGTCATATGGGATTTTGAGAAAAATCGATTGGCCTAGGGTCAAACGTGATGTGATTAACTAAATACAGTCCTGTCATACATGTCAAATGACCGGGAAGCCAAATCAGAAAATTCTGTTGGCTCCTTTACAGCCTATTGCTGCTGTCACAACTCCTTTTGAGCATTTGATTATTGATTGTGTTGGTCCTTTATTTATTTATTTATACAGGTAAGTTGACTGAGAACAAGTTCTCATTTACAGTCACACAAAATACAGCCAGGAATACAATGTACAGTAAGCAAAATAAGTTAAAAGAAATTAAAAAGAAAAGCCAAAACAATCACAAAAAACAAACACAGTCAGTAATAAAATGATCCTCAAGCAAACGTCTAAAATGCCGTAAAGGCACCAGTTCATCCAGTTTAAAATTACATTAAAATTCATTCCAAATGTGAGGGGCAAAATAACTAAAAGCTGATCTACCCAATTCAGAGGAGATCTTAGGGATCTGTAGTAATAGCCATCCCTGAGCTCTGGTCTGGTAGCCAGACCATCTAACTGTTCAATGTGGTTACACTTTATTTCGATAGTCCACTTTAGACATTCTACTAACTATAAGTAACTTTGCAACTACATGTCAACTAACTCTCAATAGAGTATTAGTAGACTGTAGTAGACTGTTAGGTTATGGTTAGGTGTTAGGGTTCGGGTTAGAAGAATAAGTTGACTTGTAGTTGCTAAGTTACTTATAGTCAGTAGAATATCTGTTGGGGAACCATCAAATTAAAGTGTTAGCAGATATCAAGCATGCAGCCGACTAATAATCTAATGAGAGTTAGTTGACATGTAGTTGCAAAGTTACTTATAGTTAGTAGAATGCCTAAAGTGGACTATCGAAATGAAGTGTTACCTTAAATGTGAATGAATAAAAGGTGGTAGTTTGTGCAAAAGTGCAAAATGCATTTCTCTACAAGATTTTAAGGACAGCCAATTTACTTTCTGGTAAAGTGTGCAATGATGGGTACTAAACCTGTCTCCCATAATAAAACGAATGGCACTATATGATATACAGCATCAAGAGGTTTTAGAACAGAAGCAGAGGCATGCATATAGATAGTGTCTCCATAATCAATGACAGGTGAAAAAGTGGATTCAACTATTTGTTTTCTATTATTTAGAGTCAAACAAGATTTGTTTCTATAAACAAAACCCACTCTAATTCTTAGTTTATTTACCAGCTCATCAACATGCATTTTAAAGGAGAGCCTGTCATCAATCCAGATCCCCGAATATTTAAAAACATGAACACGGTCAATGGAGGCACCATCCAATATGCAAATACATAAATCATCATTTATGTTGATTTCTGTTGTCTATTTGAAAAAAAAAAAGCATATACTTTGTTTTGCCTACATTAACTACCAGTTTCAATTCAAGCCTTCTGTATGGCTATAAAGGCAGATTGGAGCTCAAAAAGGGCCTGGTCAGCTGTAGGGGCAACAGCATAAATAACCATATCATCAGCATAGAGGTGAAGTTGACAGTTGTTTGTAGCAGAGCCAATATTGATGATATAAATAGAAAAAAAGAACCGGACCTAAAATCGAGCCCTGTGGAACGCCCTTCAAAAGATCAAGAAAACCTGATTTGACACAATCAGTGGAAACACACTGTGTTCTATTTGTTAAATAATTTTCAAACCATCTGCACACAGTGTCGAAAGCCTTAGACAGATCTATAAACAGGGCTGCACAATGCTTCTTTTTATCAATGCCACTTATAATGTCATCCAGTGCCAGAGTAGCAGCGGAGGTGGTGCTATGACCAGGTCTAAAGCCTGACTGATATGCATTCAAAATGCAATGTTCATCTAAAAAGGAGCGCAGCTGCAGGTTTACTATTTTCTCAAATATTTTCACAAGACATGGAAGCCTGAAAATGGGTCTATAATTGTTTAAATCCCTGGGATCACCACATTTAAAAAGTGGACGTACTAGGGCTGTCTTCCAAAGCTTAGGAATTGTTCCTGTTAAAATGGATAAGTTAAAAATGTGGGCAAGTGGCTCAGCAATAATAGTTGCAGCAAACTGCAAGAGACAGGGATTAAGATCATCTGCCCCAGTAG
The DNA here is from genome assembly GCF_965113295.1 of Leuciscus leuciscus. Taxonomy (NCBI): domain Eukaryota; kingdom Metazoa; phylum Chordata; class Actinopteri; order Cypriniformes; family Leuciscidae; genus Leuciscus; species Leuciscus leuciscus. The sequence goes on from NC_138731.1 coordinate 1,312,326, forward strand.
CAGTTTTTATATCAATAATTAAAAGAGCTTTAAAAACTTCCTCAGAGGTAACCCCCTGAAATGAGATGGGTTCACAACTTCATTTGACAAAATATTGGAAGAGAAAGCCGTTTCTCTTAACGTGGTACTAGCTTCACAATCAGTCCTTTCTGGGAGCACCACATCATTACAATTTCCACCCTCAAACAAATTACCAGCTGTAACAAAATGTTGATTGAACGCATTATACTTGTTTTGTACTTCATGAAGTATTTCATACTTCATACTTCAATTTTGTCATTTACAGTTTTAGAATGAAATGTAATTGTATTAGGCAGAGAGGAGTGGCTATTTTGTTTTAGGTATTTTATAGCTTTCCAGAATTTAGTCGGATCACCTTGACTGCTAACATTTTTATTTAAATAATAACTTGATTTTGCCTTTTTTTTTATAGAGATGGTGCACTTGTTTCTGAGTTGTTTAAATATCAGCCAGTCACCAGCCAGTCCAGTGTGTCTGGCTTTAGACCAGGCTTTATTTCTGTAGTTCTGTAGTGAACCATGGGTTTATCCTGTCTTTAGTTCTATATGTCCTCATAGGAGCATATTTTTTTCCACCACTGAATTAAAAATACTTTTAAATGTTTCAAAAGCCAATTCCACATCTGAAATATTAAAACCACTTGGTAAATCAGAATAATAAAGATCATGGAGAAACCCTTCATTATCTAGATTTTTTAAATTCCTTTTTGTAACGAGGCGGGGTTTGGTTTTAATTAATTTAGTGTTTCTAACACAGACTATGGTGGAGTGATCACTAAGGCCCATAGCAAAGACACCACTGTGAGGGTATTTATGAGGATTATTCGTAAGGATTAAATCTATCAGAGTTGATCTTAAAGGGTCTTTTAAATGAACTCGAGTAGGTTCCATGATCAATTGTGTCAAGTTCCTGTCAACCCAAGCTGTTCTAAAATACGCAGAAGAAGGGGATAACCAATTTAAATTAAGATCACCAAGTATCACAATCTCATTATTTAAAAAGGAGGTTAGCGATTCAAAAATCAAAGTGACTGCTTCCTGTTCAGCAGATTAAGGGCGATAAACTCCAACAACAGAGACAAACACATTATGAAAAATGTCTACATTAATAACAAGAAGCTCATATTGTTTAGGAACAGAAATACTAAAAGATTGTGTGGCCTTAACATCCTTATGTACAAACACACAGACGCCTCCACCCTTTTTTGCTCTATCACATCTAAAAACATTATAATCATTACCGTAAAACTTCAAATAATAGCCCAGGCTTTTATTTTCTCAAATCGCCAAACTGCACCGGCTTGTATTTGAGACAGGCGTCTATATGAGACAGGCCTTTAATTTAGTGTTGAGATGAGCATGACAGTAGGAGGTTACCAGATCTGTGTTTGTGTTTAAAAGATCAGTTAATGTCAGAATTAGCCTACTATATTTCTGAATGTCTAAAGGGGGTCGCAAACCAGACGAGAAGCACAGCGCCACGTCTTTAAAATTCGAACACATTATTCTCTGAGTGTACATTGTCTCAATTCGTCATTAATGTATATACTGACTTCACCTGTGCTGCAATATACATTCAGTTTTACATTCATTTACAGAAATCAGCTGCTTGAATGAAAACTGCTGATGTTATCAGATTTTCAGGAGAGATTCTCAATTCTTTCTGCTAACGGACGCTCTGAGGTAAAGTGAAGACTGCAGACCAAGCAATGATTGTATTTAACTGTACAGTACAATCATAACATAGTACAGGCATTATCTTAATTCCATAATATCCTTAAACATAACTACATTGCTGGCCATAAACTGACAAAGTGCGCGTCATGTGCGATTCCTCGAGTTGTCATAGAGGGTTTAGACGCGTTGCGCTTCTCGTACGGTGTGCGACCCCCTTTAGATTATTGGCAGCATAGAAAAACGAAACGATGTGACAGCCATGGGCTGAACAATACAAGTTACTGGTAATATCCATCGAGCCTATGAACTATTTTCCCGAAACACATCAACAAGATAGAACTAGATTAAAAAGTTTGTCGAGACACTTTAAGTTGGCTTGAGAAAATTTGGACCAGAAAGTTTGAAGTTTAAAGTAGTTTGAAGATTAAAGTAGTTTTTGAAGTTTAATTTAGTTTAAAGTTTAAAGTAGTTTGAAGTTTAAAGTAGTTTAAAGTTTGAAATAGTTTAAAGTTTAAAGTAAAAGGTGTTTCTAGTGCATATCGAGTAAACCCTGTAAAAAGGGAGTTTCTTCAGAAAGAGGTGGATTACTTACTTGCTCATAATTTAGAAGAACCCAGTTTTAGCTCTTGGACCTCTCCCTGTATTCTTGTAAGTAAACCTGATAATTCTTATCGTTTTTGCACTGACTACAGGAAGCTTAATACGCTGACAAAAACCCTTACCTAGAATTGATGATTGCGTGGATCGTGTTGGCTCTGCACAGTCTGACAGCAAATTCAACCCTTTGAAAGGCTATTAGCAAGTGCTCTTGACATCTCCTGCTAAGGAATTGTCTGCTTTTGTTACACCTGATAGGTCCCTGCAGTACACCATTATGCCTTTTGGGGTCAGAAATGCTCCCGCTACGTTTCAGCAGTTGGTAAATCGAGTACTGTCTGGGTTGTCAGGATGCGAGGTTTACTTAGACAATATTGTTTTGTTTAGTTCTTCCTGGTCCGAACATCTTGACCAGATTAAAGAACTTTTTGTACTTCTGGCCAAAGCCAAATTAACAATTAACCTTGCCAAGTGCGAGTTTAGAAAATCCACCGTGACATATTTGGGTAAGGTGGTTGGTCGGGGTTGTGTAAAACCAATCAACGCTAATGTTGATGCTATTGGTAGTTTCCCTACACCAGGGGTCTCCAACCTTTTTTCATTTGAGAGCTACTTTTTAAAAATGAAAGTGGACGAGAGCTACTCATGTAATACAATACTTAAATCTCTTAAATAATGTCTCATAACTCTCATATTAACAACTATCCAAACTGTTTTAGACCTAAAATAGTTTTTGTAGGCCTATATATGTCACCCTTAAATGTCAGAGAAAAGAACAGAATAAGAGATTTTTTTTAATAGAAAATTGCACTTTGCATATTATACTGTAAAAACATAATTATAGTTTCATGGTTATAGTGACAAAAATGATCACAGTTATCACAGAATCCTGTTCAAAAAGTACTAATACTACACAATGACATCAATTCACCAAGTTTTATGTCGAAAACCAGCAAATAACAAATGAAATTAGCATCAATATGCACTTTTTGTTTACATAAACATTAAAATAATAACATTAAAAATGATAGCCAGATTTTAAAAGAGTGTCTTCTTGCAACATGTTATCTACTACAAGTTCAAATAAAGTTTTGACAAAAAAAAAAAAGGTTTTATAAAAAGATAAACCTCACATATTTCAGCCTTTAAATCAAAAGTCAAAAAAGATAAATTACTGACATTTACAATGCACATTTAGCTTATCTTTTATTATTAATAGTAAGATTCGGTCCGATTTGCCCGTGGCGTCTTTCGTTACTATGCAACCAAGCACTGCGCTCTCCACAATGACAAAGAAGTTTTAGTAGCTAATGGATTTCCACCACCGAGAAACGCTTGCTGTAGCTCTGCTACAAGATTCATTTACGGAGAAGAGAAAAACACCTGTAGTGTTTGGGTGCACCCCCATCCTCCCTGTTGACGGAGCTTTCAATGTTGTTACGGAGAGGGTGAAGCTGATTGGTTGGTTCTTGTCATATGACCGCGGTGCGTTTGTGGCATTCTGAAAAGTTGCGATTTTTTTCATCTCGCTGGGCCTGGAAAAAATTAGCGCGTCGCTTCAATTATGAGCGCGCTTCCCGCGCGCCTACATTTTAACGAACTTGAGCGCAAAAGACGCGATATGTGAACGGCCTCTTGGCGAGCTACCTCCAATCAGGCCACGAGCTACTGGTAGCTCGCGAGCGACGTGTTGGAGACCCCTGCCCTACACCTAGTACCCATCGTGATCTCCGTCGATTCCTGGGAATGGTAGGTTACTATCGAGGGTTTTGTCAGAATTTTGCCAGTGTAGTTACTCCTTTGACTGATTTATTGAGTCCAAAGAAACCATTCAAGTGGTCAGAACAATGCCAGTGTACTTTTGATAATGCTAACGCCCTGTTAGCTAACGCTCCTGTACTCGTTACACCTGATTTTAAGAAACCGTTTCTCCTTGCAGTTGAATCCGGTGCTTATGGTGCTGGCGTGGTTCTTTTACAGTAAGATGCTGATGGAATGACAAAACCATTAATAAAACATAAAAATAAAATTCACAGTATTGAAGGTAAATTCCCATTTGTCTGTGGCAAAGCAAAAGCAAACACTGACTGATTCTGCTACAAGCGGTGGATGTGCGACTGACCTTCAAGGACTCGACCTGCTGGCACAGCATCTGCAAGAGGGACTTTTGGTCCTCGGCCCAGTGAGCAGGCGTTTTAGGCGAGAACTGGAGAGGGAAACAATAGTCAGGAACCATAACGCTCTGTAAACAACAAGCAAAGCTTCTGCAGAAGCACCAGTGCCATGACATACCATGGATCTTTTAGAAGGAGATGTGGCACTTCTGGATGGAGACGGAGTGGAGAACTTCACATGTGGCTCAGTGGGCTGACTGATTCTGGACGTCAGCGGATAGTCCACCTGATCTTTATCCCGCTCGCCATCATCTGCAAGCTGCTGGTTGACCTCGTTCAGCAAATCCATCACATTCTCTATAGATATAGGCAACTTAAAACACGAAGAGACAGAATTAAAGGACTAGTTCATTCAAAACTCAAGCTTTCCAGCAATCCTGAAGACCTTGATTAACTTCTTCAGGTGTGTTTGTTTAATGCTAGAGCTGAACTCTGCAGGACAGTGGCCCTCCAGCATCAGATTTGAGGAACCCTGGAGTAAAGTGAGCAGCACGAACATCAGAGGTGTTTAACATACCTTGTCCATGTCCTCTGGACTGGCCTGATAAATCTTTGTCAGGTATTTCCTGAACTGCAGGAGGAAGTTGATGCTCCTGTCCTGCGTCTCCTCCATCCCGTTTCCCGCCTCCTCCGACAGCCTCTGATAGATCTGACAACACGCATCCACAAACTCATCAGGTCAGGGTCATTCACAGACCGATGTTAATCACTTCACTTCTGAAGCTGAGCCAGTGTGACTGTCGTCCAGAGAAAGCACTGTTACCTTAGCAAGATGCCAGTTAGACGAGATGCTGTTGAGCTTCTCCAGCTTTGTGATGGCCTTGTCGGTGTTGCCATCGATGTCAAGCAGTGTGGCAGAGCTTATGGCGGCCTCTTCCTCATATACTCGCACTTGAGAAGGCTGAAGACAAAGAGACCATTAGAGACAAAACCACCATATGAAACAGAAGCAGGAAGAGAGTACATACCTGTATGTCTCTACTGTGAAAGTGCATGAACATCGGCTCCAGAGGTTCAGGAATGATACGTCTGTTTTGTATTTTCTCAAGCAAGGGAAGCACAACTTTCCAGTAGTGCACACTGCGGCCTGCATAGTGCTTCTGGTCATGGTAAGAGTTCACCCGTTCCCCCTGTCAAACACACACGCCAACGTCAGGACACACCTACTCAGTACTCTCACACTTTTGAAGTCATCAACACTACGAACAAAGTATGGGAATCAAACAGATGAAAACACTCTAATTCATCCAGCTCTGCTCATTCCCTCGACCAACTGCATGAGCTGCTTCCTGATGTTTACAGATGTACTATCTGAGAAACAATGTGCGCTTTATTACTGAGAGAGAGCATAATAACTGGCCTAATCAGAGGCATATTTACACATGCATGATGTCAGGTAAGAACAGAGGTGGGTTATGAAGTGTTCAGAGTATGACAGTGAACTCGCTTTCCTGTCACATCTTTACTTTAATGATAGTGACACTATTGTCTTCTGCAGAGACGCTTTTTTCGGAGTGAATATGTGCATTTTTAAAAATAAAATATTTTTTGCAAATAGTTTCAATGGATATTTTACAATAAATTATTTAGCCGTTTTGTTACTTTTTCTATATTCCCTTAAATCCTTTTAAATTAATTATTTCCTAAAAGAAAACAACCATTATCCCCTTAAAAACACTCATCAGACCGGAGCATCCCATAATTCCTGGCTCAGAACGAGCATCATGAGGACAGCTGTGAGCAGACGTACCACTTCATTGAGATGCTGAGCCCAGTGGATGAGCACCGCCGGCTGAAGGCCGTGTTTCTCTCCAGCGCGCAGCGTGCCGAGACCGCGCTGAACCATCATCCGCAGTTTAGCCAACGTCCCCGGCCTGTCACACACACACCAGAAAACACTCAGTCAGAGAGAGCCGTGTGTCAGGCCTTCACTCACAGCAGAGCAGTCACTCACAGCGCTCTCTTGTGGATCAGGCGGTAGACGGCGTCCCACCACTCGCGCTGCTTGGCGGACGACAGGAGCCTGATGATGTGCAGAGGCAAACACCGGGGCTGATGCGGCGAGGAGCACGAGGCCATCCATGCCGTCTCCTGTAGCTGCGTCTGACTGCTGAACACAACGCCACACAAGAACACCTGCAACACATCACATATACACAGAGTTACAGCTGAGGTGCTTCATCAGGTCCACTGAGATACTTCCACTTCCAGTCCTTTACGACAGTATGACAGCCAAGACTATAGTCCCAAACGTGCTGTGCTTATGGACTACAGCCCTAAGAAATACATTTGATTTCCTAAATTTCAACAATACGTCAATCTTCTAAAAATGCCATCAGCCAAACTGTTGAGCCAAACATGTATGTTAGGTAAAGCTTTACAGCATTATACAAACACAGGCATTAAATTACTGAAACTAAAAACACAGCATTTTAGAGAGGCTACATCACCTATAACAGCATCTAAAACAATCATCAGACATGAATGCATGTGCAAATGTGGGTGAATGTTTCCCCCGTGCCTCATTGAGGATGAGGAGGGGTGGCCCCACCTCCAGGTCGAGCAGGCAGATGGACTCGGGTGAGTATGTGTCTAGTTTGGAGGTCTCGAGCGTGAGGCGAGGGAAGAGCTGCTTGAGCCAGCGCTGCAGGCTCCATCAGCGCCCACTGCAGGCCGAGCCACGCCAGGTGCTGAAGATCGCCCGCGTGCAGCAGCACCGCACCTGTGTGAACACACACCCCGCCGTCAGCACTAGTGCTGTAACGGATCGCAGCGCTGTACGCATCACGCCCCACGGATCGACACGCATATGACCCGTGGATTATTGCAAAGTTTAACCATCAAAGAACAAAAGTTTATTATTTGCGTGTGTTTGTAAATCTTGTCAATTTAAACATTCATGCGCAAGTAGACAAAGACACGAAAGACAACTCAATTTAGATATCTGTAATATGTGCACACACCGAGAGAGGCGCATTTCAGAGAGCGTGCAAACAGAATTCAGTTCTCTTTTCCATCTCCTTGCACTTAGACACACATTCTTTCAAAATACCGGCCTCAGCGAGTATCCTCAAACACAGTCGGTCTTAAAGGGATGGTTCGGAGGTAATTTCAAACCCCGGGGGTTCGGATGTGTATCATTATTAGGGATGGGACGGTATGAAAATTTCATATCACGATTATAGTGACCAAAATTATCGTGATTATCAATATTATCACGGTTTTGTTAAAACGAGATGAAAGTGTTCAAAAAGAACTGATGCTCACACTAAAAACAGTTTAATATTTGAAAATCAACAAACAACAAATAAAACAAGCAGCTCTATGCACTTTTTTAAGCAAGATTATATTCTGTGGCATTTCCTTCCTTATAATGACCGGCGTCAATAGCAACGCATTATAACACAGCGCACATCCATGTATCGCAACGGACGCGCACGCGCTCTCTCGTTTCATTCAAATACAACTTGCTGTCTTGCGTCTCCGTTCTTGGGCGATTGTTTTGTACGCTGTACAAAATGGATTTATAAACAGGTAAGATTTAAAACATTAATCTCAATTCAATATGTCCCCGTAATTGTGTGGTAAAAAAAAAAAAAAAAAAAAAACATTGTAATAAGTGTACAATGATAGTCTTGTTTGAACTTGTTCGTTCGTCTTTGGCTCAAAGCCACTTGCTGCGAACTTTTCTTCGCGGAAGCTTCACGTTTATTTCAAGTGAGTGAGATAAAATATTTCAACTCAAAACAACATTTGGTGCCCAATTATTTCCCAGACGTAGTTTTTGGTAAGTTCACATGCCTTGCGTTCGCTATAAACAGTGGGTGATGGTCACACAAGAGGACTCGGCAGATTTGAAGTGTTTCCCCCCTATTGTAGTGACCATCCTCGATTAAGTTTCACTCAGGACTTTTGTAAAAGCCAAAATATGACCTCACCTCAGATTTGGTCCTCTTAAAACGCTGAAAAATCTCCCTAGTACGGTCACTGCCTTTCGCCATTCCTTCTCGAATAAAAAAAACAACATTGCGCGCTGCGCCTGCGTCAGACTGCTGCTGGCTGGACAGGATTTACAGTGAGTTATTAAAATCGCGATAATCAAACACGGTTTTAATGATAATTAAATGTTGAACGATAATACTAACCGTCAGTACATTTTATCGTGGTTTATAGTGAAACCGGTAATCGTCCCATCCCTAATCATTATCTTGGATCCGTGCATTCGCTCTTAAAGGTTTAATTGACCCAAAAAATAAAATTCTATGATCATTTACTCCCCCTCATGTCGTTTGAAACCAAAAAATATTTTCTTCATCATTAATATCTTCCGTGTAACACGTGAATGAACCTCATTGGTTCTTGCAGAAGCTTAAACGTGCTGCGTAAAGAGAATGAACCTCACTGGTTCTTGCCGAAGCTCAAACGTGCTGCGTAAAGAGAATTAACCTCGTCGGTTCTTGCCGAAGCTCAAACGTGCTGCATAACACGAGAAAGAACCTCATTGGTTCTTGCAGAAGCTTAAAAGTGCTGCGTTACACAAGAATGAACTTCATTGGTTCTTGCTGAAGCTCAAACGTGCTCCGTAACACGAGAATTAACCTGATGCATATCACGAGAATGAACCTCATTAATTCTTGCTGAAGCTCAAACGTACTGCGTAAAACGAGAAAGAACCTTGACGGTTCTTGCTGAAGCTCAAACGTGCTGCATAACACAAGAATGAGCCTCACTGGTTCTTGCCAAAGAACAAACGTGCTGCGTAACACTCGAGATTGAACCTCGCCAGCCGCCCGACCGACCCTGGCCCATTTTGGGGGTACTGATCCCCCAAGGGGCCTGGGCGGGAGCCCACTGAAGTTTGGGGCCCCCAAAAGCAGTTCAGTCTTTCCCCACAAGGTGGCACAAAGCTGTCCAACTCCAGGATTATGACAGTTGCCTTCATTTACATGGGGGGTGGACACTTTTTCATCCCATGAAACCCACTTTTTGTACCACTTACCCACTAAATTGGCCAAATGACCCCTTGACCACCACTGCCCAGCCCCAGCCCCATTCAATGAGATGCAAATGGCATATGTGTCCAGTTGCAATGTATTGAATGGGGATCACTTTAATGGGTTAGTGGGATGATTGTGCTCGACACGGCTCTGCGGGGATTAACTCTCTGGGGTCTAAGGTTTTTTGGGGTCCTTGAGATGTTCTGACATGCCCTGACATTTGTGCTTTTTTCAGTTGCTTATAAACATATTAATGGCAAAGGTATAATTACACTCTATTTAGCACAAACAGGGCTACCATAATATGTGAGCAACATGTATGTACATGTTTGTATTTTTGAGAGAATAATGTTTATGCATGGTTATTTAAAAAACAAAAAATAAAAGTTTCTGAAATAAGGCCACAAAACACATACTAAATATGTGTCCACAAGACTTTTGACTAATGGATGTTGTCGCCTAGAGTTTTTGCTTCAAAATGATCAGAAAATCATCCTGCCTAATCATTCACATAAAACAATACATTGATTTAAATTTTGTAAGACACTTTTTGTTTGGAAAGGCAATATGCGAGGGGGTGTGAATGATCATGAATAATGCTGTGATTAACACCTGAAAAGAAAATGATTGCATAATAACCTTTCATTCAGGTGTGTCACTGAGAGGGTACCACAAGAAAGAATGTGAGGACAAAAGGAGTATATACATACATATATTCTACAGAATTGGTTCAAAGTTAGAGTTGGAAACATCTTGAAAAAGATTGTCTTTTTCCCACAAATTTTGTATGCATGCAAATTGTATAATATCCAAGGTAAACATTTCTAGTAATTGTGCAACACAATAAAAAAATTATTTAATGAGAAGGCTTATACCTATTAAGATTTTGTTGTTTTACCTTGTAAATATATATTTAGCTATTTTATTAAAAAGTTTACAATTACAACAATTACAATTTTAACAATATTTCAAGTGTAATCTTTCTTTGTAAAAAGTATATATTTTATCATACATATTTCAAAGTTAAGGATTCATTAGTTTGAATATTGGAACAAAATCTACAATAACAACTTATAATAATTCGATAATTCAATATACCTACTTTATTTTTGACAAAACATCCCATACTATATATTTAATATATTAACAGAATTTGGCAATTGAGAAATATTGAGGCTAATAATTTAAAACGCAGTGCAGCTGCACAGTGAACACAGCAGAGCGTCTAGCTCGCCCATTGGCTGTGCTACGGCAACTGCACATCCTATGGCCAAGTGCCTCTGATGCGCGACCCAATCGCGCAACAAAATTTTGTTGTTACAAAAGCTGATCCAAGATGGCACCGTGTGTGGCATGCCGCTTGCCTCTGCTGAGGCTTGTGTTGATTATTTTTCTTATATTATTAATTACGCAAAATGTGTCACCGCTGCTGGTGTATGATCGCCTGACTCTCTTAACTATTGGAAATTCGGATTATATTTCTTCTGTTTACGGTTCTGACGAACATGCAAAGACCTTACCGCCCTTTCTTGAATCTATACCGGCTTTTCTACAGCGTCAACCTGGCTTTCCACCTCGAAACAGTAAAAATAAAAATCGTCGTAGGGGACGAGGAAAGAGAGGCGGAGTTCGTGTCAGGTTTCGAGCCTACCTGGATTCAATCTCTGCTTGCGATCAGGATCATTCCTGGGGATGGCTTCCAGCGGAGTTTGCCGGCTACAAGGGACGGAAATCGCTGGCATATTGTTATCGGTGGCTTCAGCCTACTATGGATACTATGGATCTGTCTGACTCTGGATGCCTGTTCCCTCGCTGCCGGTCGGTGAGACTTTTTGAACGTGGTTGTGTGCTCGGGAATCTCCGCCCGCTTAGCCGGGCAACACAAAATACTGAACCGTGTCTGATTCGTATGGCTCTGGTCAACACCAGATCGGTCACGAATAAGACTTTTATCCTTAATGACTACTTCACAACAAATGATCTTGACTTTTTTATGCTGACCGAAACTTGGCTGAAACCTGGGGAGAGTAGTACTTTCACGGAGCTCCTCCCACCCGGTTGCTCTTTTTTTTTAATACCCCGCGAGTTTCAGGTCGAGGTGGTGGTTTGGTTTCTCTTTTTAAAGATGTGTATAGATGTAGATTATTACCTGCTTACTGTTACGCCAGTTTTGAGGTACAGTCACTAGTGGTTGACCTAAATTCACCTGTTTTATTTGCTGTTATTTATCGTCCACCAAAACCTAACAAAGATTTTATTTGTGAGTTTTCTGAGTTTTTAGCTGATGTTGTTTCAAAATTTGATAAACTTCTGATCTGTGGGGACTTCAACATTCATGTTTGCTGCCCTTTAAATTCTTTTGCTAATGATTTTAAAAATCTGTTAAACTCTTTTGGCCTCAATCAGTGTGTAGATGGGCAAACACATAATCTTGGCCATACTTTGGATCTTATTATTTCTGTTGGTCTTTCAGTTTCAGTCACTGAAATATCTGAATCAGGCTTTTCGGATCATTTCCCCATCAAATTTGGGATTACTGTCCCACAACCTCCTAAATTTGTACCTATAGTTTCTAAGCGTCGCTATTTCACATCTTCCTCAGCTGGAGAGTTTGTTTCAATGTATTTGGGCTCTCAGTTTTATGCTAATAATGATATGGTTCTTCCATCTTCCTCAGATGACATGCTTTCTGCGTTTTATTCTACAACTACCAGAATCCTTGATTCTGTTGCCCCTTACCGGTTTAAGTCTTTTAAAGCTAAACCGGACCCTTGGTTAAACGATGACACAAGAGCCAAAAGGCAACATTGTAGACAAGCTGAAAGGAGATGGAAGAAGGATAAATTGCAGGTTTCTTTGGGAATGTTAAGGGATAGTCTTGTTGAGTATCAAAGGGCAGTAAAGGTGGCAAAGATGGACTATCTCGCATCGGTCATAGAAAATAGCTGCCATAAACCTAAGGTCTTATTTAACACTATTAGCTCTGTTTTAAATCCATGTAATTTAGCTTTGACACAGGCTTCAACCAGTATGTGTGAGAAGTTTTTATCTTACTTTATTGATAAAGTAGCTTCAGTTAGGCAAAATGTCAGTATCGATCTTAGTGTGGTTGTACCTGCTGATCCTTTTTATACTCAGCTGTTTTAGGAGATTTTAAACCTATCTCATTGTTGTTGCTTTCTCAGGTAGTACAACTCATGAAATCTACAAATTGCATTTTAGATATTGTTCCCGCCTGGATGCTCAAAGAGGTTTTTAGTATTATTGGGCCGAGTTTACTTGCGTTCTTTAATTTTTGTCTTAGTTCAGGTTCTGTCCCGGATGCGTTCAAACATGCCGTGGTCAGACCCCTGATTAAAAAACCTAATCTCGATCATAATGTTTTGTCGAATTTTAGACCAGTCTCACATCTGTCTTTTATGTCGAAGGTATTAGAAAAACTTGTTTTTAATCAATTACAAGATTTCTTACAACAGAATTTTATTTTTGAGAAATTTCAATCTTGTTTTAGAACACGTCATAGCACTGAGTCTGCACTGTTAAGGGTTCAAAATGATCTAGCACTGTCTGTAGATTCAGGAAACCCTATGGTGTTAGTGCTTCTTGACTTAACGGCAGCTTTTGACACTGTGGACCATTCAATTCTTCTTGCACGTCTTGAGCACTGTGTAGGCATTCAAGGCTCTGCACTTAAATGGTTCACCTCCTATTTGACAAATAGGAGTTTCTCTGTCAGCATAGGAGATTACTCATCATCATCTGCTCCCCTTTACTGTGGCGTGCCTCAAGGTTCAATTCTGGGCCCCACACTGTTTTCTTTATATATGTTGCCACTAGGGGCTATAATAAATGAGCATAATTTTTCATTTCACTGCTATGCAGATGATCTGCAGATTTATCTCCCTATGAAATCAAATGACAGTACCGCTTTAAACCGCTTGCAAAATTGCATTAACCATATCAAGCAGTGGCTTTCTCAAAATTTCCTTACGTTAAATGATGACAAGACTGAATGTATTGTCTTCAATACAAAATTCGGATCAGTAAATTCGAATTTAAGTTTGGGAGCTTTGACTTCATGCGCCAAGCAATCTGTGAGAAATTTGGGCGTGACTTTTGACTGCAGCATGAAATTTGAAAAACAGATTAGCAATGTGGTAAAAACAGGTTTTTTCCAACTCCGTCTGTTGAGTAAAGTAAAGCCTTTTCTTAGCAGCTGTGATTTGGAAAAAGCGGTGCATGCCTTTATTAGTTCGAGGCTTGATTATTGCAATGCTCTTTATGTCGGTCTGAGTCAAACATCCCTTTCACGCCTGCAACTTGTACAAAATGCTGCTGCACGCTTTTTAACAAGTACACCTAGAAGAGCACATATTACTCCAGTCTTATTTACTTTGCACTGGCTTCCAGTGCGTTTTAGAATTGATTTTAAGATTTTATTGTTTGTTTTTAAAGCTCTGAATGGGTTAGCCCCCGAGTACTTATCTGAGCTTTTAACTTTGGGTGGACAAAATCGGCGGCTGCGGTCTTCGGATCAACGAATTTTACAGGTTCCTAAGTCGAGGTATACAAAGTGGGGCGATAGGGCCTTTGCTGTAGCTGGCCCTAAACTTTGGAACAAGCTCCCACCTGACATGCGTACTACAACAGATGTTGTCCTTTTTAAAGCAAAACTTAAAACTTATTTGTTTAAAAAGGCTTTTGATATGCAGTAGCTGTGTAACATTTATGCTTCATGTTTTCTTTTAATATTGTTCTTTTTCTTTTAATAATGTTGTGTAGTGTTGGATGTTGCGATATTTGCACTATGTGAAGCACTTTGGACTCCTGGTGGCTGCTGTAAAGTGCTATAGAAATAAAGTTTGATTTGATTTGATTTGAATCAAGTGATGTAGCGAATTAGATCAAATGAGGGGAATATATAATTAATAATTAATCATACTGGTTATGATCAATTATTACCTACACATTTTAAATCACCCAAAAAGGAATACATAGCCCATGTATTGGTATCTATATATAGATATTTAACTACAAAGAATTGTAATAAATTATGAATATACAGATATGCTATAGATCAAATTTCAGAATAACTTTTTACAGAATTAATTTCACATCGAATAATCCATTCGTCCACCGAAGGATTATTCTTCTTATAAACTCTTAAGAAAGGTTATTCTTCAGGTCATGAAGAATAACTTTCTGTTCTATAAGATTACTAGCCAAAGTACTCATCAATATAAAGCTTGTAGATTAAGGTCCCACATTTAAGAGGCTTTGTTCAGTGAGCAGCAGGCAGAGACAATCAAGCGTATAATGGGTTTTAATAAATTAAACTATAAAAATATACGACTACATTTAAACAAAGACTATATATAAACAGAATAACGAAAGTAAACAAAGAAGTGGCAGGTCTCGAGCGAGCGGCAGGTCTCGTCTCCTTCGGCAGATCGGACGAAGAACAAAACGACAGCCTCTCCATTGCTGCGTCTGAGGAAGAGTGGTCGGGCTCGGTTGACCCCGCCCTCTCACAGTCTGGTGCTAGCGCTGCTGCTACCAGAACTAATTCGGACGCCGATATGCTGCGCATCCTCACTACGGCCGTTTCAGACCTTGGTCTCGAATGGGCCTCGCCTGAGGAGCCACCTAGGAGCCGGCTGGATGGATGGTTTTTGCCAGGGCGCCAGCAGGCCCCCCATCACAAGCTAGCCCCTTTCTTCCCTGAGGTCCACGATGAACTTACTTCCGTTACACTCTCCTCTGTTGACGGCGCAGTGGAAAAAGGTTATGAGAAGCTGCCACCGCTCGAGGAAGCAGTCACCGCCCATCTATGCCCGCCCACTGCTGTTGGCTGGAGATCTAGAGCAGTACACCCCTCAAAGCCCTGCCGAAACACTTCAGCCCTCGCTGGACGCGCCTTCTCTGCTTCCAGTCAGGCTGCATTGGCTCTGCACACCATGGCGGTGTTGCAGGTGTTTCAGGCCAAGCTTCTCCAGACAATGGACGAGTCTTGCCCAAACCGAGGCGTTCCGTGACCTGCGCAGCGCCACAGACCTAGCGCTGCGCGTTACAAAGGCTATTGCCCAAGCGATCGGCAGAGGTATGGCTAACCTCGTAGTGCTCGAGCGCCACCTTTGGCTGAACCTCACGGACATAAAAGAGGCAGATAAAACGGCTTACCTCGACTCACCTATCTCCAGCACCGGTCTCTTTGGTCCGGCTGTGAAGGGTTTTCTGAGAGATTCACACAGGCACAGAAGTCTTCACAAGCTATGACACACTTCTTGCCTAAGCGATCCAGCTCTGCCTCGAGCCGCCACAAGAGCCCGCCGCCTCCTCTGCAAGCGAAACCAGTGCCTCAGGTCTCTCAGCCCTGCCCTGGGGCTGATACCCGTCATCGCTCAAGATCAGCTAAGCGCTACCCGCTGCCCCCACGTTGTGTTGGACCCTGAGCCGCCGAAGCCCTCCTAGCCACAGGAGGAAAGAGAGAGGGTCAGAGTCTCGCTCTAGCCGGACCGCCCTCGAAAAGACCTCATCTAAATCTCACAGCTCCCTGTTCAGCTCAGGCGGCTGGAGATTTTTATACTCTAGACAATGGGTCCGTTGCACTACATGCGCCCCTACAAACAAACGCTGTTTTCACAGCGGCCCAAATAAAGCACAAAATGAGTATGTTTCACACACACAACACCCGGGTAATCGGTCCCCCTTCACTAAAATGTGCACAAAACACAACACAAGGGTATTAGGTCCCCCTATGCTAGGCGGCCTAGCCCTAATGTATATTCAAACCCTAGCCACAAGGGCCCAGGCCTGGCAAGCCATCCCCGGAGTGTCGAACTGGGTTTTGAACATTATAACGCAAGGCTACTCGCTCCAATTCGCTCACAGACCCCTGCGGTTTCAGGCGGTCGTCAAGACCTCGGTGAGAAGCAACGTGGCTCACGCGCTTTGCACAGAAGTACAACATCTGCTAACTAAAGGGGCGATAGAATTAGTGCCCCCCCTCGCTGAGCCGGTCAGGGTTTTACAGCCGTTACTTCCTTGTACCAAGAAGGACGGTGGCACCCGCCCCATTTTAGATCTGAGACATCTGAACAAAGCTCTCATGAGACGGTCGTTAAGAATGATAACTACCAAACAAATCCTCGCACAGGTTCACCCGGGGGGATTGTTTTTTTTTTACTGTGAATCTGAAATATGCTTACTTTCACATTCAGATAACGCCCAATCACAGGCCATTCTTGAGATTCGCCTTCGAGGGGCAGGTTTATCAATACACGGTCCTACCGTTCGGTCTGTCCCTAGCACCTCATACTTTCACGAAGTGCATGGACGCAGCGCTTTCTCCCCTGAGGCAACAGGGAGTGCGCGTGCTGAACTATCTCAATGATTGGCTCATTATGTCTCAGTCGAAGACCAAATTATTCACACACAGATCCATGCTCCTCAACCATTTGGAATGTCTGGGGCTCAGGGTCAATTTTTCCAAGAGCAAACTGTTACCCAACCAGAACGTAATCTTTCAGGGCACAGTTATCGACTCTACAATGATGAGAGCGTGGCTCACACCAGAGCGCGCTCTCTTTATCCAACAGCTGATAGCCTCCAGGGTAGGTGCACGCACGCCCCTCAGGAAGTTTCAGAGGCTTCTCGGTCTCATGGCCGCTGCATCGTCAGTACTCCAGCTAGGATTACTGCATATGCGCCCCCTTCAGCACTGGCTAAAGCGCCGTGTACCAGCCCATGCGTGGCGGTCAGTACGCCTGCACATTGCGGTGAACCAGCGCTGCATCAGAGCTCTGGTTCCCTGGAAAGCCCAGAACTGGTACCAGTCGGACGTACTTATGGGTGTGACCTCCAGGAGGAGAGTAATTTTCAACCAGGTTTGGGGAGCGCTGTGCGTGGGCAAATCTGTCTCCGGCCTCTGATTGAGCCCGGAGAAGAGCTAACATATCAACTATCTGGAAATGAGAGTAGTTTGGTTGGCCCTGAACACATTTCTGCCAGACCTCAGGGGACACCATGTCTACGAACACCCGGACATATAATCGACAGGAACTTTTAAAGACTGGGACACTGTATGGTGAATTAGCTCTAAGCAAGACTTACAGCTTTGAACATCTACCATCGGAGATCACACGATCAGCGGGGAGCCAGTGGATTATTACACCGGGAGGCAGACGCAGGAGGCGGCGCAGAGACCGACGACAGAAGCGCGGCTGCAGAGCAGGGATTATGGTCCGGCTAAAGAGGGCACCACACAGGCCCGCGCGCTACTCAGCCTTCTTGTGTCCAACGCCAGATCACTATGCAACAAGATGGATGAGCTGGCGATGATCATCGAGGCAAACAGATATGCTAAAGACTGGTCGCTGGTAGTGATCACAGAGATGTGGCTGCACTCTGGGATTCCGGACGAAGCTATCATGCTAGCGGGCTGTACAGCACACCGGGCCGACAGAACCGGCAACTCCAGAAAGAGCAAAGGAGGGGGGCTCTGCATCTACTATAATAACAGCTGGAGCACCGATGCCACAGTGACTGAAAGACACTGCTCACCAGACCTGAAGTTTGTCACACTGAGATGCCGACCCTTCTACCTGCCGCGTGAGTTCATGGTTGTTTTTGTCACAGGTGTTTACATTCCACCCAGTGCTAATGCTAGTGTAGCTGTGGATATCTTGCAAACTAGTGTGAAAAAACTCCAGTCCACCCACCCAGATGGGATCTTTATTGTGGCAGGGGACTTTAATCATGCTAACCTGCGTACTGTCCTTCCCAAATTTTACCAGCATGTAACATGTCCAACCAGAGGTGATAAAACTCTGGACCATGTTTACAGTAACATCAGAGGGGCATACAAGATCTCCGCTCATCCCCATTTAGGGCAGTCTGACCACCTGACCCTCTTTCTCACACCAGCGTACAGACATGTGTTTAAGAGATCTGAGCACACAGTGAAACTAACAAAACTGTGGCCTGCTACTGCGATTCCACAACTGCAAGACTGTTTTGAGTGCACTGACTGGGCACTTTTCTCACAGCAGAGTCTTGAGGGTTACACCTGCACTGTTCTGCACTATATTAAGACCTGCATTGACAACGTCACTGTCGAGAGGTCAAATGCTATCAAAACAACAAACCATGGATGAGGTCAAGCTGCTGCTGAAAAACCGTGATAAAGCCTTTAGGGCCGGGGACATGGAATTATACAGCACCGCCAGATCCAAATTAAAGACAGGCATCAAGGAAGCAAAAGTGGCCTACAGGAGGAAGATCGAGGGGCACTTTAACGGGGGAGATGCGAAGTGTCGGTGGTACTCTCCTTCCTGCAAGAGCTTTTGGATGCGGGTCGCTCCCCATCCACGCTCAAAGTGTATGTGGCAGCCATAGCAGCTTACCATGCTCCTGTGGCTGGCCAGTCAATGGGGAGAAACAACCTCATTGTTCGTTTCCTTAAAGGAGCCAGGAGGATGACCCCCCCTCTCAGCCAATGGGCGAGCAAGACGCTCTGCTGTGTTCACTGTGCAGCTGCACTGCGTTTTAAATTATTAACTTCAATATTTCTCGAGGAAAGGAGTTTCTCCACTGCGTATTAGCTATGCAATACTTGTTCTCTTACTCTCAGGGAACCGAGGTTACGTCAGTAACCAAGAACGTTTTTTTCCCCATATTTCTTAAGTCTGTATGACCATAAATGACAGAGTATTTTAAGCCTATTTTGCTGCCATGTGAAAAAAAAAAAAAAAAAAAAAAAAAAATCGAGCCCAGAACCCCAGAGGGTTAATAAAGGCCTTCTGAAGTGAAGCGATGCATTTGTGTAAGAAAAAGATCCATATTTAAAACTTTTCGACTAAAATAACTAGCTTCCGGCATACGGCCGTATGCATTGATTTAACCCTTGAACTTGACGCACAATGTAATGATGGCAATTGACGCCTCTCGCGGTTCAAACAAACAGGGCTGGGCAACCGTGTTCGTCATTATGTTGTGGCCACTGACCCCCCAAACTGATTGGGGAGTCAGCGGCCAGCGGGGGTTCAAGGGGTCATTCAGCCACTTTAACCCACTAAATGTGCTTCCTCAAGAACCAATGAGGTTCATTCTCATGTTATGCAGCACGCTTGAGCTTTGGCAAGAACCAATGAGGTTCATCCTTGGGTTACAGAGCACGTTTGAGCTTCAGCAAAAAACAATGAGGTTCATTCTCGTGTTACACAGAACGTTTAAGCTTCAGCAAGAACCAATAAGGGGCATTATGTTATGCAGCCCGTTTGAGCTTGCACAAGCTTATTGGTTCTTGCTGAAGCTCAAACGTGCTGCGTAACACGAGAATGAACCTCATTGGTTCTTCCTGAAGCACAAACGTCCTGCGTAACACAAGAATGAACCTTATTGGCTCTTGCTGAGGCTCAAACGTGCTGCATAACACGAGAATGAACCTCATTGGTTCGTCAAAGTGGTAGTTGTGAGGACTGTCAATGGAGGGACAAAAATCTCTGACTTAATTTAAAACATCTTAATTTGTGTTTAGAAGAGAAATGAAAGTCTTACAGGTTTGAAATGACATGAGGGTGAGTAAATGATGACAGAATTTTCATTTTTGGTTGAACTAAACCTTTAAAGTAACAGCAGCCAATAAATACCTGCTGTCAATGTTAATCAAACAACAAAACACAGCTTAAACAAAAATCTACATTTATACAGTTATTTTACTTAATACTAATACTAATTTTACTAATACTTTATTTCTCCTATCTTTGGTCTATCTTTTACTTGTTATTTTTTATTACTGACTGTTCACTTGCTTTAATAATGTTCTAATATTATAGTTTTTGCTGTGCTATCAAAGTACCTAAGTGCTCTTTACATAATAAACAGAAAGCAAAGTTATCTCCCCCTTTTTTGCTTATCTGAAAAATTCTCTGATCTGTAACTCAAAAACCATAAAATAATCATTTTATGGTTTTTGAGTTACAGATCAGAGAATTTTTCAGCAGCACTAGACCGGACTGGATCTAGAGCAGGGGTGGGCAAACTACGGCCCGCGGGCCACATACGGCCCGTTAGGCTGTTTAATCCGGCCCGTCGATTATTTCAAAAATTGTCTTAAGATCGCATTCATTTTGCCTTTTTCTTGCAATACTTTGCGTTGCATATATTTGACAATC
Organism: Leuciscus leuciscus; assembly: GCF_965113295.1. Lineage (NCBI taxonomy): Eukaryota > Metazoa > Chordata > Actinopteri > Cypriniformes > Leuciscidae > Leuciscus > Leuciscus leuciscus. The sequence goes on from NC_138731.1 coordinate 1,332,965, forward strand.
GGAATATCAGATATTTCATACCATAGCTAACAAATGTAAAAAAGGAAAAATGACATAAAAGCAGATCATCATTCATTCAGCTCTGTTGTGGCTGCGGAGTGTCACGTAACAAGCGATGACGCGTCACCATGGAAACCAAAGTACAAACGGTCGCTTTGAAGCACTCACGCTGAGGATTCAGCCGAAATATCTTACATTTACGAGTGAAATTAATAATGAGTGGATCAAAGAAAAGAAAAGTGGACAGTGAATGCCAAGTTTTTAATAAGGAGTGGACAGCTAAATATTTTTTCACCGAAGTCCGATCAAAGGCCGTATGTCTTATTTGCCAAGAGACCATTGCAGTTTTCAAAGAATACAACATCAGCCGCCACTTTTCCACCAAGCATGCTAACCATGTTAGCAACCAGTCAGAGCAAGAAAGGAAGGCTACTGCTCAGAGGTTAGCAGCCAATTTACAGGCTCAGCAAAATATTTTTCTTCGACAAGCTACTATTCAGGAGTCAAGTACCAAGGCAAGTTATTTGCTGGCATTCAAATTAGCAAAGGCCAGCAAGCCTTTCTCCGAAGGGGAGTTTTTGAAAGAATGCATGGTAGAGACTGCGAGTCTCTTGTGTCCAGAGAGCAAAAACAAATTTGAACAAATTAGTTTATCACGCAAAACAGTGACCCGCCGTATACAACTAATTGACGAAGATTTGACCAGCGACTTGAACAAAAAAGCCGAGTCATTTAAGTTCTATTCGTTAGCACTGGACGAAAGTAACGACATAAAAGACACAGCGCAGCTCTTAATTTTTATCAGAGGGATTGATGATCATTTTGAGATCACGGAGGAGTTTTTGGCCATGGAGTCCATAAAGGGGACAACACGAGGAGTGGACCTGTATGACAGCTTGACTGGAGTCATCGGGAGACTGAAGTTACCATGGAGTAAACTTGTGAATGTCACCACAGATGGATCGCCAAATTTAACAGGAAAAAACGTCGGGCTGCTGAAAAGAATCCAGGATAAGGTGAAAGAGGAAAACCCTGAGTTGGATATAATTTTCCTGCACTGCATAATCCATCAGGAAGTTCTGTGCAAGTCTGTATTGCAGCTTGATCATGTAGTGAAGGTAGTCGTAAAGCTCATTAACTTCATTTGCGCAAGAGGACTTAACCACCGTCAATTCATTCAATTCCTTGAAGAAACTGATGCTGATCACCAGGACTTACTGTGCCACTCTAATGTCCAGTGGTTAAGTTTGGGGAAAGCATGTCAACGAGTGTGGGAGCTCAAAGGGGAGATAAGCTCATTTTTGGAGTTAATGGGGAAGGCTGACGATTTTCCTGAGCTGAGCGACACCGACTGGCTTTGTGATTTTGCGTTCGCTGTTGACATATTGGCACACATGAATGTGCTGAACGAGAAGCTGCAAGGGAAAGATCAATTTGTGCATGAAATGCATACAAATGTGAAAGCCTTCAAAACCAAACTGACTTTATTCTCAAGGCAAATTTCAAACAACACATTCACTCATTTCCCCACACTAGCGACGCTGAAAGAGGCCTCTCAACATGCGAAGAAATACAGCAAATCACTGGATGTCCTGCACAGAGAATTTTGCCGTCGATTCTCTGATTTTGAAAAAATTGAGAAGTCACTTCAGCTGGTGTCATGTCCCCTGTTCACTGGACTCTGAAACAGCGCCGCAGGAGTTGCAATTGGAATTGATAGATCTGCAGTGTGACTCTGTCTTAAAGGAGAGGTTCGACTCCTTGAACGTGGATAAGTTTTATGCTTCACTCAACGAAACCAAGTTTCCAAACATCCGGTAGTTGGCACAGAAGATGCTGGTGTTGTTTGGCTCTACTTACGTGTGTGAGCAGACGTTCAGCATGATGAACATCAACAAAGCACGCCACAGATCCCAGTTAACTGATGATCACCTGAGATCGGTCCTGAGAATTGCCACAACTAAACTGACACCAAACTTCGATGCGCTGGCAAAAAAGGGTGATCAACAACACTGTTCTCATTGAAACTGAATAAGGTAGGTAGGTAGTCTAATCTTTACCTTTTAGGTATTGAGTTTCATATGTAATTTATATTAGTTCATCATATACTGTAACTTAACTAATATCCCAGCAAACACAGAACGTTGCACACGATTGAATAATTGACATTTCAGCACTCCTTGAACAGACAGCGACTTAAGCGTATAGGCTTGTTGCACGTTAATGTTTTTTCCTTTTTTGGAAACTCACAGAGAAAAAAAAATGTTTGGTAACCGCTTGCACACCTGAATAGTTTTTTCTTTTGATTTGTCTGCTATTTAGTTTCTTTGCTCCTCTGGATTTGTGGATGTATCCTGACTGATTCCGTTTACCGACCTTTATCGCCCGGCTTTCGACTACGCTCCCCTGTCTGCCACGTGAACCCGGTTTTGTTCATTAAATGTTCTGATCTGCCTTTGCTTTTTATGTTTTATTTTATTATACTTAAAATAAATTTGTATATTCGTTTATTTCGTTTTTTTCCACAAATGTATGACTTTTGGAAGTGCAAATTGATTGCCACATATGCAGTTTTAATAAAGTTGAATTAACGTAACCTTCTGTCATTTTTACTCTTCTAAGTGTACACTTGCAGGTGTTTTGTTTCTAATTTACTGTTAGGCCCATTAAATAATAATAAGGATAAACAATATTTAAAAAGTATATGCTATAATTATCTAACATCTGACTAATTCAAAATTAACCTCAAAACATAACATGCTAAATGGGAGATATCTAGCATAAAAAATGTATTGTCAGAATGTCGTCTCTCAGTTGTTGAATTTCATCAGAATCAGAATCAGAATCAGAATCAGAAAGAGCTTTATTGCCAAGTATGCTTGCGCATACGAGGAATTTGTCTTGGTGACAGTAGCTTCCAGTACACATACAATATAAAGTGACAAGACAAGTGACAAGTAACATAGGTATAAATAAAATAAAAAAATAGAAAAAATTAAAATAAAATAAAAATAAAAGATTATAAATTATAAATATATATAAAGTTATAAGGTGCTATAATGAAATGTCTGAGGGAAGTATTGCACATGTTTGTTCCACAGTAGGGGAACATTTAAGTGTTCATGAGGTAGATGGCCTGGGGAAAGAAACTTTTCCTGTGTCTGGTTGTTTTTGTGCTCGGTGCTCTGTAGCGTCGACCAGACGGTAACAGTTCAAACAGAAAGTGTGCTGGGTGTGACGGGTCCAGAGTGATTTTGCGAGCCCTTTTACTCACTCTGGATGAGTGCAGTACTTTGAGTGTGGGAAGGGTAGTGCCAGTGATTCGCTCAGCAGTCCGAACTATCCGCTGTAGTCTACGGAGGTCGGTTTTGGTAGCAGAGCCAAACCAGACGGTGATGGAAGTGCAGAGGATGGACTGGATGACAGCTGAGTAGAACTGTACGAGCAGCTCCTGTGGCAGGTTGAATTTCCTCAGCTGACGCAGGAAGTACAGTCTCTGTTGGGCTTTCTTCACAATAGAGTCTATGTGAGTGTCCCACTTCAGATCCTGAGAGATGGTGGTGCCCAGGAACCTGAATGACTCTACTGCAGTCACAGTGCTGTCCATGATGGTGAGTGAAGGGAGTGCAGGGGGGTTTCTCCTGAAGTCCACGATCATCTCCACTGTTTTGAGCGTGTTCAGCTCCAGGTTGTTATAACTGCACCAAAGAGCCAGCTGCTCCACCTCCTGTCTGTACGCAGACTCGTCACCGTTCCGGATGAGTCCGATAACAGTAGTGTCGTCCGCAAACTTCAGGAGCTTGACAGAGGTGTCTTTAGAGGTGCAGTCATTTGTGTACAGGGAGAAGAGCAGTGGTGAGAGAACACATCCCTGTGGAGCACCGGTGCTGATGGTGCGGCTGTCGGACGTGATTTTGCCCATTCTGACTAGCTGTTGTCTGTCTGTCAGAAAGCTGGTGATCCATTGACAGATGGAGCTAGGGACAGAGAGCTGGGTCAGTTTGGTCTGGAGCAGTGATGGGACGATGGTGTTGAAGGCAGAACTAAAGTCCACGAACAGAATCCTTGCATAGGGGTCAAACTGCAGGGGGTCCAGCAAGGGTCCAGTGATGTCCTTCAGATATGCTAACACCAGTCTTTCGAATGACTTCATGGCCACAGATGTTAAGGCAACAGGTCTGTAGTCATTGAGTCCTGTGATCTTTGGTTTCTTCGGGATTGGGATGATGGTGGAGCGTTTAAAGCAGAGAGGGACTTTGCACTGCTCCAGTGATCTGTTGAAGATCAGTGAGAAGATAGAGGCCAGCTGGTCAGCGCAGGTTTTCAGACAGGCTGGTGAAACACCGTCTGGGCCTGGTGCTTTCCTTCTCTTCTGTTTCCTGAAGATCTGACGCACATTATCCTCACTGATCTGAAGTGCAGGGGGGGAGGGGAGGGGGATGGCTGGAGGTGTTGATGGCTGTGTAGAGAGATGGTCAGGGCGGGTATGGGGTGTCTGATCGGGGGTCTCAAATCTACAGTAAAAGACATTCAGCTCGTTCGCAAGATGCTTGTTGCTGTCGATGCTGGGGGATGGTGTCTTGTAGTTGGTAATGTCTTTCAGGCCTTTCCACACTGATGCAGGGTCGTTGGAGGAAAACTGGTTTTCCAGCTTTTTGGCATAGCTCTTCTTAGCCACTTCAATCTCCTTTGTCAGTGTGTTCCTGGCCTGATTATACAAGATCCTATCCCCACTCCTGTAGGCATCTTCTTTGACCTGACGAAGCTGTCTGAGTTTTGGTGTGAACCATGGTTTATCATTGTTGAATGATAAGTAAGTCCTGGTAGGGATGCATAAATCCTCACAGAAACTGATGTATGATGTTACAGTCTCTGTGAGCTCGTCCAGATCGCTGGCAGCAGCTTCAAAAACACTCCAGTCAGTGCATTCAAAACAGGCTTGTAAGACCTGCTCTGTGTCGTTGGTCCATCTCTTTACAGTCCTTATTACTGGCTTAGCAGTTTTAAGTTTTTGCCTGTAAGTTGGTAGAAGATGAACCAGGCAGTGATCGGAAAGTCCTAGAGCTGCTCTGGCGATGGAGCGATATGCATCCTTTGTTGTGGTGTAGCAATGGTCCAAAATATTATTGTCTCTGGTGGGGCATGTAATGTGCTGTTTGAATTTAGGCAGTTCACGTGTGAGTTTTGCCTGATTAAAGTCTCCGAGAATGATAAGAACAGAGTCCGGGTGTTGTTGTTCTGTTTCTGTGATCAGATCAGCCAGCTGTTGCAGCGCCGTACTCACGTGTGCTTGCGGTGGAATGTAAACACTGATGAGAACGAGCGAGGAAAACTCCCGCGGCGAGTAGAACGGCTTACAGTTAATGAAAAGCACTTCCACATCAGGACAGCACATCTTCCTTAACACAGTTACATCAGTACACCACCTTCTGTTGATGTAAAAGCATGTCCCACCACCGCGCGTTTTCCCCGTTGACTCCATATCGCGATCCGCTCTGAACAGCTGAAAGTCCGGTAGATGTAACGCGCTGTCCGGAATGGCTTCGTTCAGCCAGGTTTCCGTGAAACACAGAGCAGCAGAGTTGGTAAAGTCCTTGTTTTTGCGTGAGAGCAGAAGTAGTTCGTCCATTTTGTTAGGGAGAGAGCGGACATTCGCCAGATGGATGCTAGGCAGCGCCGTTCTGAATCCGCGCTGCCTGAGCTTAACGAGTGTGCCGGCTCGCTTCCCACGCCTGCGCGTCTTATACTGTTTCCACAGTGCAGCGGCGCAACCGACGACAATGTTCCGCAAAACGCCAGAAGAATCAAAAACTGGTTGGTGATCAGTTGGTGTGCACTGCCGAATGTTCAGCAGTTCGTCCCTGGTATAACTGATAGCGAATGACAAACATAAAACAGGACAAACTAACAAAAACAGTGTAACAACTGGAGAGCTCAACACCGAGGCAGCCATCCGCGGCGCCATCTTGGATATTTGAGCCGCAGCCGCAGACGTTGAGCCGCAGACGCAGACGCAACGTTCATGCAGACGTTGCCACAACGTAAATGTGTTTGCTCAGCCCGATCTCATGAAAGTGCGAATACCACGAATTGTATTTGTAGTGCTTATGATACGCAGTTTTCGCATGCATATGATACGCACTTTATGGCGTGTAATAGGCACGCACTCCGCACCCCTAATCCTAACCAAGGGGTTTACAGTGCGTAGCATATGCACGCAAAAAACATTTTTGGCGTATAAATGGCACGAGAAATAAAATTAGTGGTATAGATACGCACTTTCATGAGACCTGCTACTGGGCCGGCCCTCTGTCAAATTTTAAAACCCAGTGTGGCGCTTGAGCCAAAAAGTTTGCCCACCCCTGATCTAGAGTGTGGGACACTCACCGCTGTCCCACTTGGCCAGATCGTCGGTGCTGGGCACGTGTGGGCTGACCATGTGCACTCCTTCGTTGCAGATGAAGGAGAGCTGGTCGTGCGCCTGTGAGCCGAAGAGCACGTCGAACAGAACTCTCGGCCCGTTCCGGTTCCCGAACGCCTCCACCACGTCCTTCAGCAGCTGCTCCACGTCCCGGCTCAGATTCAACAGCATGTGACCCGCCTGGCTCTGGCGGTCCGAAGCCAGCAGCTCCAAAGGCTCATGGGACGCATGCTCACTTTTCAAGCTCTTGACTTTGGGTCTCGGAGCCTGAGGAAAGCATGAACATTACACTGTCCAGTGGCTGATCACACGAGCTGCATGAAGCAGAGGAAACACAAATCATACCTGATAGGCCACGAGATAACAGAGCGCGGCTAAATCCCGCACGGCCCTCCACTGCTGCAGCCCGTCCTGCGCCGTCTTCAGCAGCAGCGTCCCGGCGTACAGGTACAGCTGAGCCCTCGTCTCCGTGAACACCTCCGACAGCTCGTCCAGAGTGTTTGTGGCCGTGTTCTTCAGAGACTGCATCGCACGGTCCAAACTGCAGCAGAAACATGCCGTGAACATTTCATGAACGCGTGAACCTGAAGTCTGCTGACTGAAGCACTGACGTTATCTAGCAGGCTAACACTGAAAAAAAGACATCTATGAGTCTGGGTGAAAACTGCCACTATCCTTTACCAGCCAAAGTGGCTTTATGAAATTATTACTGTCAATTAAAAATCTGATTAATTTGTTGTAACTAAAAAGACATTTAAAAAAAAGTCTTTCTGACATATAGAACCTGTCGAGCAAAAACCAAAAAAACCAAACAGAAAGACTAGTAGTGATAGCACAGACAAGCGTTACTGATACTGCTACAAACTAGTGATGCTCTGAAGTGAATAAAGTTTATTTAATGATAAATTAATCAAATTCATTTAATAATCAACACTCAAAGTTCACTCCAAACATTGCATTATTGGAGATGGACAGACTTGCAGAAGTCATTATTGGAGATGGACAGACTTGCAGAAGTCATTATTGGAGATGGACAGACTTGCAGAAGTCATTATTGGAGATGGACAGAAACGCAGATCTGCGACGTGGAAGGTCACGACGGGCCTAAATCCAGGGCTGCATAATCGATGGAGATTACAGATTCAGTCTATCTGTCCATGTGTGGAAAATGTTTGTTTATCTATTTCTTAGCCAATGAGAATCACTCAACCTGAAGCGATGATGTAGCTTAGACCTTGGTGAAGGGTATAACTGCTGTGTGTGTGTGTGTGTGTGTGTGTGTGTGTGTGTGTGTGTGTGTGTGTGTGTGTGGTGAAGGGTATAACTGCTGTGTGTGTGTGTGTGTGTGTGTGTGTGTGTGTGTGTGTGTGTGTGTGTGTGTGTGTGGTGAAGGGTATAACTGCTGTGTGTGTGTGTGTGTGTGTGTGTGTGTGTGTGTGTGTGTGTGTGTGTGTGTGTGTGTGTGTGTGTGTGTGTGTGGTGAAGGGTATAACTGCTGTGATCTTTGTAACTGTAAGAGGAGCCTACGAACTCCTATGAGTCTTGAAGCTGACTTTTGCTAATGAAACGGCAAACTATCTTGTGTAAAAAAAATCTTCAATTTATTTTAATTCTGAATCTTGTCTTAAATTGGCTGCACTTCTAACTCCTGGTCTTCATTAATCATATCTGGTCCTTGGGTCTTTAACTGTATTATCTCCTTATAGTGGCATTATTGTTCTCTAGCTGTTTTATTGGCATCTTTTCCGTGGTTGAAACGCTGATTGATTGATTACATGAGGCATGATTGATTTCAGTAAGCTGTTCCTTCTGATGTTCATTGCTGTTTATTTGCTGCTGTAAATAGTAGTATAGAGGAAGAGATGATCGGTTAAACAGCGATGTCTCCACACATTAAAGGGATTATATGATTTGTGCAAATACGTTGAGTTGGTGAAATCTTGTGCGCATGTGTGCAGTGTTGTGGTAGTGTCCAGACAGGCTGGTGTTGCCGTACCTCCAGAGAGCATCAGCGCTCTCCTCGCAGCTCTTCACCTTCAGCGTCAGTCGGACGCGGCTGCAGAGCGCTAACAGCAACTCCTTGTGGAACTTGCGCAACGCCTGCTTGTTTGACGCCACGCTCGGCCGGCAGAGATGCTCCTGAAACATAGAAGACTGATCACTCTTTCGATATCACCAACTTCCCCTGATCTGCTCAAACCTTTCATGGTCACATCAAAACAGACAGAACGCAAAACATCCTTCTTTATCCCAGAAGAGCATGTACTGACACTAGAGCTGCACGATTACATCGTCAAAAGACTGATGTTTTTTATTTAATATTTTGTATTTTCAGGGGATTTTATGGTACTAAATAAAATTTACGCTAAAGTTATAATCCATTTATTCACTTTTTTAGCACAGACCTGAAAATTTAATTTCCAACTTAAACTGTTGTAAATGTCGCATTAGAGCACAGACTTAAGTTTGATCTCTTTTCAAAGACAACACTTGGCAGATTATTGCTGAAGTGAAAACAGTTTTAAAAAGTTAACTTTAAAAAAGTTACAGATTTAAAAATTTATTGTAATGAAAACGGCACAAAAATCCTGTTCCCTTTCAAGGGAACTCGCATTGCGTCGAGATTGACGCTATGGGAACGCTTCGCGTGATGACGTCTTGAAGCACATGTAAAATCAGTCCAATGGTGTGACGGAACGTCAGATGCAGGTGACGTCACGAACCAGGAAGCTATAAAGCCTGCTCGAAAACAGAGAGCGTCAGTTTCTGTGTCTTCAGTAGCACGCTTTGTGAAATCTGTCCAGTCTTATTTGGTGTTGTCTGTCTTTATATCATATAAAGTTATGGCAAGCAAGCAGCAGTTTAGATCATGTGTGCACCCCTGCCCACGTTATATAACAGGTAGGGACACACACGTTCTTTGTGTAGCTTGTTTGGGTGACTCGAGGGTGCTGGCTGTGAGCACTGCAATCTGCTTCCCATGCGGACGCTCCGATCCCGCCTGCCGTTCTTTCGCGAGGACGCTCAGGCTCGCGTTCCCCAGGGCTCTGGGGTGATCGCGGTCTTGGGGTTTGCAAATGGATCTATCAGAGGGGTTTGAGATGGGCCCAGCCTTATCTCTACCTTCACCTGATTCACCTGCCCACCAAGCCGGTCAGAACTACATCTTTGCTGGTGGGCAAACCTTATTCAGGCCTGCAGGCCTACCAGACTGAATTATTAGGAGATCTAGATGAGGGCGGGGGTATCGGACCTGAGGTAGTTTGCGAACTATGTAGAGCCACAGATTTATCCCTCAGGGCCACCAAGGAGATGGCTAAATCTATCGGCCGGTCTATGGCAGCCCTGTTGGCCACTGAGAGGCATTTGTGGCTCAATCTCAGCAATATAAAAGAGCCATGGAGTAAACTTGTGAATGTCACCACAGATGGATCGCCAAATTTAACAGGAAAAAACGTCGGGCTGCTGAAAAGAATCCAGGATAAGGTGAAAGAGGAAAACCCTGAGTTGGATATAATTTTCCTGCACTGCATAATCCATCAGGAAGTTCTGTGCAAGTCTGTATTGCAGCTTGATCATGTAGTGAAGGTAGTCGTAAAGCTCATTAACTTCATTTGCGCAAGAGGACTTAACCACCGTCAATTCATTCAATTCCTTGAAGAAACTGATGCTGATCACCAGGACTTACTGTGCCACTCTAATGTCCAGTGGTTAAGTTTGGGGAAAGCATGTCAACGAGTGTGGGAGCTCAAAGGGGAGATAAGCTCATTTTTGGAGTTAATGGGGAAGGCTGACGATTTTCCTGAGCTGAGCGACACCGACTGGCTTTGTGATTTTGCGTTCGCTGTTGACATATTGGCACACATGAATGTGCTGAACGAGAAGCTGCAAGGGAAAGATCAATTTGTGCATGAAATGCATACAAATGTGAAAGCCTTCAAAACCAAACTGACTTTATTCTCAAGGCAAATTTCAAACAACACATTCACTCATTTCCCCACACTAGCGACGCTGAAAGAGGCCTCTCAACATGCGAAGAAATACAGCAAATCACTGGATGTCCTGCACAGAGAATTTTGCCGTCGATTCTCTGATTTTGAAAAAATTGAGAAGTCACTTCAGCTGGTGTCATGTCCCCTGTTCACTGGACTCTGAAACAGCGCCGCAGGAGTTGCAATTGGAATTGATAGATCTGCAGTGTGACTCTGTCTTAAAGGAGAGGTTCGACTCCTTGAACGTGGATAAGTTTTATGCTTCACTCAACGAAACCAAGTTTCCAAACATCCGGTAGTTGGCACAGAAGATGCTGGTGTTGTTTGGCTCTACTTACGTGTGTGAGCAGACGTTCAGCATGATGAACATCAACAAAGCACGCCACAGATCCCAGTTAACTGATGATCACCTGAGATCGGTCCTGAGAATTGCCACAACTAAACTGACACCAAACTTCGATGCGCTGGCAAAAAAGGGTGATCAACAACACTGTTCTCATTGAAACTGAATAAGGTAGGTAGGTAGTCTAATCTTTACCTTTTAGGTATTGAGTTTCATATGTAATTTATATTAGTTCATCATATACTGTAACTTAACTAATATCCCAGCAAACACAGAACGTTGCACACGATTGAATAATTGACATTTCAGCACTCCTTGAACAGACAGCGACTTAAGCGTATAGGCTTGTTGCACGTTAATGTTTTTTCCTTTTTTGGAAACTCACAGAGAAAAAAAAATGTTTGGTAACCGCTTGCACACCTGAATAGTTTTTTCTTTTGATTTGTCTGCTATTTAGTTTCTTTGCTCCTCTGGATTTGTGGATGTATCCTGACTGATTCCGTTTACCGACCTTTATCGCCCGGCTTTCGACTACGCTCCCCTGTCTGCCACGTGAACCCGGTTTTGTTCATTAAATGTTCTGATCTGCCTTTGCTTTTTATGTTTTATTTTATTATACTTAAAATAAATTTGTATATTCGTTTATTTCGTTTTTTTCCACAAATGTATGACTTTTGGAAGTGCAAATTGATTGCCACATATGCAGTTTTAATAAAGTTGAATTAACGTAACCTTCTGTCATTTTTACTCTTCTAAGTGTACACTTGCAGGTGTTTTGTTTCTAATTTACTGTTAGGCCCATTAAATAATAATAAGGATAAACAATATTTAAAAAGTATATGCTATAATTATCTAACATCTGACTAATTCAAAATTAACCTCAAAACATAACATGCTAAATGGGAGATATCTAGCATAAAAAATGTATTGTCAGAATGTCGTCTCTCAGTTGTTGAATTTCATCAGAATCAGAATCAGAATCAGAATCAGAAAGAGCTTTATTGCCAAGTATGCTTGCGCATACGAGGAATTTGTCTTGGTGACAGTAGCTTCCAGTACACATACAATATAAAGTGACAAGACAAGTGACAAGTAACATAGGTATAAATAAAATAAAAAAATAGAAAAAATTAAAATAAAATAAAAATAAAAGATTATAAATTATAAATATATATAAAGTTATAAGGTGCTATAATGAAATGTCTGAGGGAAGTATTGCACATGTTTGTTCCACAGTAGGGGAACATTTAAGTGTTCATGAGGTAGATGGCCTGGGGAAAGAAACTTTTCCTGTGTCTGGTTGTTTTTGTGCTCGGTGCTCTGTAGCGTCGACCAGACGGTAACAGTTCAAACAGAAAGTGTGCTGGGTGTGACGGGTCCAGAGTGATTTTGCGAGCCCTTTTACTCACTCTGGATGAGTGCAGTACTTTGAGTGTGGGAAGGGTAGTGCCAGTGATTCGCTCAGCAGTCCGAACTATCCGCTGTAGTCTACGGAGGTCGGTTTTGGTAGCAGAGCCAAACCAGACGGTGATGGAAGTGCAGAGGATGGACTGGATGACAGCTGAGTAGAACTGTACGAGCAGCTCCTGTGGCAGGTTGAATTTCCTCAGCTGACGCAGGAAGTACAGTCTCTGTTGGGCTTTCTTCACAATAGAGTCTATGTGAGTGTCCCACTTCAGATCCTGAGAGATGGTGGTGCCCAGGAACCTGAATGACTCTACTGCAGTCACAGTGCTGTCCATGATGGTGAGTGAAGGGAGTGCAGGGGGGTTTCTCCTGAAGTCCACGATCATCTCCACTGTTTTGAGCGTGTTCAGCTCCAGGTTGTTATAACTGCACCAAAGAGCCAGCTGCTCCACCTCCTGTCTGTACGCAGACTCGTCACCGTTCCGGATGAGTCCGATAACAGTAGTGTCGTCCGCAAACTTCAGGAGCTTGACAGAGGTGTCTTTAGAGGTGCAGTCATTTGTGTACAGGGAGAAGAGCAGTGGTGAGAGAACACATCCCTGTGGAGCACCGGTGCTGATGGTGCGGCTGTCGGACGTGATTTTGCCCATTCTGACTAGCTGTTGTCTGTCTGTCAGAAAGCTGGTGATCCATTGACAGATGGAGCTAGGGACAGAGAGCTGGGTCAGTTTGGTCTGGAGCAGTGATGGGACGATGGTGTTGAAGGCAGAACTAAAGTCCACGAACAGAATCCTTGCATAGGGGTCAAACTGCAGGGGGTCCAGCAAGGGTCCAGTGATGTCCTTCAGATATGCTAACACCAGTCTTTCGAATGACTTCATGGCCACAGATGTTAAGGCAACAGGTCTGTAGTCATTGAGTCCTGTGATCTTTGGTTTCTTCGGGATTGGGATGATGGTGGAGCGTTTAAAGCAGAGAGGGACTTTGCACTGCTCCAGTGATCTGTTGAAGATCAGTGAGAAGATAGAGGCCAGCTGGTCAGCGCAGGTTTTCAGACAGGCTGGTGAAACACCGTCTGGGCCTGGTGCTTTCCTTCTCTTCTGTTTCCTGAAGATCTGACGCACATTATCCTCACTGATCTGAAGTGCAGGGGGGGAGGGGAGGGGGATGGCTGGAGGTGTTGATGGCTGTGTAGAGAGATGGTCAGGGCGGGTATGGGGTGTCTGATCGGGGGTCTCAAATCTACAGTAAAAGACATTCAGCTCGTTCGCAAGATGCTTGTTGCTGTCGATGCTGGGGGATGGTGTCTTGTAGTTGGTAATGTCTTTCAGGCCTTTCCACACTGATGCAGGGTCGTTGGAGGAAAACTGGTTTTCCAGCTTTTTGGCATAGCTCTTCTTAGCCACTTCAATCTCCTTTGTCAGTGTGTTCCTGGCCTGATTATACAAGATCCTATCCCCACTCCTGTAGGCATCTTCTTTGACCTGACGAAGCTGTCTGAGTTTTGGTGTGAACCATGGTTTATCATTGTTGAATGATAAGTAAGTCCTGGTAGGGATGCATAAATCCTCACAGAAACTGATGTATGATGTTACAGTCTCTGTGAGCTCGTCCAGATCGCTGGCAGCAGCTTCAAAAACACTCCAGTCAGTGCATTCAAAACAGGCTTGTAAGACCTGCTCTGTGTCGTTGGTCCATCTCTTTACAGTCCTTATTACTGGCTTAGCAGTTTTAAGTTTTTGCCTGTAAGTTGGTAGAAGATGAACCAGGCAGTGATCGGAAAGTCCTAGAGCTGCTCTGGCGATGGAGCGATATGCATCCTTTGTTGTGGTGTAGCAATGGTCCAAAATATTATTGTCTCTGGTGGGGCATGTAATGTGCTGTTTGAATTTAGGCAGTTCACGTGTGAGTTTTGCCTGATTAAAGTCTCCGAGAATGATAAGAACAGAGTCCGGGTGTTGTTGTTCTGTTTCTGTGATCAGATCAGCCAGCTGTTGCAGCGCCGTACTCACGTGTGCTTGCGGTGGAATGTAAACACTGATGAGAACGAGCGAGGAAAACTCCCGCGGCGAGTAGAACGGCTTACAGTTAATGAAAAGCACTTCCACATCAGGACAGCACATCTTCCTTAACACAGTTACATCAGTACACCACCTTCTGTTGATGTAAAAGCATGTCCCACCACCGCGCGTTTTCCCCGTTGACTCCATATCGCGATCCGCTCTGAACAGCTGAAAGTCCGGTAGATGTAACGCGCTGTCCGGAATGGCTTCGTTCAGCCAGGTTTCCGTGAAACACAGAGCAGCAGAGTTGGTAAAGTCCTTGTTTTTGCGTGAGAGCAGAAGTAGTTCGTCCATTTTGTTAGGGAGAGAGCGGACATTCGCCAGATGGATGCTAGGCAGCGCCGTTCTGAATCCGCGCTGCCTGAGCTTAACGAGTGTGCCGGCTCGCTTCCCACGCCTGCGCGTCTTATACTGTTTCCACAGTGCAGCGGCGCAACCGACGACAATGTTCCGCAAAACGCCAGAAGAATCAAAAACTGGTTGGTGATCAGTTGGTGTGCACTGCCGAATGTTCAGCAGTTCGTCCCTGGTATAACTGATAGCGAATGACAAACATAAAACAGGACAAACTAACAAAAACAGTGTAACAACTGGAGAGCTCAACACCGAGGCAGCCATCCGCGGCGCCATCTTGGATATTTGAGCCGCAGCCGCAGACGTTGAGCCGCAGACGCAGACGCAACGTTCATGCAGACGTTGCCACAACGTAAATGTGTTTGCTCAGCCCGATCTCATGAAAGTGCGAATACCACGAATTGTATTTGTAGTGCTTATGATACGCAGTTTTCGCATGCATATGATACGCACTTTATGGCGTGTAATAGGCACGCACTCCGCACCCCTAATCCTAACCAAGGGGTTTACAGTGCGTAGCATATGCACGCAAAAAACATTTTTGGCGTATAAATGGCACGAGAAATAAAATTAGTGGTATAGATACGCACTTTCATGAGACCTGCTACTGGGCCGGCCCTCTGTCAAATTTTAAAACCCAGTGTGGCGCTTGAGCCAAAAAGTTTGCCCACCCCTGATCTAGAGTGTGGGACACTCACCGCTGTCCCACTTGGCCAGATCGTCGGTGCTGGGCACGTGTGGGCTGACCATGTGCACTCCTTCGTTGCAGATGAAGGAGAGCTGGTCGTGCGCCTGTGAGCCGAAGAGCACGTCGAACAGAACTCTCGGCCCGTTCCGGTTCCCGAACGCCTCCACCACGTCCTTCAGCAGCTGCTCCACGTCCCGGCTCAGATTCAACAGCATGTGACCCGCCTGGCTCTGGCGGTCCGAAGCCAGCAGCTCCAAAGGCTCATGGGACGCATGCTCACTTTTCAAGCTCTTGACTTTGGGTCTCGGAGCCTGAGGAAAGCATGAACATTACACTGTCCAGTGGCTGATCACACGAGCTGCATGAAGCAGAGGAAACACAAATCATACCTGATAGGCCACGAGATAACAGAGCGCGGCTAAATCCCGCACGGCCCTCCACTGCTGCAGCCCGTCCTGCGCCGTCTTCAGCAGCAGCGTCCCGGCGTACAGGTACAGCTGAGCCCTCGTCTCCGTGAACACCTCCGACAGCTCGTCCAGAGTGTTTGTGGCCGTGTTCTTCAGAGACTGCATCGCACGGTCCAAACTGCAGCAGAAACATGCCGTGAACATTTCATGAACGCGTGAACCTGAAGTCTGCTGACTGAAGCACTGACGTTATCTAGCAGGCTAACACTGAAAAAAAGACATCTATGAGTCTGGGTGAAAACTGCCACTATCCTTTACCAGCCAAAGTGGCTTTATGAAATTATTACTGTCAATTAAAAATCTGATTAATTTGTTGTAACTAAAAAGACATTTAAAAAAAAGTCTTTCTGACATATAGAACCTGTCGAGCAAAAACCAAAAAAACCAAACAGAAAGACTAGTAGTGATAGCACAGACAAGCGTTACTGATACTGCTACAAACTAGTGATGCTCTGAAGTGAATAAAGTTTATTTAATGATAAATTAATCAAATTCATTTAATAATCAACACTCAAAGTTCACTCCAAACATTGCATTATTGGAGATGGACAGACTTGCAGAAGTCATTATTGGAGATGGACAGACTTGCAGAAGTCATTATTGGAGATGGACAGACTTGCAGAAGTCATTATTGGAGATGGACAGAAACGCAGATCTGCGACGTGGAAGGTCACGACGGGCCTAAATCCAGGGCTGCATAATCGATGGAGATTACAGATTCAGTCTATCTGTCCATGTGTGGAAAATGTTTGTTTATCTATTTCTTAGCCAATGAGAATCACTCAACCTGAAGCGATGATGTAGCTTAGACCTTGGTGAAGGGTATAACTGCTGTGTGTGTGTGTGTGTGTGTGTGTGTGTGTGTGTGTGTGTGTGTGTGTGTGTGTGGTGAAGGGTATAACTGCTGTGTGTGTGTGTGTGTGTGTGTGTGTGTGTGTGTGTGTGTGTGTGTGTGTGTGTGTGTGTGTGGTGAAGGGTATAACTGCTGTGTGTGTGTGTGTGTGTGTGTGTGTGTGTGTGTGTGTGTGTGTGTGTGTGTGTGTGTGTGTGTGTGTGTGTGTGTGTGTGGTGAAGTATAACTGCTGTGATCTTTGTAACTGTAAGAGGAGCCTACGAACTCCTATGAGTCTTGAAGCTGACTTTTGCTAATGAAACGGCAAACTATCTTGTGTAAAAAAAATCTTCAATTTATTTTAATTCTGAATCTTGTCTTAAATTGGCTGCACTTCTAACTCCTGGTCTTCATTAATCATATCTGGTCCTTGGGTCTTTAACTGTATTATCTCCTTATAGTGGCATTATTGTTCTCTAGCTGTTTTATTGGCATCTTTTCCGTGGTTGAAACGCTGATTGATTGATTACATGAGGCATGATTGATTTCAGTAAGCTGTTCCTTCTGATGTTCATTGCTGTTTATTTGCTGCTGTAAATAGTAGTATAGAGGAAGAGATGATCGGTTAAACAGCGATGTCTCCACACATTAAAGGGATTATATGATTTGTGCAAATACGTTGAGTTGGTGAAATCTTGTGCGCATGTGTGCAGTGTTGTGGTAGTGTCCAGACAGGCTGGTGTTGCCGTACCTCCAGAGAGCATCAGCGCTCTCCTCGCAGCTCTTCACCTTCAGCGTCAGTCGGACGCGGCTGCAGAGCGCTAACAGCAACTCCTTGTGGAACTTGCGCAACGCCTGCTTGTTTGACGCCACGCTCGGCCGGCAGAGATGCTCCTGAAACATAGAAGACTGATCACTCTTTCGATATCACCAACTTCCCCTGATCTGCTCAAACCTTTCATGGTCACATCAAAACAGACAGAACGCAAAACATCCTTCTTTATCCCAGAAGAGCATGTACTGACACTAGAGCTGCACGATTACATCGTCAAAAGACTGATGTTTTTTATTTAATATTTTGTATTTTCAGGGGATTTTATGGTACTAAATAAAATTTACGCTAAAGTTATAATCCATTTATTCACTTTTTTAGCACAGACCTGAAAATTTAATTTCCAACTTAAACTGTTGTAAATGTCGCATTAGAGCACAGACTTAAGTTTGATCTCTTTTCAAAGACAACACTTGGCAGATTATTGCTGAAGTGAAAACAGTTTTAAAAAGTTAACTTTAAAAAAGTTACAGATTTAAAAATTTATTGTAATGAAAACGGCACAAAAATCCTGTTCCCTTTCAAGGGAACTCGCATTGCGTCGAGATTGACGCTATGGGAACGCTTCGCGTGATGACGTCTTGAAGCACATGTAAAATCAGTCCAATGGTGTGACGGAACGTCAGATGCAGGTGACGTCACGAACCAGGAAGCTATAAAGCCTGCTCGAAAACAGAGAGCGTCAGTTTCTGTGTCTTCAGTAGCACGCTTTGTGAAATCTGTCCAGTCTTATTTGGTGTTGTCTGTCTTTATATCATATAAAGTTATGGCAAGCAAGCAGCAGTTTAGATCATGTGTGCACCCCTGCCCACGTTATATAACAGGTAGGGACACACACGTTCTTTGTGTAGCTTGTTTGGGTGACTCGAGGGTGCTGGCTGTGAGCACTGCAATCTGCTTCCCATGCGGACGCTCCGATCCCGCCTGCCGTTCTTTCGCGAGGACGCTCAGGCTCGCGTTCCCCAGGGCTCTGGGGTGATCGCGGTCTTGGGGTTTGCAAATGGATCTATCAGAGGGGTTTGAGATGGGCCCAGCCTTATCTCTACCTTCACCTGATTCACCTGCCCACCAAGCCGGTCAGAACTACATCTTTGCTGGTGGGCAAACCTTATTCAGGCCTGCAGGCCTACCAGACTGAATTATTAGGAGATCTAGATGAGGGCGGGGGTATCGGACCTGAGGTAGTTTGCGAACTATGTAGAGCCACAGATTTATCCCTCAGGGCCACCAAGGAGATGGCTAAATCTATCGGCCGGTCTATGGCAGCCCTGTTGGCCACTGAGAGGCATTTGTGGCTCAATCTCAGCAATATAAAAGAAAAAGACAAATATTTTCTTATGGATGCACCTCTGTCAACTTCTGGCCTCTTCGGCGACGCCATTAAGTCAGTTGTCGAGAGGTTTCAGGAGGCATCGAAACAGGCAGCTGCCTTTCAGAAACTCCTCCCCCGTCACTCTCATCCTGGGGCTGCTGAGCGGGAGCAGCCCCAATCTTCTAAAGCCAGCTCTTCCCACCGTGCCACCCAAAAGCAGAGCGTTGCCTCCCGTGCTCCCCCACAGAAGTCCTGGTGATACGGAGGGCGCTCTCAGCCACAGCCTTCGAAGGGTAAAGTGGATCTGAGGACCGTTATTATAGCTAAGAAGACTGCGGGGAAAAGGTCCTGACGCCTGAGGGCTCAGGCCAGTGAGGGCAGTCCCCCCCAAAGTAGAGCGGTCAACACCTCTTTGTTCGGTGCCCTCAGGGGACCGTTCTGCCAACCCTGCCACCTCATGTGCTTCAGGGCGCAGCGGTCTCCGGCGAGCACATAGGACCACCCGAAAACGGACCTCGGGATGCCCGCCCCCTCTGAGGAGGGTCCCAGAGCAGTCTGTTCAGTCGTTCCCTGCCGGTCCACCGTTACAGGGCCGACGGACTGACTACTCAACAACAACAAAATCCAGAAGCCAGTCTCGAGAGACTGGTAACTCTAGTAGAATCTTTGGCAGTGTGTAAGCTACTGCCAAATGTTTCTCGTTGGGTCCTGCAGACTAGAGCTTTAATTCTGTATGCTGTAGGCTATTCTGTTGCTATTCTAAGTTGCTATTCTAAGTGCGACATGGATCTTGAAGAAGCAAAGAAAAAAATGAAAACAGGAGAATTAACTTTGAGCAAGTTATATCTTTAAACTAGTCGTGGGGAGTGACAACATAATGTGTTGGCTTTGTCTCGTGCATTAAATGTGCACGCTGCTCGCCTATGACAGCGCAAAAAAAAAAAAAAAAAAAAAAAAAAAAACGGGACTTCGATGATGAACAGACAAGCAGTCTTGCCATGACAGAAATTATTATAGTAGTCAGCCTCAGGCCTCAATACCCGCTTTTGTTACTTTTCCGATCCATTCAACTATTTCTGAATAAACAAACAACGCAGTTTGCATGCTTCTTCCTTGTCGCATTAGGTCTATTCATTAAGATAATTGCACGCACATGAACTTGATAAATGTTACAGATATGTTTTACTATGCACAAACAAATGCCTTTCAACTTACATGTGCAAAATTCAGAATTAAATGAATGTGCTGCAATTTGTACAAAAAGAGAGTCTGTAGTAGCCTACGTGTTTTAGCCATTAAATAAGCACATAGTTTCAAGTTTGTTAAGTTTTGTTTTGAAGAAAGCTTTTCTTTAAAGTGAATTTCGTTTAGTATAAATTGTATCTTAATTTTAATACATTTTTCATCAACCATTTGCCTGGCTGTTAAGCTGCAACGCCACTTTTGAAAAATCCCCAGAAATGACATACCCAAACTGAAACACATACAGTTCATGAACCCTTTGCACTAAAAGCACAAGTATGATCTCATTTGAAAGCTGACACCTGGTAGTTTATTGTAAATGTAGAATTAATTATTGTCATAATGAAAAAACATTTTTTAAATAGCTTCAAAGTTTTGTAAAGTTATTATAAATTTATTTTTATGAAACATATTCATGAAAATAAAATTGAAGTGGGCCCTGGAGCAATCTAGAAATGCACTGCAGCTAAAGCCATATGTGTGACCATGTTATATTTAAAATCTGAAAATGATAAGTCTAAAACTCTGTATTTAGTTAAATGTTTTTCAAGATCATGTCAAATTACTTTATTTTGGGCCTAGCTAGCATGTTAGCTTAGCACACCATCAATACACGACCATTTATGAGATTAAAACCATGTTTGTGCTCCAAACGTACTTTATAACGCAAGTTGAGTGTTTTAAATAATCTTCTGTGATCTAATTTGGCTTCAGATAAAAAAAAATCAGACAGAAAATATATTATTTATAGAATTATGTACAATGATAAAGTCTATATCGATTAGCATTACATTATAAATATAATCTATTATTCTAAAAATACCTGGCATTGCTTGAAGAACACAGGCAAATCAAATATCATTTGCAATCATGTTTATTGTCTTCAAAACGTCTGTATCTGCATATTACAGCGATCTCTGTGTTAGCTTTGTGTGTAGCTGCTATCAGTGACGTCCTTGAAGGTCACATGATTATGGCTCTTCTTCATGTTCCATATAGCCTATGGAGTATTATTGTGCATATAGCGCCCTCAGGCTATAGGTATGAATTGAAAACACAGCACATCTCAGTAAGAAGCGCTCATAATGATTACATCGACGCATTTGGGTATAAATTCAATAAATATTATTCCTGTCTATAGAAATATGATGTGAATCTATGAGAATATATCAATATTTCTCCAAGTCTGCACATTTTTGAGCTAAAAGTCCTGAGGGACGTTGTTTTGTATAGCACTGTCATGACAACAGCACTGAGTTTTTTTTCTGAATGGACCAGCTGACGCTCATAATTCATATTAAAGGGATCAACGCATTTTTTCATTTCATAACTCCTGACACAAATTAAGACATAACTGTCACTATAAGTTTCTCAGAATACAATAGTGGTCAAATACTGAAACTTGAGTCTTATATCTTTTTAATGATGCATAGTTTGTCAAAGTATAACCAGAGCCCGTCTACGGAGAGCCTGTCCACTCCCTATTAAGTCCTATTGTACCGAATTTTGGTTGTAGTACCACCAGAGTTCCACTGGGGGCGCTCGCCATGAGTGCAAAATGAATGGGAGTCAATGGGGCTAGACGGCTAAATTTGTCTCTTTCACCCGATTGCCGTTGAGAAATCTCAGATGTGATTGTAGATTTTGCAAGTTCAACATGGGTTTTAGGTCGAAAGTTGAATGAACGAGTACTTATGTCGTTTTGATTTCTTACAGGTTGAGTTGTTGTTGCCCATAACACGCTAGCATTCTGCTAATGACGTCAGCATTCTGACGTCATTGACATTTTGAAAGACTTTTTTAAATCAAATAAGTGACTCTAAAAAATCTAACACCCAGCAATGTGTAATTTCTTTGCATCTCCTTTCGAATACAACATTCAAATTACTAGACAAAAAATTATATCCTGAGAAAAGTGGATTTTGAGGGGTATACCGCCATTGACCTCCATTCATTCTGCACTCGTCCTGTGAGCGCCCTCATATGGAATCAGAGTGGAACTGCAACCAGTTCAGAAGCCGGAAGTGTAGTGAGAGTGAAACTTCTCGCCATATTAGACATTCTCTGGTATAACATTTAAAGCAGGGCTCAGTAGCTTCGGGACTTCTTCGCTGTATTCTCGCTTTTTGCTCGCAGGTTTCTCTCTAGAGCTCCCCCCACAGCTTCGGAATAGATATTTGACAACACTGTCGTAAAAACTCGTTGGTGATTCTCAGACACCAGAGGCTATAGATCAACGACATCAAAGCAGATGGGACGTTCTTTAAAACGTCTTCTTCATTCGGGTTCGGACAGCGTGAGGGAGCGCAATAATGACAGCATTTTAGCAGATTTCTTTTGGCCGTAAAGCAGGGTGGGAATTATGTAATTTTAGGGGCAAGGCCATTTGGCCTCCACCTTTTTTTTTTTTTTTACGGGCACCAAGGCCATATGACAGGGCACAAAGGCCATTGAGTACAATTCGATGGTTTTCCCATTCAGATTGATACCATAACATCCTAATTTGGAATAAGACATGGATTATTACTTTTTTAATAAAAAATGTTTTTTTTAATGAGAGAGAGAGAGAGCGCAATTACATCCAGAAGGTATACACCCTCACACAACAATAGAAACAACATAAATGCCAATAAAAGCATTCAGAAACACCACAAATGCCAATAAAAGCATTCAGAAACAACACAAATGCCAATAAAAGCATTCAAAATATTCATTCAGTCCTCTATATCATGTGAGTGTGAGAGAGAGAACCATTTCATCCAGAAGGTATACACCCTCACAACAATAGAAACAACATAAATGCCAATAAAAGCATTCAAAATATTCATTCAGTCCTCTATATCATGTGAGAATGTGAGTTATTAATTATGATTATCAAAGTTTACATTCAATATAGGCTATAAACAAATTTTGTGTAAACATGTTATAATTTGCCTATATATATACATACATACATATACATATATAACATAAATTGTAAGAATATGACTAATAGTAAAGACTAGTACTAATAAATAAACATTAGGCCTATGCTAAAGTTATTAAATAGCAGTCCCAAACTAGTTTTTGTTAATACAATGTTGGTATGAGCCACTACAGTCATTTAAAAATATAAAAAATAACACAAAGAAAAAATAGTGGCATTTTGGGGTTAATATGGAAAGGACAGTTAACATGGTGAATACACAATATTAACAATAACTGTTAATGAAACATGGAAACTGCTCCTGGTGAATAGAATGAAAATCATACCTGCATTACTTTTATTTCGTGTAATTTACAACGTAACGGCGTTGCATGCTCGTAGTTTCTTTTGCACTTGATCAGTGAGGCGATACAGCGATTGTGCTGGGTTTTCTGAAGTAGTCATGATTCGCCTCTCATAACATAACATGCTCTAAACACGCACGCAGAGTGGAAAAGGAGGCGCGGGGAGCAAGGACATTTGAACTATATCGATATGCGATATGGTCTAATTCCATATCGCATTTCAAAAATATATCGATATATGTTTTATATCGATATATCGCCCAGCCCTACACTGCACCTGCGCGAATCCACGAACTAATTGAAGTTCAGAGACTACTTGGGTGGCTCGCTGTAATTCAAAGCAAGCCCACTATGCCGCACTGGCGCTTTATACATGGAACTTGGACAGGGCCAGGGCACACAGGCCACTGTGGCCGTACGATGATTTTTTTTTCACGGGGCATGAAGGCCAAAGTGTAGGGCAACGGCGGCCATGGCCGCGTGGCCGCGGTATAATTCCCACCCTGCCGTAAAGCAATTGTTTACATCGCGAGACCTGATATCACGCGAGACTTCCTGACGCAGCGGCCGGCGGCCCGCCGGCTCAAAGTTGCAAGTGCGTATTTTCCGCTCACGGGCACCAGGGGGGTGCGAAACGACCACCATTCAACCCGAAATAAGTAATATAACCATTCCAATGACTCCGAAGCTGTTCAGTTAAGGTAAAAAAAGTTACTTAGTTCACCTTTAATCTGATAGTAACTTTGAACTAAATAAATAAAAAAACGCTTCAGTGCGCCGACGCACTGGTGAAGCTTAATAAAAAGCAATATAGCAGACATTATAATCATGACATGAAGTCGCCGGCGCGCCGCGGTCACACCATTTGAAACTCGTAACACACGCTGTCACCGAATTTACAAATGCACATCTTGCTTGTTGCTCACACATATTATGTTGAAATAACAATATGTTGAAGTAACATTATTAATAATAATAAATCTTTAAGAATATTTGATTGAATGCTGAATGTTGTGCTTGTTCAATTTAATAAAATTAAAACTTTAATTGCTCATTTATTAAATAGTATTTATATAATATATATAACTGCGCAGCTCCCCCTGTAGCCTAAATGAGCACAGCAGCACCTGCTTAAAAAAATTCTGGCGCCGCCCCTGGTTATAACGGCCCACATATTAAAAATGGTCGGGTTTAAATCGGGCTCGGGCTCATAATTACAGTAAACGTGTCGGGTCGGGCCGGGCTCGGACACAACGTGCTCGGGCTGGGTCGGGCTTGATTTTTTGGGCCCGATTTAAGCTCTACTGCAGACCATAGAAAAAGGGTATCAAATACAGTTTGGGTCTCGCCCCCCTCGGTTTCTGGGGGTCCTACCCACCCTTGTGGACCCCGAGCAGGTTCTGGTTATGGAACAAGAAGTGAAGACTCTGTTAGAGAAAGGGACCATAGAATATGTACCTCCCTCCAACAGGGAAACAGGGTTCTACAGCCGGTATTTCATAGTTCCAAAAAAGGACGGGGGGTTGCGTCCCATTTTGGATCTTCGAGTTCTAAACGAGTCTGTTATGCAACTAAAGTTAAAAATGTTAACACTGAGACAAATCGTGCCACAGATCAGATCCGAGGACTGGTTTGTCACGATAGATCTCAAGGACGCATACTTCCATATTTCCATCCTTCCATGTCACAGGAAGTTCCTGAGGTTCGCTTTTGGGGGCAAAGCTTACCAATATCGAGTTCTTCCATTTGGCCTAGCATTATCACCCCGCACTTTCACCAAATGCGTGGATGCAGCTCTGGCTCTCATGCGCCTTTAGGGTATTCGGATTATGAACTACATCGACGATTGGTTGATTCTAGCTCAGTCGCATCAGTTGGTGGTTCGGGATCAAGATGTCGTTCTCGCCCACATGAAAGAGTTGGGGTTACGGCTAAACACCTAAAAGAGTGTGCTTTCTCCACTTCAGAGGACCACTTTTCTAGGCGTGGTTTGGGACTCAATGTCAATGCAGGCGCGCCTGTCACCGGCACGTATAGAATCCATCCTTTCGGCTGTGAAAAGTATAAAGCTAGGCCAGTCACTCACTGTCAAACAGTTTCAGAGACTGTTGGGTCTAATGGAAGCAGCTTCCAACGTGATACCTTTTGGACTGCTATACATGAGGCCCCTGCAGTGGTGGCTCAGGACCAGAGGGTTTTCCCTGAGGGGCAACCCCTTTCGCACAATCAAGGTCACGCGGCGATGCTTACGTGCCCTGGTTATGTGGAAGAAACCGTGGTTCCTGTCCCAAGGTCCCGTGTTGGGAGCTTCTTGTCGTCGCAAGTTGCTAATGCCGGATGCCTCTCTCACGGGCTGGGGAGCGATCCTAGAGGGTCGCTCAACTCAAGGTCTGTGGAAGGACCATCATCTTTCATGGCAAATCAACTGTCTGGAGATGTTGGCTGTATTTCTTGCTCTAAAGAATTTCCTCACAGATCTCAGGGGACACCATGTTCTTGTCCACACAGACAACACATCGGTAGTCACCTATATAAATCACCAAGGGGGTTTGAGCTCACGCCCTCTATGCAAACTGGCATGCCAAATCCTCTTGTGGTCCTCCCTGGGGCCCAGAATTTAGGAGCAGACATTCTGTCGAGACAGGGGCTGAGGCCCGGGGAATGGAAGCTCCACCCCGAGGTGGTGGAGAAGATATGGAGGGTGTTTGGACAAGCACAAGTGGATCTGTTTGCGTCTCGAGAGACGTCTCACTGTCCACTTTGGTTCTCCCTCACACATCCAGCTCCTCTGGGACTGGATGCTATGGTACAGACGTGGCCGAGGCAGGGACCAGGTTCGCCTACTTCTTATAGCCCCGAGCTGGCCGGGCAGAGTATGGTTCCCCTTGTGTCTCTCCTCGACGGGCCTCCACTGGAGCTACCCGTCAAGAGGGACCTTCTGTCCCAAGCAGGGGGCTCGATATTTCACCCCCGACCAGAAATGTGGAACCTGTGGGCTTGGCCTCTGAGGGGGCCCAGCTCATAGGGACATGTCTCTCAACTGAGGTTGTAGAGACCATTCTACACTCCAGAGCTCCCTCCACAAGGAAACTTTATGCCTTTGAAGTGGAGAGTCTTCACTTCATGGTGTAGTGATGGTCAGTTGGACCCAGTTAACTGCCCAGATGGTACAGTGCTGGAGTTCCTGCAGGAATAGTTCACTGCAGGTCTAACCCCGTCCACTTTAACCCTCTGAGGTCGAGAAACGCGCCCACGCGTTTTGCTGGATTTTTTTCACATAGCAGCAACATAAACTTAAAAAAATCCGTCATTTATGGTCATATAAATAAAATAAATACATGATTATAAACTATAGAGGGTCTTCTTTTTTTTGTGTACACTCACATTAACATCAAAACCTTGTTTTTATTTTTAAATAAATAAAATAAACAGGGTGCGCTTTCAGCTCACTCTGTCTCCGCAAAAATCTTTCTGGAACAAGTCTGGGAAATTAACTGCAACTCAGCGAATACTTATCACACAACCATGAAACATGCGTCTAAAGAAAGCTTTAAATTTCTACTTTTAAATAAAACAGTTCACATTCAAAACAAATATTCTCCTGCAATGTAATCTGTATGAAACTAAAGTGAAGTACAGTTCCCTTTCGTTGTCACTCCGAGTTACGTCGGATGACGACGAATGGGGTTTCGCTTAGAAAGCCTATCAACTTCGAGTATATAAAACGAGCCAATGGCAAAGAAATGCCATGGGTCTGCGGAATTTGCATAGCGTAACTCCGCCCCACCCTAGGGGTATATAAGGAAGTACGCTGCAACATGCAGATATGTTTTCGCTTCGGAGCCAAGTTGATTCACTTCACTCCACAGCCAATTCTGAGTTATCTCTATTCTCTTCGAGACGAGCCTCTCTCCAGGTGTTGGTGTGACAGCGAGTTCCAGCGAGTGCACATTCCCTGCTTATCTGTGCAGTGATTTGCCAGAGTTTGTGTGTTCATCTCCCTGGTCGCTTCAACACTTGTGGAGAAAATCTCCTTTCTAAAAGAGCTTGCACGCGGCACGTCTTTTTAAAGATGCCTCGCCCGTGCACTTCTGGTTGCGGTCTTCTGGTTTCTGACTCTGATGGGCACAATCGCTGTCTTGTGTGTCTGGGTATTGAGCACGCTAAGGCAGCGTTTGTGGATGAGTCATGTTCCCACTGCGGGAACATGCCCATCGCACGGTTGCGATCGAGACTCAATGATCTTCGTGTGAGAGTCCCCTCATCCGCACCCCGATCTAGCAGCTCCGAGAGGGCTGGTACTTCGGCTGGCGGCCAGGGTGATCTGAGGGTTACGGTGTGGAACAAAGCGCCGACTATTCCACGCTCCACACCGTCCTCTAGCGCCGTGCAACCCGCGAGTTGTCCGAATGAGCCCGCGGTACAGTCCTCTGACTTGCCGCGGGTCTCATTCGGCGCTCCAGAGGAGGATTCTATGTCGATTGCTGCATCACAAGGTGGGCAGGAGTCCTCGGGAGAGGAAGATTCGGCTGTGCTGCCACCTTCGGGTGTCCCAGCATTGCCCGAGTCTGATCCCGAGCTGACGGCCATGCTTTCCCGGGCAGCCGCGGCCATTGGGCTCGAGTGGTCCCCGCCACCCGGTCCAGTGCGCTCGCGGCTGGACGATTGGTTTTTGGGTGCGGCCGCTGATCCTCGTCAGCGCCCCACCCCGATTCCTTTCTTCCCGGATGTGCATGAGGAGGTCTCGAGGTCCTGGAAGGCACCCCTGTCTTCCCGTGATCGCTCGACGGCCTCCTCCGCCTTTCCTCCTCTCGATCAGGGGGCTGTCAAAGGGTACACTGGGGTTCCCCAGGTTGAACGCTCTGTTGCGATGCAACTGTGTCCTCAGAGTGCTTCTTCCCGCGGTGACCCAAAGCACCCCTCCAAAGCCTGTAGGTTCTCCTCCACCCTTGTGGCGAAGGCCTATAGAGCTGCGGGGCAGGCAGCCTCCTCACTGCATGCCATGGCAACACTCCAGGTCTACCAGGCCCAGATGTTGCGTGACATGCACGAGGGGAGGACTGACCCAGGGCTCTTTGATGAGCTGCGTGCCGCCACCGACCTCGCTCTCCGGGCGACGAAGGTGACCGCACGCTCCCTGGGTCAGGTGATGTCCACCTGTGTGGTCCAGGAGAGACATCTGTGGCTCAACCTGGCTGATATGCGGGAGGCCGAGCGAACCCGGTTCCTCGACACCCCCATATCCCAGGCTGGCCTCTTCGGCGGGGCAGTCGAGGACTTTGCCCAGCAGTTCTCGGCTGCCCAGAAGCAGACTGAGGCTCTCAAGCATGTCCTGCCCCGACGGCCCGCTGCTGCCCCCCAGCCGTCGGCACAGGCGCCTCAGCCCGCTCGCCGCCGTGGACGCCCTCCCGCGGTTCCCCTCCCTCCCGGACGGCCCCAGCAGCAGCCTCCATCTGGGCCGCCTCGTGGAGGAAACCGTAGGAAGGCGTCACAGCCCCCTCCAGCCCCGCGCCCCGCTAAACGCCAGGCCAAGCGGCGCTCCTGAGACGGGCTGCTCAGAGTTGGCGCTCAGTTCTGTACAGGAGACGGTAGCAGGGCCGCTCCTTCCCCCGGTGGAGGGCCGGGGGAGAATCCTTGGTTTTCCCACCCCCGCTGCTCGTCCCTCGACGGGCAGCACCCTAATGTGGTTAAAGACAGAACTGACATACCCATCTCTGAGCACACAGAGTTCTCGGATGGCAGTGCGCGACGCTCACGGGCCTCGCCACTCTCATCCCCCTCTGTCGCCAGACCCCTGCCAGAGCATGCCCCCGTGGGACGCTGGTCCTCCCCTGGCATCCTCTGGCAGGACGCGGCTAATGACCGTGCCCCCGCACCGGGCCGCTATGCCACCCACGCCTGGGCCGGTCATTCCGCCTCGCTGCACCACCGAGGGTACGTCTGTGGTCCGCATGACCCCGCTGGTACAGTTTTTGGGAGCCTGGTTAGAGCTTCCCAGACTGTCCCGCTGGGTCGCGAGGACCATCAGGCTCGGCTACGCGATTCAGTTCGCGCGATCTCCTCCCCGTTTCAGGGGAGTCCGCTTCACAATGGTCGGTGGCAATGCCCCTGTCATGAGAGCGGAGGTCGCCACCCTACTGGCGAAGGGTGCGATCGAGATTGTCCCTCCAGCCGAAATGAGGTCCGGCTTCTACAGCCCTTACTTCATTGTACCGAAGAAAACCGGTGGGTTACGGCCAATCCTGGACCTGCGCGTCTTGAACCGCTCCCTTCACAGGATGCCGTTCAAGATGCTCACGGCCAAACGCATTTTCGAATGTGTGCGGCCGCAGGATTGGTTTGCAGCGATCGACCTGAAGGACGCCTACTTCCATGTCTCCATTCTTCCTCGACACAGACCGTTCTTACGGTTTGCTTTCGAGGGGCAGGCATACCAGTACGCGGTTCTCCCTTTCGGGCTAGCCCTGTCTCCTCGCGTCTTCACGAAGGTCGTCGAGGCAGCCCTTGTTCCCCTTCGGGAACACGGGGTTCGCATCCTGAACTATCTCGACGACTGGCTGATCCTAGCTCACTCTCGAGATCAGGTTTGCGAACACAGGGACCTAGTGCTCCGGCACCTAGCTCGTCTGGGCCTTCGGGTCAACTGGGAGAAGAGCAAACTCTGCCCCGTGCAGAGGATCTCTTTTCTCGGTATGGATATCGACTCGGTCGCCATGTGCGCGCAGCTTACGAGCGAGCGCGCGCAGTCACTGCTGACTTGCCTTCGTCAATTCGAGGGCAAGAGTGCGGTCCCACTGAAACTTTTTCAGAGGCTCCTGGGGCATATGGCATCCGCAGCCGCAGTTACGCCGCTCGGGTTGCTTCATATGAGACCGCTTCAGCTTTGGCTTCGCGATCGAGTCCCGAGGTGGGCATGGCAACACGGCACGCTCCGAGTCCCAGTG
This sequence comes from Leuciscus leuciscus, assembly GCF_965113295.1. NCBI lineage: Eukaryota > Metazoa > Chordata > Actinopteri > Cypriniformes > Leuciscidae > Leuciscus > Leuciscus leuciscus. The sequence continues at coordinate 1,363,132 of NC_138731.1, forward strand.
ACTCCGGCCTGCCGTCAGACCTTCACCCCGTGGTCGAACCTCAGTTTTCTACGGGCCGGAGTGCCCTTAGAACGAGCTTCCAGGCATGTTGTTGTATCAACGGATGCCTCCACCACGGGCTGGGGCGCCATGTGCAATGGACATGCTGCCGCGGGCTCCTGGACAGGTCCCCAACGCCTTTGGCATGTCAATTGCCTCGAGTTGCTGGCTGTACGCCTTGCCCTGCACCGCTTCCGGGCGTTGCTCAGGGGTCAACACGTACTAGTCCGTTCAGACAATACCGCCACAGTAGCGTACGTCAACCGTCAAGGTGGTCTACGCTCCCGCCGTATGTCGCAACTCGCCCGCCACCTCCTTATATGGAGTCAGAAGCATCTGAGGTCGCTTCGAGCCATTTATATCCCGGGAGAGCTGAACCGTGCGGCCGACGAGCTGTCTCGGTTTCGGCCTCTCGCTGGAGAATGGAGACTCCATCCCCAGTCGGTCCAGCTGATTTGGGATCAGTTCGGGGACGCTCAGATAGATCTGTTTGCCTCCCACGACTCGTCCCATTGCGACCTGTTTTATTCCCTGACCGAGGGCACGCTCGGCACGGATGCACTGGCGCACAGCTGGCCGCGGGGCCCACGCAAGTATGCGTTTCCCCCAGTGAGCCTTCTTGCGCAGACTTTGCGCAAGATCAGGGAGGACGAGGAGCAGGTGATATTGGTTGCCCCGTATTGGCCCAACCGCACCTGGTTCCCAGAACTAGTACTCCTCGCGACAGCACCTCCCTGGCCTATTCCTCTGAGGAAGGACCTGCTTTCTCAGGGACGGGGCACCCTGTGGCACCCTCATCCCGATCTTTGGAACCTCCACGTGTGGCTCCTGGACGGGACGAGGTAGGTTTGAGTACCCTACCACCAGCGGTGGTGGCTACCATCACTTCCGCTAGAGCATCGTCCACGAGACATGTCTATGCGTTGAAGTGGAACCTCTTCGTCAACTGGTGTTCTTCTAAACATCAAGAACCCACGAAATGCCCGATCAGTGTCGTGCTTTCCTTCCTGCAAGAAGGGTTGGAGCGAAGGCTGTCTCCCTCCACCCTGAAAGTGTATGTTGCCGCCATTGCCGCACATCACGACGCAGTCGAAGGTAAGTCCGTTGGAAAGCACGACCTGATCATCAGGTTCCTGAGAGGAGCGAGGAGACTGAATCCTCCTCGCCCTCCTCTCGTTCCCTCTTGGGACCTCTCAGTGGTTTTAACTGCCCTGCAGAGTGCTCCCTTTGAGCCTCTGCAATCAGTGGAGCTTAAGTTCCTGTCTATGAAGACAGCGCTCCTGGTTGCATTGGCCTCTATCAAGAGGGTAGGGGACCTGCAGGCATTCTCGGTTGACGAAGCGTGCCTGGAATTCGGGCCGGCTAATTCTCACGTGATCCTGAGACCCCGGCCTGGATATGTGCCCAAGGTTCCCACCACACCCTTTCGAGACCAGGTGGTGAACCTGCAAGCGCTGCCCTTGGAGGAGGCAGACCCAGCCTTGGCACTGCTCTGTCCAGTACGCGCCCTCCGTGCTTACGTAGACAGAACGCAGTGTTTCAGGACCTCTGACCAGCTCTTTGTCTGTCATGGTGGGAAGCTGAAGGGAAAGGCTCTCTCCAAGCAAAGGTTGTCTCACTGGATAGTGGACGCCATTGCTTTGGCTTACCAGCAGCAAGGTCGACCATGCCCCCTTGGTGTGACGGCCCACTCCACTCGGAGTGTGGCATCCTCTTGGGCTCTAGCGCATGGCGCCTCGCTAACAGACATCTGCAGAGCTGCAGGCTGGGCGACACCTAACACATTCGCGAGATTCTACAATCTCCGAGTGGAGCCAGTTTCTTCTCGTGTACTCGCTTCAACTAGCCGGTAATAGATTCTGCTCAGGTGTCTTCGCTTGCTCGCCATTCCTCTCCACGGATGGGATACGTGCGATTATTCCTCAGGTGAGCCTCATAAGCCCTGAGTCTCCTCCAGCACTGACGATGTCATCGCCAGAGTTGCCACCGGCAGCTTTCGCGCTTGGCTAGGTGCCTCCATGTGCATGGTTCCCCCTCTGGGCGACCCCCACATGTGTATTTCCACTGTAAGCCTCTCTGAGCATGTGTCTTTCCCTTGGCAAGCCACCTTGCCACCCCTGGGGTTGAGATATTCCACCTGCGGCTGGATACCCCAGTATTTCTCCATATGCAGCCCTCCGGGGTCATATGTGTATTCCAAGTCCCCCCCTTTGGGTTGGGCATGTTTGCATATTTCCACTGAGATATGCTTCCCAGTGTACCTTGGTTTAATCCTGTGTTAAGTAGGAGTCCTTCGTCCGTGCCAGTCTCACGACAGGGAGCTCACACTTACGCAGGGCACTGGAAGACAGTCGGGAGGTGGCGTGATTACACTGGGAACCCCATTCGTCGTCATCCGACGTAACTCGGAGTGACAACGAAAGGGAACGTCTCGGTTACGTATGTAACCCTCGTTCCCTGAGTAGGGAACGGAGACGTTACGTCTCCCTGCCACTTCCGCTGTACCGCTGGAACGCCTGAGTTCAGTCTCGGCTCCTCAGCGAAGACATATCTGCATGTTGCAGCGTACTTCCTTATATACCCCTAGGGTGGGGCGGAGTTACGCTATGCAAATTCCGCAGACCCATGGCATTTCTTTGCCATTGGCTCGTTTTATATACTCGAAGTTGATAGGCATTCTAAGCGAAACCCCATTCGTCGTCATCCGACGTAACGTCTCCGTTCCCTACTCAGGGAACGAGGGTTACATACGTAACCGAGACGTTTCTCCCGTCTCATCTAATTATCTGTAATTAGTTCACGCCCTCTCGCAGAGCGCGCTATTCATAAGATAATGTGCTGAGGTGATATGCAAAATAAGGTAAACGCCCCCTGAAATGAGTTCACACCCACTCGCAGAGCGCGCTATTCATAAGATAATGTGCTGAGGTGATCTATGCAAAATAAGGTAAAAAGCCCCCTGAAATGCTTTAAAACCAGCAAGTTTCATTCATTCACTTTCCTGCGCCGTTGGAAGATGACACACAGCCCTTCAGCTCGTCCTGGATAGTGATGAAGAGTTCACTTTTTCCTCAGAAGAAGAAGAGGACTCTGACAATGAACGTTTGTATTTTGAAGAGCGACTTGATCCAGGCGTGGATATTTCGGATGAGTAAGTCTTTTTAAATTTACTTGCATTAGTTGACAAGCTATTTTGTATAAACGTAGGCTACATATTTTACTGGTTGGACCATTTCCATACTTGTCATTCAGAGTAATTATATTTAAATTGTCTAGGCTATGCTTTATAAAGTAGGAGAGAGGCTTCATGCAGTCTGTTTTCTTTCGTTTTTAATAGTTTTGTTTAAAATAACACATTTCGAGCTTTCTATATATTTCTCTGGTATTTTAGGCAAAGCTTATGAGTTTGGGTTCATTTATGAGGCCTCCAGTTCCTGCTATTTTTAATTCTTATGTTTTAAATACAGGCATTTGGTTGATGAAACAACTATTAAAATTAAGATACAATTAATACAAAACGAAATTCACTTTAAAGAAAGGCTTTATACAAAAAATAAACTTAATGAAATGGTCAAAATCTTCTCTGCCCAATCCATTTGTCTCGCGATTGCGCATGATCTTACTCATGCTTTTCACTTTTCACATAATCAACATAAATGAAATAAAAAAAAATTATGATTTTATTTAAACCTAAATATGAACTAAATTGTTTTATTTAATGACTAGGCTACAACACGTAGGCCAATTAGCCTACAGTACAGAGAAATTAGTTGACAAGCTATTTTAAATAAACGTAGGCTACAGATTTTACTGGTTGGACCATTTCCATACTTTCCATTCAGAGTAATTTATATTTAAATGAAGAGTGCTTGCAAATATCTATTGCAAATGTGTGTATGTGCTGAAATGTGTAAATATGCCCAGCTGATGAATTGCAAATGTGTTAATGTTTGCGTTGTGCTATCTCCGTAATGGCCCATTACACACAATATATGCCTACAGCACGTGTCTACAATTATTTGCATCAGTTATTCATATAGACTAATGGTAATATACTATGTAATATAAATGAAAGACAACATTTCGTTGATTAGTTTTGGATAGATTACACATTTTTACAGTAAAATATCTGCCACCTCAAATAAGCTTTTGTTTGCCAATTTTTGCTAATATGTTAAATATAGTATGTTTTGTCAATGTAGGCTATATTCGAAGTAATGAATCCTTAACTTTGAAATATGTATGATAAAATGTATACTTTAGTTTTTACAAAGAAAGATTACACTTCAATTGTTGTTGTAATTGTAACCTTTTTAATAAAAAAATATATATTTACAAGGTAGATGTAAACAAATTTTAAAAGGTAAATATAAGCATTTTCTTTAAATAATTTTTATTGTGTTTTATTATTGACAAATTTGGGGAGAGGATACATATTCCAAAACTGAAAATACAGTATGAGAATTAACTGCACAATTAATAGACATGTTTTCCTTGGATATTATACAATTTGCAAGCAAAATTTGTGAAAAAAAAATAAAAAAATTTGACATGCTTCCAACTGTGAACCAATTTGGTAGAATATATATATATATTGCTCTTGCATTCTTTCTTGTGGCTATAGGTGACACACCTGAATGAATGGCTCATTAAGTATGCGGGCCCCATTGTCTCCTCAGGTGTGAACCACTACATATGCATGATGCTGTTGAATGGTTGACGCCCCTTGCGCATATTGCCTTTACAAACAAAAAGTGTTTTACAAGATTTAAATCAATGTATTGTGTTATGTGAATGATAAGGGCAGGATGATTTTCACATCATTTTGAAGAAAAAACTCGAGGCAAAGACATCAATTACTCAAAAGTCTTATTGACACATATTTAGTATGTGTTTTGTGGCCTTATTTCAGAAACTTTATTTTTTATTTTTTTCAATAACCATGCATAAACATTCTCTCAAAAATACAAACATGTACATGCATGTTGCTCACATATTATGGTAGCCCTGTTTGTGCTAAATAGAGTGTAATTATACCTTTGCCATTAATATGTTTATAAGCAACTGAAAAAAGCACAAATGTCAGGGCATGTCAGAACATCTCAAGGACCCCAAAAACACCTCAGACCTCAGAGGGTTAAAGGTTTATGTGGCGGCCATAGGTGCTTACCACATTCCTTTGGGTGGAATGTCTTTAGGGAAGGACCCTCTGGTATCTCGTTTCCTCCATGGCACTCTGGGGCTGAGGCCTGCAGCTCGTACCAGGGTGCTGACTTGGGATTTAGCCATTGTCCTTCAAGGCCTTTCCCTGGCCCCCTTCGAGCCAATAGAGGAGGTTTCTGACAAGTTATTGACCTTGAAAGCTCTGTTCCTCCTCGCCATTTCTTCTCTTAAAAGGATAGGAGATTTGCAAGCACTGTCGGTTGCTCCCTCGTGCTTGGAATTTGCACCTGGCATGGTTAAAGCATTCCTTCATCCTAGACCAGGCTATGTTCCTAAGGTCCCCACTAATGTGGTCAGACCTATTGTTCTGCAGGCCTTCTGTCCTCCTCCCTTCCAGAATCTGGACCAGGAAAAGAATAATTTGCTCTTCCCAGTCCGGGCGATAGATGCCTATGTCCACAGAGCTGCCCTGTGGCGTAAAACTGATCAGCTATTTGTGTGTTTTGGGTCCCCTAACAGGGGGTCCACCGCATCTAAGCAAAGAATGAGCAAGTGGGTGGTTGAGGCTATCTCACTTGCTTATGAGTCAGCCGGACAGCCTTCCCCTATGGCTGTTCGTTCTCACTCTACCAGGAGTATGGTGGCCTCCAAGGCCCTTATATCAGGAGTTTCTCTTCAAGACGTCGGTGATGCGGCAGGATGGTCCTCACCGCACACTTTCGCCAGGGTCTCAGGTGTTGTCGTCCTAGTGCTGCTCGCTGGATTTCACACTGGACAGACACTGGTAGCTATGGTGGCATTGGTACAGACGTTCCCATAGCGTAAATCTTGACGCAACGTGAGTTCCCTTGAAAGGGAACACCTAGGTTACGACTGTAACCTCGGTTCCCTGAAGAGGAAACAAGCATTGCGTCACCTTGCCATATCTCCTTCATGCCTGTCAGCGACTACTTCAGACTGTACGAAGCTGACGCTCTCTGTTTTCGAGCAGGCTTTATAGCTTCCTGGTTTGTGACGTCACCCGCATCTGACGTTCCGTCACACCATTGGATTTTACATGTTTTTACATGTACTTCAAGACGTCATCACGCGAAGTGTTCCCATAGTGTCAATCTCGACGCAACGCTCGTTCCCTCTTTAGGGAAACCGAGGTTACAGTCGTAACCTAGGCGTTTTAAATTTTTATATGAAATATAGATTTTCAAAAACACTTTTAGCTCTAAAACTGCAAAAAAAATTACAAAAATCGAAATAAGTTGCGTTACAAATTTGAGCTTGATATCTCAAAAAATTCGCTTTCAGCAAGATTTTGTTTTGTCGGAGTACCAAATGTTTTCACTAGATGAAATCAGTCTCCCATTCGTTTCCAATGCACTCATTTTTGACCGCGAGGAACACAAGTGTGATGATTTTTTCAGGACCATTTAGCCTTTTCGTATCATATCCATGATTTCTTTTTTGTGTTCACATAGCAAGTGCCAAAACCTTTACCAAGTTTCAAACCATTCTACAAAAGTAAAAAATTCTAAATAAACCAAACATAATATTTTTCTGTCATAAATGACTGTAGAGCACAAGATGAAGTACAGTCTCATGTGTTTGATGAATGAAGGGGAATAAATGAGCAAATTGTCAAGTTTTGGGTAAACTCTCCCAAAAAGCAACCTAGTTAAGAGTCAGCTCGTCTAACATAAGAGGAAATGAGACGATCACTGACCTGAAGGGTGCTGACCAGAAGCTCGTACCACTCCAGACGGTCCCTCAGTAGGCCTGTCTTCTCCACCTCCAGACAGTGCTTCACCGCCTCCTGCCGGCCGTCTGCGCTGTACAGACGCACCAGCCGCTCATTGATGTAGGAGTCGTCGGGCCGCAGCTTGAGCTCAGACTGAAGCAGCTCGTACAGCTGTTCTTGTGTGCTCAGAAGCTTCTCCTGCATCAAACAGAGAGAGAGAGAGAGAGAGAGAGAGAGAGAGAGAGCAGGTGATGCGATGTGATGTGATTAAATGGGATGTGATGCGATGCGATGGGATGCAATGTGATGGGATGTGTGCACTGACCCTCAGGTTGAAGACGTTGGGATGTCCCGGCAGCAGCTTGGCAGCTTCCTCCACCCAGAACTCGGCCCGGTTGTCAGGCTCTGGTTTCCCGCAAAGCAGCTCCGCCAGCCTCAGAACCAGGTCTGGCTGAGCCGGATTCAGATCCACTGAACGCTGGAGTTCAGAAACAAACATCAGCATTACATGCTTAAACTTTAAAAGTGCATTAGAAGTTCAACAATACAACAACCTTGGAAACAAAGGGCAGAATAATCTTGATGTGCTTCACCTGGACTAACTGTTTTATAACTCTTCCGTGAGCACTTAACCTTATAAAAAAAATAAAAAATAAAATAAAATAAAAAATCCTTTCCCTTTGAAACATCACTTATCAGGCTTATGCTACTCTGAATAATACCTGAACTTCGTATTTTGAGCACTTCTTGCGTTGTTGTTGTTTTTGCCTCTTTATGATGACTCGCTGAATTTTTGTCCTAATTTGTAAGTCGCTTTGGATAAAGGCGTCTGCTAAATGACTAAATGTAAATGTAAATGTAAATGTAAACTGAATGTGAGAAACTGATACCCACGAGATAAACCAACACGGGTTATGATCAACAAACGTCCATTTCTGTAAAACAGGTCACATCACTTCTGGTTCAGGTGTTTTGTAAGCACTTCAATATAGAGCAGTTTTACTCAAGATAGAGTTACTAAAGATGAGCATAACCGATGTTTATCACATACGCAGAATGATATCTAAATTTTTTTCTTTTCTAACTATTATTTGGCTATTAAAAGGTAATAACAGCTTCAGCTGATGAACCCAGAGCAGGTTTGGACAGGCAGCTCACGTACAGATGGAGTTCACTGCATTCACTTACTGTGAAGCCGCTCTGAGACGGTGAAAACACCGGATCATGAGCTGACGGCGTGTAAATGAACACAGAGCCGCGCTTCACTCACAGACTGTAGTGTGTGTGAGAGAGGAAACGCAGGAGTTACCGGTGTATCGACACTCCGGAAAACCAGCATTGAAAACCTCTCAGATATATTTGTATGTATATTTTCCAGCACTATTATCGTTAAACTCCACAGCTGAAGTGTGTATTCCAAGACTAAGCTGTAGGGAAACATGTCAGAGTAAGTGAAGGGAATTCAAACCTCGTAAAATCCCACTGCTTTGTCCGTTTCCCCGTCCCGTTCGAACAGCTGCCCGAGGAACTCGTGCGCTTTAGCATCCTTTGGCTGAACAGTCAAATACTCAGAAACATGCCTATGACCCAATGGTGTAAGAGAAACACATCACTTCACAGAGAAACCAGGCATTATACAGAAGACAGAGCAAAGGAGTTAGCCTACCTTTTAGCAAGTTCATATTCTTTAGCCTCAAAGTATAGTTTGGCAAACACAAACCCTTGCACTGACTTCTGCAAGACACAAAACAGGTTAGTCTCACAATTAAACAATATCTGTGTAATGATGTATATATGAACTGTATACCATATAATATTCAGCTTAAATCTTTAACACTGTAAACCCTAAAGTTGAAAGTAATTAAATGTACAGAGCAGAGGAAACTATTATACTTCAATGAAATTGAAATGAATGAATCTAAATGAGTATTTAGAACAGAGTTCATGAATCTGGCACATCTGATGAACGGAGTTTCTGGAAAAGCTGCTGAACTCAAAGTTCATTGCACTTAATGAGAAATACTGAGCGAGATCACTCATACTATTTGATTGCATTCAACACGGTCTAGGTGGGGCTCAGTTCCCATCATGCACTGCGACTCAAATGGATAATTCAGGGTTCGTACACATTTCTACCAATACATTTCCATGACTTTTGCATGACTTTTGAGGCAAATATTCATGACCTAACGTTCCATGAAACATCTGTGTATGTAAAATAATATCGATAAAATAAATAGATAAAATCCATGTTCAAACAGCATACTGTATCTTAATTAATTAATGATAAGCTATGTGGTTTAATAGAAAAACTAGAACTTAGATAAAAAACGGTGGTCTGACCCTCAGAACTCCACTTTGTAGCAACGGATTAACATACATCAATGGGAAGCAACAATGTTAAATAAGGAAATAAAAGTGTCCAGTAACACTGACAGTAACTTTACAAGGTGGCATTGGAATTGGCAATTACAAAATAGAGTAACTAATAACATTTTAAAACAGCTTTGCCAACTATTTACCATTAATCTCATTGGATAACCATCAATATCAATAAGATAACGTCCCTATTTGAATTGCCCAAAAACAGTCAAGTTATTTTTTCATTTCTGCAATTTACACCCAAGAACAAACTGCAACTGCCAGACATTACCCTATGCTAGGGCTGTGCGATATGGACAAACACTACCACTACGCAACTACCACTTTGACAAAAAGTTCATAAAGAGATCGTAAAACTAATCCAAATAAATTGAGTGGTTTAGTCAAAATTTTCTGAAGAGACTCGATCACTTTATATGATGAACGTATTTAATTTAGGCTTTTACTCAAATATAAACACTGATCAGCGAACATAAACAGAAGCTCAACGATTCTGCTTGATGCTCTGCGTAACACACGAGAATGAACCTCATTGGTTCTTGCTGAAGTTCAAACGTGCTGCATATCACGAGAATGAACCTCATTGGTTCTTGCTGAATGAACCTCATTGGTTCATGCTGAAACTCAAACGTGCTGCATAACACAAGAATGAACCTCATTGGTTCTTGCTGAAGCTCAAACGTGCTGCATATCACGAGAATGAACCTCATTGGTTCATGCTGAAGCTCAAACGTGCTGCATAACACAAGAATGAACCTCATTGGTTCTTGCTGAAGCTCAAACGTGCTGCGTAACACAAGAATGAACCTCATTGGCTCTTGCTGAAGCTCAAACGTGCTGCGTAACACGAGAATGAACCTCATTGGTTCTTGCCGAAGCTCAAACGTGCTGTGTAACACGAGAATGAACCTCATTGGTTCTTGCCGAAGCTCAAACGTGCTGCTTATCACGAGAATGAACCTCACTGGTTCTTGCCGAAGCTCAAACGTGCTGCGTAACACGAGAATGAACCTCATTGGTTCTTGCCGAAGCTCAAACGTGCTGCGTATCACGAGAATGAACCTCATTGGTTCTTGCCGAAGCTCAAACGTGCTGCGTAACACGAGAATGAACCTCATTGGTTCTTGCCGAAGCTCAAACGTGCTGCGTATCACGAGAATGAACCTCATTGGTTCTTGCTGAAGCTCAAACGTGCTGCGTAACACAAGAATGAACCTCATTGGTTCTTGCCGAAGCTCAAACGTGCTGCGTAACACGAGAATGAACCTCATTGGTTCTTGCCGAAGCTCAAACGTGCTGCGTATCACAAGAATGAACCTCATTGGTTCTTGCAGAAGCTCAAACGTGCTGCGTAACACAAGAATGAACCTCATTGGTTCTTGCCGAAGCTCAAACGTGCTGCGTAACACGAGAATGAACCTCATTGGTTCTTGCAGAAGCTCAAACGTGCTGCGTAACACGAGAATGAACCTCATTGGTTCTTGCTGAAGCTCAAACGTGCTGCGTAACACAAGAATGAACCTCATTGGCTCTTGCTGAAGCTCAAACGTGCTGCGTATCACGAGAATGAACCTCATTGGTTCTTGCCGAAGCTCAAACGTGCTGCGTAACACGAGAATGAACCTCATTGGTTCTTGCCGAAGCTCAAACATGCTGCGTATCACGAGAATGAACCTCATTGGTTCTTGCTGAAGCTCAAACGTGCTGCGTAACATGAGAATGAACCTCATTGGTTCTTGCTGAAGCTCAAACGTGATGCGTAACACGAGAATTAACCTCATTGGTTCTTGCAGAAGCTCAAACGTGCTGCGTATCACGAGAATGAACCTCATTGGCTCTTGCCGAAGCTCAAACGTGCTGCGTAACACGAGAATTAACCTCATTGGTTCTTGCTGAAGCTCAAACGTGCTGCGTAACACGAGAATGAACCTCATTGGTTTTTGCTGAAGCTCAAACGTGCAGCGTAACACGAGAATGAACCTCATTGGTTCTTGCCGAAGCTCAAACGTGCTGCGTATCACGAGAACGAACCTCATCGGTTCTTGCTAAAGCTCAAACGTGCTGTGTAACATGAGAATGAACCTCATTGGTTCTTGCAGAAGGCAAGGCAAGGCAAGACAAGTTTATTTATATAGCACATTTCATACACAATGGCAATTCAAAGTGCTTTACATAGAAGAAATTAAAATAATAAAAAGAAATAAGAATAATTAAAACAGTTTAGAAAAATAAAATGAAATACAGTACAGTACAGTACAGTCGGACGAACAGCGGCACAGTGCTCATTCAGTAAATGCACAGCTAAACAGATGTGTTTTGAGTCTGGATTTGAATGTGACCACTGTAGGAGCACATCTGATCTCTTCTGGAAGCTGGTTCCAGCTGTGGCTGGCATAATAGCTAAAAGCAGACTCACCATGTTTAGAATGAACCCTTGGTATTTCTAGCTGATATGATCCTAATGATCTGAGTGATCTGTTGGGTTTATATTCAGTGAGCATATCTGCAATGTATTGAGGTCCTATGCCATTGAATGACTTATATACCAGTAATAATACTTTAAAATCAATCCTAAATCTAACTGGGAGCCAGTGTAAAGACCTGAGGACTGGTGTGATATGTTCATATTTTCTGGTTCTGCTCAGAATCCTGGCGGCAGCGTTCTGTATGAGCTGCAACTGTCTTATGGTCTTTTTGGGAAGGCCAGTGAGGAGTCCATTACAATAATCCACCCTGCTGGTGATGAAAGCATGCACAAGTTTCTCTAAGTCTTGTCTGGAAACAAAGCATCGAATTCTTGCAATATTTTTTAGATGATAGTTGTCACGACACACACACAAGAAAGACAGATCCAAGTGCAGTATTCTTTATTGGGTAATCCACAATCGTATCCAGTCCAGGCAAGGGTCAAAACCATGAAAGCAATCCAAGAAACAAGAAACAAGAAACAAGAAACAAGAAACAAGAAACAAGAAACAAGAAGACCTCTGGAAGTGCATTGACATAATACAAGGACTCCGTGACAAACACTGAAACAAACAGGGTATATATATACATGTACACAGATACTAACAAGGTGACGGGAGACAGCTGTGTGCAATGAATCAATGAGTGACAGAACAGGATGATGGGAAATGTAGTAAGAGTGAATGACACCGTGGGGGAAGAGGACCTCTAGTGGTTAACCAGGGAAACACAAACCAGACACTGTGACAATATTATGCTGATTTAGTTATTGCTTTGACATGACTACTGAAACTAAGGTCTGATTCTAGTGTCACACCAAGATTCCTGACTTGATTTTTAGTTGTTTGACCCCTGGAGTGAAGGTATGCGTTCACCTTGAGAACTTCATCTTTGTTTCCAAACGCAATGACTTCAGTTTTATCTTTGTTTAGCTGAAGAAAGTTTTGGCACATCCAACTGTTGACTTCATCAATGCATGCACAGGAAGTCAATGGGGCTGTAATCGTTAGGCGATAGGGCTAAGTACAGCTGTGTGTCATCTGCATAGCTGTGGTAAGCAATTTGGTTATTTCTCATTATTTGGCTCATTGGGAGCATATACAGGTTGAACAGGAGTGGCGCAAGAATTGAGCCTTGAGGGACTCCGCATGTCATGGATGTCCACTCAGACTTATGGTCTCCTAAACTCACATAATAACCTCTCCCATCTAAGTATGACCTGAACCATTTTAGGACTATCCCAGAAAGCCCCACCCAGTTTCCCAGCCTGTCAAGAAGTATGTTGTGATCGACAGTGTCAAATGCAGCACTGAGGTCGAGTAGTACCAGCACTGATAATTTGCCTGAATCAGTATTTAGGCGAATATCGTTTATTATCTTTATGAGTTTGGAGTTTGGAAAACTCCCAGAAAGAAGTGAGGCATTTACCACTTCTAGAAGATCTGCTTCTAAACTGTTTAACACACTTTTGAAAAAAAGATGTGGGAAGTGTGTCAAGAGCGCATGCTGATGTTTTAAGGTGCTGTACGGTTTCTACCAAAATTTTGCCATCAATTTTTTTTAAATCAGACAAAGTTACTACTTTCTCAGGTGGTCTGATCTGTCTGACCCCAGCGCAACTCAAGGATGTGCTGATCACCTTTCTGATATTATTGATTTTGTCAGAGAAGAAAGAAGCAAACTCACTGCACTTGCTGTTTGAGAGCATTTCACTGGGAATCTGGCTTGGGGGGTTTGTCAGTCTCTCTACAGTAGCAAAAAGAGTGTGTGTATTGTTTAAATTGCAGTTTATAATATTTGAGAAGAAAGTCTGTCTAGCTTTGCCTAGTTCCATATTGAAAGCATGAAGGCTGTCTTTGTAGATGTTATAATGGACTACAAGTTTTGTCTTCTGCCACATGCGCTCTGCTTTTCTGCATTGTCTTTTCATATTTTGCACTGCTGTTGAGTTTCTCCAAGGTGCTTTTTGTCTGCCACTCTTCTTCCTGACTTTCACAGGAGCAATATCATCAATTGCACTTTTAACTTTTGAGTTTAAAGAATCAAGGAGAAAATCAACAGAGTCAGCAGATATGCTTGGTGTTAAGGATATAGCCTTCATAAATAGTACACTAGTGTTCTCATTTAAGCATCTCTTCTTGACAGACACAGATCTAGCTTCAATGGCAGGAGAGATCAATATATCAAAGAAAATACAGAAATGATCAGACAGTGCTACATCCTTAATGACAATCGATGAGATGTTTAGACTCTTACTAATAAGTAAATCTAGAGTGTGTCCATGATTGTGTGTGGGTCCATGTACATGCTGCTTCAGATCAAAAGTTTTTAAAACAGTTTTGATTTCTTTTGCCATATTGGTTTCTGCATTATCTATGTGAATGTTAAAATCTCCAGCAATGGCAAAACAGTCAAACTCTGAGGTAATTGTTGATAACAATTCTGTAAAGTCCTCAGCAAAGGCTGGAGAGTATTTTGGAGGCCTGTAAATAATGATGAGTAAAATCATTAGCTCAAACGTCAGAAGCTCAAACGTGCTGCATAACACGAGAATGAACCTCATTGGTTCTTGCTGAAGCTCAAACGTGCTGCGTAACACGAGAATGAACCTCATTGGTTCTTGCTGAAGCTCAAACGTGCTGCGTAACACGAGAATGAACCTCATTGGTTCTTGCTGAAGCTCAAACGTGCTGCGTAACACGAGAATGAACCTCATTGGCTCTTGCTGAAGCTCAAACGTGCTGCGTAACACGAGAATGAACCTCATTGGTTCTTGCTGAAGCTCAAACGTGCTGCGTAACACGAGAATGAACCACATTGGTTCTTGCAGAAGCTCAAACGAGCTGCATAACACGAGAATGAACCACATTGGTTCTTGCTGAAGCTCAAACGTGCTGCATAACACGAGAATGAACCTCATTGGTTCTTGCTGAAGCTCAAACGTGCTGCGTAACACGAGAATGAACCTCATTGGCTCTTGCTGAAGCTCAAACGTGCTGCGTAACACGAGAATGAACCTCATGTGTTCTTGCCGAAGCTCAAACGAGCTGCATAACACGAGAATGAACCACATTGGTTCTTGCTGAAGCTCAAACGTGCTGCATAACACGAGAATGAACCTCATTGGTTCTTGCTGAAGCTCAAACGTGCTGCGTAACACGAGAATGAACCACATTGGTTCTTGCAGAAGCTCAAACGAGCTGCATAACACGAGAATGAACCACATTGGTTCTTGCTGAAGCTCAAACGTGCTGCATAACACGAGAATGAACCTCATTGGTTCTTGCTGAAGCTCAAACGTGCTGCGTAACACGAGAATGAACCTCATTGGCTCTTGCTGAAGCTCAAACGTGCTGCGTAACACGAGAATGAACCTCATTGGTTCTTGCTGAAGCTCAAACGTGCTGCGTAACACGAGAATGAACCACATTGGTTCTTGCAGAAGCTCAAACGAGCTGCATAACACGAGAATGAACCACATTGGTTCTTGCAGAAGCTCAAACGAGCTGCATAACACGAGAATGAACCACATTGGCTCTTGCTGAAGCTCAAACGTGCTGCGTAACACGAGAATGAACCTCATTGGTTCTTGCCGAAGCTCAAACGTGCTGCGTAACACGAGAATGAACCTCATTGGTTCTTGCCGAAGCTCAAACGTTCTGCGTATCACGAGAATGAACCTCATTGGCTCTTGCTGAAGCTCAAACGTGCTGCGTAACACGAGAATGAACCTCATTGGCTCTTGCCGAAGCTCAAACGTTCTGCGTATCACGAGAATGAACCTCATTGGCTCTTGCTGAAGCTCAAACGTGCTGCGTAACACGAGTTTATCACAACTGATGTGCGAGTTGATCAAACTTATATGTGAATAAAAGCCTATATATGTGTTCATCACATATATAGTGTGTTCATATAAAAATGTTCATCATATAACGTGATCGTGCCTCTTCAGAAAGAAATTGGACTAAACCACTCAATTCATGGATTTGTTTTGTGATCTCTTAATGAACTTTTTGAAGTGTCAAAGTTTCAGTTGTGTAGCTGTCAATACAGGGATAGAAATCTCTCAGATTTCATCAAAAAAATATTTGTGTTCTGAAGATGAACGAAAGTCATATGGGTTTTGAACGACATGAGGGAGAGTAAATGAGAACAGAATTTTTATTTGTGGGTGTCTTGCTTGGTACCATTGTGTGTGTCTGTTCATAACTTGATTGAAATCTGTGTAAGATGTGTCATTCTTATTATAAGAAATCATGTCTGAACTGTACTCTCTGCTTAGAGCTGGAGACCACAGATAACGCATGATTACAGTGAGGGGAAGAATCACCCACCTCTGAACTAAAGATAGTGTCTAATTGGTCAGAACTCATCCAGGAGGCTGGACAAACATTTGAGTTTAAAATCTTAGATGAGACATGTAGACGGTTAGACGAGCAAATGAAGAGGCAGATCAAGATCAGAAGAACATGAGTTAAACAATTTCATTCAAGCCATCTAGCTACTCTTGTTTCACTTTTCTTTCTCTTACTTAGAACCGAGACTCTCAGCGGAAAAGAAAAGAAACTAAGTTTTGCTGCAAAGTTTCGGTCAACGATTCAACAGCAAAGCCTGCTTCCAGCTTCCAACTTCATTCACAAGACTTTCCATCCATCGCCAACACACCACGTGATTGGCTGCCCAACAATCCAGACACAAGGAGACCGCCAGCCCGGGAAACCCCCTTTTCAAGCAACACTGACAAAGGGAATCCCCAAAGGAATGCAAAGACAAAAGCGAGTATCCTCCAGACTCTAACTGAACTGGTGCATTTAATAACCCACCCAATTAATTGTTGATGGTTCGTTCAGGTCAGGTCTTATAAGAGCATATATTGCTAGAAACCTTTGTTTATTTTAATATATTTTATTTACTTCAATATTTATTCTTATAATATATTTATATATTGATTTCATTTAGCACATTTTCATGATTCAGTAATGTTTTTTTTGTTGTTTTTTTTTTAATAAAGTTCAGCACTGTTTACTGTGGAGTGTTATGTTTGTTTTTTTATCCAGTATCTTTTTTAAAAAAAACTATCGGTTGATTAATCATTATTGGCATGTACGGTCCAACCTAGTTATCGGTATCGGTAAAATCCACTATTGGTCGACCTCCAATGAAAACATTTGACCAACATGAGGTCTCGTGTCACAGTCAGTCTTTTTACATCAGTGCAAAACTAGGGTATGCAGATTAAGACAACTATTCATCAGCATGCATTGATTAATACATGTTGAGAAATCTATTATTTTTACTCAGCCCTACAGGTACATCATCTGTAAGTGTTCAGAGACAAGACCATTACAATAACACAATCAATCAGTCCATCAACATTCATCATTTCTCCATTTATTAGAGACGCGCCCCAAAACTGTATGAGTTATGATCTTATTAAACACTTCAAATCGTGCAATTAACTAAATCAAAATCTGAAGATAATCATGAAGTTTATAAACTTGATAATAGATGTAACTTATAACCTCAAATGTTGAGTTCTGCTCAATTATATGGGTTTACAGTGAACAAGTAGACATCTACAGTAACATTTATTAACTTAGACACTTTTATCCAAAGCAAGGAACAAGAGATTGATCTGAAATAATAAACACGTGCTAGTAATAAAGTTTTGAACATGGTTCAGAATATGATGAGCTAGAACAGGCAAGGATTAAAGGTTTTGTTCTAGTTAAAGGTCAACTTCAGCTAAAGCAGTAAAAGAGAGTTTCTCTTCAGGACAGGATAAAGTCACAGAACAAACACCGAGTGAAAGGGCCTGTTACACCTGGTCACTCAGATCAGGTGTAAATGCCCTCCGAAACGCATTTGAGACGGATTCACTCAAACCACATCAGTAAAAACTGAACAAAATCAGATTTTTTACTCGCATCTGACACAGATCGGAATTTGTTGCACACGTGTAAACGCAAATATACGCACGAGATCTGGGTTTTTTTTTCCACATTTGATCTGAGCAACTTCCAAATGTGGTTTTAAAATCAGACACATGTCCGATATCTGGACATCCAACCTACATCTAAACACGCATAATCCAATTAATCCAATACATAAGAAGGGTAACAGACAGGATTCAAGTAATTATCGACCAGTTTCTATTCTGAGTGTAGCTTCTAAAATAATAGAAAAAGTTGTGTATAAACAGATTTATGATTATGTTAGCAAGAATAGTTTAATTTATGATTTTCAATCTGGTTTCAAAAGGACATATTAAACAGATACTTGCTTATTATATTTGACAGATTTTATTAGGAAAGAGATTGATAGAGGAAATTTGTGTGGAATGGTTTTGCTGGATCATCAAAAAGCTTTTGATATGGTGAACCATTCAATATTATTGAATAAATTAAGTGCTATGGGTTTTTTGAGTACTGTAAATTCATGGATGGCGTCGTGTTTAAGAGGGAGAGTGCAAAAGGTTGATGTTGGAGGGATACTTTCTGAGAGTATTAATGTGAATAATGGAGTCCCACAGGGTAGTGTACTTGGCCCTCTTTTATTTTTGTTATATATAAATTATATCCAAGAGGTGTGTGAGTGTAGTATGTTTTTATATTTGCGGATGATGCTGCTTTACTAGTTTCAGATAAGAAGACTAATAGAATAGTCTTCTAATAGGGGTGGTGGTGGCGCAATGGATAAGACACATGCCTTTGGTGTGAGAGACCCGGGTTCGAATCCACTGTGAGACACCAATGTGTCCCTGAGCAAGACACTTAACCCCTAGTTGCTCCAGAGGCGTGCGACCTCTGACATATATAGCAATTGTAAGTCGCTTTGTATAAAAGCGTCAGCTAAATGAATAAATGTAAATGTAAATGTAGAATACAGGAGAAGTTAGGTGAGGAGCTTGTTAAAGGGATAGTTCGGAGTAATTTCAACCTAGGGTCCTTTGCACCATGACCTCGAGCCAAACACCCCCCAGAAGCCTTTTTTCCCTTGGTCGAACATTATTAAAGTTAGAGCTTATCTAGAGATATCAGCCGAATGGCTTAGTGCAGGCGCTAATGGAGCCAAGGATGTATCTCGTAAATTACCCCACTAATAATGCCCAGAATAGTACCAAACTAGGTACATCAGGAGTTTATTTAAATAACACTTGCCTGACGGCTCATGCTACCGCTAACCCTGACGTCGACATCACTTCACTTATTTGGGAAAAGCCCGTAAAAGTCCTGGCAGAAAGCGATGCATAAGGATGTAGTGTAACGACGCCCAGTTCCAGGAATGCACTAATATTTTGTTGGTAGTACCAGTTTGCAACAATTATTAGTTAACACTAAGTTGTTAACACTTCGGAAAAAAGATAATAATTCGTCGTTACACTGAAGTGAAGCAGAGTGGTTTGAGTCCTATTTCTCTGAGAGGAGCTTCTCTTTGGAGACAGGTCAATTTCATTCATCGCCTGCTTCTGTCACAGGTGAAGTGCCGCAGGGCTCCATTTTGGGCCTGATTTTCTTTTCTTTATATATCCTCCCTCTTCATTACACTTTTGAATCTCACAAGATCACATTTATGCGGATGATACATGCATCATATGCGTCAATAAAACCTGGGTCTACGTCCTTATCTGATTTGTTAACCTGTGTAAATGACATTAAAAGTTGGATGGGCGATCCTTTTCTCCAGTTAAATGAAAACAAGACTAAGGTCATTTTATTTGGCTCCCCCCATTTGGTGGACGTCCTGAGCTCTAGTTTAGAGGACCTCTGCAAGCCAATATCCGCACTCATGTAAAGAACTTGGGTGTTGTGGTTGATTCAGAGTTAAAATTCAACAAACAAATGAACTCTGTTGTCAGAGCCAGTTTTTTCCAGTTTATTTCAACAAGACTTGATTATTGCAATGCTCTGTATGCTGGTATTAACCAGTTTTCCCTATCACGTCTGCAACTGGTTCAAAATGCTGCAGTTCGCTTCTTAATGGGGAAGAAAAAGCCTGAGCATATCACCCCTATTTTGTTACATTTACATTGGCTACCAGTTAAATACAGAATTGATTACAAGCTTTTAACCTTGGTATTTAAAGCCTTGCACGGTCTGGCTCCAGTTTACATCTCAGACCTTATTTGTCCATACTCTCCCCAAAGATCTCTCAGATCATCCTCTGACAAACTATTAATCGTCCCAGTGTCTCGCTTGAAATCTAAAGGAGACAGAGCCTTCTCCATATGTTCCTCTAAGCTGTGGAATTCACTACCTCAATCTGCTAGGCTATCTTCTTCTTTATCTGAATTGAAGTCATCTCTAAAAAACTTATATTTATATATATATATTTTTTAAACTTATATATATATTTTTTTTCTCAGGTCTATTAATAACTTTGGATATGTTAGTCTTAGTGAGTTAATTCTTAATCTTGATTTTTTTTAAAATGTATGGTTTAAGTTGCTAATTAAAATTGTTATACTCTGTATTTTTGTGTGACTGTTATTTTTATTGTGTTTTGTGAAGCACCTTGGTCAGCAGAAATGTTGTTTTAAGGTGCTATATAAATAAAAGTGACCTTGACCTATCTGGAACGGTCTTAGTAATCTTATAATGTTAGGAGAACGTAGTGGCGTCCAGAGGTGGACAAAGTACACAACTTCCTTACTTGTGTGAAAGTACAGACACTACTGGT
This sequence comes from Leuciscus leuciscus, assembly GCF_965113295.1. Taxonomy (NCBI): domain Eukaryota; kingdom Metazoa; phylum Chordata; class Actinopteri; order Cypriniformes; family Leuciscidae; genus Leuciscus; species Leuciscus leuciscus. Next base: position 1,383,593 of record NC_138731.1, read on the forward strand.
CAAATATTACTTCATTACAAGTAAAAGTTGTAAGGACCGATTTTTCCTTAAGTAAAAGTCCTCGTTTTTAAAAGAACTTAAGTATCAAAAGTAAAAAGTAAATGTCAATGCATTGTTTTATTATTGTTGCATTGTTGTGTGTAATACTTACAGTATCTTATGCCTCTGAATCTATGCCTGCCTTCCCTCATATCAATATCACATTTATTTCAAGAACACAGTTCCAGTAGTGGGATTGAATGTGAGATTGAATAAGTGCACTCAAAAACGTCCACAATGGTTTCATCAAATAGTGCCCAATTTAAAGTTTTTTTGGCTTTTAGTATGAATATGTTATCCTTACAGTTATCTGTAAGCTAGTGTGCTCCAAAACAATGTCAAAATTCACATTTAGAAGACCAAACCCAACGCTGAAAATTAAAATCAGGTTTATATCAGAATCCAGCGTCAGATTGACATTAATCTCCAACGTTGGATATAGACATTGTATTGTTGTTGAAAATGAAAATCGGTTTAAATCCGACTTTCATTTCCAACCTAAATGCAACCCTTGCAACCAAAACATCCCCTGACTGACGTTTACTACTCAAGGACCTTGACAGAAATGTAGTGGAGTAAAAAGTACGATATTTGCCTTTCAAATGTAGTGAAGTTAAAGTAAAAAGTTCCCAGAAAAAAATAATCCTCAAGTAAAGTACAGATAGGCCTTATCAAAAAAGTGTACTTAAGTACAGTACACACTGTAAAAAAAAACTGTAAATTTACAGGAAACTGTCTGTATTTTTTACAGAATTTTGCCGTTTTGTCATTATACAGTGAATACCTGTTATTTTACAGATATTTGTTGTAATTTAAAGATCCACTATTAAATTTACAGGTAATTGCTTTTATTGTGGTTTTACATTAATTTAACGTTTTTTAAAGGAAATTATCTGTAATTTTATAGGGTTATGTGTAATTTTACATAAAAAATTAAGTAATATTTTACAGATTATTTCTGTGGAATTAGAAAACAAAGAAAATAAGGTATAACTGCAGAAATCAGCAGTCACTTAACATGTTTTCCTTAAAGATTATTAAGCATGTGGGGGTTAAAGTGAGTTTTAAGATTTGTCCACACATTAGGCAGGCCTATTTAATTATTTATAATCTTTTAATTTTGTCTTGCAAATAGATGTTCATTTTGATCATCATTTGTATTTGCCCGTAAATTTCATTTAGGCCTATATTTTATGTCTTTTATGAATCGTTTTTCCAAATCTGCGTTGCTGCACATTGCGTGGCTTTGTGTGCGTTTGAATGTGTGTGTGTGTGCCCGCGCGCGCGGCCGCGCGCAGATTCAAATTATCCGCCATTACGTTTCGTTGCTTAGTCCCGCCCAGCCCACAACGGTTAGCTACAAATCTGTCTCTGTCGTCGATCTGTGTCAAGGGCAAGCGGGAGATTTGAATTCAGAGCTATAATCGTATTCGACAGAAGCAGCCGTGAGCAGGAGCGCTGCTGAACACATATTAGTTGTAGTCTGGTGTCGGTCAGTCCGGAAATAACGCGCCCTTTTTCAGTGAGCCTGGTTCGTCACAGCAGACCTCATCCCGACCGATCAACGGCTGAGGTAAGAGTCTAATACTACATGTAAATGATATTTTATATTACATTTGTGTTAAGTGGTTAGACTGTTTCCATGCTAACGTTAGCATTCTTAAATTATGTTCAGTCATAACTGGCGTCGAGGGCAAAACACAAATGCAGCATGGGTCTTTTCAATTATCGATCTGTGTTAAGAAAGATCAGTTGAACCCACTCTAACTTACTTGTTAACTTATAGACCTAAAACAATCTTTAGTAGACTTGTTATTCATATTAAAGTCCATAATTGTGTATAAAATCTTCGTTATGATAGTCAGTAACATTAAACCAATCTCTTAAATGGCGGGACATTTTGAAACCATGTCTGGAAGCTGAAAACGTTATTTTTCAATTTTTTTTTTTTTTTTTTTTTGTAAACATTTTTTTTTTACTTTATTTTATTATAGTAAAATTGTAGTAAACACGTTTTTAGCTGATTTTTTTACCATTGTAATAGCCACAGTTTTACTAAAAATAGGCCTACTGTGTTTCTTTTGTTTATATCGTAATAGTTAACATGACTAACTTTATTAAGACCGTTAAGAAATCGAAATACTGTCTGTAACTTAACGTACTTGTTGATGATATAGGAAAGCCTAGAACAGGAAGACTAGAATAGGAATACAACATGATGAACCCCTAGGTGTATCTAGGTCTAGGTCACAGTAAATCATATTCATTTAATGTTACTTTCTATAAATGTAACTTAGCTAAAATCACATGGCAGCTCAAAATATTACAGCTGGCCTTTCCAGCTCAGCTTCAAGATCATAGTCCGTTGAGTTTTTGCATTGTCCCAATGGAACATATTCTGACATGTGTAAATCTAATACTGAGTTTTAAAATAACTTGTGTGTGTGTGATTTCAGGTCACGTGGAAAGCAGATGATCATGGCAAACAAGGTATGGGAAGAATTCATTAAAACATAAAAATCATAATGGTTCTGATTCCATATGTTCATAACAGTCTTCTGATTCCATATGATTGCACTAAAAGTATGCACAAGGTTTGGATTTGCTACAGCAAGATTACGATTGTGTTAGATTCCACCCATCTTTCTTTCTTTTTTTTTATAGGCTCTGTCATTTAGAAACATGACTTTTCCTATCACTAATATCTTAATGACACATATCTCTACCTTTTAATCCAGCCAGATGATCTGACGGTTGCTGCTCGCATCTCAGCCTACCTGATGGAAAATTCTTGCTGGATGAATGACCTTCACCTTCAAATCAGCCTTGCCAAGACAGAACTGCTTATGGTTCAACTTTCAGCCAAAACATACTTGCTGTGATCCTGCTGATTTGCCTTATCATTAGGAGGATCAGGCCCTTCCTATCGGAGCTACACAACTCTCTTGTTCTATCCAGACTGGGCTATTGTAATGCTCTCCTGGCAGCTCTTCCAGTATCAGTCAAACCTCTGCAACTGATCCAGATGCTGCAGCAAGAGTTGTCTTTAAAGGTAGCCCTATGCCTAAACTCACTGCTTCAGATCTATGTGTCCTCCAGAAGCATGTGTTCTGCAAGTGAACGGCGCCTTGTGGTGCCATCATCCCAAAGAGACACAAAACCACTTTCACTGACATTTACCTGGACTGTTTCCTGGTGGTGGAATGACCGGCGCAACTCAACACATTTTCAAGAAACTGCTAAAGATCCATCTTTTTCATAAACACTTCACCCAATAATACTATATCTTTGTAAAAAAAAAAACCTTGCTATGTGTACTGTGCGACTAACTGGGACTTGTCACTGCACTTGTTGCTTTTTATTATCTTTAATTATTATCTTAATTGGTTAGTCACTTTGGATAAAATGTAATTGTAAATGTTAAAATAAGTTACACTGTAAAGGTATACGGTAATTGCTTTTTATTGTGGATATATTTACATGTTCTAAATTATATACTAAGCATCTATTTCCTATCAATCACTTATCTTGATGTTTAGTGTTTGTTCAATTACTAATACTGTAAATATGCAGGTATTCTGTACTCATACATTTAGTTAATTTAAAAGAAATTGACTGTACATTTGCTATTATTAAGAACTTAATTAGAGATGTTGTGAAATTGGATCGGTACAAATAAAAATAAAAACTGTAAATTTACAAACATTTGTATTTGAATTTATGTACTTGTGTGCATTTTTTATACATAATTTCATTGTTATTTTACACAGAAAAACTATATTAAAAGAAAATTACTGTAGATAGACAGCATTATTATATAAAATAATTGTATAAAACCTTAAATTTACAGTATTTAATTGTTTTAAAGGTGTATATGACTTTTTTTAAACGTTAAAAATCCCAATAATTACATAAGATTTTATGTAATATTAAAGATATAATCTGTTATTTAATTATGGAAAATTACTGTATTTTAACGAGATTGTTTTTTGCCGTTATTTTACGGTAATTTTCTGGCGCCCCAGCTGCCGGAATAATACCGTTTTTTCACGGTTTTTTTTTTTACAGTGCAGTAAATGTAGCCTACTTTGTTACTGTCCACCTCTGGAGGCGACGTTCTGAGTTGGTTATTTAATGGTAATGAAATTAGTTAGGTCGTCAATTCGTCAAGTCATATGACCAAAAAGTACGAATACATTACGTAACTGTTACGTCGTGTGTTAGCTGGGTAGGTATCTATTCAGCAAACTCGCAACTGAAAGTGAAAGTCAGCTACAATAAGTCGCAGATGTTCAATACACAGTCATCATCATTAAAAGTAAAGAAACTAAATTATTTTAGCAGTGCTGTTGCCGCTCTCTCCTATTACAGTTTTTGATTTTTAAATTAGCTGTTGAAAAATACATTCCAGCTCATATTTGTTGCTTTTCGGTGAATGCAGTTGAAACGGAGAACTGCATAGTCTAGAGCGCAGGAATTGAAGGTCGGATTTATATCCATTTTCCCGAGACACATTTAAATGTGACCAAGTGTAAATCAAATATTTTTGACAAATCAGATAGCTATCGGATCAGCAAAAAACGCATGAAGTGAACAGGTGTACTGTAAACAGAACCAAAAAAATACACCTCTCTGAAAGCCACTTCACTGAGGCGTTTCTGACAACATTTGCGTGGAAAAGAGAAAAGCGAAGCTTAGTGACTTTGAAACAATGACCTACTAAAGGAAAGTTCATACGAGATAACAATGAAGACACCGTCGTCTTATTCCTGACATCATCATAATTACCTCTTTCTGAGAGGGAAAGGAGCCTTGAACTATAGAAATGTATCTCTCCACCTCCGCTTTATTTCTCTTCATGTCTCCTGTCACACACGCTCCTGTCACACACTCTCCTTCTCCGTCGCTGTTTTAGCGGAGTATCACTTAAACACGGAGCAGCGTCTGTGATGACCAATGACACACTATCGCGCAATGGCACAATTTAGGGAACATTCCAAGCGGAAGTGATCATCCCTATTGCCCTCCTCCCTTCCAAGGGAGCCCTTGAAGTGGGCGATATTATATATATATATATATATATATATACACACACATACATGAGCGTTTCTTCAACTAGGGCTTCGTGAAGTAAAAAAAAAAAAAACTTGTTCAAAAGTCGCATAAAACTAGCACAGTCTCATAAGTTTAATAATTTGTATAGTTTTAAGGTCTGTTAGAGAGGACAAACTTAGATTACAAGAGAAATTGTTATTTTTTTCCGACCTGCAATGAACAAATGTCATTTCCACCACATCTCAATATACAGCTGTTATTTAACAATAGAATAACTTATTATGTCACTCAAGAATTGTCTAAGATCGTTTTTGTAACAATCAGTTTTTTTTTAAATCAGTTTTTCCACAATGTACAATAATTATACCTTTGTCAATGAGATAAATTAACTGCCCTAAGGACAAAATGCTGAACTGTACACCTGTCACACTCTGAAATGTAATATTGGTTTGGGCAAGAGCTTATTACAAAATAAATAACTTGAATTTTTATATTAAGTAGAGCATGATCTCATAAATTGTGGATACAATTTTAATGTGTGATGAGTTTTTTTAAATATTTTTAAAAAATGTGTGTGGTGATGGAAATGACAGGGTGTTGTGGAAATGACAGTGAATTAATCAAGTCATTAAACATAACCACCTGAGTACTGAGGAGTTTGATGTAGAAAACTGATTTGTCTCACAGATGAACGGTTACAGTGCATACTTAAATAAAAATAGATAAAAATGAAATCAATGAATAATATAATAATATATAGTAATATAATGTAGCGTAAATGCCTCTGGGTTAATGCGAATTAGCTCAAGAATATAGGGAATTTTGGCAATATTAATATTTATAACGCATGGTCATAATTCATAAATCGCATATGCATTTACTTTATCAATTATAGGAAATGCCTCGTTCTGTACTGTCTGATCATTACAGTTAAGAAGAAGTATTCCTGTTTACAAAACTCCAAGAAAGTTTGTCTTCTGGCCACGAAGACAAAACCTCTTTGGGTTTATAAATTAAAACTACTCAAAGTAGTTTTATAATATAGAGCCTGTAGCTTTATAGATCTTTTGTTTCATTGACTTTATAAAAAGTGGGTTTTCAAACACAGAGACAGTTAAAAGTATAAATGGGTTTATTAATAAAATGGCACACGCTAGAGATTATAAGCTACAAATATAAACGTACGTAAAATGCAAACGATAAAACAGACAAACATTTAAACATTTAACCGAACAAAAACATAAACATAGCGTGATCAGAATGAAAATGAAATGAAAGAAAGAAAGATATAGAGGGAAGATAGAGGGTAACTTAAATCACAGACCTAAGACCTAGACACCTGGAACAGCTTTTATAGGAATCAATATACTTGCGAGATGTGGTACTCTTTCAGTGTGATGCTGAAAAGGGGACGCGCGCGTGCGCGTGTCCGGCTGGTTTGCGTCTAGCTTTGTCTTCTGGGTCGTTTCGAAAAACGATGTAAAGGCTCACTTGAATTTAACGTTACCGAGAAAGTTCAGATTCGTCTCCCGGGATGGGAGAGGCTGGAAATCTTAGTTGCAAAGACCGGCTGTTACGACTCGAACATGGGTTCGTTCGATGGAGAAGGCCAGGGCCTCCTCCAGATGTTCCTTTGGAGAAGCGCTGCGCCGAGGAAGAGGGTCCAGAGAAGTTGGATGAGTTGAGAGGGGGAAGAGAGAGCGAAGAGAAGAGATTTTGGACTTTTATCAGTGTCCCAGGTGCCGTCCCCTCCTTCGTGTAGGACGAATCAGCTGTCGAGATTTTTCGAGCGGGAAGATTCCTTTGTCCGGTTAGACACGCCCACTCGAATGAGTCATGATTGACTTTAACTGGAGAGGATTTTCTCCATACATATGAACTTATAAAACAATGCGCATCACTGAATTCTGTTATTGGAATTCAACTCCGTTAGCTGGAGAGGATTACAGAGATATCAAAAATAGAATCTAGGCGTTGTAGCCATGCAACGATACATTATTATGCATTTGTATAGGCAATAGCAGTTCTATTAAGGTCACAAATAGGACATATGCTTTCCTATGGTTTACACACACCTCTTAACACACAACTTTATATATTTAGTACCTTTAAGAGTGACTTTATGGGTAAAAGTCCTTTTCTGTAGGGGGTTTCTGTTTCACAGTCCAGAGTGTGTTTGTATGTGTGTGTGTTGGAATGTTGCGACCCTGTTATCTCATGCATAGGGCTGGATAGCTCTGTGGTCAAATTTTATGACCTGCCAATGAGCTCGGGTTACGGAATGCGATTCTACTGGGAGAACATCCTTCAAAAATACATTTCAGATCCAAACACTCGAAGATCAGAACTATATGATCAAAACAACATTAATCACACATACATTCAGGAAGTTCAGATACCAGTCTGAGTTACACACATTTTAAGTTAAACACAAAAGGATGTTGGTGTGTGTGTGTGTGTGTGTGTGTGTGTGTGTACGTGTGTGTGTGTTCTGGAATGTCACGAGTCTGTGAGGTTGTAAAAGTCACAGGGAGTCCAGAGCTGAAATGGGGGTTTTAGAGGGGATTCTAAGAAAACAGGGTTTCCTTATGTGACTCAAATGTCCCTCGGGGGAGCCACAAAGATGCAATTTTGACCGTTCAAGCAGACTTGGAGATCAGGATTTACTAATTTGAACAGCATGTGACCGCATGTCATAGTCATTGTCGTTACAATAATTTAGCAATAAAAAAAAAAATATCATAATCCATCCATCAATCTTCTTCCGCTTATCCGGGGCCGGGTCGTGGGGGCAGCAGTCTAAGCAGAGACGCCCAGACTTCCCTCTCCCCAGAAACTTTCTCCAGCTCTTCCGGGGGGACACCGATGCGTTCCCAGGCCAGCCGGGAGACATAATCCCTCAAGCATGTCCTAGGTCTACCCCGGGGCCTCCTCCCGGTGGGACATGCCCGGAACACCTTGCCGGGAAGGCTTCCAGGAGTCACCTGGAACAGATGCCCGAGCCACCTCAGCTGGCCCCTCTCGATGTGGAGGAGCAGCGGCTCTACTCTGAGCTCCTCCTGAGTGACCGAGCTCCTCACCCTATCTCTAAGGGATCACGCAGCCACCGGGACCGGACAGCCCTTAGTAAAGGGCCCCGGACCTCATACTCCCAGAGCACCCTCCACAGGACGCCGCGAGGGACACAGTCGAATGCCTTCTCCAAATCCACAAAGCACATGTGGATTGGTTGGGCAAACTCCCATGAACCCTCCAGCACCCTGTAGAGGGTATAGAGCTGGTCCAGTGTTCCATGACCGGGACGAAAACTGCACTGTTCCTCCTGAATCCGAGGTTCTACTATCAGCTGAATTCTCCTCTCCAATACCCTGGCATAGACCCCCCTGTAGTTGGAACACACCCTCCGGTCCCCCTTCTTTTAAAAAGGTACTGTCCCCGACCGCCACGCGATGTTGCAGAGGCGTGTCAGCCAAGACAGCCCCACAACATCCAGAGACTTGAGGTACTCAGGGCAGATCTCATCCACCCCCGGTGCCTTGCCACTGAGGAGCTTCTTGACTACTTATGTGACTTCAGCTTGGATGATGGACGGGTCCACCTCTGAGCCCTCAGCCTCTGCTTCCTCAATGGAAGACGTGTCGGTGGGATTGAGGAGATCCTCAAAGTATTCCTTCCACCATCCAACGATATCCCCAGTTGAGGTCCACAGCTGCCCACCTCCACTGTAGACAGTGTTGGTAGAGCACTGCTTTCCCCTCCTGAGGCGCTGGGTGGTTTGCCAGAATCTCTTCGAGGCCAAACGATAGTCCTTCTCCAAGGCCTCACCGAACTCCTCCCAGGGGCATATAGCCCTGGACAACATAGCTCCTAGGATCATTCGGGTACTCAAACCTCTCCGCCACGATAAGGTGGCAGTTCAAGGAGGAGGGATATATATATATATATATACATAATATCATAATATAAATATAAATATAAAAAGTATTGTAATACATTATAATATAATCAATCAATTGTACTTTATAACCATAAATGTAATTTCCACCACATGCTGTCATTTCCACCACAGAGGGCAGTGTGCTGGAAATGACTGTGGTGGAAATGACTCTTATTTAACTTTTTTTTGTTTACTTTTTAAAAACACCCTTGAAGGTACAGCATGTTTGGAAATGACGTAGAATAAATATATGAACTGATCAAGCAATATTTACCTTGATTTTTCTTCCTTTGTTCTTGATGAAAATTTTAATTGCCTCCATGTCCAACATGTGCTCTGATGTCACTGAACATTTCCATAGAAACCACCTAAACGATCTTTCACACAAACTTACATTAATCTGTGGGACAGCAATATTTTGTATAAATTGAGCTTTCCTGTAGCTCAAACAGTAGAGCGTTGGCACTTGCAACACCAAGGTCATGGGTTCAATTCCCAGGGAAAGCAAGAATTGATAAGAATGTAAATGTGTAGCTTGAAATGCAATGTAAGTTGCTTTGGATAAAAGCTTCTGCCAAATGCATAGATGTGAAAAAGTAATATTGATAGTGGTCTCACATTAAATACTATAATGTATTTTAATTATTTTACTAGTGCTTAATTTCGGTATATTCATAGTTACCAGATAAGTCATATTTTTAAACTGTATTTTCAATGTTGAAGTTTAAAAGACTGGGTCTGGGACAAGGAGAAAACAGTGATTTTGACACCTATAAGGAGGTTGAAAAGTATGAAAAAAATCATAATAGAAAGGTGGTAAAAAGTTTTTAAGGTGGTTTTATTGTTAGTTTGACAAAGAAAGTGGAATTTGTCCAAAATTATATGTATTTTTAAAAATATGACCAAAGTACATAAAAGTGACTATAGTCTAAGAATCACCCATATATATATATATATATATATATATAGGGGGAGAGCAGGGCACAACATAACGCTTTTTGAATTTCTCAGTTTGTGTAAATCTACTTTGGATCTTCAGAGTAGCCTATTTATTTTTTGGCACAAAATTTCACACATCTAGTACAATTAAGTGGTTTTGTTTTATTAATACAGTGTATACTTTTTCTTGATATACCCCGAAAGAATGGAAGTGAAATGTGACAACATGCCCCATAGGTTGGGCACATTGGCCCTCATTTATCAAAAGTGCGTACACCAAATTTCCAGCGTACACCTAGCGTACACCCAAAACCATGGTGACTTTGAGATTTATCAATATGGACGTTGGCGTACGGCACGCTCAAATCCTACGCCAGCTCAGGAGGTGGTGTACGCACGTTTTGACTGAGTGTGGAAATGCGCAGAAAAACAATTCCTAACACCACAAAACGCACTGACAAACTAAAATATATGATATATTATGACCCACTGTAAAAAAACAAAAAACAAAACAATATAGTAATTATAAACTTCAGTGTTTATTTTTGTGCAACATGGACTTCAATGTTTAATTTGTGTGACTTTACCAAAGCATTTGATTTGTAGGCATATGTATTCCTTCAGTTGCGAGCCTGTGCGGTTTACCTGATGTTTCAAGCCTTGTTTATACTTTGGCCTGGCTCCGCAGCGCGAGTCTCCGCAGACTGCGCGCGCACCTCCCCAAATATGACGCCCTAGGATGAGAATGCGTTGGTAATACTCTATACTCGACGCGCTCGCCGTCGTACTATTCTTTGAAACGATGGTTAGGCCCGGCAGGTGCGCACGGACTGGGTTCTGTAATGAAAGGCTTTCAATGACCAAAAAATAACTCAGACTGACAAAATAATAAAAATGACATTCTTCTTCTTTTAAATAATACTGTAATAATAATAATACAAATAATAATAATAATAATAACGACATTCTTCTTCTAAATAACAATAAGCGTCATTAATAATAAAAACCATAATAATAATAAGAAGAATATTACAAATTGTCATGCAATTATTCATGTGAATGAATGGTACTCCACATCACATCATCATCACTATTGTACACCCCAATACATGTGACGTGATACGAAATTAAATGCTAATTGTTTCAAAACACGTGCTGTAAAATAATGCATTGTGATAGGTCATTTGCTCATCCAAGTTTCTCTTCTTTGCCGTCTTCCGTGTGTCCATGGCGTAAAATGAGGGCGTGGGGGAAGCGGAGACTTGAATATAGTGGCGTGTTATTCTAATGACGATCGTTTTCAGCCGCGGCATTTATCAAAGGCAGGTATTGCGTACACCTGGATTTCAAAGGTAAGCACAGCTTCATAAATCAGGCGGTGAGAGGAGTGTAAGCATAATCTTACGCCAACATATACGCCCGTTTCTACGCAAGATTGATAAATGAGGGCCATTGTGACATGACCATATGACAGATTAAAATGTTATCTTATATGGTTATATGTCATGTGATCAGCACGCTGCACGCTGGTGAACCAGAAGAAGCAAACTGATCTAAAATTGATCTAAAATCGTCATTTATTGATGTTCAACTGGATCAAATATGCCGCCTAAGAGAATAGATCCACAGGTGGAAGTAAACCATGAGTTGGAAGAAATCAAGAGATCGCTAAACTCTATGTCTAAAGATATCTTCACCCTGATGCAGCAGCAAGATAAGATAGTGACGCTGTTGGATGAAGTGAAGAATCTAAAAGTACTTCTTTCGGAGAAGGATGAGGTCATAAATGGGCTAGAGAGAAGAATTGATGACCTAGAACAGTATGCGAGTAGACGAAGTAATCATGGATTGGAAACAAAGCACCGTAGTTACGCCCGAGTAGCTGCAGCTGGCACCGGGCGCGCTATGGAGGGGGAAAACACACCGGCAGAGGAGCTACAAACACTGGAGCAACAAGTGAAAATTTTTCTTGCAACAAAGGACATCACCATTGACACGAAGGATATATCGGCTTGTCACCTGCTTCCCAGTAAGCGAAAGCCTGCCAATCCGGCGATAGTAGTTTGCTTTGCGAACAGAAAGCGCAAGGATGATTTACTGCGACAAGCACGCAAGCTAAGGGGAAGTGGCGTGTACATTAACGAACACCTTACCAGAAAGAATGCAGATATTGCGAGGCAAGCGAGGAGTTTGTGGAAACAAAAGAAGATACAGGCGACATGGACCAGAAATGGTCGTGTTCTTGTCCGTACAAATGGGATGCCAGAAGAATCAAAGGTGATCGCGGTAAGGGAAACAAAAGATTTGGAACAGTTCAAGTAACTCTAATTGTAAATTGCACGAGATACCTATTCAATACCGTCGATCAGACCACTTTTCAAGATAAGAAGATTACAATTTTCTTTGCAAAAATGGGTGATGAACTTTATGAAGATTTATTTCTTTTGTTGTTAATGGACATGAGGACTATCGTACGGACTTGTAGAGTATTTATTTTAGTTAACGTTTGTTTTTGTTATTAGTCTATTTTTTATAAATGGCAGTATGTAGCCTAATATTGATGAGGACAATATATTACATCTAGGTGTCGAGATAGATGATACAAATTATAGCAAGTATGACATTGAACGAGATATTGATCCGGACAAATATTTGTGTAGTCAGCCAAATTGTCACTATTATACGGAAGAACAGTTTAAGAGAGGAGTGAATATGAAACATGCCTTTTCTGTAATACATTTAAATAGTATAAGTTTGTGGAGTAACTTTTCAAAAATCAAAGACTTTTTGAACCTGCTTCCAAAATTTAGTGTTGTAGCTGTCTCTGAAACATGGTTGGACGAAGACAAATTGGCAGATGTAGAATTAGAGGGATATCAAATGTTTGTAATGAATAGAAAAGATAGGAGAGGAGGTGGAGTCGCTCTTTATGTGGACTCAAGTTTGCAATGTATATAATGGCTAGTATGTCAACCACTATTGAAAATATATTGGAATGTGTTACTGTTGAGATTCATATGGAAAAACAAAAGAAAATAATTGTTTGTTGTATATATAGAACATCTGGGGCCTGTACCATGAAGGTAGCGGAACAAACTCGGGGTTACAGGATTAGTTTTGAGTTGACAAAACCAAACCGATGTAATCAGGCTTTATTGGTACCATGATGCAGCTCATCAACTTTCTCTGTCAACTCAGGCTTTGATCCTCAAGCTATGATTACTCCACGCGCGCGTGCACATAAAAGAGTGACGTCGACACTGAACAACCAATAGCGGGTAGTAGAGCGAGAGTGATATATTTTCCTGCGGAGGAGCAAGAGATAATCATTCATAATTACGATGAATTTAAATATGTATTTCAAGCTCGAAACAATACGGTCTCTGCTGCCAAAGCAAGAGAAGACTGTTGGAGAAAGATTGCTGATTGTTAATGTGTAAGTTAAACAAATACGTTCTATATTTAATGTAAAATTATGTATGTATGTGTAATATAGCCTATAGCCTATTTTTATAATGTATAAAAAATGATACATGCACATTTTTTATATATTATAAAAATAGGCTATATTACACACAGGCTACACATACATACATAATTTTACATAAATATAGAACGTATTTGTACTACTAAGAAAGCTAGGGAATCCTATCATAAGATTAACAGAATAATAATAAAGATTTAAAATAATTCTTAACATTTATTATATTGTATAGTACATTTGTGCAATTTGCTTTTTGAAAAAAAAAAAAAAATGTGTTCATGTGATGTCACCCTATCAATATATCTTACCGGCAATTTTATAAAAGCCCTCTTTTATGGACATGGTCGATAAATGTCCGGGGAACACTATTAATGAAACTATTCATGTACTCCTGCAGAGCGAGGGCCACCTTACGAATGGTTCGACAAAATGTGTTTTCCCCTATAGCTTCTGTGCGTCACCCACCGTGGAGGAATGTACCACTTGCAACAAAAAAAAAAACGCAATATTTGCGGTACAGTAAGTGCATGAATTCGACGTGTTAAATTCTTTATGTGCGGCTCAAGAAGTTCGCAAACATAAGACATTCCTTCCGTGGAAAATCTGTATCTTTCATACAAGTAACTATCAGGAAAGGCAAGGGGATTTTGTCTGGCTAAAAACCTCTGGCGCCTAAAGGGTTAACGGCCCAAATGCTCGCATCATGTGCCGATCGGCGATCACGCACTGGAAAAGCAAAGTCCGCTCAAATATCGTGAAATTTAGAGCACGAAATTTTGGGCAAACGCTATTTCCAAATTTTGGGAGGTGCGTAAACGGCGTTTACGTGCGTTTAGCCTCCACTACATCCCTGCTAGCCACCTAAACCGGCTTCATGGTACAGGCCCCTGGTTCATCATTGGATATTTTTAATGAGTTTGTAGGAAACATGTTCAACTCAAATGGAAATAAGACAAATATTGTTTGTGGTGACTTTAATGTTGACCTGCTTAATCCAGGTGGACATAAGAAGACCACAGAATTTAATAATGCCTTTTATAATAGTACATTATTCCCAGTGATAGCAAAGCCAACAAGAATAACAACAGTATCAGCAACATTAATTGATAATATATTTACAAATGATATTGGTAAAATTGATGGAGGTATTTTAATGACCGATATTAGTGACCACCTGCCTGTCTTTGCATGTTTTCAAAATGTGTTTAAATCACCATCAGGTCCAACCATATATTCAAGAACAGTGAGACATAGAACATCTGAAGCAATTGAAACACTGCAAATGGAATTAAATAAGTGTAACTGGGATGAGATTTATAGATATGAAAATCCAAATGAAGCCTATGGTATTTTTTTGGAGAGATTACTAGAAATCTATAACAAATGCTGCCCATTTAAAACGATAATATATAAATGTAATATGCAGAAACCGTGGTTTACTTAAGGAATTATAAAGTCCTGCAAGAAGAAAAATTTACTATACAGGAAATGTATACATTCCAGAACTCAAGATGCTGAAAGTAAATATAAAACATATGAATAAACTAGTTAATATAATTAGAAATAGTAAGAAAGATTACTACACAAAATTGTTGACAAAACATTCAGGGAACATGGATTTAATACATAAAAAACACAGCAATACGGATAGTGTTAATTACTTTAATAAAGACAACTACACAATATGTTGCACGGAGGAAATAGTTAAAGAGTTTAATGATTATTTCGTAAATATAGGCTATAATTTAGCAAAGAAGATTGTACCCATTCCAAACAATGCAATGGAAATGGGGGTTACATATGAAAGTCCAAATTCATTCTTTTTAAACCCAACTAATAAAGATGAAATATTGAAAATAGTGAAAGACTGTAAGAATAAAAAGTCAATTGATAATGATGGGCTTGATATGTTTATGGTTAAAAATATTATTGAAAATGTTATTTATCCATTTACATATATTTGTAATCAATCCTTTAAAACTGGTCATATTCCCAAATCAAATGGAAGTATCAAAAGTTCTCCCATTGTACAAAGGTAGCGACAAACATTTGTTTTGTAACTATCGACCTATTTCTCTGTTGTCACAATTTTCAAAAATATTAGAGAAATTATTTGTTAAAAAATTAGATAGCTATGTTGAAGTGAACAATATAATGAATGGACATCAGTTTGGTTTCAGAGCTCATAGGTCAACAACAATGGCAGTTGTTAAAATGGTAGAAAATATATCGCAATCAGTAGATAAAAAATGACATACCATCGAAATTTTTTTAGATTTACAGAAAGCTTTTGATACCATCGACCATAGAATATTATTACATAAACTGGAAAAATATGGATTTAGGGGAAATGTACATTCTTGGTTAGAAAATTATTTAACAGACCGTTTTCAATATGTTAATTTAAATGGAGTTGCGTCCTGCTTACAGAGAATTAATTGTGGCGTTCCGCAAGGCTCCGTTTTGGGCCCCAAGTTATTTTTGTTATATATAAACGATATTTGTAAAGTATCGGATGTTTTTAATTTTATTCTCTTCGCGGATGATACAACAATTTATTGTTCTGGCCCAAATCTTATAGAGCTTGTGTTGGTGGTAGAGAGAGAATTATATAAACTAAAGAATTGGTTTGATTTGAATAAATTGTCACTAAATTTAAATAAAACGAAATGTATGGTATTTAGTAATAAAGAGATAAATAATGAGATCAGGATTACTATTAACGAAAATGAAATAGAAAGAGTATATCATATAAAATTTCTTGGAGTAATTATTGATTGTAAAATGACATGGAAACCGCATATTTTAAACGTACAAAAGAAAGTATCAAAAACGATTGCAATTTTGTATAAGTTGCAATATATTTTGAACAAAAATGCATTACATTTACTTTATAGTTCACTTGTCACACCATACCTAACGTATGGTATTGAAATATGGGTAAATACATATAAAACTAGAACCAATCCAATTTTCCTATTACACAAGAAGGTTATCAGATTAATTAATTATGCACCTTACAATTTACCAAGTAATTCACTGTTTCTTCAATCAAAAATTTTGAAGTTTTATGACTTAGTTGATTTGTACACGGCAAAGTTTATTTACCAAGTTAAACATAATAAAATTCCTAAATGCTTGCAAATATTGTTTATCCAGCGAGAAAGTAAATATAATCTCAGAGGACTATGTATATTTAATCAACCACAAGTACATTCTACATTAAGAGAACACTGTTTATCAAATAAAGGAGTTAAATTATGGAATAGTTGCTGTAATGAGTTAAAACAAGCCACGTCGATTTTTCAGTTTAAAAAATATTTACAAGAGAATAACAATGGAAAAATATTCAACAGAATGAAAATTAATTAAATAGGCTTGCTTCTGGTGTGGACAATGGTCCATTAATGTGTTAGTTTTTTGAACAGATGTTGTCATTATTGTGCTGCATTTATGATTCTAAAGTTAAGGGCAGGCATAATAAGCTTTAGCTTCTGCCTGCACCTGGTCATCTATTGTGTTTCATGTTTCGAATGATTTGTTTGAATGATCTGTAAATGACCAAACCGAAATAAATGAATGAATGAAAAATGTAAGTCCAAAATGTTTAATTTTGAACTCCTCCCGGAACTCCTTTTTAATCCTCCTGTCTCTAGGCATCTAATTTCTAAATGTGTTTGTTTATTTGAAAGCTGTCTCTCAGCTACTGTAAGATTTAAAGAGGCCTGGGAGTTGAGCTCTCCATGGGACAAGTGCTTGGCTACGAGACAGTCAACAGCAGATTCCAACTGATCCAAGTTAAAGTTATTCACCGCTTACACTACACTAAAGCCAAACTGCATCATGGATTTTGGTCAAGCATTTTTGACTGGTACTCAGTGGCGGCTCCAGAGATTTTCTGTTGCAGGTGCTATGGGGATGCTCAACACTTAAGAGAAGGTGCTTTGAATTTTGGGGCGTTTCATTATGGAGGTCGCATCGGACCACCCTTGGTATACACATGCGTACACGCCCGCATTAACTATACTCGTTCCACGACTATAAGCATACTGTATATATATATATGTAAAAGTTTTTAATGAAAGGGCTATAGACAGGGACGCAACTATCCAGTGTCAGAGGGGTATGCAGCAACAATTTTGGCAATCATCAATCTGGTGCACTTTGAGAGTTAAATTAAAAGCTCCAACCCATATTCAGTGTGCAAATTAAACAAAGAAAAATCCAAACCTCTTTTAGTTACAGTGTCAGTCTACTACTACATCATAATAGTTATAATATTAATCCCATGATAGTAATAGCCATGTATTGTAAAACAAATGCACTGAAAAATAAAGGAAACTTTCATTATTAGTTTTGTACTAATTTCTATACTTGAAAGAGTATATTTGTAATACTTCATATTAAAGATGTGATTGGGCCAGCCCAGTGTCAATCAAGAAAAGAACCAATGGGCCGCTGATCTACGTGTTTCATGGGGTGTCAGAAAAAAACTAACGCCGACTTTTTTTGATCAATGCATTACACCGGCACTAACCATGTATATAAAGCACTAACCCATGCACCACCAATTAAGCAAAACAAAATGAATGGGCCGCCGATGTATGAGTTTTATGGGCCATTAAGACAAAAAAAAAAAAAAAAGTATAAGATGTATCGGCCCAAAAAGCACGTCGGCCCACCGGGAATCTCCCGGTAATCCCGATGGCCAATAGCCTATGCCTGGATGTCACACTTTAAATCCTCCCTGTTGCCTTTCACCATCCACTTATTTAGCTGCTGTCGCATCAATTGACATGCCATCTCCTTTGCCCTCTTTCTTTTTCTATTTTTAGTCCCCGACAGCTTTTTTGCTTTATCCATTTTTTTGGACGACAACTCACTAACGTTACCGTTCCTGCATGCTCGCAAAATTTTATTTAATTCCTATTTTTAACAACATGAAAAAGACTATTCAAACATGACATTAAAATATAAATATAATAAATTACAGACATTTCTTGGGGGTGCTGGGCAGGTGCTATGGCTATTATAGGGGGAGCTACAGCACCACCTAGCTCCCCCCGGCGCCGCCACTACTCCAAGGCTCACAATAATACTCTCTTTCACCGGATGCTGAACTCGCCATCTTTAGCCTCTCACAGCACACCGCATGCCTGTCAGGAGCATTACAACAGGCTCTAATGATGGGTATGGTCATGGCTAAGAGACTTGTGCTTAAAAACTGGAAATCACCCTCACCCCCTTCCTTCCAGATGTCGATTTCGTTGTTTGAACGAAAACAACGACAGTGTTATTTGTTCTGTTTTAACTTGAAAAATCCAAAAAAAAAAAAAAAAACAGTAAAAAAAAAAAGGTGATCTAATCAAAAAAATATACGAGAGAAACTAAAATATTTCCTCAATAAAATACAATTATTAACTTTTTCATATAAAATAATGGCATTTTTTAATAATTAAAAATAAACAAATTTTTGAGTTTGACAACAAACACACCGGAAAACAGCTATACAGCATAGTTCAAAACATAATAATAATGAATAATTTCTGAACATTGACTCTCAGTATTTATTCACCTTTTTCTCATGTTTTCTCAATAATATTCATAAAAGTATAAAATATAATAGAATAGTTCTAATAGAGGCTCATTGTAACGCAGCGTGACAACATGCCCCGCCTGCACAACTGGGGTTTAAACCCGGCGAGTGTGTCTGCTGTCAGATCAGCATTAAAGGACTATCTCAACTGTTAAATAACAGATTGGAGTTTCATTTTAAATAAACACAAAAAACAGAGATGAAAAAATAACATAAGTACGAAAATGACTTTTGCTATGGTTAAATACATGTTCAGTGATATCTTCCAAATATTTCTGAATTTTGGCGCAAATTTTCCTCCATATAGTGTTGATATGTCAACTAGTAAATACAGTAAGTTTCGTCATGCTGGCATGTATGGAAGTATTTAAGACAAGTGTGTGACAACTAGCCCCACGTTAGTTTGTGCCCCGATCACCCAGATATATATAGCCTATGAGTGTGTAGCCTATTTCTCTGCTCTCAACTTTAAAACTTGATGTGCCATCTTTGACCCTGCATTACCTAACACATTTCTTTAAACATAACATGACAAAAATGTGTAAATATATCACAAACAAAACAACTCGAACTCTCCCGCCATCTAGCTTTAACATGAATCACGGGTATTCACTGGGTCACATGACCATAAATTATCTGGGCTGGGTTTCCCGAAACCTTCTTAATGCTACGTCATTCTTAAGTTACACATTAAGCTGTACCTTATCCATTAATACGCGTTTCCCGAAACGTTCTTAGTTAAGTACACCTTCTGTAAGTCATACGTTCGGAAGGTTGGTCTGGACCACTCTTAGCTTTACCTTATCACTGTTGCAGGTCTATATGAATATAATTCTGAAGTTAATACACCCAGACAGTGTTCAATTAGGCTAATTCAAGTGTTTTCATGCAAAGAATAAAATTGTCATTACACTGATTGTTGTTAGATTTATAATTATATTATCCAAAGGTACATCAGCTGGCGAAACATTAAAGGCTTAATAGTCTATTTAAAGGGAATGATTGTGGTGGGGAGTTTGCTCAAACTATGGCAGCGATACAGCGAATAGTTGTTCTAAAAGACGGCGCCGTCCACGGAGCGCTTTTAAAGGCCAGTGAAAGCATAGGCTACTGTCAGTTAAGTCCTATTCGGATGCTAATTGTTTCTCATGGGCTTGTACGGTATTTTAAACAGGGATAAGTGATTTTATTGCCGTCCGAATCCATAATGTCAGTGTTTTTTCTCACCCAACCTGCGTAAAAATCCCTGGCAAAATTACCTACTGGTTTTTGACAAACAGGTCGTGTGGGAATTTAATTGCCGTCTGAATCCACATCTGAACAGTGAGATTCAAAATTCACTGTTTAAATCCTTTTTGATCACTGCCGAGCACCGTACGCAAGATGTACACTTTTAATACTGAAATGCTGGAAAGTATTTACAAGAACAATATTTCATCGGAGCTCCACCTCAGCGAACAAAAATGGGAAAGAGAAGAAAGCACGTACAAATTTTAAATGGTTATTGTTGCAGCAATATATGATACAATTTTAAAATATATAGACTAGGCTATTATAGGCTGTTATAGTTTGGATTATTTTTTATTATATCCCATGAGTCCTAATAAATGCAATTTCAACTATTTCTGAAGTGTTTCTTTTATAAAGAACACCACTTTCTCACATAATGCAGTGAAGCAGCGCCTGGACAAGAGAATAACTGATTCTCGAGCCATCGATATCAACCAATTCAGCAGCATCGCCACGGACAGCACCGGGTAACGTCGCACGTAAGGCGGCATATCCTAAGCAGCTTCCTGAGGTATGGTTTGGGGAACACGTCTAGAAATGGTATACCTTTAGTTAAGTTATGCCTTCAGAGTCTTCATAGTGCGCTAAGAGACTTATGAGACCCCCCATCACTCCACCTGCCCTTACGAGACCCTCCATCACTCCACCTGTCCTTACGAGACCCTCCATCACTCCACCTGCCCTTACGAGACCCTCCATCACTCCACCTGCCCTTACGAGACCCTCCATCACTCCACCTGCCCTTACGAGACCCTCCATCACTCCACCTGCCCTTACGAGACCCTCCATCACTCCACCTGCCCTTACGAGACCCTCCATCACTCCACCTGCCCTTACGAGACCCTCCATCACTCCACCTGCCCTTACGAGACCCTCCATCACTCCACCTGTCCTTACGAGACCCTCCATCACTCCACTCTGTCCTTACGAGACCATCCATCACTCCACCTGCCCTTACGAGACCCCCCCATCACTCCACCTGCCCTTACGAGACCCTCCATCACTCCACTCTGCCCTTACGAGACCCTCCATCACTCCACTCTGCCCTTACGAGACATCGGTGTTACATCACATGAGTGATAAAATGTTTTTGTTTTTTTGTTATTTGTTATTTATAAGCCTGAGGGATGAAACGAGAGGTAAATTCAACAAGAAAAGGAGGGAAACATAAAGGAGATTTAAGCCACTTTTGCTTGTGGGTGAACATTTTTAGATAAAATAAAGAAATTAACAACATATTCAAGAGATGATGATGGGCCACATTAGTAGGGTTTAAAATATAAGAACTTAAATCATCCCTAAATGTATTCACAAAATAAATGGGCAGCTGTTTCTTCAACAAGACACAAAATGAGCAAGTTTCGTCAACATCAAGATAGATGAGTTAAACCTGTTGCTCATATCTTTTAAGTTGTTGAGCTTGTGATAACGTCGTAGGTCACATGAAAACGTCAACATGGCGGATGATGTACAGCTCACATTCATACTTAACGAGATCTGGCTATAAAGTACCTACTCTTTTAGCGCTCGTCAAGTAAGTACTAATTGAAATTAAGTACCTACCGGTACCGGCTCGACAGACGTGAACGTGAACAGCCTCTGGTGAACGGTCTCTGGCTCGGCAGACGTGACGTGGACGTGAACGTGAACGGTCTCTGGCTCGGCAGACGTGAACGTGAACAGCTTCTGGTGAACGGTCTCTGGCTCGGCAGACGTGACGTGGACGTGAACGGTCTCTGGCTCGGCAGACGTGACGTGAATGTGAACGGTCTCTGGCTCGGCAGACGTGACGTGAACAGCCTCTGGTGAACGGTCTCTGGATCGGCAGATGTGACGTGAACGTGAATGGTCTCTGGCTTGGCAGACGTGACGTGAACGGTCTCTGGTGAACGGCCTCTGGCTCGGCAGACGTGACCAGCCTCTGGTGAACGGTCTCTGGCTCGGCAGACGTGACGTGAACGTGAACGGTCTCTGGCTCGGCAGACGTGAACGTGAACAGTCTCTGGTGAACGGTCTCTGGCTCGGCAGACGTGACGTGGACGTGGACGTGAACGGTCTCTGGCTCGGCAGACGTGACGTGAACGGTCTCTGGCTCGGCAGACATGAACAGTCTCTGGTGAACGGTCTCTGGCTCGGCAGACGTGACGTGGACGTGAACGGTCTCTGGCTCGGCAGACGTGAACGTGAACAGTCTCTGGCTCGGCAAACGTGACGTGGACGTGAACGGTCTCTGGCTCGGCAGACGTGACGTGAACGGTCTCTGGCTCGGCAGACGTGACGTGGACGTGAACGGTCTCTGGCTCGGCAGACGTGATGTGGAACTCAGGCTCGGCAGCAGCCATGACAGGATGAGGCTCTGGAACAGCGGCCATGTTACATTCATCCACTGCGACTCCCACAGTGAATTCAAAGCCACTCAGCTGTAATGCTAAGTCTATTTCACACTTACAAATAAGTCAGATAGAATAAAAGCGTATTTGGCGTGCTGTCCGAGGAGAGGGCTCCGGGATCGGTATTTGGCCCGAACCCAGAGTACTCCCCCGTATTCCTGGCTGTAAAAGAATGAGACAAGAGTGAGGAGTCAGGGTGGTGGAGGGATGCTGAAAAACTGTCAAGGAATGTTAGGTGAGTTGACAGAGTGAATATATATATGCTTCTTCTCATGCTGATAGGGTAGACACAGTAATTGTTTGATGACAAGTTGATTGGATTGATTATTTGAACGTGCTCCTCCCAAACTGTTTATAAAACATCATATAATGTTCAAGAGCCCAGCTAGGGTCATGCAATGGCATTACAGAGCTGAGCGGCTCAGATCGTCCTCCACGAAAAAAGATCATTAGACATACCTTGTCCATACAGGTCAAGTGAGCCAGCTCTAAAAAGTCCATCACAAAGTCCTTGATGGGTCGATCTCCTTGACGGAGACACACAATTTGTGCTGCTGGATTCATTTCTATGGTCGGTGGTTCTGTAATGTATAGGCAAGGACAAAGCAGAGAGAGAATCCACATGCAAGCACAACTTTAATAAAACAAACAGGTAATCCAGGGCAAACAACGGAACATGAAACAGCTACAACAACCAACAACCAACAACTGAAGCACAGAGGTTTAAATACACAGGCAAACAAGCTAAACAAGATAACAAGGGGGCGTGGCTAATCAGAAACACCTGGGGAGACTAATAAACAAGAAAAACTACAAAGGACTACAAAACATGACACAGACAAGGAAATAACAAAAGTCCACACAAGACAAGGGGAACACAAGACAGGAATCATGACAAATATCTTCAGAATTACTAAGAAGTCTAGTTTCAAATATGTTGGTGCCTAATGTAACAATATATAGTGTAAATGATAAATCACATTTGAGATTTGTGCTGGCTACTGTATACAGGCCACCAGCTAACAGGGAACGTTCCCAGAACTTTCACTAACGTTCTTTAAAAGTTGTGTAAATGTTAGCACAAAACGTTATTAAAATAATGTTTTCGGAACGTTCATACAACGTTATTAACGTTCTTGTAACGTTGAGTAAAAAACGTTCTTAGAACAACGTTCTTGGAACGTCTTTATGACGTTATTTGTGATTGATGAACGTTCTCATAACGTTGTTAGAAAACGTTCTTAGAACAAGGTTCTTGGAACGTCTTTATGACGTTATTTGTGATTAATGAACGTTCTCATAACGTTGATAGAAAACGTTCTTAGAACAAGGTTCTTGGAACATCTTTTTGACGTTATTTGTGATTGATGAAAGTTCTCATAACGTTGATAGAACACGTTCTTAGAACAACGTTCTTGGAACGTCTTTTTGACGTTATTTGTGATTGATGAAAGTTCTCATAACGTTGATAGAAAACGTTCTTAGAACAAGGTTCTTGGAACGTCTTTTTGACGTTATTTCTGATTGATGAACGTTCTCATAACGTTGATAGAAAACGTTCTTAGAACAAGGTTCTTGGAACATCTTTTTGACGTTATTTGTGATTGATGAAAGTTCTCATAACGTTGATAGAAAACGTTCTTAGAACAAGGTTCTTGGAACGTCTTTTTGACGTTATTTCTGATTGATGAACGTTCTCATAACGTTGATAGAAAACGTTCTTAGAACAAGGTTCTTGGAACATCTTTTTGACGTTATTTGTGATTGATGAAAGTTCTCATAACGTTGATAGAAAACGTTCTTAGAACAAGGTTCTTGGAACATCTTTTTGACGTTATTTCTGATTGATGAAAGTTCTCATAACGTTGATAGAAAACGTTCTTAGAACAACGTTCTTGGAACGTCTTTATGACGTTATTTGTGATTGATGAAAGTTCTCATAACGTTGATAGAAAACGTTCTTAGAACAAGGTTCTTGGAACGTCTTTATGACGTTATTTGTGATTGATGAAAGTTCTCATAACGTTGATAGAAAACGTTCTTAGAACAAGGTTCTTGGAACGTCTTTTTGACGTTATTTGTGATTGATGAAAGTTCTCATAACGTTGATAGAAAACGTTCTTAGAACAAGGTTCTTGGAACGTCTTTATGACGTTATTTGTGATTGATGAAAGTTCTCATAATGTTGATAGAAAACGTTCTTAGAACAAGGTTCTTGGAACGTCTTTTTGACGTTATTTCTGATTGATGAAAGTTCTCATAACGTTGATAGAAAACGTTCTTAGAACAATGTTCTTGGAACGTCTTTTTGACGTTATTTCTGATTGATGAAAGTTCTCATAACGTTGATAGAAAACGTTCTTAGAACAATGTTCTTGGAACGTCTTTATGACGTTATTTGTGATTGATGAAAGTTATCATAACGTTGATAGAAAACGTTCTTAGAACAAGGTTCTTGGAACGTCTTTTTGACGTTATTTGTGATTGATGAAAGTTCTCATAACGTTGATAGAAAACGTTCTTAGAACAAGGTTCTTGGATTGTCTTTTTGACGTTATTTGTGATTGATGAAAGTTCTCATAACGTTGATAGAAAACATTCTTAGAACAAGGTTCTTGGAACGTCTTTATGACGTTATTTGTGATGGCTGAACATTCTCATAACGTTGATAGAAAACGTTCCTAGAACAAGGTTCTTGGAACGTCTTTATGACGATATTTGTGATTGATGAAAGTTCTCATAACGTTGATAGAAAACGTTCTTAGAACAAGGTTCTTGGAACGTCTTTTTGACGTTATTTTGTGATTGATGAAAGTTCTCATAACTTTGATAGAAAACGTTCTTAGAACAACGTTCTTGGAACGTCTTTATGACGTTATTTGTGATTGATGAAAGTTATCATAACGTTGATAGAAAACGTTCTTAGAACAAGGTTCTTGGAACGTCTTTATGACATTATTTGTGATTGATGAAAGTTCTCATAATGTTGATAGAAAACGTTCTTAGAACAACGTTCTTGGAATGTCTTTATGACATTATTTGTGATTGATGAAAGTTCTCATAACGTTGATAGAAAACGTTTTTAGAACAACATTCTTGGAACGTCTTTATGACGTTATTTTGTGATTGATGGAAGTTCTCATAACGTTGATAGAAAACGTTCTTAGAACAACATTCTTGGAACGTCTTTATGACGTTATTTTGTGATTGATGGAAGTTCTCGTAACGTTGATAGAAAACGTTCTTAGAACAAGGTTCTTGGAACGTCTTTATGACGTTATTTGTGATTGATGAAAGTTCTCATAACGTTGATAGAAAACGTTCTTAGAACAAGGTTCTTGGAACGTCTTTATGACGTTATTTGTGATTGATGAAAGTTCTCATAACGTTGATAGAAAACGTTCTTAGAACAAGGTTCTTGGAACGTCTTTTTGACGTTATTTGTGATTGATGAAAGTTCTCATAACGTTGATAGAAAACGTTCTTAGAACAAGGTTCTTGGAACGTCTTTATGACGTTATTTGTGATTGATGAAAGTTCTCATAACGTTGATAGAAAACGTTCTTAGAACAAGGTTCTTGGAACGTCTTTATGACGTTATTTGTGATTGATGAAAGTTCTCATAACGTTGATAGAAAACGTTCTTAGAACAAGGTTCTTGGAACGTCTTTTTGACGTTATTTCTGATTGATGAAAGTTCTCACAACGTTGATAGAAAACGTTCTTAGAACAATGTTCTTGGAACGTCTTTTTGACGTTATTTCTGATTGATGAAAGTTCTCATAACGTTGATAGAAAACGTTCTTAGAACAAGGTTCTTGGAACGTCTTTTTGACGTTATTTGTGATTGATGAAAGTTCTCATAACGTTGATAGAAAACGTTCTTAGAACAAGGTTCTTGGAACGTCTTTATGACATTATTTGTGATTGATGAAAGTTGTCATAACGTTGATAGAAAACGTTCTTAGAACAACGTTCTTGGAACGTCTTTATGACGTTATTTGTGATTGATGAAAGTTCTCATAACGTTGATAGAAAACGTTCTTAGAACAACGTTCTTGGAACGTCTTTATGACGTTATTTGTGATTGATGAAAGTTATCATAACGTTGATAGAAAACGTTCTTAGAACAACATTCTTGGAACGTCTTTATGACGTTATTTTGTGATTGATGAAAGTTGTCATAACGTTGATAGAAAACGTTCTTAGAACAAGGTTCTTGGAACGTCTTTATGACATTATTTGTGATTGATGAAAGTTCTCATAATGTTGATAGAAAACGTTCTTAGAACAACGTTCTTGGAATGTCTTTATGACATTATTTGTGATTGATGAAAGTTCTCATAACGTTGATAGAAAACGTTTTTAGAACAACATTCTTGGAACGTCTTTATGACGTTATTTTGTGATTGATGGAAGTTCTCATAACGTTGATAGAAAACGTTCTTAGAACAACATTCTTGGAACGTCTTTATGACGTTATTTTGTGATTGATGGAAGTTCTCGTAACGTTGATAGAAAACGTTCTTAGAACATGGTTCTTGGAACGTCTTTATGACGTTATTTTGTGATTGATGGAAGTTCTCATAACGTTGATAGAAAACGTTCTTAGAACAACGTTCTTGGAATGTCTTTATGGCGTTATTTGTGATTGATGAAAGTTCTCATAACGTTGAT
This sequence comes from Leuciscus leuciscus, assembly GCF_965113295.1. Lineage (NCBI taxonomy): Eukaryota > Metazoa > Chordata > Actinopteri > Cypriniformes > Leuciscidae > Leuciscus > Leuciscus leuciscus. The sequence goes on from NC_138731.1 coordinate 1,411,000, forward strand.
AGAAAACGTTTTTAGAACAACATTCTTGGAACGTCTTTATGATGTTATTTGTGATTGATGAAAGTTCTCTAACGTTGATAGAAAACGTTCTTAGAACAACGTTCTCAGAACATCCCTATAATTTTATTTGTATTTTCTGAATGTTATATTTAGGCTATCATAAAACGTTCTGGGAACATGTTGTTTGCTTCTTAACAGTTTACAATCACTAGATTTGTATAATTTGACTATATATATCCATATAAACATTTTAAACATCACAGTAGTTTATAACACCACCCCAATAAACCAGCACTATATAGCCTATTAATAAATTAATATTAACTAGTGCAAAATGCCTGTGCAAAATATTTTTTTTTGGTGTGTGTTTTTAGTAATTGTTGTTTTGGTGTGTTTGAGTGCTCAATGTTACAATTACACAGCAAAAGTTCAGTGACATTTTTATTTGGGTATAGTAGAAAGCAAATACTGATCCTGAAATAATGACATAAAATAAATGTGGAAAATTGAACTAAACGATGCAGGGAGCAGACTACACAGTGAACTCAGAGAAAATGCTACGCTTGAGTAAAAACAGTTTGTGAATAGGCTACTACAAATGATGCCCGTGAAAGAGATTGTGAACGCATTGAATAGGATATGTTTTGTTGGTTAATAGCATGCTACTATTACACAGTAGTGATAATGTTAAGCACCAGAATGATATTCAGATATATATAATATCTGATCAAATATAATATTCAGAAGTAAACAGCATAGCTGACTTACAGATTCGGTTAACATGCACAAATGAGTAAGTGTGACGATTCAGGGAGCAGGCTACACAGTGAACTCAGAGAAAACGCTACGCTTGAGCAAACAGTGTGAATAGGTTACTACAAATGATGGCAAACTGCCCGTGCAAAATCAGTTTTTGTGTGTGTTTTTAATAATTTTTGTTTTGGTGTGTTTGAGTGCTCATTGTTACAATTACACAGCAAAAGTTCAGTGACATTTTTATTTATGCATGGAAGAAAGCACCAAGGAAAATTTAACTACACGATTCAGGGAGCAGGCTACACAGTGAACTCCGAGAAAAGCTGTGAATAAAATACAATATTCAGAAGTAAACAGTGTAGCAGTAGCTGACAGAGTGTTTATGCCAGAATGTTTAAACAATTACCTTCTTTTACTGATTTATTTAACAATATCTTTTGCATTTCTAATCCAAACAACATCAAACTTTACACTGCACTTACTTGTGCCCGTAGCAAAAAACCTGTCAAGTTTGAAAATGTTAACAGACAGACAGACAGACCTTCCTATAATTTATAGATAGATGTATGTATATATATATGCTATCACATATGTGAAGCACTGTTAAATATATTGAAATACATTTTGAAAATATTGTTTCAAAAATACATTGAACATACATCTTTTAAATTGTTCCTCATGTTACATCTGTAAATATGTGTATATTTCACAAAATATATTCATGCCTTAGCCTATATCATGTTTAGTTTTTAATAAATGTTTTTGCAATTTTATTTCTACACCACATTAACCATTTATAAAGCTATATAATATTATAGGCTATTACATATTCATAGTACATTATATCATAGCCTATTATAACCTATATGATTTTGTAAACATACACTCATGCTTCATATACTCATTCCGTTTACACTTACAGTTTGGTGATGGCCACTAGCATACACTTAATAATGTTAACCTCACATTTCAGGATATTTTATCTGATTATCAAATAATTCCCTCCATTAATTCTTCTTTTATGTAAATTCTGCGTGACTTCTAACGTTACGTCTTTTAATTGGCGCGCGCACTCCAGTTACATTTGAACCAGATTTGAACTGAGTTACCATGGAAACGGGCGGGGAGAGCTCAACTGACGACAAGCAGCAACTCCGTCTCTCACTGTTGTCTTCGCTAATTTCAGGTAAGTTTAGTGAGTTTAGTCACCAACATTACACAAATAGTACATAAAAATGTTTCTGACACATTCTTTCATGTAAATGACACGCTTCCGTTGAATATTTACTTTATAGAAATGGTTTAGTGTCTTCGGGAAAAGTCCGTTAGCATCTCAACTTTTAGGCTAACGTTAACTAACGTTAGAGGTGTGGTTAGGTTGATTAGACTTTAGCTGTAACTTTAGGCTTTTAATCTTATGTGTTGATTTGAGGTTTTGTAAAAGTTTTGCTGGCAATTTTTCAATGTGAATGGATGTAAACTAAAAAGTATTCACTGGATGGTTAATTCATAATTTTCATGTGACGGAGTGCCCACCTGGAGGGCAAATTGGGGTTTTATAATGCCATCATGCCTCTATTAACATGAATGTCACGCAACCGCTTAATTCGCAGGTAAGTCAGTTGAATCACCGTTTTATATTAATGTGCTCTTTTAATTTAAGCATACAGCCGCACACATAACGTTAACTTATGTTACACACAGATTAATAACCTTACTTCAAAAAAATGATATATTCCTGGACAAGCTACTTTTTTGTGTGAATGAGTGAATTGAATGAACGATTTATTTGTCCAAAGGACAAGTACAAGACCAGGGTTAATGCCAAGCCCTGGTTTATACATTTTTATAATTTTATTATAAAAGCTTCAGAAGACCTTTCTCAATGCTGCTATTGTCATACAATGAAAGTATTATATTCCTACTTCCATAGTATGGCAAATTAGTACAAATTAGAAAAGTTTAGCAGGTACAGAAATTTGATGCACGTTATGTTATTTTCTCCTCAATGATGGAAGTTTTCTATGGAAGCTTATGTGTAGCAATATTCAATTTGAAATGTAATATGCAAAATGACAATGCAATATGTAAAATGGCAATGCATTTCTGTATTTAAATTTTAATTTCCCCATCATTTGTGCAACGTTTGGTGCAAAATGAAAATGAAATTATAAAATTTACATTTGCCATTTCATACACTAGTTTTAATATGTAAATCGAATACATAATTTAACGCTTTATAAGTAGCAAAATTAAAATGTATTACAGAAATGATTAGATATGTTTAACATGTTCAAGCAAAAACTGTGGCAGTTTTCTTAATTGCATTTACACTCACAGTTAAGACACTTGCGATTGCATTTCCATTAAGTGTCCCGCAATGAATGTAGCAAAATTCAATGTGCAATTTGAAAATGCATTCTGAGCCAATCACGTGCCCGTCACGCCCTGTCAATCACTGCGTGAAGTTGGCCCCGCCCCCAACCCAATGCAAAAATAGTCCACATTCACCCAAAATAGACTCATGTTTGTTCTAATTTACGCCGATAAACGTTTATTTTGTGCTGCTTCGGTTTCTTAAATATTAAAATAATATTTATTGGTCATTCTGAGGTCACTCAGCCCCCCTACCTGCTCCACATTGACCCAAAATAGTCTCGTTTGTGCCGGTTAAAGTTTTGTGTGCTGCTTAGTTGTTTAAAATATTAGACACTGAATTATAGACAATGACGCCACCAGCCCTCGACCTGCTCCACATTCACCCAAAAAAGGCTAGGTTGATGAATTTGACCCGTCAGATTCCGTGACCATGTACATGTAATACCTTATCAATATGCTTTATAAAATGGAAAGGGACTCGCATAATCTGCCTCATATTTTATGATTATACAGCTGAATAAACAGAGATGGTCACATCACATTCGTCACTTTATTGAACATTACAGTCAGTTATAGATAAATAAAGAGCGGTCACATTTATTTTTCGGTAGCTATTAATACCGAATACCAATGGAGCTTTGTCATATTATGTGATCACAGGGTAATAGGCCTATGCATTTGTAAGGAAAAACTAGGATCTCCAACATTATTGGGTATTACAGTTAATAATAGGCTAATAAGAATAAAGATAAGCGTATCAGACAATGACAATATTTTATACAAAACGAAACCATCAACACAGTCCAGCATCAGACAACAGCAGCACAGCATGTGTGTCGACGACGCTTGATAGGCAGAACACTCTCCCAGACCCAGATGGTCCAACATCATACTGGTTCTATCACCTGCAGACGCGTAATAATCTTCGGAAACACTACCATTTCTCTGTCCGCGCTCCACTTCATCTGCTAGTGAATTTAACGCTCGTATCAGCTCTGCCACCGCCCTGTTTCTTTCCAACACCTCTAGATACGCACCATAGCGTATGTTTACCTGTTGCCGAGCCACGCCTTCACGCATGCTTGACAGGGCGGGGCGGGCACGTGATCGGCTCAGAATGCATTTTCAAATTGCACATTGAATTTTGCTACATTCATTGCGGGACGCTTAATGGAAATGCAATCGCAAGTGTCTTAACTGTGAGTGTAAATGCAATTAAGAAAAAATTACATTTAAACTACAATTTTGCCACAGTTTTTGCATGAACATGTTAAACATATCTAATCATTTCTGTAATACATTTTAATTTTAATTTTGAAACATATAAAGCGTTAAATTATATATTCAATTTACATATTAAAACTAGTGTATGAAATGGCAAATGTAAATTATATAATCAAATTTTCATTTTCATTTTGCACCAAACGTTGCACAAATGTATGGGAAAATTTAAATTCAGAAATGCATTGCCATTTTACATATTGCATTGTCATTTTGCATATTACATTTCAAATTGAATATTGCAACACATAAGCTTCCATAGTTTTCATTTTCAGGTGTAGCTAATCCTTTACAATGTGTTATTAAACCTTTCCATTGTATAACATTTGTAACCTACATTTTAATCTTGTGTGGTTTAATATTTATAGTACTGAAAGCACAGCCTAAATAACTTAAGGGTTAACATTTATGGAGTAGTCACACTGTTATTATTAAATGTTTATGAAATAATAAATCACCATTAGTAACATCAGTCAATCTGTTCACTTTACAGACAGGGCATGAAGAGACTGGACCACAGACTGGACCACAGCATGAAGAGACTGGACCACAGTGCTAGTTTGGCACCCCCACACTACTTATATTTAAGGGTTAGTTCACCCAAAAATGTATATTCTGTCAGTAATTATACACCCTCATGTTGTTCCAACCCCTTAAAGGATAATTCTGATATTTAGCACTTTGAGTCTCTTTTCTGGTTTGTTTTGGATGAACTAGAGTGGTGGACACAGAAATGTTGACGATGGGTCCTGTCTCGACTTTTTGACTCGTTTAGAGTCGCCTTTGATGGCTTCAGAGTGGCTGTCTACGGGCATGCACGAACATGTCCTTAAAACAACCCTAATAACGTTCGTTTTCAAAACTGTGCAACTCACCGAGTGGTTAGTCAGGGTTTCCGCGGGGTTGTAAAAGGTAGTAAATTAAATTATGCCAAATTAAGGCCAGTAAAAAGTAGTAAAAAGTAGTAAACGTCATCTGACGAGGCAGTACATTTTCAAAGCCCCATCTAACTCTGGGTCTATATCATGGGTGTCCAAACTTCGGCCCGCGGTCCAGTTTTTATTGGCCCGCAGCCAGGGTCCGAAATTAACAAGCGCCAAGTGCGGTCAGATTTTCCGTTTGGCGAGTAAATCTCAAAAGGCTATCCGCCACACTGGCGGGTCAATGTTCATCATACCAAAATAGTAATAAAAAAATATTACAATTGCCTTTTGTAATGTTATGATGCCTGGAAATTAGTTAAAATCTCCTGCGAATCTAGAGCGAGCGAGCGAGCAAAAGCGCGCATGCAAACCGTGTAGCGAGCGCCCGGCAGAGAGGGAGAGACCTTGCGTGTGTGTGTGTCTCTCTCTCTCTGTCTCTCTCTCTCTCTCTCTCTCTCTCTCTCATGCAGTGGTGACGCGTTCATATAAACGGCACCTAAACGCTGTAAAAAAAAAATATTATGACATTTTAATTGTTTATTAATAAACAAGTGTTTCTGTGTCAGCTGCAAAGATGAAGTTGACACTGACTCGCGATCTTCGCAGTAGTGAACGCGCCGGAGAAAAATGCATTTCTTACGGATTAGCCTATAGCCTACTTTTATGTAGTTTTGAATGGTTCTGTTTAAAAGTAGAAATTTCAAGCTTTCTGTAGATAATAGATATAGGATATTTCTAATTTGTTTAGGTCTGTGAGGCGAGTAGCCTAGGCTACCTATACGCTGAGTTTCGGTTCATGTCTGAACGTGTTGTGATTATACAAAATAATGAAACATGGATTAAAATTAAGATAAAATTAATACAAAACGAAATTCGTTTCAAAGAGAGGCTTTGTGTTTTCTGTTTGATGTCTCTGTGAAAGTTTTAAAAGCATCCTTAATGGAGAACGAACGGTTAGGCTACATAACATGTTTTTTTCCTCAAATGCAAACACGAAATAAAAGACAAAATACTTTTTAAAAAGACAATTTTTTGGGAAAAAATATGGATTTATAGCTTTTGAAAAAAAATCTGGATGGATTAATAGCGTTTTGGAAAAAAATCTGGATGGATTTATAGCGTTTTGAAAAAAAAATCTGGATGGATTTATAGCGTTTTGGAAAAAAATATGGATGGATTGATAGCGTTTTGAAAAAAAATCTGGATGGATTAATAGCGTTTTGGAAAAAAAATATGGATGGATTTATAGCGTTTTGGAAAAAAATATGGATGGATTTATAGCGTTTTGGGAAAAAATTTGGATGGATTTATAGCGTTTTGGAAAAAAATATGGATGGATTTATAGCGTTTTATAGCCAGGTTGTAAAAATACAGTATTGTGTATTGTGTCAATATGTCACCTCTAGTGTGTGGCCCGGCCCTTTGTTTTTTTTTCTGTATTTGGCCCTCACTAAAAAAAGTTTGGACACCCCTGGTCTATATGGTTTTCAATTAGGGTAACTTACGTGTGCAGGCCTATTTCCTTACTAAACTTCCATGAATTTATTTTTATTTTGAGTCGGACCCAAAGACAGAGGTTTAAGTCTCTCTGGTTCTCTATCTCTCCCTCCCAGTGTTGAAATTAAGTTATAATTGCCTCATTAAATTGTGATTAAATATGTTATTAATTCATTTTGGAAAGATATTTCATGTCTTTACTTGTCACTTTACTTAACACTGCTACAGTTGAAGTTTGAAGCCGTGTTGGTAGTAAAAATATTGTGATGGTAGTAAAATAGGTGGTAAAAAGGTAGTAAATTCAATTTAAGAATCTCTGTATAAACCCTGTTAGTGGTGTTCGTTGATGATGGGGTGGAGAATTAATGATACTGTGAGGTTAAAAAGACTAATTGTGAAGCTGTTTCATGACGACTCTCTCCGGGTCAGCACAGCTTAAAATGTTGCGATATGATTTTGTCAAAGGTTTAATAGACAGACAAAATGGAAGCAGATCGTGTGGGTGTTTGAATCGAGATCACATTTTTTTAAAGATGAATCGTGCAGCTCTATTGTCTTATCTCTCTCCCAGTATATGAGTAGCGTGATGGCTTATCAATGCATTCAATCTCACGTCGCTTTTACGCGTCCACTTGAAAGGGATATTACGTTACTCGACACTCAAAATTTAACAACACATTTCATCCTTTGTTGGAACTAGGGATGCAAATTATCGATTAATTCATTAATCATTAATTGATTGACCTTATCGGTCGATTAACGATTAACTGATAAGCGGCTATTTTCCTGAGAATGTAAATTTCTCACGGTATCAATAGTGTCATAAAAAGCTAAATATTGCTTATAGGCTACTGAATAAAAATGCATGTTATATTGCTTAATTGATGTTTTATTGTAACAGTTGGGATAATTTTTGTAGTTTAACAAAATAAATTATCTACAGAAAATGAAAATACATAAAAAATAATTGTGCACTGGCTCACCTGTTGCATGTGAAACATTAAAGAGGCTACATGCGATTTTCTGAAATTTAAACTCGCGACTGACACCTGTGGCCAAAAAAACGGAACTGCTCTTTCTGCTCGCTCTCGTACGTGCACACTTCACAAGTCATCCGCTGCAAAGAAGTCAACATTATGTTTACAGAGGTAAGAACAGTCAAATACATATATTGTTTGAGAAACTAAGTTTGTTTGCTAACTAGCGGTGGTGGCAGAGTGATCTGAAACGTTTAACATGAACGCGCTTAACGTCACATCCGCAGACAGCGCGCGAAAAATCCGACCCGACAGAAAATAGGAAAAATAGGATACAGGCTTATAGGTGCACCCACTGTGAGCGGACAAGGTGTCAGTATGCTCATCAGGAGATGTTTGAGTCATAAATGGTCAAATAAAAAGGCTATTGTTACGTTTATTTTGGGGAAAAAGTTGCATGTAGCCTCTTAAAGCAACATAAAATAAAGTTTAAATAAAAATCTACATGGGTAGGCTTAGTCTACAATATTAAGCCTACATATGATAATCTATCTGGTAAACTACTTGAATGAAAAACTTGAAACATTAGCAGCAGCAGCACGTTATCTTTAACATCTCTAACGTAACGTTAGCCTAGCTTCTAGCTGCGTTGCAGTTTGACAAGAGTACAGTTTGACAAAAGCACAATGTTGTGTTTTACACAAATATAAGTAGGCTAAACACTTTGCAGTTTTAATGATGTCCTGTATGAACAAAATGGAGTATGTTTTTAAGTTTCCACTGTTCGGTCGCGCCCGCGCCTCTCTCTCTCTGACACACACACACACACACACACATTCCAGGATTGCGCAATCTTGACATTGCAGCCTGTTCATTATGCTGCGTTCACATCAAACGCGAATAGAGCATCAAATTCGCGCGTAACGCGTCTAGTTCGACGCTGAAACATTTTGAACCCATTTGCGCGTCCAAAGCGTATAGGACGCGCATATAAAGCAAGCGTTTAAAGCGAAATAGCACCAAACGTTTACACACTGACCTGTAACGTTAAATCTTTGTCTGGAGCTGAAGCTTTTCATCGACCTTCTCAAAATAAAATGATTAATATAACCCTCCAATGCATAGTTAAGGCCCTTTTGGTGACTTTGAGATGATATATAATCTTTCTGTCTCCAAAAATCATTAATTGCCTCCTGTGAAATGTCTCCTACTGTGACAGCTGCCATAGCGCTTGTTACCGAATGTTGACTGTTTGTACGAGTGAGTTGAGGGGGCGTGGTTTAGCCATAGGTCAATTAGCCGACAATTAATTTAATTGAGTAAATTCTTGTCGACAATTAATCGATAATCGATTAACCATTTCCATCCCTAGTTGGAATGAAAGTGACTTACTTAGGTCAACCTCGTCTCTAAGCAAGGACAAAAATAAAGCAATTTAATTTGAATTAATATCGATTCTGTAATAATCGTTTACATTTTAATCCATTTGAAGATCGTTTAAAAAACAACAACACGATACCTAGGTAAATCGATTTTTTCTCCCAGCACTAGTGAAGTCACTCAGAGGCCCATACGGAAGAAAATGAATAGTTGAATAAAGTCTTTATTTTGTTTTTTTGTGCATAAAAATTATTGTCGTCACTTGATTAACTCGCCAGAATAAAATTGCCTAGAAGCCTATTGAGGAGTGAGCCAGCTCTCAGATTTCATCAAAAATATCTTAATTTGTGTTCTGAAGAGTCTTACGGGGTTGGAATAACATGAGGGTGAGTGATTACTGACAGAATTTTTTTGTGAACTAACCCTTAAACACCGTTTTCATTACATGTAAATGCTTATATGAAAGTATTTGTTGTTGTTTTTTCAAGCTTTAATGTAGTGTTTAAAATGTATGATAATCATGAAATTTTCTACTTTTTGATGTGCTGTAAAAGTGTGCGCTTATAATTCACATGGTTGTGTTAATAAAAAATAAAGTCGGACGAATTGTGCAGAAATTTTTTTTTAACCTTAAAATAACATTTTAACTTGAAAGAAAGTGGACATTTTAATGTTCTTTGAATGTTGTATTGTTAATAACATTTTGGGGGAAAGAACGTTGCAGGAATGTTATGCTTACCTTAAAGGAGAAGTTCACTTTTAAAATGAAAATTCTGTCATCATATAATCACCCTCATGTTGTTTCAAACCTGTATGAATTTCTTTCTTCTGCTGAACAGAAAGGAAGATATTTAGAAGAATATCAGTAACCAGGCAGTTTTTGGGTCCCATTGACTTCCATAGTAGGAAAAAAAAAATACTATGGAAGTCAATGGGACCCAAAAACTGCCTGGTTACTGATATTCTTCTAAATATCTTCCTTTCTGTTCAGCAGAAGAAAGAAATTCATACAGGTTTGAAACAACATGAGGGTGATTATATGATGACAAAATTTTCATTTTAAAAGTGAACTTCTCCTTTAAGATGATGTTCCAGCAACGTTATGCCAATGTTCCGGCAATGTTATACTAACCTTAAGATAACGTTGCATGAATGTTATGCTAACCTTAAGATAACGTTCCATGAACGTTATGCTAACCTTAAGATAACATTCCATGAACGTTATGCTAACCTTAAGAATGTTCCAGCAATGTTGTGCTAATGTTCCAGCAACGTTATGCTAACCTTAAGATAACGTTCCAGCAACATTATGCAAACCTTAAGATAACGTTCCAGCAACGTTATGCAAACCTTAAGATAATGTTCCAGCAATGTTGTGCTAATGTTCCAGCAACGTTATGCTAACCTTAAGATAACGTTCCAACAACATTATGCTAACGTTCCAGCAATGTTTTTCTAACATTAAAATACCATTCCAGCAACATTAAGCACACTGGACATTACAACATTTTTAGAACGTTTCAAGTCAACGTTCCCACAACGTTCTTAGGACATATTTTTGTTAGCTGGGGGGCACCATACAGACTTCATCAAAGAATTTGCTGACTTTCTATCAGAGTTACTGGCTGCAGATAAAGTCATAATTGTTGGTGATTTTATTATACATGTAGATAATGAAAAATATGCATTGGGATTGGCATTTAAAGACATTCTTAACTCTATTGGAGTTAGACAACACGTGTCAGGATCTACTCGTTGTCGTAATCATACTCTAGATCTAATATTATCACATGGAATCAATGTTGATGCCGTTGAAATTCTGCAGCAGAGCGATGACATCTCAGATCATTATCTAGTCTCGTGTAAACATCATTTAGCCAAGGCTGCAAAGCCGACTCCGTGTTACACATATGTTAGACCTATCACTTCTGCCCCTAAAGATTGCTTTATTAATAATCTTCCTAATCAGTTTCATCATCTCAGCATCCCAAATAACTTTGAAGAACTAGATATTGCAATAGAAACTTTTAACTCTCTCTTTTCCAGCACTTTAGACACAGTTGCTCCGTTGCGCTTAAAGAAGATTAAAGAAAATAGTCCAACGCCGTGGTACAACAAGCACACTCAGCCCTTAAGAGAACAGCCAGAGAGATGGAGCGCAACTGGAAGAAAACAAAACTAGAGGTATTTCGCATTTCATGGAAGGAGAGCTCGATTGCTTACAGAGAGGCTTTAAAAGCTGCTAGATCTGCTTATTTTTCAACCCTATTAGAAGAAAATAAACATAATCCTAGGTATTTATTTGAAACAGTGGCTAAACTAGCGAAAAATAAAGCTTCAAGCCCAGAAGTTTCCAAGCAGCACAGCAGTAATGACTTTATGAACTTCTTCACTTATAAGATTAATAATATCAGGGAGAAAATTATAACTATGCAACCATCTACTACAGTATCACATCAGGCAGTGCATTGTAGTGTCCCTGAGGGAAAATTTAATTCATTCATTGATATAGGAGAGGAAGAATTCGCTAAACTCGTTAAATCATCTAAACCGACAACATGTATATTAGACCCTATACTGACTAAGCTACTGAAAGAGATGCCTCCAGAGGTCATAGATCCTCTTCTTAACCCTCTGGGGTCTGAGGGTTTTTTGGGGTCCTTGAGATGTTCTGACATGCCCTGACATTTGTGCTTTTTTCAGTTGCTTATAAACATATTAATGGCAAAGGTATAATTACACTCTATTTAGCACAAACAGGGCTACCATAATATGTGAGCAACATGCATGTACATGTTTGTATTTTTGAGAGAATAATGTTTATGCACGGTTATTGAAAAAACTAAAAACTAAAGTTTCTGAAATAAGGCCACAAAACACATACTAAATACGTGTCAATAAGACTTTTGACTAATGGATGTCGTTGCCTAGATTTTTTTCTTCAAAATGATGTGAAAATCATCCTTCCTAATCATTCACATAACACAATACATTGATTTAAATCTTGTAAAACACTTTTGTTTGTAAAGGCCATATGCGAGTGGGCGTCAACGATTCAACACCATCATGCATATTTAGTGATTCACACCTGAGGAGACAATGGGGCCCGCATACTTAATGAGCCATTCATTCAGGTGTGTCACCTATAGCCACAAGAAAGAATGCAAGAGCAATATATATACAGTATATATATATATATTCTACCAAATTGGTTCACAGTTGGAAGCATGTCCATTATTTTTATTTAATTTAATTTTTTTCACAAATTTTGCTTGCAAATTGTTTAATATCCAAGGAAAACATGTCTAGTAATTGTGCAGTTAATTCTCATACTGTATTTTCAGTTTTGGAATATGTATCCTCTCCCCAAATTTGTCAATAATAAAACACAATAAATTTTTTTTAAAGAAAAGGCTTATATTTACCTTTTAAAATTTGTTTACATCTACCTTGTAAATATATTTTTTTTATTAAAAAGGTTACAATTACAACAACAATTGAAGTGTAATCTTTCTTTGTAAAAACTAAAGTATACATTTTATCTTACATATTTCAAAGTTAAGGATTCATTACTTTGAATATAGCCTAGATTGACAAAACATACTATATTTAACATATTAGCAAAAATTGGCAAACAAAAGCTTATTTGAGGTGGCAGATATTTTACTGTAAAAATGTGTAATCTATCCAAAACTAATCAACGAAATGTTGTCTTTCATTTGTCTGTAACATAGGTCTTTCGTTTTTATTATAAGGAATATAAATGTTAATTTGCAGTTTAATACGTTGCTTATACAAATACATTTTATTTCAACATATTTCAGTCGATTTTTATAGCAAAATAGTTTGCTAAAAGCAGATCATTCATTCACACACAGAAACGCAATTCAAATTGAAACCGTCTTTTTGCGAGTTGTGGTAAACAGCGCATCTCTGCGTTCATTCATTCACACAGAAACGCGATTTACTTGAGGATGAAAAAAAACTTACTACAGTATTCCATCCGTTGCTCCTCGAAATACCAGCACTTCTGAGGTACATTTTCCATTATTATTATTCCTCACAGCGCTGCGAGACAGTGTAGACAAGTACACTTATCTGAATAAACTTGATGTGTTTTCTCGAGCTGATATGTGGGCGTTCACAGTTTGTATGGGATCGTCTCAGTCATTTGCGTTTGAATAGCGCGCGCTCTCCGTGGGCGGGGCAGATTAAAACGTAATGAGCTGAGATGAGAACGACTGACATCTCTCTCTTTTCATAAAGATTACATAAACAGAGAATATTGTTTTTTAATAAAAATTGCTTCATTTAAAAGAAGATAATTCAAGCTTCATGCCTGTGTGTCTGTATGCCTGTTTGACTGAGTATTCGCTGAGTTATTGTTCATTTTCGGACGCGTTTCAGAATGGACTTCACTGACAGAGAGAAGGCAGAACTCGCTTCGTGTTTATTTTTCTATATTTGGCAAAAAGCACAACACTTTGCTTTTATTGTGAGTATACACAAAAATAATACACATTTAACAGAATCGATTGATGTATGAAACTTGTTTGTAATATCAAAGTCAACAGAGCAAAATGAATCTCTTTTGAACTGATAAAAAAAAAAGCGAGCTGGTATCGCCGGCGATACCGCCGACCCCAGGGGGTTAAACGCCTCAGATGTAAAGTTATTCGCTGTCAAAGTGACGCCAAAATGAATGGGAGTCAATGGAATGCTAACAGCAGGTGATGGTCTGCTAATCTATGGTGGCACCCGGAGAAGCTTCGATATTTTATGAAACAGTGCCCCCCTGGCAAATAGTCATCTGAGTTTAGTTCATTTCGAGGACAAGACTGATTCATGTGACTGAATTAGAGCTGAATTAGGCCGCACTTTTATCCCCGCTGACATAGTGGAGAGAACTGCGCCGCCCTTCTGCCAACTGCCGGGAAGACTACAGGACGATCAGCCGTTTCCAAGGAGGAACATCGCGGAGTTCATCAGGCGTTCAGGTGATTTATTTTGGCTCATTCGAGTGAAGAGGCCATTTGCTGTTTTCAAGGCCACAACGCTCCCCAGCAACGTTACAGGCCTTCAACTGGGTGGGTTGTTTTGACTGGTGTGTGTGTGTGTGTGTGTGTGTGTGTGTGTGTGTGTGTGTGTGTGTGTGTGTGTGTGTGTGTGTGTGGGCCCACGCTTGTATATTGACTGTTCTGTTATTTTTGTGTTTTATTCTGTTGGTTTTGGTTTTGGTTTTATATACCAACTAAGTGTGGTGTGGGGGTACTGATTTCCCCCATCTCATTCATACAGTGTCTACTGATATTTCTATGGGTAATTGAATAATATTTATGGTGTACTGCATTCATTTCAGGGTATTAAATATCGTTTTCTATACTGGAAAGCACTTAACGGGTATTGTTAAGAGGTATTTAATCTAAATACGGTATTTTACCAAATACCTAAATAAGGTAAAAGACGCATCTCTTCAGCCAGGCATTCATATAATATTTTTAATCTTACAGTTAAATCAGGCCTCTAGTTCATAAACGCCAGAGGAGAACTGACCCCCGACTGAGCCTGGGTTCTCCCAAGGTTTTTTTTTTTCTCCATTGGGTCACCTGATGGAGCTTTAGGTCACCATTAGGTCACTTGATGGAGTTTTTCGGTTCCTTGCCACTGTTGCCTTTGGCTTGCTCAGTTGGGGATATTTTGGGGATATGTAATTTAATTTTATCAATCAATAAATTCCACTAGAAACAAACTTGTTGTATTATTTTAATTTAATACTGTGAAGCTGCTTTGATACAATCTGTATTGTGAAAAGCGCTATACAAATATACTTGACTTGACTTGACTATTTATCAAAAGTAATATACACTACTGACTTTTAATAATTCATTCCAGTGTTTATTAATACACTATTCATTTATTTTATATATTTTTTTGCCTTTTTGTTTTAATAAATCCTATTGTTAACTTCTTTAAACTTACCTTTTGTGTTGATTGAGGGCTTTTTCTCTGGGTTCATTTCCATTTTTTCTCTGGGTTCATTTCCATTCAGTATAAGCATATTAATAAAAGAGTATAAATATAATTAATCGAGTTTACAGTAGTCAACTAGGGTAATAGGAGGGACATTATTGTAAAGTCGAGAGACAGTTTTAGAACCTGGGTGCTCCGCCCTATTAAAGGTCAAGGGTAGGGGGCGCTACATTAATATCATTAATTAATCTTTCCTAACGTCATTAGGATACGTAACAAAAACTTTTAAGCTGGCTATGATTAAACCGCTTGTTAAAAAAACACAACTTGATCGTACAGAATTAGTCAATTACAGGCCGATCTCGAATCTACCTTTTCTGTCAAAGATACTAGAAAAGGCAGTATCCTCACAACTGTTCCTTTTTTAAAAAGAAATGATATCTGTGAGGATTTACAGTCAGGATTTAGACCGTACCATAGTACTGAGACAGCTCTCATTAGAGTCACAAGTGATTTGCTCTTATCCGATCGTGGTTGTATCTCGCTATTAGTGTTACTGGATCTTAGTGCTGCATTTGATATTATTGAACACAACATTCTTTTAAATAGACTAGAAAATGATGTTGGCATTAGTGAAATTGCATTAGCATGGTTTAAATTATACTTATCTGGCCGTTATCAGTTTGTAGCAGTAAATTAAGAGATGTATTATCGATCACAAGTTCAGTATGGCGTACCACAAGGCTCAGTACTAGGACCATTGCTGTTCACTCTGTATATGCTACCCTTGGGATATATAATTATATAATTAGGAAGCATGGCATTCATTTTCACTGTTATGCTGATGATAACAAAATTAACGGAATGCATAGCTGATATAAACAACTGGATGACTAGTAATTTCCTACTACTTAATTCTGAAAAAACAGAGATTCTGGCTGTGCTGTGGCTGGACCTCGCAAATGCCTATGGATCCATACCCCATAAGCTGGTCGAAGAGGCACTGAACCGGCATCACACCCCGAAGAAGTTCAGAGACCTCATCCTGGACTACTATGCCAACTTCCATCTGAGAGTCTCCTCCGGAACAACAACCTCAGACTGGCACAAGCTTGAGAAGGGGATCATCACTGGCTGTACAATCTCAGTCATCCTTTTTGCACTCGCCATGAACATGCTGGTGAAATCTGCGGAAATGCAGTGTAGGGGGCCCCTCTCTAAGTCTGGAGTTAGACAGCCACCCATCCGAGCCTTCATGGATGACCTGACAGTGACCACAACATCTGTCCCAGGCTGCAGGTGGATCCTGAACGGTCTTCAGGAGCTGATGTCCTGGGCTCGCATGAACTTCAAGCCGGCTAAGTCAAGGTCCCTCGTGCTGAAGAAAGGGAAGGTTACTGACAAGTTCCACTTCTCACTTGGCACCACCAAGATACCATCACTGACAGAGGAACCTGTGAAGAGCCTGGGGAAGGTGTTCAATTGCAGCCTGAGAGACGCAGCTTCCACAAAAGCGACCAACCAAGACCTGGAGACCTGGCTGGCCGTGGTGGACAAGTCTGGCCTTCCTGGCAAGTTCAAGGCCTGGATTTACCAGCACGGTATTCTCCCTCGGATCCTCTGGCCCCTCCTGGTGTATGAAGTCCCCATTTCAACGGTGGAAGGCTTTGAGATGAGGATCAGCAGGTTTCTGCGCAGGTGGCTGGGACTGCCTCGAAGCCTGAGCAGCATCGCTCTATATGGGCAGAACAACAAGCTGAAGCTTCCCATGAGCAGCCTGAGCGAGGAGTTCATGGTGACGCGGTCCAGGGAGGTCCTACAGTATCGGGATTCCAGTGATCCAAAGGTTGCCCAGGCTGGGATTGAGGTCAGGACAGGGCGGAAGTGGAGGGCTTCCGTGGCAGTGGACGACGCAGAGTCAAGGCTACGGCAAAAGGTGTTGGTGGGCTCAGTGGCACAGGGGAGAGCTGGCCTGGGCAGCAGAAGAACTCCTCGCTACGACAAGGCGGAAGGGAAAGAGAGGAGGTCGCTGATCCTGGAGGAAGTGCGTGCAGGAGTTGAGGAGAAGCGAGCTTGCCAGATGGCTGGGATGCGGCAACAGGGCGCCTGGACAAGATGGGAGCAAACAGCGGAGCGCAAAGTCACATGGACTGAGCTTTGGAAGGCTGAACCCTACAGGATAAAATTCCTGATCCAGGCGGTCTATGACGTGTTGCCAAGTCCATCCAACCTCTTCTCCTGGGGAAAGGTGGAGACACCAGCATGCCCCCTCTGCCAGAGGAGAGGAACGTTGGAACACATCCTGAGCTGCTGCCCAAAAGCCCTGGGCGAAGGGCGTTACCGCTGGCGGCATGACCAGGTCCTAAAAGCCGTAGCGGATTCTATCTGCAGTGGAATTAGCCACAGCAAGAGCCTCCGCCCAGTGAAGACCACAGCTTTTGTCAGAGCTGGGGAGAAGTCAACACCAGCTGCCCGGGGCACCTCCTCTGGCCTGTTGGCAACGGCGCGCGACTGAGAGCTGTCAGTTGATCTGGGCAAGCAGCTGAAGTTCCCTGAAGCAGTTGCCATAACAACATTAAGGCCAGACATTGTGCTCACCTCAGAGGCCTCCAAACAGGTAATTCTCTTGGAGCTCACAGTGCCTTGGGAGGACCGCATGGAGGAGGCCAATGAAAGAAAGAGGGCAAAGTACTCCCAGCTTGTGGAGGGTTGCCGGAGCAATGGGTGGCGGGCAATATGCCAACCCGTCGAAGTGGGATGTCGAGGGTTTGTGGGCCAATCCCTTTGCAGGGCCTACAAAATGCTTGGCATCACAGGGGCGAGCCAGCGAAGGGCCATCAAGTTGGCCACTGATGCTGCAGAAGTAGCATCAAGGTGGCTGTGGATCAGGAGAGGAGAGGTATGGCGTGTAGGGTAGTAGTGCTACCTGGACATAAGCTGGGACCTGATCACCCCGGCTGGGTCGCCTAGGGGAGGGGGTCTGATTGTTGAAAGACCCGAAACCCCCCGTGATCCTAGGTCACATCACTGATGATATGTCCAGGTGCACCAGACGGTGTATCTAAAATCTAAGTATTGGACAAAAAACTTCCTCGCGTAATAACCTAGAATACTGTCTAACACTTGATGGCTGCTCTGTCAAGTCTTCGTCGTCGGTTAGGAACCTGGGTGTGCTCTTTTATACCAATCTTTCATTTGAAAGTCACGTGTCTAGTATCTGTAAAACAATTTTTTTTCATCTTAATAATATATCTAAATTACGCCATATGCTCTCATTGACAAATGTGGAACAATTAGTCCATGCGTTCATGACCTCAAGGCTAGATTATTGTAATGCTGTTATGGGTGAGAGAGAATGCAAGCATAATTAAAAATAAAATATTATTTGCAAATAGTTACAATTATTTAACTAATACAATAAGCCTTTCTTTTTCTTTATTCCCTAAATCGCTTTTATAATTCATTTTAGGTTGGGCTAAAGCCCCGAATATCCTCTGACCTTCCTATATACTCACCTAAAGGATTATTAGGAACACCTGTTTAATTTCTCATTAATGCAATTATCTAATCAACCAATCACATGGCAGTTGCTTCAATGCATTTAGGGGTGTGGTCCTGGTCAAGACAATCTCCTGAACTCCAAACTGAATGTCAGAATGGGAAAGAAAGGTGATTTAAGCAATTTTGAGCGTGGCATGGTTGTTGGTGCCAGACGGGCCGGTCTGAGTATTTCACAATCTGCTCAGTTACTGGGATTTTCACGCACAACCATTTCTAGGGTTTACAAAGAATGGTGTGAAAAGGGAAAAACATCCAGTATGCGGCAGTCCTGTGGGCGAAAATGCCTTGTTGATGCTAGAGGTCAGAGGAGAATGGGCCGACTGATTCAAGCTGATAGAAGAGCAACTTTGACTGAAATAACCACTCGTTACAACCGAGGTATGCAGCAAAGCATTTGTGAAGCCACAACACGCACAACCTTGAGGCGGATGGGCTACAACAGCAGAAGACCCCACCGGGTACCACTCATCTCCACTACAAATAGGAAAAAGAGGCTACAATTTGCACAAGCTCACCAAAATTGGACAGTTGAAGACTGGAAAAATGTTGCCTGGTCTGATGAGTCTCGATTTCTGTTGAGACATTCAGATGGTAGAGTCAGAATTTGGCGTAAACAGAATGAGAACATGGATCCATCATGCCTTGTTACCACTGTGCAGGCTGGTGGTGGTGGTGTAATGGTGTGGGGGATGTTTTCTTGGCACACTTTAGGCCCCTTAGTGCCAATTGGGCATCGTTTAAAGCAGCACTCAGTAGCTTCGGGATTTCTTCGCTGTATTCTCGCTTTTTGCTCGCAGGTTTCTCTCTAGAGCTCCCCCCACAGCTTCGGAATAGATATTTGACAACACTGTTGTAAAAACTCGTTGGTGATTCTCAGACACCAGAGGCTAGTAGATCAACGACATCAAAGCAGACGGGACATTCTTTAAAACGTCTTCTTCATTCGGGTTCGAACAGCGTGAGGGAGCGCAATAATGACAGCATTTTAGCAGATTTCTTTTGGCCGTAAAGCAATTGTTTATATCGCGAGACCTGATATCACGCGAGACTTCCTGACGCAGCGGCCGGCGGCCCGCCGGCTCAAAGTTGCAAGTGCGTATTTTCCGCTCACGGGCACCAGGGGGGTGCGAAACGACCACCATTCAACCCGAAATAAGTAATATAACCCTTCCAATGACTCCGAAGCTGTTCAGTTAACCCTCTGGAGTCTGAGCGTTTTTTTGGGCCCTGGGGGTGTTCTGACATGCTCTGACATTTGTGCTTTTTTCAGTTGCTTATAAACATATTAATGGCAAAGGTGTAAATTCACTCTATATAGCACAAACAGGACTACAATAATATGTGAGCCACATGTATGTACATGTTTTCATTTTTGAGAGAATAATGTTTATGCGTGGTTATCGAAAAAACAAAAAATTAAAGTTTTTGAAATAAGGCCACAAAACACATACTAAATATGTGGCAATAAGACTTTTGACTAATGGATGTCGTCGCCTATAGTTTTTTCTTCAAAATTATGTGAAAATAGTCTTGCTTTATCGTTCACATAAAACCATACATTGATTTAAATTGATGTAAAACAGGTTTTGCTTGGAAAGCCAATATGCGAGGGGGCGTGAACGAGGAGTGGCTTACACCTTAGAATACACCCACTCTGCATAATTAGCCATTCACTCAGGTGTGACACAGTGACTGAGCCACAATGCAAGGACAAAAGATATATTTAGAAGAAGACTTATATTGACCATTTAAGATTTTGCTTACATCTATCTTGTAAATATGTTTTGCTATTTTATTAAAACGGTTACAATTACAACAATAATTACAATTTCAACAATATTTCAAGTGTACTCTTTCTTTGTAAAAAAAAAATGATTATAGGCCTACATTTTATCTATGTATTCATTAGTTTGAATATAACCAACATTGGAACAGCTAACATCTTAGTTGATGACTTTATTTTTGACAAAAATAGTATTTTATATATAGAAATTGCTAAACAAAAGCTTATTTGATGTGGCAGTATATTCTACAGTAAAAACTGTACCCAAATCTAGTCAACAAAATGTTGTCTTTCATATTTCGTCTGTCTGTAACGTTGTTTTCATGAAATATTAGGGCATATTGTTAATTTGCAGTTTAATACGTTGCTTATACAAATAGCCTACATTTTATTTCAACATTCAGTCGATGTTTACTTATCTCAGTATAGCAATGCAGTTTGCTAAAACATCATCATTCATTCACACACGCAATTTAAATTTAAACTGTCTTTGCCAGCTGTGGTAAACAGCGCACATCTCTGCCGTTTATTCATTCATAAACAGAAACCCACGTGAAGAAATTCACGTGAGAAGGAAAAAACGTACTAGTATTCCTCAGCTCGCTCCTCGATATACCCGCACTTCTGAGGGACATTTTCCATTAGTATTATTCCTCACAGCGCTGCAAGACGGTGTAAACAATGATCTAAATAAACTTGTGTGTTTTCTCGAGCTGATGGGGGCGTTCACAGGATCGTCTCAGTCATTTGCGTTTGAATAGCGCGCGCTCTCCGTGGGCGGGGCCGATTATAACGTAATGAGATGAGATGAGCTCGACTGGAATCGCTCTCTTTTAATACAGATTTCACAAGATGAGAATATTTGTTTTTTATATAAATTACTTCATTTAAAAGAAGAGAATTCAAGCTTCATGCCTGTGTGTCTGTATGTCTGTTTGACTGAGTATTCGCTGAGTTATTGTTCATTTTCGGACGCGTTTCAGAATGGACTTCACTGGCAGAGACTCAACTCAACTCAACTCAACTTTATTTATAAAGCACTTTCAACACCACAAGTGGAACCAAAGTGCTGTACAGAAGATATAAAAAGAGAAAATAAAAACAAAAACATAAAAACAATGCAAACAAATGACACACGACTTACAAAGCATTATCAAATGCCAAAGAAAACAAATAAGTTTTAAGCGCACTCTGAAAAACACCCAATGAAGGACATGTTTTTACAGACAGAGGAAGGTCATTCCAGAGCCTAGGAGCTGCAACAGAGAATGCCCGATCACCTTTACATTTTAAACGGGATCGCGGAACCATGAGAAGCAATTGATCATTTGAGCGCAAAGATCTACTGGATTGACAGCGGCTGATTAAATCAGTAACATACTCAGGCGCTATACCATGCAGAGATTTAAAAACATACAACAACGCTTTGTATTGAATTCTGTAGCGTATAGGTAACCAATGTAATTTAATTAACACTGGAGTAATGTGCTCTCTCTTCTTAGTACCGGTTAAAAGTCTAGCAGCTGAGTTCTGAACGAGTTGCAAACGGGAGAGAGAAGCCTGACTTACACCCAAATACAACACATTGCAATAATCCAAACGGGATGACACAAAGGCATGAACAACCTTCTCCATATCGTCAAAAGAAAGGATAGATTTCAATTTAGATATTGATCTAAGATGGAAGAAACTATTCTTAACGACAGCATTGATTTGCCGGTCAAATTTAAGCTCCGAGTCAAAAATGACACCAAGGTTCCTCACGCTAGACATTTTTTTCCCAGGAAACAACCCCAGGCAGTCATCATCCACACACCCCTTATTTCCAAATAAAATCATCTCGGTCTTATCCTCATTTAATTGGAGAAAGTTATTCGCAAGCCAACACTTAACTTCGGCCAGACATGCCTGAAGAGACTGAATGGCAAATTTATGCCCATGTTTAAGTGGTAAATAAATTTGAGAATCATCCGCATACAGATGATACTGAATCCCAAATTTCTCAAAAATCAAACCTAGAGGGAGCATATAAAGGGAAAATAAAATTGGTCCCAGTATAGAGCCCTGTGGAACCCCACACACAAAAGGTGCAACGGAAGAAAAATAATCCCCTAAATTGACTGAAAAAGTCCTATTCTTCAAATAGGAAGAGAACCATTTCAGGGCTAAGCCCTGAATACCAACCTGATCCCTAAGACGATCAATGAGAATGTTATGATCAACTGTATCGAATGCCGCTGTAAGATCTAACAAGAGTAAAACAACACGGTTTCCAGAGTCAACACCTCGCAGGATATCATTAGAGACCCTCAAAAGAGCAGATTCTGTACTATGGCCAGCTCTAAAACCTGACTGGAATCTATCGGAAATGTTATTTCTCGTTAAAAAATCATTAAGCTGTGCATTCACAATTTTTTCTAATATCTTAGAAATAAAAGGCAATTTTGAAATCGGACGATAACTACTCAAGTCAAAGGGATCTAAGCCGTTTTTTTTTAAAAGGGGCTGAATAACCGCATGCTTAAAACTAACTGGAACAACACCAGATGACAAACTAGTATTCATAATAAACAGAATACTTGGGCCAATTGAATCAAGTACTTTCTTAAACAGAGAAGAAGGGAGCACATCACCAGGAGACCTGGTGGGCTTCATATGAGCAGTAATATCATTAAGCTGCTGCAAAGAAACAGGCATAAAACTGGTTAATTGGTTCGGAAGGTCAACAGAAGCAATAAAATTATTGCCAACAGATGAAATCTGAGATCTAATTCCATCAACCTTACCAATAAAAAAGTTTAAGAGCTCTTCACACATGTCAGCAGAAGGAGTGAGTGAAGGAGTAACAGTAGGGTGAAGAACAGCATTTACAGTAGAGAAAAGTACTCTAGAATTATTACAGTTTCTGGAAATGATGACAGAGAAATAATTTGATCTAGCCAATTTAACAGCTCTTTGATACTCGTTCAAATGGTTCTTCAAAATCTCATAAGAGACTTGTAATTTATCTTTAACCCATTTGCGTTCAGCTCTCCTACACTCCTGCCTAAGAGCACGGGTAGTACTGTTTAACCAGGGCTGCGATTTTACTTTTTTCCCCCTAACTTTGACAGGAGCCACAATATCTAAAATCTCTAAACAAGAAGAGTTAAACTGATCGACCAACTCTTCTAAACCCATACAGAGAGAGTGTGACTCGATCAATGAAAAAAAAGGAGAGACATTAAAAACAGCTGAAAAACTACTAGCTGTGCATGGATTGAGTATGCGAGATGAAACCGAGGCAGAAACAATATTATCCGGCACACCACAAGGAAAGTTAGAATTTAAGATAACAGTCTTATGGTCAGAAAAAACAGTATCAACAATCTTTATGCTATCAACAGAGAAACCCCGAGATAATACAAGGTCAAGCGTATGACCACGTTCATGAGTTGGACCCGAAACGCATTGTAAAAAATCAAATGACTCTAATAAATTAAAAAATTCTTTGACCAGGGGCTTTGAAGGGCAGCACACATGGATATTAAAATCCCCCAAAATTAGAATATTGTCAAAAGAAGGGACAATACCAGATAAAAATTCTGAAAACTCCTGAATAAAATCCCCATGAAAGTTTGGGGGTCTATAAATCAAAACACATAACACAGATTTAAAAGAATTCAGCGTAATTAACTGAGATTCAAAAGTGCAAAAAGACGCAGAAGGTGAAAGTCTACACTTAAATTTGTCTTTAAAAACAACTGCAAGACCCCCGCCACGACCAACAGACCTAGGGGTACTAAAAAAACTACAACCAGGAGGAGAAAGTTCAGAAAGAGAAGACATTTCACCAGCATTAAGCCAAGTCTCAGTAATAAATAAAAAATCAATTTCATAAGAAAGAAAAAGATCGTTTAAAATAAAGGTCTTATTTGCCAGAGATCTTGCGTTAATCAACGCCATTGTCACTGGAGTGGGAGTGGTATCGGAGGAGGATTGCAGAGAGGAATCACAGAATGTTACCGGACTCCCGTCACGTAAAGAGCGAAGATTCCGATGATTAACTCCTCGATCTGCAGACTGTCGCCTTACGTGAACCATCCGTGAGGACTGAGGCAACAACGCCGAAGACGGAAAGACAGGCACAATGTATGAACATCTCAGGTTCACGACCACGGCCTCCGCCATCGAAGAAGCTGGTCCGATGACTGGAAACTTCCCGATCTTCTTCGATCTCACAAGGACTCCAGCTCGCTTCCCACGCTTCCTTCGCCGTTTCCTCCACATGCACAGACATCCCGGCAAGTAACACATTTTCCTCAATGCGACTGGCACATAATGCGAGTGCAGATGCCAATCATCTCTGGGATCGCGAAATAAACAATCGGACACAGCCGATCGAATGTTAAATAGCGTCATGCGATCATATACCAGAGGGGAGCAAACAGAGCGCGTGATAAAACAAACAAGAAACATTACAAATAAAAGAGATAAGGACAGACTGTGGCAAGCCGGCAAACATCCTGGCGCCATCTAGAGAAGGCAGAACTCGCTTCGTGTTTATTTATCTTTATTTGGCAAAAAGCACAACACTTTGTTTTTATTGTGAGTACACACAAAAATAATACACATTTAACAGAATCGATTGATGTATGAAACTCCTATGGAAAATCAAAGTCAACAGAGTATTTATGAGTTTCTTTTACACTAATAAAAAAAAAGCGAGCTGGTATCGCCGGCGATACCGTAGACCTCAGGGGGTTAAGGTAAAACAAGTTACTTAGTTCACCTTTAAATGCCACGGCCTACCTGAGCATTGTTTCTGACCATGTCCATCCCTTTATGACCACCATGTACCCATCCTCTGATGGCTACTTCCAGCAGGATAATGCACCATGTCACAAAGCTCGAATCATTTCAAATTGGTTTCTTGAACATGACAATGAGTTCACTGTACTAAAATGGCCCCCACAGTCACCAGATCTCAACCCAATAGAGCATCTTTGGGATGTAGTGGAACGGGAGCTTCGTGCCCTGGATGTGCATCCCACAAATCTCCATCAACTGCAAGATGCTATCCTATCAATATGGGCCAACATTTCTAAAGAATGCTTTCAGCACCTTGTTGAATCAATGCCACGTAGAATTAAGGCAGTTCTGAAGGTGAAAGGGGGTCAAACACAGTATTAGTATGGTGTTCCTAATAATCCTTTAGGTGAGTGTATATATATATGCAACATTTTGTATTTTACATGATTAAACATCTCCCCCACACAACAGCTTTACTATTTATGAAAAGTATCTTGCACTTTTTGTTTGAACATGCTATTTCATGGGGCTTTCTGAAAAAAACATTATCTCAACCCGCAGCGTCTGGTGCATCCACTTCTCTCTCTTCATTATCAAACTCTTCCCGACCCTCTGTTTCAGCAGGACTGAAGCTTGGAAACTGTCAAATCAAATTAACTGGAGAACTGATCATACAAGATGACAGGGCTGTGGATTTTGGGGGCAGGAGCTCAAGTGAAAAAAGATCCCCTCTCAATTATTTCTATAAAAATAAAATTACATACTTTTAAACACATTTTAGTACTTAAGCTATAAGATGACATACCAATTAAATCAGTATCGTCAAATCCATTTACACTAGAATTAAAATAGCTAAAATAGTGTTATAATTTTTCTAAATATAATATTTTAAATGAATAAATATTTGGGAGAATGAAATAAGATTATATACATGAAACTACTAAATACACCCGTAGGTTGCGGCAAGTCTTAATATATTAATTAACTGATCGCTTTACTACACCGTCGCTGTCCACAGTCATGGTGCTGAACGCGCAAGGTATCACTGAGCACCAATCTATTACAATAACTGTTAAAGTTTGATTGATTGATTGATTTTTTTAACCATTTAGGGTTCAGTTTTTATATAGATTTCTCAAAAACATTTACATTTACATTTAGTCATTTAGCAGACGCCCTTATCCAAAGCGACTTACAAATTAGGACTAAATTCAGCGAGTCATCATAAAGAGGCAAAAGCAACAACAACGCAGGAAGTGCTCAAAATACGAAGTTCAGGTATTATTCAGAGTAGCATAAGCCTGATAAGTGATGTTTCAAAGGGGAAGGATTTTTTTTTTTTTTTTTTTTTTTTTCTTATAAGGTTAAGTGCTCACGGAAGAGATTGGTTTTCAGCTGTTTTTTGAATGTTGTCAGGGATTCTGCATTCCGGATGAGGGTGGGGAGAGCGTTCCACCAGCATGGAACTGTAAATGAGAATGTTATGGAAAGTGATTTTGTGGCTTTTGACAAAACAAATTGAAATCCTTTTTTGCTAAATTTCTGAACTGCACTACCTCACCATTTTTGCATATTTTATGTCCATGCACATAATGGGCCCAACATGACTCTATCATTATTAAGCACCTTATTTATTATAAATTATATTATATTATATTACTATTACTAGTATTATAAACACTGGTCTGCTTTATACGCCACTGTCGCTGTCCCGGAGTGTGGTGCTGAATACTCGTGGTTCCACTGCCCACCAGTTTACACGCTGCAGCATATAGCTCAACAGAACTAAATGTGAACCGTCATCTACTACAACTTAAATATGTTTAAAAGTTTTACATGAGATGAGATTACGCGGCGTTCAACTTAATCACTCCGGTTCAGTGGATAAAACTGTCGACTAACAACAATAAGGATGCCGGTTGGAGTTCAGGCTGAGCTTAGATATGAATCTTTATGTGCTGAGATAGGATGCTTTTACCGTGTTGGAAAAGACATCCTGGGATAAACTGCAGCAGCCCTACAAGCACCTCGGAGGATGTCTGAATGTTGATGCTGCACTGATGCATTCCAGTGTGTGCGGTGTTGGACAAAACACAAACAGACAAGGAAAGATGTCTGGGAACAGGCAGGGGGAATAAAACTGATTGTGCAAGAGCTACTAAAAGCTGAAATTCTAAAAAGTTCTCAAAAGTATTCATCACCAATTTGGTCGCAACCGTCACTGGCTATGGGTCATTTGGACATACAATAGAAAAGGTGTGAGGGACCAATTACATCGGGCCATGGCTTCCAGTACACTTTCAGCCACATCTGAACCAAAGCTACTGGAGTCGGGTGATAAAATGGAAAATGATGGTAAGTTTTGTTCACACTAATGATAATTTTTATTAAAAGAAATAAATAAACATAAAAAAAGGGCAATCATAGACGTCAGGGTTCATCAATGCCGCATTAACTGGGAATGAATGAATGAATAAGCCTATCTAAAGACATATTAAAATTAAATAAAATCATTAACACACTTGCCGATACAAAAGTATTTTGCCTAACTGAATCTTTCAAAACACCGTCAAACGCATATAGCCTATCAGATACGCCTTTGCGCGAACTTGACTTTAACAGACACCGTGAATTGTCTTAAAATTAATTTGTTAATTTAATGACATAAACTGCGAATAGATTGTATATAAATCTCTAACTAAGGCACATCTTGTGAAAAGTAGTAGTAAGTAACAGATCCGCACACCGAATAAGCTCCCATTCAAAAATGTATTAGTGACGTTTCGGGCCTCACATGGCCCTTCCTCAGACTAACAGGAAGTGTACAAAACAGTTAACTTTTAAAGTCTGTATCACGTGACCACACCATCACACAGATTGGATACATCCATCGACATACATTGATATTTACATATTTATACATTGTGTCCAAGAAACATAGAGAATCAAAAAACATTATTCAAAAAACCATATTAAGGTCAAAGTCAGATGGGGATTCGGACAAATTTCAAACTTGATCAGTGATCAATGAGGATTTTGATATCAGACCTTTTCTAAATTAATGGATGATTTGAATAACAATATGGTTTTTTGATTCTCTACTTTGCTGGTTTCTCTATAGTCTTTTTTTATTTATAGGTATAGTCTCTTTGAATAGCTTGTTCCTCTGTATATAAATAATGAAATGCTGAGTTTATAACAGATGCTTTTTTACTTGTCTGATCAAGTTTGAAAATTGTCCGAATCCCCATCTGACTTTGACCTTAATATGGTTTTTTGAATAATGTTTTTTGATTCTCTATGTTTCTTGGACACAATGTATAAATATGTAAATATCAATGTATGTCGATGGATGTATCCAATCTGTGTGATGGTGTGGTCACGTGATACAGACTTTAAAAGTTAACTGTTTTGTACACTTCCTGTTAGTCTGAGGAAGGGCCATGTGAGGCCCGAAACGTCACTAATACATTTTTGAATGGGAGCTTATTCGGTGTGCGGATCTGTTACTTACTACTACATGGATTATACTTGTGATCCAGCACCCGTAATGAAAATAAGATGTGCGTGATTTACTCCTGTGGATACATCTTGTGAAAAGGGCTATGCAAATAAATGTGACTTTACTTGACTTAAGATAGGGGTGAATTCAGGTTGATTGGGACACATTTTGCCATTGAGATGACTTGGAAAAAGTGTCCCAATCAACCAACCTGAATTCACCCCTATGTATCCACTTGTTACTCAATGTCCTGTGCGTAGTAGCACGCTGTCAAAAAAACACGTGCTAGCTACCTAGCTATCTAACTAACCCATGTGTTCAGTGATACACCAATCACACACACAAGTAGGCTACTGTGCTTTGTGTGTGTGTGTGTGTGTTTGTGTTGTGCAATACCTGAAAGATAAATTAGCCACAAAAATGCAAAGCTTCAACGGCATGGCACAGGCACCTCAAAAGAAGGCATTGCTTGATGTGTGCGAAAATCGACACGTTTGACACTAGCAGCGTTTGTGGCGCGCATTTGAACCACGGCTTGTGTAGCTACTACTGCATATACAAACCAGTATCTTACACAGGGGCGGTGCCAGAAAATTTTTTAACGCAGGTGCTGAGGGGGTGCTAGATCATTGACAGGGGGAGCTAATATATATATAAAAAAAATAAAAAATAAAAATTATATATATATATATATATATATATATATATATAACTTGACCACTCAATATTTAATATTCTATTATTTAAATTATCAAGATTAAAGTTTAAATTGTATTAAATTGAACAAGCACAACATTCAGCATTCAATCAAATATTTTTAGAGATGTATTATTATTAATATTGTTATTTCAACATAATATGTGTGAGTGCAACAAGCAAGATGTGCATTTGTAAATCCAGTGACACTGCATTGATTTTTATTAATAAACTAGTGTTTTCTGTGTCAGTGTCGGCTGCAAAAATTAAGTTAAAGATCGCCATCTCCATAGTGAACGCGCCTATAGAGAGAAATGCACATAATGGATTAGACTACATAATCGATAGCCTATCACTTTTCATAATCAACATGGAAAAAAAAATAACATTATAATATTTTAACAAATTTGAAACTAAATGTGTTTATTTAATGGCTACAACATCTATAGTAGGCATACAGACTCTCTATTTGTACAAATTGCTGCACATTCATTTAATTCTGAATTTTGCACACATAAGTTGAAAGGCATTTGTTTGTGGACAGTAAAACATATCTGCTACATTTATCATCTGCTTATAGACAGTTAGACAGGAGGCACTTTTACCAGTAAAAATGGGAATAAAAAAAAAATGAATAAAAAAGGGACCGTCTCTGGTTAATGAAAATGTTCAGTAATGACGAGATGGTCCTCACTGCAGAACACGAAATCCAGGGGGAGGAGTTGGATCCAGATTCAACTCCTCCCACCTTACATATACCTAAACCTACCCATCTCCACCCCCTGATCCCTAAACCTACCAATCTCCACCCCCTGATCCCTAAACCTACCCATCTCCACCCCCTGAGCCCTAAACCCACCACTAAACTTACCAATCTCCACCCCTTAGATCTGGATCCAACTCCGCCCCCTGGATCTCGTGTTCTGCAGTGAGGTGCTACTGGTAATGACTGCACTTTTGAGTGCAATCACCTGAAATATCGCTTTAAGGCAATTCTTCCATTACAACTATTTTATGCTTAATCTGTTTCAATTTATTAGATGACAACTGTAGGTCATAAATGAAGCATGCAGTGATTATTGAAGTTGCTTTCCCACAGGTAATGCTGTGTGTGAGAAAAGTGTGGACTCAGAAGACATGGAACCACTCAGTGCAACAGAGACTGAGATAACAGAGACTGACCATGTCTCCCGGGAGACAGGAGAATGGAGAAAAACATCAAATGTTTTTCGACCGTTTATAATCACTCTGGATAGAAAAGAAATTAAAGAATGGAATAAAATATGTCCATTGCTTGGTTCCACAAAGCTAAGAAAGCCATGGAGTCACTATCTATACAAAAGCTTTAAGCAAAAAAATGCTTGCTGCACACTTTCATTCAAGTATCAGCACATTAAACCTTTGCTGAGCAGAAACAAGAAAGCTCCAAACTTGCACATTGTGGCTGTATGCACATTTAAATCATGTTCTGCCAAACATATCTTCAAACTAAAA
The DNA here is from genome assembly GCF_965113295.1 of Leuciscus leuciscus. NCBI lineage: Eukaryota > Metazoa > Chordata > Actinopteri > Cypriniformes > Leuciscidae > Leuciscus > Leuciscus leuciscus. Next base: position 1,441,990 of record NC_138731.1, read on the forward strand.
AACAAACCAGACAAATCTATGACTAAAGTGAAAATCTGGGTCACCCAGAAAGGTAAAATCCAACATAAAATAGGTGAAAAAAAGTTTAGGCCAGCAACTTACATAAAACGAGGCAAAATTGCACAATCACTGACCCATGGAACCAGTCAGTTTTTTTTTACAGCAAGCTTGCATCAACACCCACGGGAGAGCTACTGTCTGGGAATATGAGCAGCTGCCTCAACAAAAGTGTGCTTAAGGTCATAGGATCAGAGGTAAGAAGAAGCCAGAACTTCCACAGAGACATGCTGATTGATGTGCACCTCACACAGACAGTTTTAAGAGAGTATGACATATCACATTTCAAAATGCCAGGATACATTCAGCATTTCAGCATGGACCCTTTTGGGGTCCATTTGTTTACTGAAATGGGCATCAGCATTCTCGTTGAACACCTCAGAAGTAAGAGTTCTGTGACCCTCTACCTTGACGCCACTGGGAGACTCGTTTAAAAAATTTGGGGACTTCGTTCAGAAAAAAGTGCTGTACTACTCCCTTACACTTCCAGGAGGGGGTCGGGATGCACCACCTCTCCCAGTCTCTGAAATGCTTTCCAATGAACATTCAGTTCCCCCCATTACATTTTGGCTCATGCAGTTTACATTTCAATTGTCAAGATATACACAAATACACATCACGCAGGTGGAAACCGATTATAGTTGGGCTCTGATGCACAGTGTTTTACTTGCATTCAATAAAGAGAATGTAAACTCTTATCTTAACAGAGCATGTGACATTTGTCAGGGGAAAAGTTTGCCAGCTGATTTAAAACCATTCACTGTTCTGCATATGTGCTCTGCCCATGTTTTAAAAGCAGTCCGTCAGGCAATGTTCAGACAGACAGAAGTCAAGGGCCTGGTAGAGTTTGCCACATTTTGCTTCGCCAGACTGAAAAATTCAAGCACCATGCCTGAAGCCACACAGATCTTCAGGGCGTTATGTACCTCACAACTCTAAAATACACAAAAAGTGTTGAGGAAAGTGTCAGCGCATTGGATTATATCATAAAAAAATCTACAGACAAACCATCTGAAGAAACTGAACTGGAGGAAAACAAGTGGGACTTTGAAGAAAAAAAACAAGCAAAAACAATAATGGGCAGTTCACGCTTCACTGCGTATTTTCAGGAGGTGTTGGAAGAGGCTAGGAAGCAGGAGGCACATGACATCTCTGAAGATAACCCATACTTCTGTCCGGGAATCATCAGCATGCTTTTCCACACATATATTGGAATTTTTCCAATGTGGAGTGGCTTGCTATTAGGGGATCTCAAAAGACATGCCTCAAGTCTACCTCACACAGTGACAGAAGACAAGGAACACCAGCTGTCATGTGGAGAAATGGTTTGGAATTGTCAAACACTCCATCATGGGTAAAATGATCAAAATGACACCAGGAACATTCATCAGAAAAATGTACCCATCCTTGTAGGCCAGATACAAAGAACATGTGATCCAACATAACTTGTCCCAAGGTTTATTGCTCAAGCCTGTGCCACCAGTGGATGTTGGGGAACCCCATGAGACGTGGAAGAGGAAAGAAGCAAGGTTCCCAGTTAGAAAGTCTAAATTCTACTCTGCTCCACACACAGTGCCAGTCCCCCACAAAAAGAAAAAAAAAAAGCCACACAATTTCTGTTCCTCCAACAACTACACAGAAAGGGTCAGCACATGATCCCTGTAATGTTCCAGCAGAAGTCCCTCTTTCAGAGAAAGAAGTAAGAATAATAATAACATAGAATAAAAAGTGATAGTTAGACAATTGTGCTGTTACAAAAGCAGCAAGAAATGGTGCATTTTAATTTAAATTGTAATATATAATTTAAGACAAATGATTCATGTTTATGTCATTGCAGGTTGACGTGCTGTGGACAAATAAACCAACGGAGCTTCTTGTAGCTATTATGCAGGACACTCCTGTTCCATCATAAAGCATTCCAGACATTGAAGCCCCATGAATGGGTCTTTGGAGAGGTAAGCTCATTATGACAAGTTATTTTATTTACAAGTAAGACAGTATAGCATTTGGGACAGAATATGGGTCATTTCAGTGTCAATATTGCAATTTGTTCTACTTGCTGATGGATTCAGGCAATAGAGAGTTACATTCGGGCCATTCTCAACACAAAGGGTTCAACTACTCCCCTACACCAGTTGAGTCATTAATATTGAATTATCATTATCATTATCATATTATTTTCAATCATTGAATCAACGATGAATCAGTTTTGACTGATAAATTCTGCGTTATGTTCTGCATTGTGTACATCCGAGGGTTAAAGTCTTCGGTTAATTTCTTGATTGCCGTTTTGACTGTAATAAGGGATCCACTGGAGGCAAGTGGAGAAATGAGAACCCAAGTGCAGTTTATTGTAACTAAAATAAAACATGGGTGGGTGGGTGGACCTGGGCCGTGGCAAGGCGTGGGCGGACCTGGGTTGTGGCATGGCGTGGGCGGACCTGGACCGTGGCAAGGCGTGGGCGGACTTGGGCCGTGGCAAGGCATGGGCGGATCCGGCAGTGCAGGAAGCCAGGGCGGATCCGGCAGTGCAGGAAGCCAGGGCGGACCAGACAGCTCAGGTGGCCAGGGTGGACCAGACGGCTCAGGTGGCCAGGGTGGACCAGACAGCTCAGGTGGCCAGGGTGGACCAGACAGCTCAGGTGGCCAGGGTGGACCAGACAGCTCAGGTGGCCAGGGTGGACCAGACAGCTCAGGTGGCCAGGGTGGACCAGACAGCTCAGGTGGCCAGGGTGGACCGAACAGCTCAGGGGACCATGGCGGCGCGGCCTCCATGGTCCTTTCAAGGACCCTACTGCCCCCCCCCAAATTTTCTTGGGGACAGCTATGGGGTTATGGGCTGGAACAGACAACGGCTCAAGAACAGAAATGACGTGGAAAGTCTCAGCAGTCATGATGTGAACAGGCTCTGGCTCGGCAGACGTGACGTGAACAGGCTCTGGCTCGGCGGACGTGACGTGACGTGAACAGGCTCTGGCTCGGCGGACGTGACGTGACGTGAACAGGCTCTGGCTCGGCAGACGTGACGTGAACAGGCTCTGGCTCGGCAGACGTGACGTGAACAGGCTCTGGCTCGGCAGACGTGACGTGAACAGGCTCTGGCTCGGCAGACGTGACGTGAACTTCAAATGTGTGCACCGACCACACACACCATATGGCTGTGGCCATAATTGTTAGTGTAGCCATAACTGAGGGCTCAGGTTCAGGCGTGGCGGCGGCCATCTTGTCAGGAGACACAGGCTCGGTGGCAGCCATCTTGTCAGGAGACACAGGCTCGGCGGCGGCCATCTTGTCAGGAGACACAGGCTCGGCGGTGGCCATCTTGTCAGGAGACACAGGCTCGGCGGCGGCCATCTTGTCAGGAGACACAGGCTCGGCAGCGGCCATCTTGTCAGGAGACACCGGCTCGGCGGCCGACGTGGCGTGAACAGACTCGGACTTGGCAGGCGTGACGTGAAGAGACCCAGACATGGCAGACATGACGTGAAGAGATTCAGGCTTGGCAGACATGACGTGAAGAGATTCAGGCTTGGCAGACATGACGTGAAGAGATTCAGGCTTGGCAGACATGACGTGAAGAGATTCAGGCTTGGCAGACATGACGTGAAGAGATTCAGGCTTGGCAGGCTTGGCAGACATGACGTGAAGTGGCTCAGGCTTGGCAGGCATGACGTGAAGTGGCTCAGGCTTGGCAGATACTGTGGGTTTGTGGGGCTTCTCCTCAAAACCCACAGTAAATGAGGAACCACTCAATAATAGGGCATAGTCAATATACTGGGCCAAGAACCAGTGGATTTTTCCCCCAGGAAGCTGGGAGCGAATGGGCTCATTCAGACTCACCCTAAATATGTCCTTGAGGGCCACGTCATTAAAATCCAACTGGCAACACAGCCCACAAAATTTCTCCATATACGTTTCCAGAGGAAGATTTCCCTGGCGTAGGTTTAGGAGTGCAACCGCTAGGTTCATTGTAGGAGGTCAAGTATTCTGTAATAAGGGATCCACTGGAGGCAAGTTGAGAAATGAGAACCCAAGTGCAGTTTATTGTAACTAAAATAAAACATGAAACAAAAACATGACGTGGCATGAAAACAAAAACCATGGCATGAACATGAAACTTACACTACAGCAGAATAACAGGAAACAATACTTGACAAAGACACATCTTCTTCTTCTTCTTTTATTGGCGGTTGGCATACCAATTTGGTGCATTACCGCCACCAACTGTTTGGGGTGTGGAGCTTCAATGCGGATTCCTACTAACATGTAATAAAAAAAATAAAAAATAATAAAAAATATATATATATATATATATATATTCTTGGTTATTCTTAAATTCGATTAAATAGGTCTGTTTCTTTAAGGTATCTCATGATAGCTGGCCATGCTGATGGTTTTGATGTAGAAAAGGAAAGTAAACCCTCTACTGATAAATGTGTGTAACCTAATTCTTTAACTTGTTCTAACAGTATGATTCGTTCTGTTCTGTATGCTTCACATTCTAATATATGCTCTACCGTTTCTCTCCTGTCACAATTAATACATGACAAAGACACATGGCAAACATGAGGGCTTAAATAGTCAAGTCAAGTCAAGTCAAGTTTATTTGTATAGCGCTTTTCACAATACAGATTGTATCAAAGCAGCTTCACAGTATTAAATTTAAATAATACAACACAGTTTGTTTCAAGAGGAATTTATTGATTGATAAAATTAAAATAAATATCCCCAAAATATCCCCAACTGAGCAAGCCAAAGGCAACAGTGGCAAGGAACCGAAAAACTCCATCAAGTGACCTAATGGTGTCCTAAAACTCCATCAGGTGACCTAATGGAGAAAAAAAACCTTGGGAGAACCCAGGCTCAGTCGGGGGCCAGTTCTCCTCTGGCATTTATGAGCTAGAGGCCGGATTGTAGTTTGAACTGTGGGATTATATGAATGCCTGGCTGAAGAGATGCGACTTTAATCTAGTTTTAAACTGGGAGAGCGAGTCTGAGCAACGAACAGTATCAGGAAGACTATTCCAGAGTTTTGGAGCCAAATGTGAAAATGCTCTCCCTCCTTTAGTGGTTCTGAATATCCTAGGTATGACCAAAAGCCTTGAATTTAGTGATCTTAAAGAGCGCGATGGATTATAGGGCGATAGAAGATCCGTTAAATAGACTGGAGCTAAGCCGTTTAGGGCTTTATAAGTCAGTAGCAATACCTTGTAATTAATACGGAACTTTATAGGTAACCAATGCAGTGATGATAAAATCGGTGTTATATGATCATATTTTCTTGATCTCGTAAGAACTCTAGCGGCGGCATTTTGGACTAACTGTAGCTTGTTTATTGAGGATGCAGGACAACCAGCTAATAAGGCATTACAGTAATCCAGTCTCGAGGTCATGAATGCATGAACTAACTTTTCTGCATCAGAAACTGATAGCATATTACGTAGCTTAGCAATGTTTCTAAGGTGGAAAAAGGCTGTTTTTGTAACATATGAAATATGATTTTCAAAAGACAGGTTGCAATCGAGTATAACACGCAGGTCTTTTACTGTAGCGGATAAAGTAACAGGACATCCTATGATGTTAAAGTTGTATTGTGCGAGGTTTTGTGGGCGGTTTTTTGAACCGATAAGTATTACCTCTGTCTTGTCTGGATTTAATAAAAGAAAATTACGCGTCATCCAATCTTTTATATCTTTAACACACTCTGTCAATTTGGAAAATTTAGCGTTTTCATCCGGCCTTGATGAAATATATATTTGAGTGTCATCAGCATAACAATGGAAACTAATTCCATGTTTCCTTATAATATTTCCAAGTGGCATCATATATATTGAAAATAACAGAGGGCCTAACACAGATCCCTGCGGCACTCCATAGTTTACTGGAGTTATGATCGATTTTTCTCCATTTAAATAGACAAAATGGTAGCGGTCAGATAGGTATGATTTGAACCAGCTTAATGCTTGTCCTTGAACACCAGTATAATTTTGTAGTCGATCTAAGAGTAATGTATGATCTATAGTATCGAACGCAGCACTAAGATCAAGTAAAACTAGTATTGAGATACAGCCTTGGTCAGAAGCTAAAAGTAAATCATTTGTGATTTTAACGAGCGCAGTTTCAGTGCTATGATGCGGTCTGAATCCAGACTGAAACTTTTCATAGATATCATTTTGTTGCAAGAAAGAGCCCAGTTGAGCGGACACCACTTTTTCTAATATTTTAGACATAAATGGAAGATTTGAAATGGGTCTATAATTTGCTAGATTATTATGATCTAATTGTGGTTTCTTAATGAGAGGTTTTATAACTGCCAGTTTAAATGTTCTTGGAACATGACCTAGAGATAAAGACGAGTTACATACACAGACTAATGACAAAACAAGGGACACCTGTGAACAATGATCAGACAATTAACCAATGACAAGACATAGCAGGATCACATGACAAACAGGGAATCACATGACAGACATGGAAACAAGACATGACACAGAAACATGACAAGAACAAACCCAAAACGTGACATTGACAGTGTCCACCTGGACATTTTAGTCATATTTGCTAATTCTCCTTAATTAATCTCTGTTTCAATCCGTTTTCCTGGGAAATTATTTATTTTTATTTCATTTTATCATTGTTATTTTGTTTTAAGGAGATAAAAATAGTGCTTATCAACCTAGAATGACATATAGACAGCTGCGCTCTCCACAGCAAGACTGTTCCAGAAGTCGCGGTGCAGTGTTTGTGTTGAATATTAATTACCATGTACATCCTTATGAGAAAAGTGAGTTTCATTTACTTGTTTAAAATCGATTAAATATGTGAATATCAAGGAATAATCGAGTATTTGGGTCATAAATCCACTCGAGAGAAATGAGTCATGCCGTGTAGTTAACAAAGAATGAACGTCATTGTAGAATGCTTATGCATGTTGTTTGTAACTGATTTAAGTGTTGCGCTTGTATTATTCAAACATATATATCATTTTTGTAATCTGTACAGATTAATATGTTGAGGAATGGTGACTCACAAGTTATTAGTCACCTGGTTAAGCTGGTGTATTGTGCTAGATATGATGTTAAGCTGATAGACTTCATCAATAATGCTACTTTATACAGTATATGTAACATTTATTACGGTTCTGTTTATTTGCAGCTACACACATACACTCAAGTACATAATGTAAACCCACCATTTCCATCAATATAAGCTGAGAGGCAACTACTACATTCAAATCTGCACCTGTAATGTGAAAGTGTGGCATCGTTGCTGTCTAATGTATGTCTGTGCTGCCGAAGAAAGTTCAGTAAAGTGTTCAAACTGATTCTGCCTCCTGTCCTGCGTCTGACCGACGCTCCAGGGAGAGAACTATAGCCTCCTAAGCACCTGTGGTCCTTTCTCTCAAACACAATGACTTCACAAACTGGCTCTTTTATTTAGAAGATGATCAAGATAATTAATAATAAAAATAATACAATCCATCTTTACCATTCCTTTCGGTGTGCACCCTCTCGTAACACGGACAGTCCCCTGCTTTAAACCTTCGCATTACACATAATAATCTTCTCACAACATTCTATCTTCAGGCAATGAAAGAGTAAAAAACTAAACACTTATTGCCTTTTAACTTTAGTAGACCTTGAATCAATTATTAGTATCATCTTTTGCTGGATTTCAGGTCTCATTGATCTATTAGGAAATTAACATGTTATCAGTTTGCATACAGAACGTAATATCCTTCTCTCAAACCTACTCTGAATTATTTTAAGTTACTAAATGGCTGGATGCATTCAGGAACAGCATTTCTAAGTGCATCATTTCTTAAAAGAGGCAATATTTGTCTATATGTGAATTGTTTCATTATCTGTAAAGGAACACACTGAGTGCCATGAAACATTTTCAGTATTTCACCATTAAATGACTCAAAAATATACCCCGAATGAGCCCACAAAGGTCCCCAATTCCTGACAGATTCTGGCAAATGTAGACATACTGTAAATGTACATTAAATGACACGTGGTCCCTCTTTGGAACATCTTTGTATGGGTACACCCTGACAGTGCCATGACCCTTTTCAACTTGTTCACCGGGATGTAAAGTCTCATCGATAACGCTTCACATCGATAACATGTAAATAATACAACAAAGTTTGTTTCTAGAAGAAAATTGTGTCATCGTCCACCCTAAGTAAGGCAGATCAATAATATTGTTGAAGATTTAATGTCCTCAATTAAACATGCCAAAAGCCAAGGCAACAGTGGCAAGGAACCAAAACTCCATCAGTGACAGAATGGAGAAAAAAACCTTGGGAGAACCCAGGCTCCGTCGCTCAGTTCTCCTCTGGCCAACGAGCGAACAGTGTATGATTATGATTATGATCCAGGCAGCATTACAGGTCAGAGGTCAGATTGGTCGTGTCGATGAGGCCTTCACAGGGCTGATGAGGCTGGCACTTCAGGGATGCGTCATGGATGGGTCCAGGTGCTGGTAAACAGAGGCTGCATGCATACCAACCATTAAACTGGGTCATGTTTTGAAGTGTGGGCCTAGCTACTGAATCGCACATCATAAGAACTGCCACAACTCTACATTGTTCCAAAATGCTGTTTCTTTTTATCTTAAAGCCCACAGTTGACAACTTCTGACACTCTAAAGTGAATGGCTTTAAAAATGTATTAACATTTGGCTTTTTATCACCAAACCACAAGCCAAAAAGTAGAACATTTTCTTTGCGCACAGGGTAAGGAAGCTTGTTTACAATGCCATATAATGGCCAAATACTGAGTGATGATTTGAATACAGGCACTCCATCACAGTTGAGGGTTAAGGAGTATCCATGAGTACAGTGAAGTGGGCCTCCAATTTTGTACAGATTATGGTACATTTGACCACTTCCAATATCTTTTATAAGTTTCAGGATTACATGTGCTGTCTCTTGACTTGAGACAATGTGCAATATCTTCCCTTTGAAGATGATATTCCAACTGTGTTTGGATTGGTAAGTATATAAAGAAGTTTTTATCCAATGTTGCGTGGCATACAACACATTGTCCTTCACTATCCTGGTCACCGATGTACTGTAGTACTCACAGTTTGGACAATATATGTGACATTGTAGGTGACCTTCTACTGGCTTAAGCTCTTTTAAGAACAGATGCTTTGAGGTTAACTGTGTGTTTTCTGGACAGTGAATATTGATCAAATCTAGGAGATCAGAGAGAGCCATGCCTGTGAGTCCGTGTCTCAAAACAAATGAAAGTATAAGTAAAAAACTCTGAGCTTGGGTTAGTCGTGAACCAGTGAAAACTGGCTCTTCGTTTTCCAGAGGAAACTGTTCATGACTGACTTCTCCAAGATGTGATTCCTCATTTACTGACTCATCAGGGCTAACTTCAAATAAAAGGGAATATTCTTCTTCACTTCCAATAATGGAACCAAGACTGTCATCCAAGTCATCAGGAATACAGTTACTGGTATTTGGTGAAGCTTGGCTGCAATTGTGGAGATCCTCCCAGGGGTTGGCTGTCTACCACCGACCACCTCACTTTTTTTCTAATCAGAAAAAGGAAACAAACACAACACAGTGATAAAGAACATAGAAATATTTATTTCACGATGGAAAAAAATAAAACTGTACACTTGACATAAAATGAAAAATAAATCTCTGCAATGTAATAGAAAATAAAAATTCCTGTACATCTCCAGAAAACATAACTGTGCAGTAAAATGAAACTAAGACTCTGCAGTCTGATATACAAATACATTTCTGTAGTGTAAACAACAATTTACCAGTGCAAAAATACAACTTTATTTATTTATAAAACAACAATAATAATATATTAAAATATTTCACAGTGTAACTCCCTTAGTACTAACTGTAAAACATTCGAGAACAGCAATGCAGATCGTGAACAACTTTAGTCTGATTGAGTGTGATACATTCCACAGATCCCAGGTCAGTTTATGTTTGTTTAACCCTCTGGGGTCTGAGGCGTTTTTGGGGTCCTTGAGGTGTTCTGACATGCCCTGACATTTGTGCTTTTTTCAGTTGCTTATAAACATATTAATGGCAAAGGTATAATTACACTCTATTTAGCACAAACAGGGCTACCATAATATGTGAGCAACATGCATGTACATGTTTGTATTTTTGAGAGAATAATGTTTATGCATGGTTATTGAAAAAACTAAAAACTAAAGTTTCTGAAATAAGGCCACAAAACACATACTAAATATGTGTCAATAAGACTTTTGACTAATTGATGTCTTTGCCTAGAGTTTTTTCTTCAAAATGATGTGAAAATCATCCTGCTCTTATCATTCACATTGATTTAAATCTTGTAAAACACTTTTTGTTTGTAAAGGCCATATGCGAGTGGGCGTCAACCATTCAACAGCATCATGCATATGTAGTGATTCACACCTGAGGAGACAATGGGGCCCGCATACTTAATGAGCCATTCATTCAGGTGTGTCACCTAAAGCCACAAGAAAGAATGCAAGAGAAATATATATATATATTGTGACGCGTGACGCTTTACTCGCGCGAATTCTGAACGCCATGACGGACGGCGGAAGAGCTATTCTGTAGACGGACGGCAAGCCAAACGAGTACGTGTTTGTGTTCGTTCTTGTAATAAAATGGTTATTTTGTGTTGTGCCGTGGGCTGTGCTAATAGACAGGGTAAAGCCAATATATCTTTTTATCGAATACCATTTGATGGGGAGAGAAATCCGCCGAAAGGACTGGCAGCCCTCCAAGTAACTGTTACTCCAGGATTTGCAGCGAGCATTTTTTTTTACAAGGTAAGATTCATGTATTTCCCAGTTACGTGTACTTCATTTGTGTAATACCATACCGTCATCCATGTCCAGATGGAGACCCAGTCAAATTGTCATTTGTAACGTGAGTAACCAGCTAGCTATGTAATGAGCAAGTACCAGCTAACGTTAGCGTGATAGGGCTGTGCAGTCTAACGTTACCCATTCATAAACGTAGCTAAGTTAGCGTAATGTCAGGAATACACTGATCATCCGTCTCTAACAGTGTCATCTGTATCTGACACAAATAACAACGCAGATTTTGGTGCCACTTAAATGTCTATGCTTCTCTCTGATGCTCATAAACTAACGTTAGAGGAAGCGTAAACATTGCCGCATGTGAGGCTATTTAACACTACACTTGACAGCAGGTAACGTTAGCTAGCAGCTGGATAAAAACGGTTCAAATGCTGACAGGTAAACTGTGTACAGGTTTGTCTGTGTTTTAATGTAGAGGATTCCTCTGCCATTGTCGGAAAAACAACACAGAATAAAAAGATATTAAATTAATGTAGAATTACACACTTGCAAATCTTAATAAATAATTCAATTCATTTTTATTTATAGTATCAAATCATAACAAGAGCTGGAGACACTTAGAGTAAGTCTAGACCACACTCTATAATTTACAAAGACCCAACAATTCTAGTAATTCACTTCATGTTTTGAACAACAACCCACTACTCCTCTGCACTGCTTCTGTAAAAAAGTCAGCATCAGGCAAAATTCTCTGTACGAAAAAATTGGATGTAGACCACACCATGAAGTCACACAAATTCCGCCTCATCACAAACAACTGGGCTGGCACCTGGTAGTGGTATTGATGATCTCTGTTAAGTGCATGTGTACATCTGTGTTCTCAATGCAGAAATGTTTCTTTTCAGTGGCACTGAGGACTCCGGTGTCTTTGGCACAGTGTGGGCACTTGATTTCCAAAATACCATCGCCACAGCAGGAGCAGGACAGCAAGGTGTCTGGAGATGCTCCAAGGTAGGGACGGGAGGAATCAATGTGGAGAGACCGGCATCACGAACACTTAGGTCCTGATGCTGTTGTGCAGCGTAAGCCTCATACGTCTCTCTGGCTTTTTGTTCATGTTCACATCCCCATCTGAAAATGTGAAAAATAATGTTATTAAGTCGTCGTAGCTCTTTGAGTGCCCTTTTCATTGCATTTGTTCTCTAATTTCCCTAAGAATTGTAAGTACTATAGATGTCAGTACCCAAAATTGGCCTAATCTTAATAGCACATAATATTCTTTTGTATCATATTCTATTACAGATATCACAGAGTGGTTTAAAAAGGTGTAAATGAAATATAACAGGATCCATTTAAAAGGAACATTAGGAATAAATAGGCAAAGGACCTACACCTGGGATTAAAAATAGATAAGGGCACTCAAAGAGATTGAGGGATGCACTTTGTCATCATGTTTGTAATTTAATGTTGATCATTTGTAATATTGACTGTAATAAATATTCTAATGATAAATGCATTTCTTTGTCTTGTGTTTGTTTCTTTGATGTTTTTTTTTTTAAGAAAGCAGGGGGCACTCTACATTAGAACACTAAATGTATTGCATACATTTCCATAGTTGAAACATAACAGTTCAAAGCACATCTAATTTCTTTACTCACTTACACTATGGTGAAATTAAAAACAGAAACTGTATGTTTGTGTCATTATGTCACACATGCCTGGTTGCAACTGTTGAAAATCTGCATAGGTCAGGGTAACATATCTGCCTAATTAGGTTGGTTTACTGGTTTACTGGCTATGATGCACCCACAAATACAGAAAGTGGCTTAAATACATTATTTTTACATGAATGTTATTGTGATGTTATTTAATGCTGCAGTGACACCATAAATGAACCTTGTGAATACATCTTAAGCACTACTATGCTGTGTTTAACTAGAATCTTAACATAGGCTACAGCGAATATAATCACAGATAAGAAGATGGCTAGATGTTACAATTATATGTGGTTACTACTGATCACAGACACTCCGTGATTTACTGCATGGATTAACGCGTGATCGATAATTAATGACTGCACTTCTCAGAGCTGGGATGCGTCCAGGCATCCATTAAAAAGCCACGGCCGACCATGTCCTCTAAAATCATAGGCTACGTGTTATATAAATCTTGACTTAAGTAAAGAATAGATGTTAATACAAAATAAACCATAGATTGATGTCTTACCTTTGTCATTATGAGGTAGCTCCCCCCGCCGTTAGCGTAGCATCGCGTACCTGTAACCCAGCCAGCTACAAAGAACTGGTAAGCATCCAGACTTTTAAAAGCTTTGAGATCAGCACCAGTGTATGGGGATACCCTGTTTACCACATAGTGGTACAAATCGTGTGGGCTGAAGTTGTGCAGACTCGGCGATTTAATGAGGTCCGTGAAAACTGAGGGAGGAAGAAGGTAAGGGTCGGTATCCAATCCTGCTATCTCCAACTTCTCCAAATACCGCTCTTTGTGAGCACCTACCAGATGCCCTACCTCGACTGATAACGGCACTACAACTTATTCAATAGAGGAAGCTATGAAGTTTAGTGGTATCCATTTTAAACAAATTTCCCGCTCGTCTATTACTGTTTAGCCTGTGCGACCAGTGATTTGCCGTCCAGCATGGCGTCGTCACGTGGTCGTGGTCACGTGTTTGCAAAGGGTCTAAATATATATATATATATATATATATATATATATATATATATATATATATATATATATATATTCTACCAAATTGGTTCACAGTTGGAAGCATGTCAATTTGTTTTTTTTATATTTTTTTTCACAAATTTTGCTTGCAAATTGTATAATATCCAAGGAAAACATGTCTAGTAATTGTGCAGTTAATTCTCATACTGTATTTTCAGTTTTGGAATATGTATCCTCTCCCCAAATTTGTCAATAATAAAACACAATAAAAATTATTTAAAGAAAAGGCTTATATTTACCTTTTAAAATTTGTTTACAACTACCTTGTAAATATATATTTTTTTATTAAAAAGGTTACAATTACAACAACAATTGAAGTGTAATCTTTCTTTGTAAAAACTAAAGTATACATTTTATCATACATATTTCAAAGTTAAGGATTCATTACTTTGAATATAGCCTACATTGACAAAACATACTATATTTAACATATTAGCAAAAATTGGCAAACAAAAGCTTATTTGAGGTGGCAGATATTTTACAGTAAAAATGTGTAATCTATCCAAAACTAATCAACGTAATGTTGTCTTTCATTTGTCTGTAACATAGGTCTTTCGTTTTTATTATAAGGAATATAAATGTTAATTTGCAGTTTAATACGTTGCTTATACAAATACATTTTATTTCAACATATTTCAGTCGATTTTTATAGCAAAATAGTTTGCTAAAACCAGATCATTCATTCACACACAGAAACACAATTCAAATTGAAACTGTCTTTTTGCGAGTTGTGGTAAACAGCGCATCTCTGCGTTCATTCATTCACACAGAAAAAAAAACTTACTACAGTATTCCATCCGTTGCTCCTCGAAATACCAGCACTTCTGAGGTAAGTTTTCCATTATTATTATTCCTCACAGCGCTGCGAGACAGTGTAGACAAGTACACTTATCTGAATAAACTTGATGTGTTTTCTCGAGCTGATATGTGGGCGTTCACAGTTTGTATGGGATCGTCTCAGTCATTTGCGTTTGAATAGTGCGCGCTCTCCGTGGGCGGGGCCGATGAAAACGTAATGAGCTGAGATGAGCTCGACTGGAATCGCTCTCTTTTAATACAGATTTCACAAGATGAGAATATTTGTTTTTTATATAAATTACTTCATTTAAAAGAAGAGAATTCAAGCTTCATGCCTGTGTGTCTGTATGCCTGTTTGACTGAGTATTCGCTGAGTTATTGTTCATTTTCGGACGCGTTTCAGAATGGACTTCACTGGCAGAGAGAAGGCAGAACTCGCATCATGTTTATTTTTCTTTATTTGGCAAAAAGCACAACACTTTGTTTTTATTGTGAGTATACACAAAAATAATACACATTTAACAGAATCGATTGATGTATGAAACTCCTATGGAAAATCAAAGTCAACAGAGTATTTATGAGTTTCTTTTACACTGATAAAAAAAAAGCGAGCTGGTATCGCCGGCGATACAGCCGACCTCAGGGGGTTAAGGGGCAGCAGCTTCCCTGAATTCTTAAAGGCTTTGATAGTATCTTCTATAGCTGGATCCTCCTGAATTGCAGCGGCACATTGTGTGGCAAACACACTAAGTTTAACCTGACTGCTGTGGTTTTTTAGCCTGACTACGTCAGACTTCGTACTTCCGCTCAATTTCAGTTCGCTTCTGTACTCAGTCTGAGATAGCGAACTATCTCCCAGTTTTCCTCCGGCCTCAAAACAGCCGGCCAATCAACGAACAGAGGGCGGGCTGAGAGCCGTGACGTAGACGCTGATTGTACCGTGGATGCGTAGATTTACTTCACATAATCTGCAAAAGTCGTTCACAATGCTGTTCACTCCGGTATTTCGCTCGATGGTTTTGTTTTCGCATCATACATGTGTTTACAGTGGAAGTTCGATGCGGCTGAGCATGCGCATAACACACGTCATAACCAAACGTTATGTGATTGGCTTACGGGTAACCAATGATTTTAAACTTCACACAAGCCCCCCCCCCCATATATTGTTTCACTCTACAGTATGACACATTCTACAAACTACTACAGCCTCCTGTTCCTCCTTCAGCCTCAGCTGCTCTTAGCTACAGTATATTGCGGCTTGTAAAAGTAGCCACAAACACCTGATTCGAACATCAGACTTTCAAAATCCTCTTCTTCCATATCATATTGAGTACCTTCCGCTATCGTCGTAACTTCACATCTGGCTCCACAGTGCCTGTTAGCTTAGCTTTCAAACAAGATGGAGAATATTGCTTTTAGTTTCGGCAAGTGAAGTCCCACCCACTGATCTGTCATAGGTCTGTAGCGTGAGTGAGTCCCACCCCCTGGAAAAATGAGGAACGAGTGTTTGTAGTCTCAACCCCTCTACAAAGAAACAGGATTTTTACATCATTATAAGCAGGAACTGCAACACTGAAATCCGTATTTCTCCCGTCTCAGGGGAAAATGAGGGAATAATGCAAGACCATTCAAAAATATGATACAAAGCTTAATGCAAATGGGTGAAGTGTTTCTTTAAGTAAATGTAAAACCATTTGCAACTTGCTGAGTGTGACTGAGTGTGACTATGTTGGTGGGCACTGAAACATAATCATGCAATTCCATTAATACCCTTTCTAAAACAGTATTTTATGTTTTTTTACAATAGGATTTGTCGACAAGCAGCACATGAGGGAAGGGCAAAACAAATCTCTGTCAGGCACAAATCAATCTTCAGTGGATCAAAGGTCTCCTTCAGTAAGTGGATGCAATTCATGTACAGGTAAGCAAGTAATAACAGTTGTAATATAAATATGTATACATCATAAACTCACTTTGTTGCCGTTCTCTTTGTAATTTCCATAAAATGTGCAATTTTTTAAATAATGCATATGTGGCGAGGGGGGCGTGGTTTTGCGGAGTCTGTAGCGGGAGAGAGAGGACGGAGCAGAGCGGAACGTAAGTAGGTCAAATGCAGATGATAAACACCTGTGTCTGATTTCAGTAATTGGCGTGGAGAGACCGGATATAAGCCGGAGCGCGACAGAGGGAGAGAGAGAGAGACGAGCTGGGACCTTGTTGTGTGCTGCTGGGAGCTGAGAGAATCACTACGAGAATTCTGAGTTATTGTGTTTATTGTTGCTGTGCATGTGCACGGTGAACGCGCTTTGTGCGCACCTTTTGTTTGTTGCTAAGAAACATGAATAAACAAGAGTCCCAGCTCAAGCCGACCCCTGTCTTCTTCCTTCCTTACCCATATTGGACTGAACCTTATCACACTGGTGCCGAAACCCGGGAAGGAAGAAGATCGCCGCCGCCATGCAGTCCCCGCCCGCTACACCATTTGCGGATATCATCCAGTCGCTCGCCGGTCTTCACCAAGAGCAACACCAACATCTGCTGGCGATCAAGGAGGAGCAAGATCAACGAGCAGGAAGACCGCGAGCTGTTCCGGAGCTGGGTAGACCGGGAGGTTCGGGCCATTCCCTCATCTAAGGACAGTACACCTCCTCCTCTGCCACTCAACAAGATGGGTCCCCAGGATGATCCGGAGGCATTCTTGGATTTATTCGAGAAATCGGCAGAGGATCGGGAATGGCCCACCGAGGACTGGCCAATGCGGCTCATCCCCCTGCTGTCAGGAGAGTCGCAGATAGCCGCCCACCAACTGCCAGTCCAAAACCTCCTGGTCTACCAGGACCTCAAGCGTGCCATCCTCCAGCGGGTCGGTCGGACACCGGAACAACATCGCCAGAGGTTCAGGACCCTGACCCTGGAAGAGTCCGGCCGACCCTTCGTGATGGCACAGCAGCTCCGGGACTCCTGCCGCAAATGGTTGATGGCCGCCAGTAGCGACGTCGAGGATGTGATCGATCGTGTGGTACTGGAGCAGTTCGTGGCCAGGCTGCCGAGGAAGACTGCGCAGTGGGTCCAGTGCCACCGCCCGACGTCGCTGAACCAGGCCATCCAGCTGGCGGAGGACCAGATGGTGGCGTGCCCAGGGGTCGGCGAACCCTTACCATCTGCATCTCTCTCTCTCTCTCTCTCTCTCTCCCCCTCCCCTCTCTCTCTCCAAACCTGTTCCCCTTCCTAGGTCCCGTGGAGGGCTCCCGCCAAAACCAGCACCCAGGTGGAGAACGGGTTATCCAATGGAGCCAACAGCTGTTCCCAGGGCTCCTCCCAGGGGAGGGAGTTCGACCACGGGATTCGTTACACCGCCAACTCCACCACCGCTCTCTCCACGCCAATCATTTGACCCGCTTCCTGCCGCCAGGGCGGCGGTAAAGTCTGGGCCGGCCTGTTGGCGCTGTGGGGACCCAGGACATTTTATCGACCGATGTCCGGTGATGGAGGTGGGGACATTGATCCGGGTCCCCGACGCGCCACAGGCTGCCCTCGATCAAGCTGGCCTATACCAAATACCAGTGAGTATCAAGGGGGGTACATATCAGGCTCTGGTGGATTCAGGATGTAACCAATCCTCCATCCATCAAAGTCTGATTCAACCTAGGGCATTGGATAATAGCCGCATGGTTAAAGTTCGGTGTGTGCACGGGGAAGTGGTGAATTATCCTATTTTGCCTGTGGATATTCAATTCAGGGGAGAAAAGCATAGAATAGAGGTGGCAGTTAATCCGCACCTCCGGCATCCGATAATTTTGGGTACTAATTGGCCCTCATTCAATAAATTATTGGGATATTTATGCTCGGATGCCTCTTGGGAGAAGAGAGAGAAGGGCAGAATAGCGGTTGCACAGTTGGGAGAAGCTGAGCCGGAACCTCTGGAGCCTGTTTCGGGGGAACCGAGTGCTCTGGAGCGAAACATCCTCCCTGAGCATGATGATTTTCCCCTGGAACAGTCCCGGGATGAAACGCTGAAAAATGCTTTTGATCAGGTTCGTTCTATCGACGGTCAGCTTCTTCATCCTGATCAACCGCTCTCCTATCCTTATTTTTCAATTTTAAAGGATAAGTTGTATCGGGTGACCCAAGACGCCCAGACATAGCAAGATACAACCCAGTTACTGATACCTAGAAGCCGTCGGGAAATGCTTTTCCAGGCGGCTCATTGTAATTCAATGGCCGGGCACTTAGGACAAACGGCTACACTAAACCGTCTCATGGCCCGGTTCTTTTGGCCGGGCATTCACGAGAATGTGCGCAGGTGGTGCGCGTCTTGTCGTGAATGTCAGTTGGTAAATCCACCGGCCACCCCAAAAGCACCATTGTGCCCTCTACCATTAACCCTCTGAGGTCTGAGCTGTTTTCTGGGCTCTGGAGGTGTTCTGACATGCTCTGACATTTGTGTTTTTTTCTGTTACTAGTGACATTTTCATGGCTAAAGTCTAATTACACTGTATTCAGCACAAACTCTGCTACAATAATATATGAGCAGCATGTATGTAAAGGTTTGTAGTTTTGAGATAATGACATTTATGCGTGGTTTGTGAAAATACAAAAAAAAATTCTCACTGAAATAAGGCCATGAAACCCATACTGATTATTTCTTCACAAGACTTTTGAAAATTGAATGACATAGCCTAGAATATTTGCTCCAAAACTATGTGAAAATCACCCTGACTGCTCATTCAGATAAGACAATATATTGATTTAAAATTTCTAAGACGTGTTTTGTGTGACAAAGCCATATGCGAAGAGGCGTGATCATCTCATGAATCTGTAAGCTTTTTACACCTGAGAAAGACAAAGACACTCCCCTAACTGCCCTATTAGGAGCGATCAGGCCCTGTCATTCAGAGCAACCTTGCACAAAGAATGAGGAGATTTAAAAAAGAATGGCTTTTAGATTGTTTGGATTTATTTACAACACAACACAATCCAAAAATACAAATGACAAAAGAGCACATTGAAAACAATGATCCAAAGACAGAGACCTTTGTGCCATTCCTAAAAACATACCTTTCATTTCCAAGGTGTTTGATTTTCACTTTACCATGTTCATGTACAGAGACTCATGTGAATGTTGAAGTCAGCAGGACTCAGTTGCATCTGGTCCCTGAAAGAAAAAAAAAATGAAAAAACTGTGAACATACTGATATCAAGAGAAACTATAGGGCTGCACGATTTTGGAAATAGATTTTAGATTTTTCTGGTTAAAATTTCTTTTTAAAATTCACAGAATACACACACACACACGTTTCCAACAATATATAATGAACACCAGGTTTGTTGTGCCTTGTAGGCATAGGCTACGCAGTGCTGCATAAAATAATAATAACAATAAATTAAATCTTCCAAAAGATTTCAAGAACAACTACGCTAGAGAAAAATATATTGATTATCATATGTTACTTCAAATGTTTCCATTCGTTATGATGATATGAAATGAGATAATTGTAAAAACATAAAGCCTAATGTTTGGTGCATTTTTCCTTTCAAACGCAATCGCGCTCCAAAATATGATACATTCAAACGCACAGCGCGCTCCAAAATATGATACATTCAAACGCCATCGCGCTCCAAAATATTAAACATTATGGTTATACATATCTATGTTTGAGCAGATATCCACAAACAGTATTTAACAGTAAACACGGGTCTAAATAGTATAATATTCACCATATATCTAGCAACAGTTCACCTGCAATGTGAAGTTTATGCAACAATACCATAAACTAATAAGTAAGAATTTCTTACCTTACATCTTTCTTGTCTTCAAATCGCGTTCTTCTTCTTCTGAGGTAAATCCATGTAAGCTCACAGCATGTCTTCCAAACTCGACGAAAAGCAGAGACTTGTGAAGTGTTTTGGTGTTTTGTGTTTGAGGTAACGAGGGCGTTCGCGTTCCATGTGGAGATTTGCATGTGAATCTCTTTTGCGCGAGTGGGCGTGTCGAATTAAAAAGTAATTAGCAAGCGTTTGAGATACTGGACATCCTGTTGGTTTTATACAAATTACTTAAACAGAGAATATTTGTTTTCAGTTTGAATCCGATCATTTAAAAGTACACACTTAAATGTGTATAAAGGTATATGGCTCATAAATGTGTGAGAAGTATTCGCTGAGTTTTGTTTCAGTTTATAGACGTGCTCAAGAAAAAAAAGTTCACCGCGACGGAGAGGCAGAAAGCACACCCTGTTTATTTTCTTTATTTTACAAAAGCACAATGTTTTGATTTGATTGTAAGTGGACACATACAAAAGTAGAAATATCACAGATTATTCTTTTATATTTCTTTTTTCTGTATAACCATAAATGACGGAGTAATTTAAGTTTATGTTGCTGCTATGTGAAAAAAATCCAGCAAAACGCGTCGGCGCGTTTCTCGACCTCAGAGGGTTAATGCAGGTCCCCTTCGAACGAATTGGTATGGACCTCATCGGGCCATTAGAACGGTCAGCGCGAGGACACCGCTTTGCATTAGTTCTGGTGGACTATGCAACGCG
Source organism: Leuciscus leuciscus (assembly GCF_965113295.1). Lineage (NCBI taxonomy): Eukaryota > Metazoa > Chordata > Actinopteri > Cypriniformes > Leuciscidae > Leuciscus > Leuciscus leuciscus. Next base: position 1,462,938 of record NC_138731.1, read on the forward strand.
ATATCCGGAAGCAGTGCCGCTCCGCACTATTTCTGCCAAAAGTGTGGCGAGCGCACTGTTTCAATTCATCTCCCGGGTGGGGATTCCGAAAGAAATCCTCACCGATCAGGGCACGGCGTTTATGTCACGTACTATTCGCGAGCTTTACGAGTTGTTGGGCATTAAATCGATTCGAACCAGTGTCTATCACCCACAAACAGACGGGCTGGTTGAACGGTTTAACCGCACGTTAAAATCCATGATTCGTAAGTTCGTACATGAAGACGCCAAAAATTGGGATAAGTGGCTAGAACCCCTCTTGTTCGCTGTACGGGAGGTCCCGCAAGCCTCCACGGGGTTTTCCCCCTTCGAGCTTCTCTATGGACGTCAGCCCCGTGGGGTGTTAGATGTCCTTAGAGAGACTTGGGAGGACGGACCTTCTAATAGCAAAAATGAAATTCAATATGTCATGGACCTGAGAACAAAACTCCACACCTTGGGGCGGCTGTCAATGGAGAATTTGTTACAGGCACAGGACAAACAGAGTCAGTTGTACAACAGGGGGTCTAGACTACGTCAATTTGCACCGGGAGATAAAGTGCCTGTATTACTCCCTACTTCTAGTTCAAAATTACGTGGCAAGTGGCAAGGACCCTTTGAGGTCACACGGCGAGTTGGAGATCTCAACTATGAGGTAGCTCGAACGGATAGGGGCGGAGCACATCAAATATATCACCTCAACCTGCTAAAAAAATGGTCTGAGGCAGAATCAGTGATGCTGGCGACGGTAGTGAGTGGGGAGGAGGATCTCGGTCCAGAAGTGAGTTCAAAGTCCCAATCTCTCGCTCTGGCCCCTGGAGGAGACCACCTCTCACCCTCGCAGCTCACTGATATAAAATCAATACAAGCAGATTTTGCTGATGTGTTTTCACCCCTACCTGGTCGAACGAATCTCATTCAGCACCATGTTGAGACTGAGCCGGGTGTGGTTGTTCGCAGCCGGCCATATAGATTACCAGAACATAAGAAAAAAGTGGTTCAAAGTGAATTAGAAGCGATGCTAGAAATGGGAGTAATAGAAGAATCCAACAGTGACTGGGCGAGCCCGATAGTTTTAGTTCCTAAAACGGACGGCTCAGTACGGTTCTGTGTGGATTACAGAAAGGTGAATGCTGTGTCGAAATTCGACGCATATCCAATGCCTAGGGTTGACGAATTGCTTGATCGACTAGATACTGCTCGTTTTTATTCGACACTGGACTTAACTAAGGGTTATTGGCAGATCCCCTTGTCTCCCATGACCAAAGAAAAAACAGCTTTCACAACGCCGTTTGGATTACACCAATTTGTTACTCTTCCGTTCGGATTGTTCGGGGCTCCGGCTACCTTTCAGCGTCTGATGGACAGAATTCTCCGGCCGCATGCTGCATATGCCGCTGCATACCTGGATGATATCATCATCTATAGTGGTGATTGGCAGCGACATATGCAGCATTTGCGAGCTGTCCTGAAGACGCTGAGAAGAGCTGGGCTCATGGCCAATCCGAAAAAGTGTGCAATTGGGTGAGTGGAAGTAAGATATCTGGGTTTCCACTTGGGTCATGGACAGGTGCGTCCACAAATTGACAAGACGGCAGCAGTTGCGACTTGTCCAAGACCCAAGACCAAAAAGGAGGTTAGACAGTTCCTGGGGCTGGCAGGTTATAATAGAAGGTTTGTACCAAATTTTTCGGACACTGCCAGCCCGCTGACTGATTTAACTAAAAAGGAAGCACCAGATAGGGTCCAGTGGACGGAGCAGTGTCAGCAGGCTTTCACCCAGATAAAGGCTGCTCTGTGTGGCGGTCCGCTCTTAAATGCTCCTGACTTTTCTCTCCCCTTTATCCTACAGACAGACGCGTCGGACAGGGGGTTGGGGCTGTCCTGTCCCAGGAGGTGGAGGGTGAAGAGCGGCCGGTGCTGTACATCAGTCGCAAGCTCTCTAAGAGAGAGACGATGTACAGCACCATAGAGAAAGAGTGTCTGGCAATCAGATGGGCTGTTCTCACCCTCCGCTATTACCTCCTGGGGCGGGAGTTCACCCTCTGTTCGGACCACGCTCCCCTGCAATGGCTTCACCGCATGAAAGATACCAACACGCGGATCACCCGTTGGTATCTAGCTTTACAACCTTTTAAATTTCAGGTGATCCACAGGCCGGGTGTACAGATGGCTGTGGCTGACTTTCTCTCCAGGAGGAGGGGGGGGAGGCTGCAGACCGGATGGCTCCCCGGCCTGAGTCGGGCGGTGGGGGTATGTGGCGAGGGGGGCGTGGTTTTGCGGAGTCTGTAGCGGGAGAGAGAGGACGGAGCAGAGCGGAACGTAAGTAGGTCAAATGCAGATGATAAACACCTGTGTCTGATTTCAGTAATTGGCGTGGAGAGACCGGATATAAGCCGGAGCGCGACAGAGGGAGAGAGAGAGAGAGACGAGCTGGGACCTTGTTGTGTGCTGCTGGGAGCTGAGAGAATCACTACGAGAATTCTGAGTTATTGTGTTTATTGTTGCTGTGCATGTGCACGGTGAACGCGCTTTGTGCGCACCTTTTGTTTGTTGCTAAGAAACGTGAATAAACAAGAGTCCCAGCTCAAGCCGACCCCTGTCTTCTTCCTTCCTTACCCATATTGGACTGAACCTCATCACAGCATACAATTATTTTACATAAAGGCGTTCATAAACATTACATGTTCTATTTGCCTTTAAAGGTTCTCTCAGGGTCTACGGTTACGGCAGATAGACATGATGGATGACGGCACTGCAGGCAGTTCAGCAACTCTTAGTAAAATGGCAAAGAAAATAAGGGCAGTCTGTGTCTCAGCAGTTGAAAGGATGAGAGGGTGTACAGGCCAGCAGATTGGTGGAAGAAGGGAGTTTGTTGTGATTGACGAAAGCCATTTTCGGCACAAAAGAAAAGTGTGTTGTAACAATAACGACTTTGGTAACTATATTTAACATTTATTTGAAGTTGTTGTTATAATGTGTCTATGTCTGTCTTTGTTGTGTTTGTTCTCCATTAGTATGGTAGAGGAAGAATGGCTGGTTTAGGTATCATCAGCAGCAACCTGGATCTGGAAAACCTATTCTACGTCTTCTGGAGAGAAGATCTCGAAGTCATCTAGTCTCCTTGATTGCGCATCATGTGATGTGTCTGGGTCATCAGTTATTAGTGACGAGTGGCGTCTATCGCATACTCCCTGCACTAGGATACAACCATCACACTGTCAACCACAGCAGGTGGTGTGTAGATCCCCACACTGGTGCCCATAGCCAGCATATCGAGAGGGCCTGGAGATCCTACAAGGAGCAGATCTGGAGGCTTAGGGGAAATCGCACTGAGGGTTTGCTTTCGGACCGCCTCGCAGTGATTGAGTGGAATGAATGGCTGGCAAAGAAACACTATGATGGTGCATTTGGCAGATTGATTCATGACATTTCAAGAAAGTACAAGTAGTCATATTGAGTCACTGTAACCAGTGTAAGAGCACTGAGATGGAATTTATAACATGTTTGGCACTACTTTGTGACTCACTGTTTGAAATGAATTTTCACTCAGCTATGAGACTGAAACAAGAAAACCTTCTTACTACATCAACATAATTTGCTTATTTTCTTAGTTTTGTTGCTTATTTTGTTGACGTATAATAATTTTTTGCTTTTTATCCATTATATCTCAGAAGTTTATTTTTCATTTCATGTCAAGTGTACAGTTGTACAGTTTTATTTTTTGCATCGGGAAATAAATATTTCTATGTTCTGTATCACTGTGTTGTGTTTGTTTCCTTTTTCGGTTTAGAAGATAACTGAGTCTTTAAATCTCCTTTATAAATGCTTTACAAGACATAACTAGTCCTCACTTTAGATGAGCTCACAATAATAGTGCACTGACCACTACTAAATGCTTTATAACTCCCTGAATTAACCTTGAATTACAGTAGAAATACAAGTTAATAAAGCATTTATTATTGATTTATTTATTAAACAACACATTATAGATATGCTTGTAAATCAAGAATAAAGCATTTATAGCTGTATTTATAAACTGATTATTAATGTTTATTAATGCTTTATAAATGGTGAATTAACTGTTTACTAATGCTTAACTAATGATTAATAGCGTGCAGTTATTAAGTAAGGGTTAATGCCCTTCGAGGTGTCCATTGTCAGGTATTAATGGATAGGCGAGGCGTGAACCGTCCGACGCGCAGCGAAGTCCATTAATACCTGACACTGGACACCTCGAAGGGCATTAACCCGCTTATACCATGGTCACTTGCCAAATAACACATTTTTAAAACATTAGTTTATATTTTAATTAGTTTTGCAATCGAAATCTAAAGTTTTTACAAACAATAACTTGGTTTCCCTGGTTACGCCTGACGGTTTATTTAGCAACCGGAGATATTTATAGTCCGCTCAGCTCGTAGAACCCTTCAGTTACTGCCTGTTGCTATGGTTACTCACAGCTGATGTAGCCAGCGCATTTGTTTATTAATTTCGAACGGTAAACAGTCAGTTTCACCAGAACTCCTTTACTAGGTGTCCTCTATCACTTTTTAATGGACACCCTGCAGCCAATCAGAATCGAGTATTCACCCAGACCATGGTATAAAAAGTGTTACCAGAGATTCTGACGTAACTGGCCATGCATTTTATACTGCCCGCGAACCTGTCAGTATTTGCATGCTTCGTGTCAATTGGCCAGCTGTCCCCAGCTGGCGTTAGCCCATAAGATTTCAGTAAAAGTGGAGAAGGCAGGAGTTCCCATATACGTCACGCTGACGTAATGTTTACCGCCTCGAAAGGGAACAATGGAAAAGTAGTGTAGTGGAATAGAAAAACTGGTCCTATCTTTGTTTTTTTCCTCTTTTGGAAAGTCGTGGAAATGCAATAACGGGTTTATGTTTTGCTGTTGGAGCAAATGGAAACAAGCTTATATTTGCCATGGTCTGATATTCGTATTGCACTCTGCAACGTGTGATTAATAATGATAAAAGATTTTATTAAGTACATTTATAATTGTTATTTTCTTGCAAAGCACTGGCAGCCACTGCTCGAAAGTGCTGGAAAACTGCTTACATTTCACTCTTAAAAATCTGTAGTGTGAACTTTGCATATAGTAGAGAAAACATGAACAGAGCCAAAAACCTTTCACATGAATAAAGTATTGCACTGACGGGTCTGTTGAGGCTTGTGTGTTTGTCCAGCCCTTTATAGAGCTTTATATAAGACAGAAATCTGTCAGACAAACATCTCTCAGACTCGATCGAGGAGAAGCTGCTCTTCTGACTCCGTCTACAGTCCAACAGGTTAGTATGTTTCTAATACTGAGCACTTGTGGACTCATAGTTCATTTGAACAGCTGTATTCTGTAGCCAATGTTATTTTATATTACAGACCTTATAAATATGCTAACTAGTAATTAATCAAATACATAGAAATTGAATATTAAAGTCAGAAGAAGATATTGAATATAAAATACAGAGGATAGGAGATAGTAACCATGAATAACTGCAGTGTTCATAAAATTTTGGATTAAAAACACTTGCTTGTATGTTTGTAAAATATGTCAGAAATGTTCTATAAAGTTCCTTAGTAGACTATAAGATATGATGTGTTTGGGGTTTGCTTTACAACCAGTCATTAAACTTCAGTTAACCATTTAGCAGACTCCAATCAGACTGATTATATTGCTCATAAGAGTCTAAGTGCATCTGTGTAAAACACATCAGAAAGTTTCCATACAAAGTTCTTTAGAATTTTCCCTAAAGAAAGAGAGAGTGATTGGAAATTACAAATATAAAATCTTGGCTATACTAGAATTTTATTTGTTATTTGTCTTATGATACTGCATACTATAGGCGTTGCCAAAAATAAGAATAAACGAAAATGGTTGGCTTACTTGCTATACTGCAAATTACATATAGATTTTATTTATTTTTTGCACTCGTGGCACTCGGGATACAAAGAACATATCTTGCCAGGTTGCTCAGGGCAGTGAACGCCACCACTGCAGAAAGTTGAGTTCACTTCAAGTTCAATGTCGGGAGAAGCCGGGCTACTGTCAGACCCGCTCCAGTCCAAACTACACCAGAGTCACCGACCGCTAATCATTAACATGTATGTGCAATATATGTACTCACATATGGCTATATATTGATACATATAAAATATTTATAAATTAAGACAAAAATAGCATTACATGTAATATTCATAAAGTTTTACCCTTTATTGTGTGCATATATTACAGTATATTGAAAAATATAAGCATTAGTTTCCCATATATGGAAATGTATTATGTAATATATCGCATTATATTCCCATATATTTTTGTTCCATAAGGGTTATCTTTGGTTATACACCTTAAGGGTCAAATACTAACAGAAATATGTCTCAGACACACACACACACACACGACAGGAAATGTCGCTTTGGGGAACGCCTCGTTAATGATTCACGGGCTGTCGCCAGTCAATATGATTGCCATGATTCGATAGTGATTTCAGACATCTGTCACGACCGAGGCGTTCCCCAAAGCGTCATTCGACGCAGTGTCTCGTTCCCTGTTCTCAGACACACACACACACACACACACACACACACGTACACAAGTTAATGATTCACGGGCTGTCGCCAGTCAATATGTGTCGCGCTAACCCAGTGGAGGTGTGGCTGTCTCCCGTGTACCCGTCATTTCCTTCTTTGCATGCCGCCTCCCCTGCGCGTGCTCTGCACAGCAGCCCGCACGTGACTGTGCGCGCTCTGGTGCATGCTCACCCCTGGAGGCATATGACTTTATGCTCCACCATTTAGAGAGGCTGGTGCATAAAGCCAAAGAAGCGCACCAGACCTGGAACCGTTGGGCTCCACTAGCCGAGAAGCAAGACTTAAATCGTTGCCTAACGAAGCTAGAAACCCTCCTTCCCAAGCTGGTGTCGGGGAAGGCCACCATGATTAGAGCAGCAAGAATTAAAGAGGACACCAGTGAGTACCTGTCACAGCCCACAGCGCAGCCCCTGTCGCTGCCATAAAGCTCAAAGCCACAGCTTTACCAAAGTTTACCGGCAGCCAGCATGAGTACTACAGATGCAGGAAAGAATGGGAGGCTCTGCAGAAGCAAGGCGAACCAACCAGGTCCATGGAGGTGAAGAAATTCCAACTGCTTGATAGCCTCGATGAAAGAGTGGCCAAAGATCTACGCCTGTCTACTTACACCTCAGCAGACGAGATTTTCAGAGTCCTGGAGAACCAAGCCACTATCGCCATCGAGGTTGTCGAAGAGCTATACGCTATCCCACCTGTCCGTGGTAACCAGCCGAGAAGAATCGTAGAGCTCATCCAAGCAGTTGGAAAAGCCCTCTATGATTTAAATGAATTGAACAATGCAGATGCCATAAAAAACCCACTAGTAATAAAATCTATCGAAAGCAAATTGCCAGAGTCCCTGAAGAAAGACTGGCTTACCCACGCTGCTACCCTGAACAACTCTGTGAAACACCAGAACCGCTTTGACAAGTTACTCGCATATCTCCAATCCCAAGAGTCCATCTATGAGCAGTTAGAGCAGTTGAGAGACATCAACCCTGCCAAGGAGAAGATCAGGTTTCAAACAAAGTACGCCTGAACAAAGACAACCAAATCCAGCAGTGGACTCTAAACTTCCACCTGAGCTAGCGCAGCAGGGTTGCGATGCCTTCTGCAACATCGCATCCCGAGCATACAACTCCACTGCAGCAAAGAGAGGCCTTCTGGAGGAGATTCGTCTGACACGAATTATATAACTCATAAAGCTGCAAGCAAACTGAACCTCGCTGCCATCGTCCATGGCGTCGGAGGGATGAAGGTGTCTGTTGCAACCAAGCGCTACCTCCTCAAGATCCGTATCAGCACTTTAAGAGGGACCCTCAAGTCTCACCAACTGATCTGCTACGGACTTGACAAAATTGCAGAAGTGCACAGACATGTTCCACCTAACAAGCTGCAGGAGATCTTCCCTGATGTTCCCCTCAAATACCTCATTAGACCCAGAGAGATCCAGCTTCTGATCAGCCACAAAGAAGGCCAGCTGGTTCCCCAAAAAGTCAACTCTATTGGCGACCTGGTGCTCTGGGATGGTCCACTCGGCAAGACAGTCGGGGGCACACATCCAGATCTCTTCGAGGAAGTCATCCTGATGGCCCACACGTCCAAGACTCACTTCGCGAGATCTATGAGAACTGCAGCAGTCAAGTATCGAGAGTTTGCAACAGACCCAGCTTCCTGCCAGTATCCAGTGGTGGAGTGGTGGAGGTGGGAAAGTATTGGAGCCGCCTGCCAGCCGAGATGTGGAGGGTGTCGCTGTGGGAACTGCCAGCCAGGGGGTAAAGAAATGACGCTCGCAGAAGAAAGGGAGATGGAAATCGTGAGAAATGGCCTGACGTACACAACTGGAGATGATCATAGCACTGAACCACACTGGCACGCCAAGTATCCGTGGGCAGAAGATCCAGCAACTCTGCCAAACAACAAGAAAGCAGTAGAAGCAACATTCCTCAGAACTGAGAAGCAGCTGTCGAAAGAACCTGAATGGAAGACGGCCTATACTGCACAAGTCCATGAGACGGTGAGCCACAGAGCTGCAATAAAGCTGTCCAAAGATGTCCTGCAGAGTTGGACCGGGCCAGTGTGGTACATAAGCCATCTCATCACGCCGAATCCACACTCAGTCTCCACCCCAGTCAGACTAGTGTGGAACAGCAGCCAAAAGTACAGAGGGCTCAGTCTGAACGACATCCTCATCAAAGGTCCTGACGTCCTGAACCCGATCTGCTGTCCTGCTGAGGTTCCGAACTGGTGTCTACGCTGCCCTTGATGACATCTGCAAGATGTATAACTCCGTCTGGCTGGAAGATCGAGAGGTCCACCTGCACAGATTCCTGTGGCGTGACAGTGAAGATACTGAAATAAAAGATTATGCCATCACAAGAGTCAACATTGGAGACAAACCTGCCGGTTGCATAGCCCAAGTCGCCATGCGAGAGACTGCACATTTGCCTTCATTCAGTCACTTCAAAGAAGAGAGACGCGTGCTGGAAGAAGATGCCTACATCGACGACATTCTGACTTCGCACAACGACCTTGACCATCTGAAATGCCTCACAGCCAACATCGAGCATATCCTGAAAGCTGGAGGATTCTACATGAAGCCCTGGGTCTACTCCAGTAGAAGTGGGAGGAAAGATCCCGAGAGTGAGATACCCAGAACAGAGCCAAAGACTATGATCCTGCCAAACCAGCTGACGGAAGACGACAACAAAGCCTTGGTTACACCATCGACGATGACAAGCTTCATGTCATGGTTGCAGTGAACTTTTCAAAGAAAAAGAGGAAGATGCGCCTTGGTTAAAACCTGTTCAGAGAAGAAGTCAGAAATCAAACTCCTGATCCACTCACTAGAAGAGAGCTGCTAAGCCAAGTCTCTGGCCTGTACGACCCACTCGGCCTTGTGACTCCTGTCAAGCAAAAAGGTGCCATTCTGGTCAGGAGAGCTTTCCAAGAAGCCAAAGTACTGCTTAGAAGACACGTGGGACGCTGCCTTGTCTGAAGGTCTCCGAGAAGACGCCATAAAGCTATTAGAAGAATATGCTGACCTGAGCCAACTTCGCTTCGCCAGATCCCTGACTCCGCCAGATCTCTGCGCAAAGCCCAGTGCCATCACGTTCTCTGATGGCAGCGAACACGCATACGGTGCGGTGATGTATCTTCGCTGGAGCTGCAGCCATGGTGTTGTTGTGAGACTGGTTGAATCCAAAGCCAAGCTGACCCCTCTCGACCACAAAGGCGATCCTGTGAAAGCTGAGATGTGCGGAGCCGTATTCACAGCTCGCCTCAAGACCTACTTCCAGAGACACTGCCGACTCCAGGTCGAGAAATGGTACCATCTTGTCGACAGTCAGACCGTCCTGGGCGCAATACAGCATGAGAGTTACCAGACCTTCTTCACAAACCGTGTTGGCGAGATTCAGAGCAGCACCGACGTCCAGGACTGGTGGTGGATTCAAGGGCTAGCAAACATCGCAGACATCATCACCAGAAGGGCCAATCCAGATGCCCTAACTGAGGACTCCGAGTGGCAGTCTGGTCCAAAGTTCCTCCAACTTCCTGACGATGAGTGGCCGAAGAAATCCGCTAGAGACGTCGCAGCCCAAGCTCGAGACAAAGTCACAAAGACCCGAAAAAAGACATTTGTAGCAGTACTTACCAGAAGTCGCCTGAAGACTGCATACGATCCAGCACATGATCCAGCATATGATCCAGCCCGGGTAGAGTCCAGAAGACCACCAGCAGGAGCAGCAATTCGACAGCTCGTCGATAAAAGGCGCTTCAGCAACCTGAAAAGGCTGGTCGGGACCGTGGCGTGGATCTGGAGAGCAGCTAAAAAGTTCCTGAGTGCTAAGATCAGAGACCAAGAAAAGTGGGAGGCAGTACCATCCTCAGGTGTCCTTACCTTTGCTTAGCAGCACAAGAGGGCGTCAACTTCCCAAGCGCCACAATAGACAGACTAGTCGTCTACAGCGACCAGACAAGTGGACTTCTGGTTTGTGGTGGCAGAGTCCAGACCTTCGGAGAAGACCGCAGAGCTGTTCCTCTTCTACCATTCCAAGCTTGGTTATCCACCCTGCTAGCCAGAGAAGCACACAGCGATGGACATGACGGAGTGGCGGGAACTCTGCTGCGGATGAGGAAGAAGGCGTGGGTCATAAGAGGAAGAATTATTGCCCGAAAAGTCGTTGACAAGTGTATCGTCTGCAGAAACTTACCTGAAGAGAGGTCAAGTCCTGCTGCACCATTCGAGTTCACATCCGTTGACCTGTTTGGACCTTACCATGTGAAGGATGATGTCAAGAAGAGAGTAACTATGAAAGTATGGGGCGTCATATTTTGCTGTATGTCCAGCCGACCCATCCATGTCAAGCTAGCAAACACACTATCAACAGAGAGCTTTCTGCTTACCTACCAGAGGTTCGCCGCTGTCCGAGGCCATCCCCGAAAAATTAGGTCTGATCCTGGTACGAACTTTGTCGGAGCAAGACCTGTCCTAAAAGAGATTCACACTTACCTGAATCAACAGAACAAAGAGTCGCTTGAAGAGTATGCTGCCAGAAATGAGACCATAACCGCTTCTGTTACATTGGTACCTGTTCAACTGGTCAAAATAAATATTTTTCTGAGTGAAATCTGAAGTCTGGTCCTTTTCAAGTGTGGGCACCTCACATTTAGAAGACACTTGACAATATGATTGCCATGATTTGATAGTGATTTCAGACATCTGTCACACCTGAGGCGTTCCCCAAAGCGCCATTCGACGCAGTGTCTCGTTCCCTGTTCTCAGGGAACAAAGGTTACAGTCGTAACCTGAGCCGTTTTCACCAGAGCTGCTAGATATATAAATGAACTAAACTAATAACTTGTCCACAACAAAAATGAACCATCACTGAACTAACTTAAGTTGTAAGGTGTAAGGTGTTTTGGTAATGAGTGAGCTCAATCAATAGAAGGACTAAAATATTCATTTGGTGTGGAGATTAGGGCTGGGACGATACACCTACATTATCTCTTGATGCGATACTATCACGATACTTGGGTGCCGATGTATTGCATTTTTTTATTTTTTTTATTGTGATTCGATATTGCAATATATTGCGGAAAAAAACGTTTTTTTGTTGTTGTTGTTTTTTTTAGCACTAGACCATGGGGAAAATTTAAATCATACACTTATACAGACTGTACATGATGTATAGACCTTATGCAGTAGAGAAACAAGTGCGCTGCCATCTTTAGAATATTGTCTTTGAACTTCCGTGTTTGCGGTCGCTCTGTATATCTCTATGGCATCACTGTCCAGGAGTAATTAGCTTGTGAAGTGGATTTACTTAGGGTGCTTTCACACTTGGTTTGATTGCCTGTTCCGAACCCGAGTTCGATTGCTCCCCCCTCCCCCTGCCCCCGATGGACTGTGTTCACATTATATTATTTGTATCCGAACCGTGGTACGCTTGCGTCATCAAGCTGCAGCTGGCACGTACTCGTGTTGCTTGGTAACCGCTATAAAAAGGCGTCAAAATGGATAGAATTGCTCGCTTCACATTTGTTCTTCTTTTTTTGAACCTTTGGTTTTGTTTTCAAAGAAAAGATACAGAAACACACTTGCGTCTGTCTCCCGCAAAAGTATTAAAACCCTTCCAAAGACAGCGGGATGTCCGCCCGCCCGCCGAAGACAATTTTTGTGGAGGCAAGCAGAAATCATCTCTCTGCTTGCAGTGCGTCAATCCCGCTTTTCGTCAAGGTAAGTGTATATAGACCCTTTTACAGTTGTTAAACACACACGCACGCAGGCACGCACCAGATTATACGTCATCAATAGCGGTTCACTTCCGCGGTTTGGTTCGATTGCGTTCATATCAGCAGCGAACCGTACCCGAGTTCACATGAACCGTACCCCAGACCACCTTTTTAAGCGGACTCGAGTACGGTTCGCGGGTGCGCACCCGAGTTCAGAAAACAGCGTTCACATCATCCAAACGAACCGAACTATGACGTCATTCGAACCCGGGTGCGCACCAAAAGTGCTAGTGTGAAAGCGCCCTTATTGTAGAGTTAACAAAAGTTATCATGAGGATTGTAATGTTTAAAGCAGATGTCTTAACAAATGTCAGTAGACTGAGAAGATTTTAAAACGAGCTGTTCATTCATAAATACACAAGATCGCTGTGAAAATACAGACCGGAAGTCGAAAGACGCAGCGCTGAAAAGGGGCGGGGCTACACAACCCTGCTCCTGCCGATCGACTGTCCTGCACAGTTCATCTCCAACCCTAATCAAACACACCTGCCTTTAATTTTCAAGCGATCCTGAAGACGTTAATTGGTTGCTTCAGGTGGGCTTGATTAGGGTTGGAGATGAACTGTGCAGGACAGTCGATCTGCAGGAGCAGGGTTGGGCACCCCTGGTCTATAGGATGAGTCATATTTACAAAAACATATATATATTTTTCTTACAAAAACAAGTCTTTCTGACTTTTATTTCAGAAGCATCATACAATACTACATGCTCTTGAATAAATGATTCAATAACAAATACAATTTTTTAAAGTCACTTGTCGCCACCTAGTGGCGAAACAATGTAATCGATAAATGCATTATTTTATGGACTAAATTTCTATCAAAAGCTGATTTACTCTATTTTGATCAATATCGTAGACATCATTGTTTATATTTGAATTTTAAACTTTTATCCCAGTATTTCTATGATAATTTGAACTATTGTATCACAGAAATAATGATTCTATGAAGTTGAAAAGTCTGTTTGTGTTTTGTTTCATGACAGCTCTTGTCGGGTCAGCGCCAACACAGATTTGAATGTTGCAATATGATTTTGTCAAAGGTTTAATAGACTGATGAAATGGAAGAAGATCGCGTGTGTGTTTGAATCGAGATCACAGTCTTTTAAAGATGAATCGTGCAGCTCTACTGTCTTATCTCTCTCTCAGTATATGAGCAGTGCGAGGGCTCTTCAGTGCTTTCAGTCTCACGTCTCTTCCACGCGAACACTTGAAAGGGATAGTATGTCACTAAACACTCATAGATAACGACACATTTCATCCACTGTTGGAACGAAAGTGGCTAACTTCTGTCAACCGCATCTATATGCAAGGACAAAAATAAACCAATTTAATTGGAATTAATATCGATTCTGTAATAAAACAAATCAATTTTAAAATAGTAAAAAATAAAAACGCGATAACTAGGTGAATCGATTTTTTTCTCTCAGCCCTAGTGGAGATTGAATGTTTGGTTAATTCTGTGTTGCAGGTTCAGGCACGATGAAAGGCATTATTCCCAAGACCAAAGCAAAGGGCATTGACTTCTGTGGAATGGCCGACTGGTATTATATAATCCGCTCTGATCTCGGCTGCTTTATGCAGACAAGAGAATTAAATGAAGATAATGACATCTCTATTTGGAGTCTGCACCCTGCCTGCAAAGATGGAGACCACTACCTTGGTGATTGTTATAACTACTTTTACGTCATCAAGGGCAATTCCTACCGCAGAGTCACCAACCTGGAGAAAGACAGCGATGCCAAAGTTTTCAGCCTTCATCCCAACTGCCAGGGCGGAGACCACTACATCGCAACTTGCAAGTATTTTTTCATCATCTTCCAAGAAAAGGGCACTTATCGAAGAACAAAAAACTTGAATGAAGACTCGGAAGGTGTAGAATACAAGCTCCATCCCAACCTCAGAAACGGCCTCTATTACTTGGGCCATGGCTTACTTGGTTACTTCTCCTTCCTCAAGCCAGCCTCAGAGTGGGGATATGAGTTCTACAGAGGTAGTGACTTAAGCGAAGACAAGTGCGTTGCTGTCTATTCTGCTCATCCTGCTCTTCTTGACTTCCTTCCTGGTGGGCTGTCAGTAACTATAGGCCCAGCCTTTGGCACGTGGCAAAAGATTAAATATTTATATAATGACAAAAAATCACCAGTAAAATTTGAAAGGAAAATCACTAAAAAGGTTGGATACAATAAGGAGAAGATGACCCAGGTCACACACAACTGGAAGATATCCGCGTCAGTCACAGCTGAAACTGGAGATCTTGCCAAGCTAATTGCGAAGGTTCAGTTCACCATTTCTACAGAATATGGAGGTTCACACGTCAGCACTGAAAGCGAAAGCTGGAACGAAGCGACTGAAGAGGAAGAAACACTCTCATTTGAGCTGGAGCCAAACGAGTCTGTATATCTGTGGCAGTACAAACTGGGTATCGGTCAAGAACCAGTGTTATTCTGTCGGGATGTAAAGATTACAAATGATCCAACCCCTCCGACTGAAGTCCCGCTGCCACCCACTCAATCATGAAAACATATCAGGATGGTTTAACTCCAAGGATAATCAAGTGCTTCAGTTAAATACCTTAATTATAACTTTTCTAGCAATTATTTAGATATCTGCATGCATTGCTTAAAATGAGGCTGTAATTGTTTATTATAGCAAAGAGATTATTTAGTTGTAGATGAAGTAACTACAAATTACAATGCTATCCATTATGATATTATTGAAACTTTGTCTTTATGATTAAAAGAAACTTACAGAATCCTACTTTCAAATCTCACACATGTAACCTAACCTCAAATCTTTCAGTATGGTGGCTAAATCAGGCTTTGGGACATTTTTACTAGAGTAAAATGGGTGCTCAGTCTATATTATTGTAGATGTAGTCTAAAGCCCTATTCGGACAGTAAGTGTTTCTCATGGGGTCGTAAGAAATGTGTGTGTGTGTATGTATGTGTGTGTGTGTGTTGTTAAGTGAACATGCAATTTATTCTCTTATAATGCCTCATATATATAGGCTGATATGATATTATCCACAATTGTAACTTTGTAAGTGGAATATATATGCAATTTATTCTGTATTAACCAATGACTTTCATGTATAAGCTTATGTATGTTATTAACCAAGTTTATGATTTAGTAAGAAAGAGTGTTGTATAAGAAAGACACTGCAACTGGTTTTGTAAAAGTCTTTATTGAGAATCTGTTTTATTAAGAAAGACACCACAACTTGTTTTTGTAATAACCTTTTATTGTAGTAATGCATGCAAGAAACGACAATGATGTACTCATAGTAAAACATTTAATCAGTAGATAGAAGTAACACTAAGCAGTAAAAAGCATGTATCTTAGCAAAGTAGAAATGACAAGCATTACCCGTTTGATGAGGAGCATGATGCGCAGGAGAAAGGCAGAGGGTCCAGAACAGCAAGCAAAGGAGAACAAAGGAAAGAGCTTTATATAGAGAGTTTGCAAGGGGGTTTCCAGAACTGAGGACAGTTCAAGACTTCGGATTGGACAGATTGTCTGTAAAGGACTGAATCTGTGCGGAGGGCGTGTGGACTATAAAAAGTATTGTAAGGAATGTCAAAGTCAGACGCTGGTTCACCAAGGACGGCCTCTCCGGTGTTAGATGCCTTGCCATTGCCCCTCATGAAGATGAAAGCTTGCAAATTATTTGGTTTTGATTTACTTTTATTTTTATTTTATATATTAGTACCTTTTATGTAAACTAGTTAACCTGTATTTAATAAAAAATACATCTAATTTAAATTAAGAAGCTCGCCTGCCTTAAGTCTCTGTTTTACAAAATATTGAGCTGAACTAAACCACGGAGCAGTCTTTCGACTGAATTGTAAGTATGGAAATTTATGTACTTATTGTTTAGAACGAATTCGACTGACTTTACCTAACCTGAGAATAAACAAAATAAGGTAGAAGGTGTCTATATTTAAGACCCGAACAAGGGGTTAAATTAAGCACCATAAAACAGTGTGTGTGTGTGTGTGTGTGTGTGTGTGTGTGTGTGAGGGGGGGAGGGGGGAAATGCATCAAAAAAATATTTGACAAATGCATCCACAACCTTGCAACTATGTTATTGTACCTTAATACATAAAGTAATACATCCTTTCCATTCACATTTTGGCCCGCTATTTTTAGGGGAAACTTGTTCAGCTTTTAACACCTTTTACATAACACTCTTTCTCTTCATGGCCAGAGTTTAAAATAAAATAAAATCTACAGCACTATTTCAGTAAAAATGTATTTCTGTCCTCCTGATGTTCTCTTGTATATGAGGGCTTCTAGGTCGCTATAGCACCTTTATTTGACACTGACACGTACGTGCCAGCGTTGCAGGACATGCATTCTGCTTTACACAGATCCAGACCGAGACGAAAGCACAGGAATCTTCTCAGTAAATCATCTGTGAATTCACATTTGGGCTTTCTTGTACGCGGTTCCGGATGTGCCACTGTTGACAAGGAAGCGCTGCTCTGTCTCTTCCCAGCTAGACATTTTTTGTTCTAAAAATGTTCTAAGAACATTAGCATGTATTGTTCTATTAAATGTTTTCAGCGGCTAGTTTTAGTTTTGTTCTCAGAATGTTCTTTTAAAAGTTTGGAGAACATTCTTTAAAAACATTATTAAAATGTTTAGTAGTAACATTCTTTTAACATTATTCTCTAATTTTCTCAGAACGTTTTCAGCGGCTAGTTTTATTTGTGTTCCCAGAATGTTTTTTTAAATGTTTAGAGAACATTTTCTAAAAACATTATTAAAATGTTTAGTAGTAACATTTTTATAACATTATTCTCTGACGTTCTTATAATGTTTTTAGCGTGTAGTTTTATTTTTGTTCCCAGAATGTTCTTATAAATGTTCGGATAACATTTTTTTAAAAACATTATTAAAATGTTTAGTAATAACGTTCTTATAACATTATTCTCTAACGTTCATAGAACGTTTTCAGCGGGTAGTTTTATTTTTGTTCCCAGAATGTTTTTTTAAATGTTTAGAGAACATTTTCTAAAAACATTATTAAAATGTTTAGTAATAACATTCTTATAACATTATTCTCTAACGTTCTTATAATGTTGTAAGCGGATAGTTTTATTTTTGTTCCCAGAATGTTCTTTTAAATGTTCGGATAACATTATTTAAAAACATTATTAAAATGTTTAGGTGTAACATTCTTACAACATTATTCTCTAACGTTCTTAGAAAGTTTTCAGGGGGTGTTTTTATTTTTGTTCCCAGAATGTTCTTTTAAAAGTTCAGATAACATTTTTTTTACAACATTATAAAAATGTTTAATAATAATATTGTTAGAACATTATTTCTCCTAAAAGGTAGGATAACATTCTCTAAGAACACTCTAAAAATGTTTTGTGATGATGACCTTCTATAAATGTTTAATCATAACATTTTTAGAACATTATCCCTTTATTCTTATAAAGTTTTTAGCAGGAAGTTTTATTTTTATTCTTAGAACGTTCTTCTAAAAGTTAGGATAACATTCTCTAAAAAATACTCTTAAAAATACTACTTAACATTCTTATAAATTTTTTTGTGGGAAGTTTTATTTTTGTTCCCAAAATGTTCTCTTAAACATAAAAAATGCTTAGCTATAACATTGTTAAAACATACAATTTTATTAATCTCTAAAATAAAACAAAAATCTAACAGGATTATGAATGGCATTCACATAAATTATTAGAAGTTCTGCGTACAGTAGATGCCCAACATTAAATGAAGAACTCAGTAAAGTCCAATGTGCAATCACACGTCTTGACTGCTGTTTGCTCAGAGCGCTCATCATCAGTCTTTGGTTGTCTTGGTTCTTGCAGAAAAAGAATAAAGTCATCTGCATTAATAGGTGTTCTACTGTTCTTCTCTTCTTCTTTTTCAGCTGCTCTCCCAGTTAGCAGAATTGAGCTCCATTCTCTGTGTGCATGGTAGAGTTTTTCCTCATAGCCTATAAAAGAAGATCATGCAACAGTGTAAACAAAAATAATACAAATACATATTACATATTAAGATCACAAGCAATATTGACTTTGAAAACTTTCAAAATTAGCCAGCCTAATTATTAATCAGAAATTAATTAGATTAGTTTATTTAAAAGTATAAATATGATACCTTATGAGTATCTATTTTGTTTCTGTAATTTAAAACATATACTTAATCCATTATATACATGTTAAAGGGATACTCCACTTTTTTTGGAAATAGGCTCATTTTATAACTCCCCCAGAGTTAAACAGTTGAGTTTTACCGTTTTCTAATCCATTCAGCCGAGTTTCTGATATTTAGAAGAATGTCAGTAACCAGACAGTTTCTGGTCTCATTGACTTCCATAGTATATATTTTTTCCTACTATGGAAGTCAATGAGACCAGAAACTGTCTGGTTACTGACATTCTTCTAAATATCAGAAACTCGGCTGAATGGATTAGAAAACGGTAAAACTCAACTGTTTAACTCTGGGGGAGTTATAAAATGAGCCTATTTCCAAAAAAAGTGGAGTATCCCTTTAATAACACAACTAGAGGCTAAATTATTTTAACAAACTACAAACTTGGCTTGAGAAGTGTGAACCTCGAACTCAGGTAGCCTTGAGCACAGCTGCAGCATGTCACAGCACTGCCCACGATGCTTTTGCTCTGATGTAACAGCTCATTTTCATCAGTTATATTGTCTATGGATTGTTACATTTCTTACAGATTTCTGCTTGTTTTAAATCAGATACAGATAAAGTAGTACTGCATTTGAGATAGAACAATTTCTAGTGTGATTTAATCATACCTGTGAATCGTCTCTTTGCTATTAGCTAAGCTGTAAGTTTTAGTTACTTCAAAAGCAGAAAGAAAAATATGCTATAACTTCTGTTTCTTATTGAGAAATCACAGGACAGTGTTGACACTAACTTTTTGTGCTCCAGTAGGTTTCTGTGTGCGCACAATCTGCATGTTAAATGTGAGCTACTGTCTGTGCATATGAAAGCTTGTTTCCGCCATGGAATACAATTTTTAAAAAAGGTAATTGCGAATCACAATTCAAACTTTTTTTTCTCAGAAGTGCGAGATATAAACTCGCAATTGGCCGTTTGAAAGTCAGAATCACAGGATAAATTAGTAAAACCTGAGAAAAAAAAGCAATTCTGGCTTATTTTTTTTTGCTGTCGTTTCTATATGAGCACATTAATGCACTTCATCAATACAGCCGCTCTGAGAGTCACTTCAGCAGCATTTTAGCTTCATTTGAGAAAAACTATCATCATATCATAAAACACAGAGAAACTCAAAGGTCTACACGGCAATCCGTCAAATAAAAGTTTGGTTTAACCTTTGAAGAACGTTTTGCTTAAATCATTACATTTTAAATAATTGGTTATAGCAATTTAATTAAACCATTCAAATGGAATCAAGAAAACAAAAAAAAATTTACTTTTGGGAGATGCGAGAGCGAAGTAGTCCAGTGATAATTAACAGGCAGCCATGGTTAATGCAATTTGCAAAGACCCGCCCCCTTTAGTTACTGTTGCTATGTCCAACAAGCCATGGCGCTCTCATGCCACACATCATGTTGTCACGCAATGAAAAATACATTGCGGATCACAGAAAAAACGCTGAAACGTTTAAACGCAGAGACAAGACAGAGCAGGTTACTTTTGATATGAAAGTTGAAACAAAGTCTCAACGTTTAATTGGTGTAATTTTTTTAGAAAAAAATATTTTTGGTAAAATAAAAATGTAAAAAAGACCTGTCAATCAAACTCCCTCGAAGGGTGAATTCTGAGGGGAGTAAAAAAGACAGCTCACAATTCTGATATTTTCTTGCAATTGTGTGTTCTTGCCTCACAATTCTGAGAGAAAAAAAACAACTGTAATTTTACTGATGGAAACAGACAGTAAAAAAGTGGACTTCAAAGATTTCTTATTCTGTAGCTCCCTGTGGGATTTTTTTGACAAGTCCATAAAAATGCATCCATCCATGATAAAAGTACTCCACACGGCTCTGGCAGGTTAATAAAGGCGAAAGGTGAAGCGAAGTGATGCGTTTGTGTAAGAAACATATCCATATTTTATATTTTAGGGCTGGGAATCGATTAAAAAAAGTAACTGATTATTTGCACAATTTGCTGTAATTAAATGCAATTAATTGCATTTCCCCCAAGCTTGTAATCATCAATATTTAAACTTAGAATAACCTAATTAAACAACAAAAAGGAAAAAAAGGAACAGAAAATAGCCCTGTATTAAAATAATATTAAACATCAATATATCAATATATTATTATTTTCAATAATCAATCAACATAATAAATTTAACAATTTATTATTATAAATTTTTTTTTCTAATTATCAAAATAAAACATAGTCCTACAAAGCTATTATTACAAGAGCATGTGATCAGAGCAGGTAATTTTACCATTGTTGTCAGCATGACTATACCAGCTCAGTAGGGCTATTTCACAGAAGTCTACTACTGAGAAATTTCACGTTATTTGACTTTGCTTTTCCAGTGCGTGATCGGTACATGATTGGAGCGTTTGGCCGTTAACGACAGAGCAGAACGCGCAGCGCAAACACAGAGCAGAACATTGAGCAAAGAGCTCAATGTTTGCTCAGTGTTGTGTGTGTGTGTCAGTGCGCCGACACACACACACGGAATGGAGAGCGCGGAGCGGAAAAGACCCGCTCATGAAAGCTGCGCGAGAATAAAACCTGATCGCCAAACACGGAGGGGCGGGACGGCATATTTTGCAGCCTTTTCCGCAACAGGAAGTCATTAAAATGAGGCAAAAAAAGTGCTGCGTTAATTGCATTTTTTTATAAACTCGTTAAGCATCTCAAATTAATCGCGAAGATTAACGTGTTAATTCCCCCAGCCCTACCATATTTATAATTTTATCGACTTAAATAACTAGCTTCCAGCAGACAGCCATATGCAAGTCAAATTACGCCCAAAGAGTTAGTCAACGCATCGATACGCATATGCGCCTGCAAGGCTACGCATCGCTACACTTCGGCCGCCATATGCGTCTATGAGTAGAAAAATGTGTCGTCCCAGTTTTTGATACGCGACGCACCGTTGTATGCAATACTATGCGTTGTTGGTGGGGGCAAAACTGCAAGTTGCTTGCGTCCGACGTGTTGACTATAAAAGGCTCTTGTCGGTGCATGACATAGGAGTAGCATAAGCTTTGATGGCTCTCGCGGTTCAAACAAACAGGACTAGGCAATAAATTCAAGCTCCTCCCACATTTCTCTTTATATGATTCTCTTTAATGATAATTTTTCTAAAAATCTCTGTGGAAAGAAAGTCAGATATAAATCTGGCACGAGGGAGAAAAAAATAGATCATTTTTATTTTGGAGTGCATTGTGCGTTTAAAATTGACTACGGTTTTATAAAATGCAGTGGATACTTACTAGTGATGGACTTGTTTCTCTGTTGGTGCCTGTTCTGCTCCGTAAACATTGGTCCAATGCTTGATCTTAAGAAAATGTAAAAAGTGTGTTAATGTGTGTTAACACACTATTGATCTGGGTGACATAGGACCATTTTTTATGTTTTCCTTAAGTGTTAGGCTATATAAATCTGGAGAACCCTTACTAACATTAACCATGGTTTTGCAACACTAACTAAATGGTAATAAATTATTGTAATCAATCCACCATAAAAATATTGTTTCTACACTTTACTATAATAAAAACCATGGTTAATTTAGCAAAGGACCCTGGGAACATGTCCTAAAAAGAACAGCTCATCCAAAAAATAGACTCTCTATCGTTATTTACCGGTACTCCATGTTGTTCCAAAACTGTATGAATTTATTTTGTATAACCTTAATTAAGATATCTTGAGAAATGACTTCACTGTTTGTTTGTTTTTTTTTCATAAAATGGGTTCCAATGTTGTTTAATTCCCAACATTCTTGTGTTTCAGAGAAGTAAGTCATACAGGTTTGAAAATAATTTCATTTTGAAAGGACATTTATGTTATGTATAAAGACACAATGTTCTCAGTTCACTCATTGTAAAGCTCCTATGCTGAGGTTTATTTTATTTTTTCAAAATGTTGCAAGTAAAATGTTCTAATTGTGTTAACTTGTCACATTAGAAGAACGTTTTATGAAGAACATTCAACATCTTATCTCTCAATGATATCCTCAAAACATTTCCCTAACGTGACAGAGAGAATGTTCTTCTTTTGTTATCATGAAACATTGGGACAATGTTATATTGAGATCATTGTACAACTTTAACTTTAGCAACATTCCCAAAATATGCTCAAAATGTTGCAAGTAGAATGTTCTTCTTTTGTTATCATGAAACATTGGGAACATTTGTTTCCATAAAATGGGTTCCAATGTTGTTTTATTCCCAACATTCTTGTGTTTCACAGAAGTCATACAGGTTTGAAAATAATTTCATTTTGAAAGGACATTTATGTTTGGGTCAGCTAGGCCCATAAAAACTCATATCAAGAAGACAGGTACAATTTTGACTGGAGGGTTTGGACCAGTGTGCCTTTGAGCAGAGTTTACATGTTCTGCCTCTATTTCACGTGTATTTTACTATGACAATACTCACCACAACTGAAGATCGTGTGGCTGGATAATATTTATTCCCAAAATTCCTGGATAATGGGAAACACACACATACAGCAATATTATTAGCTATTTGTATTTACTTACTAAAAGAGACATAAAAAGCTTGCAAATTTTTACTCACCAGCTCAAAAACATATTATGATGATGACTCATCATTTTGACGGTAACGTTAGGCCGATATCCCGCGATCATTCAAAAGCCTAGTTTTCATAGTGTGGTTCGAGTTCCTCTCTGTATAAAGACACAATGTTCTCAGTTCACTCATTGTAAAGCTCAGACTATGCTGAGGTTTATTTTTATTTATTTTTATCAAAAACTAACTTAGCTGACAATATTTAGCCTAACGTTACACATGCAGCCTGAAACATTGACATAATATCGATATTGCTCTAGTCGCATTTAAAATTAGCTTCTCAATTTAACACACTATATTTTGATGTAGCAGAATGTATTTTTATATAAAATAAAGTTATTTACCTTCCGCAGATTGCAATATGTCCGTTACACGTAGGCTACGTTGTTAAAATTCGTTGTCCATTTACATCCCGCAACTCGCTCAAAATAAAAATGTAACAGTACGATGCAAAATAATCCATGTTTTAAACAATGTAAAAGCCACAGAACCGAAGGAGGCTAGTACTGAAGATCCTCCCGAGTAGCAGCAGCGCGCACACACACTCTCACTCTAACAGACGAATATTCAAACTTCAAACTTGACCAGTAAAAGGCGCGCATAGCTGCCATTGGCCAGATTCCTGGATGACAGTCTGAATAGCCAATCATGCTCAAAACAACTCGAAGAGACAGCCAATAATGTGGTAACATTGCAATTACAGGAAAAGATTACATGTTTCAAAAGAAAGAATATGAAAAAAATGTGCACGGCTATTTATTTAGTTGTATTTGTAAGCTGGCTGTTATATTTAATCAATTGGTTAAATGGTGTCTTCATTGCAGTGCATGATAAAAAAAAATAAACTTACAATAACATATAAATAATAATAATAAATTACACAAATAATATATACCATGTATAACAACATATATTTACCACTGCTCTGCCAAACAGCAGTTTAAAAGAGCAAACATATTATATATTAAACAGAGCAAACATTGCATATGTAGGCTATTCATATACAATTCTGTATACCTACCTACATGAAAAACTAATGGATTGGTATCATGGTAACATTAGAGTTACATTCATGTGACCCATAATGATCCTTTTGCACTTTAACAAAATATTGACCTTTCCTTTAGAAACACTCTTATGCCTAATAATGTCAACTTGCTTTTCACCCTGTGTGGCACAGTTACACAACCTGTTGGTTTAGGGTTAATCCTCTGTCCAACACAACACTTTGCTAACATTGGCATAATTCTATACAAGTTGCAACATATACCCCGGGTTTCACAGGCAAGGTTTAAGCCTGTAGTCCCAGACTAAAATGCACGTTTGAGCTGTTTTACCTGAAAGCAACTTGCACTGACATATCTTAAAATATGTCGGTGCCATTATTTTGTCTCAAGATGCACACCAGTAATGTTTCTTTTTCTTTTTTCTAAGGCACATTTTTAAAAGCTAATTAAATGCACTAAGGCCTAATCCTGGCTTAATCTAAACTCTGTGAAACCGGGTCTGGGTTAGAAATTAAGGGTTAAGGTTAACCCTAACTCTAACCCTAACCCTTGTCTACAGACTTTTATTTAACAGCATGGAT
Source organism: Leuciscus leuciscus (assembly GCF_965113295.1). NCBI lineage: Eukaryota > Metazoa > Chordata > Actinopteri > Cypriniformes > Leuciscidae > Leuciscus > Leuciscus leuciscus. Next base: position 1,487,662 of record NC_138731.1, read on the forward strand.
ACTCCAAGGTATTGTGGTTAGGCCTTTAGCGTTGATACAGGACGAATAACTTCTCACTGTGACAGTCTGTAATGTATTTTAGCAAAGAGTGTTTGTATGGATTGTCCCTAATTAAGCTAGAGCTATTGGTGCATTCAAGTCATGTCATAAAGATCGTATTTACAAGTTGAACGCCACCACAATGATGAGAATATGAGTAGGAAGCTCAGGATTTTCTTTAACCCTGATCTTGAAGAGTTAGGGGTGTGTCAGTGGGAAACATTGTGGGATACCACTATACTTAGGTATTTAGCAGTGACAATGAAGTAAGCTAATGCCTGCACAAAATATGATAGCATTAATATGTAACAGTATAATATGTGATGATAAAGTTTACAGTGGCTTCATTAATTTAAAACATTAAACAAAATTGTAAAACCTCATGAATACAAACTTCCCAGGAGGACTTAAATGCACCATATGTTCCATCGTGAACCCTGTTGGTCTGCTGTCTGACCAGCAAGCTCAATTTAACAATAATTGTGTAGTTTGATTGCTAAATGTTACATTTAAAATGTTCTAGTTTTGTTAACACGTCACATTACAAGAATTTTTTTTAAAAACACTCATCATCTCAGGTCTCAGTGATATCCTCAAAACATTTTACGAACGTTGATTTGATAATGTTCCTCCTCTGTTATTATGGAACATTGTGCCAATGTTTTACTGAGAACATTATATAATCTGTTATCTCAACAACATCCTCAAAACATCCTTAAAATGTTGCAATTAAAATGTTCTAATTGTGTTAACACATAACATTACAAGAACGTTTTATAAAGAACATTCAACATCTCATCTCTCAATGATATCCTCAAAACATTTTCCTAATGTGACAGAGAGAATGTTCTTCTTTTGTTTTTATGAAACATTGGGACAATGTTATATTGAGATCATTGTACAAACTTTAACTTTAATAACATTCCCAAAATATCCTCAAAATGTTGCAAGTAGAATGCTCTTCTTTTGTTATCATGAAACATTGGGACAATGTTATTTTAAGATCATTGTCCAAACTTTAACTTTAACAACATTCCCAAAATATGCTCAAAATGTTGCAAGTAAAATGTTCTAATTGTGTTAACTCGTCACATTAGAAGAACATTTTATAAAGAACATTCAACATCTCATCTCTCAATGATATCCTCAAAACATTTTCCTAACGTGACAGAGAGAACGTTCTTCTTTTGTTATGACAAAACATTAAGACAATGTTATTTTGAGATCATTGTACAAACTTTAACTTTAACAACATTCCCAAAATATTCTCAAAATGTTGCAAATAAAATGTTATAATTTTGTTAACTCGTCACATTAAAATAACGTTTTATAAAGAACATTCAACATCTCATCTCTCAATGATATCCTCAAAACATTTTCCTAATGTGACAGAGAGAATGTTCCTCTTTTGTTTTTATGAAACATTGGGACAATGTTATTTTGAGATCATTGTACAAACTTTAACTTTAACAACATTCCCAAAATATGCTCAAAATGTTGCAAGTAAAATGTTCTAATTGTGTTAACTCGTCACATTAGAAGAACGTTTTATAAAGAACATTCAACATCTCATCTCTCAATGATATCCTCAAAACATTTTCCTAACGTGACAGAGAGAACGTTCCTCTTTTGTTTTTATGAAACATTGGGACAATGTTATTTTGAGATCATTGTACAAACTTTAACTTTAACAACATTCCCAAAATATGCTCAAAATGTTGCAAGTAAAATGTTCTAATTGTGTTAACTCGTCACATTAGAAGAACGTTTTATAAAGAACATTCAACATCTCATCTCTCAATGATATCCTCAAAACATTTTCCTAACGTGACAGAGAGAACGTTCCTCTTTTGTTTTTATGAAACATTGGGACAATGTTATTTTGAGATCATTGTACAAACTTTAACTTTAACAACATTCCCAAAATATGCTCAAAATGTTGCAAGTAAAATGTTCTAATTGTGTTAACTCGTCACATTAGAAGAACGTTTTATAAAGAACATTCAACATCTCATCTCTCAATGATATCCTCAAAACATTTTCCTAACGTGACAGAGAGAATGTTCCTCTTTTGTTTTTATGAAACATTGGGACAATGTTATTTTGAGATCATTGTACAAACTTTAACTTTAACAACATTCCCAAAATATGCTCAAAATGTTGCAAATAAAATGTTATAATTTTGTTAACTCGTCACATTAAAATAACGTTTTATAAAGAACATTCAACATCTCATCTCTCAATGATATCCTCAAAACGTTTTCCTAACGTGACAGAGAGAACGTTCTTCTTTCGTTATAATGAAACATAGGGACAATGATATTTTGAGATCATAGTACAACTTGTTATTTCAGAAACATTCCCAAAACATCTTTTGAATGTTGCAGTTAAAATGTTATATCTTAGTTTTCATATAACGTTATAGGAACATTTTTTTAAATGAGAAAACATCCTTAAAATGTTCGGTAAACATTACATTCAAATGTTTTCTTTAGAACATTAACCAAACTTGTAGGGAATGTTAGCGAAAGTTCTGAGAACGTTCCCTGCTAGCTGGGTTGTGCTCTCGTGTGCTGAGGGCGAAGATTAAGATGCAGTTTAATCAATGTTTGCGTTCCGCACATGACCGACCGGCGGGACCTAAAGCAAAGCAAAAACGGCGACTGTAGAAAGCAAAAGCCGAATCCAGGACATTTCGGGCGATTTAGAAAAATCCCGGCCGGACGCATTTTTTTTAGGTCCAAAAAGAGGACGTATGGTCACCCTACTGTTTTTTGACAAACACCAAGGTCGTGTGGTAATTTAATTGACGTCCGAATCCACATCTCTGAGTTTATAAGAAGAGATTAATTCAAAATTCACTGTTTAACTCCTTTTTGACCACTGCAGAGCACCGTACAATAAATGTTGCACTTCGCAATTAATTCGTATGCATTTTAAAGATTTAGCGTAGGCTATTACTGTATTACTGAAATGCTGGAAAGCATTTACAAGAACAATATTTCATCACCGCTCAAAAGATAAAGAAGAAAAGCATATAAACATTTGAAATGGTCCGTTATTACGGCAGCAATTATATAGCCTACATTAAAAAAATTTACTTTGGGTTTACCTCATGTAATTTTGTATTAATTATTACTTGGCATTTGACAGAATCATGCGACTGACCATGTGAGCAGTGCATTCCTGGCTTCATAGGATCACAAAACTCGCTCTTCCATCGTCAATAAATCGCCATCCGAATGCATGAGTTTTATCGCTGAGGTGACATGCACATTTATTTTTATGGACGTCCACATGAGAAACAATTACCATCCGGATAGGGCTATAGTGTATCTGAAGTCGACTGAAGTGTTTGATTCACAAATCGTAAAATGCGCTGCATTCTGAACTCATGCATTGGGTGCTTTTGATATGTTAAATAAAGCTGGAGACTGCTTTTAAAGTCTTGGTATTTTCATTGTTGTGGTGTATGTTTGACAAATCTCCACTCCCACATAGCACACACACACGTCTGTTAATGTGATTGTTTTTAGAAATATGCAGAAGATGCTGGAAAACCAGAGTTGCAGGATTTTTCTGAATTGTGTTGGTCAGTTTAACTGTTCAGGACAAACTAGGGGCATTTCTGTAAATGCAGTTATTTTGTCTTGTGGACTACATCTAGGAAGTCATGTGCAGACTTTCATGGTGGAATTTAAATCTGCAGCATGGAAGATTTTTTGGTTAAAAATAAACAAAAATCAAATATTGAATTTCAAATACATGATCAAAATCAACACCGTCTCCTTGCTTTACCCCGATTCACAACGGTAAGTTTATACTAATGATTTAAAATGTCACGGATTTCACAGGAAATGTCAGTTTCATGTCTTTCTCTTTTAGGAGAGATTCTGGTCTTCCCAGCCTCTCCGACTGTAGACACATGTCTGCCATTCTCATACAAGTCTCTAAATCATAGCTGATGTAATAGTCACTAGGTTCTTTCAGCTTAATATGAAACGGCTCTGGTGACCTTCATCCACCAACACTTCACTACAGCGTTCACTGCACTTCTTGTGGTTTGATGTGTGTGTTCCTTATTCTAACCATAACCAAACTTACTTAAATGCCAAATAATTGGCCCTTCTTTTCAAGGTGACTCCTTTAATCGATTAATATCTCAACATAGTAGACTTTTTTTTCTCTATTTTTATTTTACCCCAGAGGCAAAGCTTTAACAGTATGCCTGTGCCAGTGCTGAGCATCAGTCGCTCATAACCCGAGCCCGGCCGGGTTATTGAAGCTATTTCTGTATGGGAACAAATATGGAATGTCATTTAAAAAAATTGAATAATATAACATTTCTTTTCTTTGTTTTATATAAATAGGTGTATAAAACATTTCAAATAAGCAACAAAATCGGACATGAACAGTCATGCTGTTTCTTATGCTCCAATAGCGTTATTTTTCAGGCTTGACCAGCCAATGCACATGTGTAGTCATAAGCTTCTCAGAACACTGAGTTCCCTTTCGTGGTCACTACGAGTTACGTCAGTGACGACGAATTGGGTTTCACTTAGAAAGCCTCTCACCTTCGAGTATACAAAACGAGCCAATGGCAAGAAAATGCCATGGGACTGCAGAATTTGCATAGCGTAAGTCCGCCCCACGTCGTGGGTATATAAGGAAGTACGCTGGCAACATGCAGATATGTTTTCTTCCCTCCTACAAGCCATTCTGAATCATCTTCCTCTACGAGACGAGCGTCTCTTCAGTGTGTTGGAGTAATGGCGCGTTCCAGCAAGATCGCATTGCCTGCTGCTGATCTGTGCAGTGATCTGCCGACAGTGTGTGTGTTTCTCCCTGGGCGCTTCAGCACTCTGCTGAGCTTTTTCCTCTCTCTAAAAGAGCTGCACGCGACACGTCTTTTTCAAGACGGCTCGCCCGTGTATTTACTGGATGTGGGCGCGTGCTTCATCTGCCTAACGGTCACAAGCGCTGTTTCACGTGTTGGGCTTAATCACGTGTTGGGCTTAATCACGCTCGGCAGCGCTCGAGGTCCAGGAATGGGCTCAGCCAGGTTGATGTGGGGGTCTGAGAATTCATTTTCTCAGCTCCCCCATGTCCCAGGCAGGGCTCCTCGGCGGTGTGGTTGAGGACTGTACCCTACAGTCTTTGACCCCCCAGAAGCAGACTGAGGCCTTCTGCACCAACGGTCATCCGTCCGTGCGTTCTCCTTAGTCCGCTTCCCGCCGAGGCCGCCTCCCTGCGGCCCCTCCCCTCGAGCCTCGAGGAGGGCGGCACTGCTTGGAGTTAGGGCTCAGCTCTTCTCAGGAGCTGGTAGCAGGGCCACTCCTTCCCCCGGTGGCGGGCCGGGGGAGAATATCTTGTTTCAAGAACTGACGCCCCTTCCTCCGAGCCCCAAGAGGCTGTGGATGACAGTGCACGCCGCTCACAAGCCTCGCCACTCTCGTCCCCCTCTGTCGCCAGACCCCTGCCAGAGCACGCCCCCGTGGAACGCTGGTCCTTCCCTGGCCTCCTCTGGCAGGACGCGGCTAATGACCGTGCCCCCACATCGGGCCGCTATGCCACCCACGTCCGGGCCGGTCATTCCGCTTCGCTGCACCACCGAGGGTACGTCTGTGGTTCGCATGACCCTGCTGGCACAGTTCTTGGGAGCCTGGCAAGAGCTCCCAACCTGTTCCGCTGGGTCTCCCGAACCATCAGGCTCGGCTATGCGATTCAGTTCGCACGGTTATTAGTCACCTGGTTAAGCTGGTGTATTGTGCTAGATATGATGTGTTGTGGCAAAAACAATAATTAAACAATCATCATCACTGCATAAGAGACACCAAGAATCAAATAAATATTTTAAAAGATATTTATTCTCTTCCATGAGGCTTAGTCACAAAATCACAGCAGCTACCCCGTGACGTGAGCAAGACCTGACACCCACACCAGGAAATTCCCTTCTTATACTCCTTCTTCAAGGTCTTTTCTCTGTAGTTTTCCACTCACCCAGCATGGCTACATCACATTTAGAATAGAATGACCCCTCTAACCCCCCTGGCTAAATTATCTTCCATACCTAAAGAGTTAAAGGTTCTTAACCATTTGTCTTACTGTGTGTGTCTTGCTTACGCCAGGTGCACAAACATACATATATCCTGTTCACATTCCACAATATAGACATGTGACACATTATGTTGCAATATATGTTGAAGATCAATGGAAATAAATTTGTCCATTACAGATGTTAATGTCACCGGTGCAGGCCGGGGCGGACTCGGATGACCAGCCGCCCCTGACTCCAGACACCACCGTGAGGAGCCGACACCACAGGCACGCAACAGATGGACAAAGGAGGAGGCAAGTAATTGAGTTCAAAAGTAACAATCTTTATTGAATAACAATCAACTGGAGAAAAGAATAAGCAACTTTTTTCTTCTAGGGCTATTTGACCGGAGTAGCCGCTGGATCGATTCTTCACTGTCTTCGGGACACAATAGTACGATAGTGACTCTAAAAGCTTACTTCACAGCGTTGCTGCACATCTACAGGACTCAGACAGTAAGTAACAGGTAATGTATTTGTCACGGTGTGACAAAAACAATTAGAAAAGAGATTAAAAACCCTCGTGAATAGTGTTATTTGGAGACCTCCTGTGGATACCCGTCTCATCACACCGCAAATCTGTTGCTATGGCAGCGAGGCCAATTGCCCGATTGACAGCAGGTGTGGAGAAATTAACAGAGAGCATTGGGAGAGGAACACAGATTCAGATGGGGCTTTAAAAAGAGAGAGGAAACAGACTGTCGTGTGGTTCTCCTCCCGTGAGATACTGTGTTTGTCGGCGGGTTGCTTGTATTTGAGGCTGGGCTGTGAAGCAGGCGAAGATTGAAGTTGGGAAGTGGAAAGAAGAAAGTGAAGTATTTGTCAACGGAAACCCAAGGGATTATCGTCAGCAGTGGGAAAGACGCAAAGTGATGAGTATTGGATTCGTTGTTATTGCACTAACACTGAAGTGGTGTGGAGAGAGTTTGGAAAGTGTGTGGCACGAGTGAACTAGTACACCGAGTGAATTATTGATCTGTCTCCAACTTTTGTCCTTCCTTCGCTGAATGTGACGATCGCTGCAACCGTCTTCTGCTGTGTCTGGAGAGAAGTTGAGCCCTTGTGAGAGACGAGAGTTGATCTGGTGGGAGGAAGACCGGTGGGTGAGTGCTGGCCCGAATGCACGGTGTGCGAGTGGAATGCAGTGCCTGAAGTGACGATTCACACGGTTTGTGTTATGGAGTGAAGTTCATCGGGTGGAGAGGTAATAGTAGTCTGCTGTGCACTCTCTCCTTACAGTCTTTCACCCGCTGTCTCCAAGGAAGGTTTTGATATATCGAACGCCCAACTTACCACTTTGAGACAGCCTGGCTCTATTAATGCTGAATGTTTTAAATGCTGTTGAACTGCTAGATCCTGCTACATTGTTACAGTGTGCAACTGAAGTGGAGTGTCTCGCTTAAAGCATCCTCCCCGCCTGGTGGTCTCCACACGCCCCTCACGAAAGCCGCTGCCCTGTTTAGAACGAGAGAAGGTATTGCAGCTGAATGTTTCATCTACTGTCGAATGGTTAAATCCTGCTACATTGTTACAGTGTGCAACTGAAGTGGAGTGTCTCGCTTAAAGCATCCTCCCCGCCTGGTGGTCTCCACACGCCCCTCACGAAAGCCGCTGCCCTGTTTAGAACGAGAGAAGGTATTGCAGCTGAATGTTTCATCTACTGTCGAATGGTTAAATCCTGCTACATTGTTATAGTGTACAACTGAAGTGGAGTGTCTCGCTTAAAGCATCCTCCCCGCCTGGTGGTCTCCACACGCTCCTAACGAGAGCCGCTGTCCTGCTCAGAACGAGAGAAGGTATTGCAGCTGAATGTTCATCTACTGTTGAATGGTTAAACCCTGTTGCATTGTTACAGTGGACAGCTGAAGTGGAGTGTTTCGCTTAAAGCATCCTCTTCGTTTGGTGGTCTCCACACGCTCCTATTGAAAGCTGCTGTCCTGTCCAGAAAGAGAGAAGGTATTTAACTGAATGTTTCATATGCGGTTGAGCAGTTGAACCCTGTTACATTGATACAGTGTACCGCTGAAGTGGAGTGTCTCGTTCTAAGTGTCTTCCCCGTCTGGTGGTCTTCACACGCCCCATCGAAAGCCCCTGCCCTGGTCAGGAAGAGAGAAGGTATTTTTAACTGAATGTTTATTGCGCTGTTGAATAGTTAGACCCTGCTACCTGGTTACAGTGCACAGCCGAAGTGGAGTGTCTCGCTCAAGTGTCCTCTCCGCCTGGTGGTCTCCACACGTCCCATCGAAGGTAGCAAAGGTAACCATGGTGACCGATAACAATCCGCTGGTACACCTGCAAACCGCCAAGCTGGGGGCGGTAGAACAGAGGTGGGTGGCGCAATTGGCCAACTTCGATTATCAGCTTCAGTACCGGCCAGGAAGGGAACATACCAACGCTGACGTGCTGTCTAGGTGGCCTGAAGGAGGGCCGGAAGATCCGAGATCTATGCTTGAGGTAGACCGCGACGAGGGAATGATGGTGGGCATTGTGGAGGCACCGGGACAACCACCGGAGGAGCCGCCTGCAAGTTGGGGATGGGACCCACAGCGCTGGAGGATGTTGCAGGGTGAGGATGAGGACCTGTTACTGGTCCGGGCCTGGTTGGGACAGGGCAATTGGCCGGAGGGCGCGGAACGTCGGGCTCAAACCCGAATTGTGAGAGGCCTGCTGGGCCAGAAGGAGAGGCTCCATCTGAAGGAGGGGGTGATTTGTCGGTCCCTCCAGGACTCGCACTCAGGTGACCCGGTCTGTCAGGTAGTGGTTCCCGAGGGGAGGTGTCATGCCCTGCTGGAGGCTTATCACACCAGGCTTGGTCATCAGGGGCAGGAGAGGACGACGGCACTCTTGCGACGCCACTTCTACTGGCCTGGGATGGAGGGAACTACGAGGGCCTACCTGCGGGGCTGTCCGCGCTGCACCCTGTTTAAAGCCAGGAAAGAGCCTCGAGCTCCAATGGTCCCCATTCGAGCCAAAGCACCGATGCATATCATCGCTATGGACTATCTGACGTTGGGTAGGCCGGTCGACCGTATCCAAAACATCTTAGTGATCACAGACCTATTCACTAAATATGCCTGGGCCATCCCAACTCTGGATCAGACCGCCATCACTACCGCTAATGCCCTGTGGAGGTATGTCATCCAGCCCTTCGGGTGCCCTGAAGTGTTCCATTCGGATCAAGGACCCAATTTCGAATCCAGGGTAGTACATGAGTTGTGTCAATTGTATGGATGTAGGAAGACCCATACGACGCCCTATCATCCTCAAGGGAACGGAGGGTGTGAGAGGTTTAACCAGACGCTGATTGGTCTTTTGGGGACCTTGGAAGGTGACCAACAGGGACATTGGGTTGACAACCTCCCGGCGATGGTACAGGCATACAACAACAGCATTCACAGCACGACGGGTTATGCACCGACTTACCTGATGTTCGGAAGGCATGTGAGGCTACCAGTGGATCTATTGCTGGGGACTACGGCCGCTGAAGAGGGAGGCAGCGTAACGGGGTGGGTGACCAGACACCATCAACGCCTTCAACTGGCTTATGAACGGGTCTCGGACCGAATTAATCAAGCCGCAGCCAAGAACAAAAGGTTGTATGACCGGACGGCTCGAAGTGCACCGCTACTGCCTGGCGAGAGAGTTCTAGTGCGAGATAACCGACGACAAGGAAAGGGTAAGCTCAGTGATCGGTGGGAGCCCCAGCCGTACGTGGTCCAACGACAGCCGCATCTCGATCAGCCTGTGTATGCCATCCGTCCCGAAGGGAGAGCAGGTCCAGAGCGGGTGCTCCACCGAAACCTGATGCGCCCTTGTCCAAATTATCCCAAACCTGCTGTGGAGAGACCTCCGACTAGATCAGTGTGGACGCCTCCCATGGTGGGATGGGCTGTGGTCCCTCGGAGACTGGGGATAGGGCCAAGGCCCGAGGAACCTAATTCCCCGCCGAGACGGTCCCAACGGGAGAACCGGGGACAACCCCCATCCAGGTATGGAGATTGGGTGTCCGGATCCCGTTCTAGGGACTAGAACGGTTTGGCAGGGGGGTATGTCACGGCAGGGGGGTATGTCACGGAAGGCCTCCGCCCTGTTCAGAAGAGAGAAGGTATTACTGTTGAGCGCTTGTATACCGCTGGAACCATTGAACTCTGTTGTGTTGTTGCAGTACACAGCCGAAAGGGAGCGTCTCGCTCAAAGTGTTCTTCGGCCTGGTGGCCCTCCATGCCTATGTTGTAAGCCGCTGTCCCTGTTGAGAAGGAAGAGGATCAGCCGCGGCGCGTGCTCTGATTGAAGTGTCTTCCTGTGGTCTAAGGATCCCCTACGTCTTGGCTGGAGGCCCCGTTCTAACTGGTTTGGCACCAAGGACACTTACCGGGATACTCACCTGTTTCCCCTCCTGGCCCGGCCCGCTCGCCACCTGCGTCCCTGTGCTCCGTCCGAGTCTGAGGCCACCGCTCCCTGGATACTTACCTGTGGACAGCATCCGAGACTTGCTCCATCCCCGCCCGCGAGTACTTACCTGGTTCCAGTTTGAATGGGGTCCGGGTAGCCAAGATTTCCTTGTGAGCCCTGTAAAGAGTACTTACCCAGTGACCTACCTGGATGGTGTGTGTCCTCTGATTTCTCTCCGACGAGCCGCAGGGTGTTCACGAACGTCCATCTCGCTCCGGTCCAGGGGGCCCCTCGAATTGCTTCTGGCGACAAGAAGGAAGATTTTAATTAGGACTTTTGAATTATCCGCTTTTAACTCAATAAAGAAATTGTTATTCCTTTATCCTCTGTCTGCTGTTTGGTTCCTTGACACGCTCCTCGAGGTGGTACCCGGTCTCCAGGGGTGGGTGCAGTCTGGCTTGGCCCACCCCGACCTGTGACATATTCTTCTCAGTATCAGATACGTCGTCGGGCACAATGGTGGGACAGTGACTCTAAAAGCTTACTTCACAGCGTTGCTGCACATCTGCAGGACTCAGACGGTAAGTAACAGGTAATGTTTCTTCTCTCAACAGCAGATTCTCTTATCATGACATGAAGGGGAAATTGTGACTTTAAAACTCACTCATCAGACATTCGCGAGAGACTCAATAGGCAGCTTTACCAGCGAGGTTGTACCTCTTCAGAGCTCAATCAGTAAGTATAATGGTTCGGACTTTTCCACAGCCATACGTTTTTTTCCCGAGACTTGTAATTTCAGAGAAAAAGAGAGGGTTAACAAGAGCCTTCAATGAGGAATTACTCCACGACAATACTCAGTGGAAGAGAAGATAATACAAAGCATTACTTCACCAGTTCAGTTGTTTCGTTCTGGAATTTGGATGGAGACAAGTAGATCATTTCACAAGAATGAAAGCAGGCGTTGGGAGACTTTTCTCAGCATAGCACACAGCACTCATGCTCACTACAAATCCACAGCATTAATTCGGCGTGCATCAGGTAAGGCAAACAACTGCAAATCACTCACACAGTAGGGCTGGTCAGAAGCCTCGCTTCATCCATGCATTTCAATGGGAATATTCAACTCTCAGTTCTTCTCCAGTGTATCTGAAACAGATGTCCTCCTCAATAGTAAATTTCACATTCACAGTCTTTTCTTCAAGCTTTACATTGGATTCAATGATGTAATTAATTCACTTATCTTTCTCTCTTCCTCTTCCAGCACAGATCCGAACCACAGTTCAATCCAGTAGTATTCCACCAGCAGCTCTAAACGACAGACTCCAATGGCAGCTCTTCACTTACACGAATTTCCAGGATTACAGCGTCCAATGTAAGCGCCCAAACAGGAGATCTTCTACCTCCAGACGCGACGACAGAGACCCAGCCGAACAACTAGTCAACTGAACACCGACCAGCAACTGCACCACAAGCAACCGTCTTGACCGACTGAATCCAACCACCTTCTTCTCCCCTGAACGGCTCCTTTATCCTCCCCTTGTGAAGCGAAAAGCCTGTGCAAACGCCGCTCCTCTCTCTCCCACACCTGCCGTGCATCAGCGGTAATTAGGTCGGGCAATGCCTCGGCTACACCCGGAACCGGAGTAAGGCGTTACACCAAAATAATCCCCCCGGGGAACATGGAAAAAGGGTTCCGCTTTTCCAAGCATTCTGTCACCCGTGACATTAAGCTGATAGACTTCATCAATAATGCTACTTTATACAGTATATGTAACATTTATTACGGTTCTGTTTATTTGCAGCTACACACATACACTCAAGTACATAATGTAAACCCACCATTTCCATCAATATAAGCTGAGAGGCAACTACTACATTCAAATCTGCACCTGTAATGTGAAAGTGTGGCATCGTTGCTGTCTAATGTATGTCTGTGCTGCCGAAGAAAGTTCAGTAAAGTGTTCAAACTGATTCTGCCTCCTGTCCTGCGTCTGACCGACGCTCCAGGGAGAGAACTATAGCCTCCTAAGCACCTGTGGTCCTTTCTCTCAAACACAATGACTTCACAAACTGGCTCTTATTTAGAAGATGATCAAGCTAATTAATAATAAAAATAATACAATCCATCTTTACCATTCCTTTCGGTGTGCACCCTCTCGTAACACGGACAGTCCCCTGCTTTAAACCTTCGCATTACACATAATAATCTTCTCACAACATTCTATCTTCAGGCAATGAAAGAGTAAAAAACTAAACACTTATTGCCTTTTAACTTTAGTAGACCTTGAATCAATTATTAGTATCATCTTTTGCTGGATTTCAGGTCTCATTGATCTATTAGGAAATTAACAGGTTATCAGTTTTATACAGAATGTAAAATCCTTCCTTCAAACCTACTCTGAATTATTTTAATGCAAGCAGGCAATGGTATTAATTAAGCTCTATTTAACAACCTTTTTAATAAGATATAACCATAAAAAGTTAAAGCTACAATATGCAAGAATTTTTGGCCTCTGGAGGGCGCTACATTCCAAACAACAACAACGGCGTAGCTTGATGACGATGTGAAGGAGCGTGGAATGATGGGAACTGTCGTTTTAAACTCCACCGTGGATGTAAATCAGTCAGACGGGAATCTAAAATCATGTTCATGGATGAGGCTAAGTTCTTTTTTTATAATGACATGCTTTTTGTGGCGAGGGGGGGGGGTTCAAAGTGTTGTGCTTTTTGCCAAATAAAGAAAAATAAACACGAAGCGAGTTCTGCCTTCTCTCTGCCAGTGAAGTCCATTCTGAAACGCGTCCGAAAATGAACAATAACTGAGCGAATACTCAGTCAAACAGGCATACAAAGACACAGGCATGAAGCTTGAATTCTCGTCTTTTAAATGAAGTAATTTATATAAAAAACAAATATCTTCATCTTGTGAAATCTGTATTAAAAGAGAGCGATTCCAGTCGAGCTCATCTCATCTCATTACGTTATAATCGGCCCCGCCCACGGAGAGCGCGCGCTATTCAAACGCAAATGACTGAGACGATCCCATACAAACTGTGAACGCCCCCATCAGCTCGAGAAAACACATCAAGTTTATTCAGATAAGTGTAGTTGTCTACACTGTCTCGCAGCGCTGTGAGGAATAATAATAATGGAAAACTTACCTCAGAAGTGCTGGTATTTCGAGGAGCAACGGATGGAATAATGTAGTAAGGTTTTTTTTTCATTCTCAAGTAAATCGCGTTTCTGTGTGAATGAATGAACGCAGAGATGCGCTGTTTACCACAACTCGCAAAAAGACGGTTTAAATTTGAATTGCGTTTCTGTGTGTGAATAAATGATCTGCTTTTAGCAAACTATTTTGCTATACTGAGTAAAATCGATTGAAATATGTTGAAATAAAATGTATTTGTATAAGCAACGTATTAAACTGCAAATTAACATTTATATTCCTTATAATAAAAACGAAAGACCTATGTTACAGACATATGAAAGACAACATTTCGTTGATTAGTTTTGGATAGATTACACATTTTTACTGTAAAATATCTGCCACCTCAAATAAGCTTTTGTTTGCCAATTTTTGCTAATATGTTAAATATAGTATGTTTTGTCAATGTAGGCTATATTCGAAGTTTGAAATATGTATGATAAAATGTATACTTTAGTTTTTACAAAGAAAGATTACACTTCAATTGTTGTTGTAATTGTAACCTTTTTAATAAAAAAATATATATTTACAAGGTAGATGTAAACAAATTTTAAAAGGTAAATATAAGCATTTTCTTTAAATAATTTTTATTGTGTTTTATTATTGACAAATTTGGGGAGAGGATACATATTCCAAAACTGAAAATACAGTATGAGAATTAACTGCACAATTAATAGACATGTTTTCCTTGGATATTATACAATTTGCAAGCAAAATTTGTGAAAAAAAAAAAAATTGACATGCTTCCAACTGTGAACCAATTTGGTAGAATATATATATATATATATATATATATATATATATATATATATATATATATATATATATATATACTGTATATATATTGCTCTTGCATTCTTTCTTGTGGCTATAGGTGACACACCTGAATGAATGGCTCATTAAGTATGCGGGCCCCATTGTCTCCTGAGGTGTGAACCACTACATATGCATGATGCTGTTGAATGGTTGACGCCCCTTGCGCATATTGCCTTTACAAACAAAAAGTGTTTTACAAGATTTAAATCAATGTATTGTGTTATGTGAATGATAAGGGCAGGATGATTTTCACATCATTTTGAAGAAAAAACTCTAGGCAAAGACATCAATTAGTCAAAAGTCTTATTGACACATATTTAGTATGTGTTTTGTGGCCTTATTTCAGAAACTTTAGTTTTTAGTTTTTTCAATAACCATGCATAAACATTATTCTCTCAAAAATACAAACATGTACATGCATGTTGCTCACATATTATGGTAGCCCTGTTTGTGCTAAATAGAGTGTAATTATACCTTTGCCATTAATATGTTTATAAGCAACTGAAAAAAGCACAAATGTCAGGGCATGTCAGAACATCTCAAGGACCCCAAAAACCCCTCAGACCTCAGAGGGTTAAAATGAATTAACCGCAAGAAAAGTAAGGTTTAATACTACATTGGTTATCATAGATGTTACTGTATGTCGAATTCATTGTTGTGATAACGCGGGGCAGTTTTACGTGTTCTAAACAATTGTTGTAAAAGTACATTCGAACATGCCCACATCATTTGCCAAAATACTGATTAATATTTATGTATAACACATGCTATATTTATTTACATGGCCATAAACACCAGACGTGATAAACAATGTCAATAAACTAAACAGAAATCTAAAGCAATAATACTTCCCTTACATACCGAATGCTACATTAAGAAATATAAAATTAAGCATAACGTTACTTTGTCGACAGAACCAGCTGCAATCGGTAAAGAATAATTATGTTCCATAACGACTGCAAGAAACAAGCTACGTGTGTTGCTTGATAGACGCTACAACTACAACTTCCGCATTTGTCCAGGACTCCACGCAGTACGAGCGGAAACCGAGGGTAACGCGGATATGACGCAATTGACTGGCGACTCCCAGCTCCCCCCTGCTCTAACGCCCTGTTTCCTTGGTTAAAATCGCAATTTTCTCACGATTTAAAAATAGTTGGAAACATTTGGGATATTGTAAGTAATCAACTTAACAAAATATATAACACTGGCCTTGAGATTATGGGATATTTTAATGCAAAATTCTTGCATATTGTACCTTTAAAACAAACGGTTTGTATAATTTTAATCCATCGTTTTAAATTATGTAGTTGTTCAAAATTAATTTGCGCCCCTGATACAATCAGTGTCAATCACCTGCAAACACAACAGTATGTACCTAGTGAGTTCCTCTATAGTCTATAGCATTAAGAAATTTTCATCTTTTCAATTTACATTAACCTGAAATATTTACACATTAACCTTAAATATTTTCAAATGAATCATAACTAATCAAACCATTTGATTGAATCAAATAAAATCATTACACAAACAGATTCTTCTGTTAAGCTTAAGCCATTAGTTGGTCCACATCTTCCTCCAGGTGTGTTGATCATCTCGTTGCCCCATGGACGTTCCCTCTTCACCAGGGAGACTCTTTAGTTGTGTCCCAATGCGAAGGCTGCATCCTCCGAAGGTCGTATTTGAAGGCCGATTGCGTCACAGCGGCGCGCTGAAGGCTGTCCCAATTCAATTCTGCATCCTTGGAAGGCCGTATTCGAAGGACGGTTGCGTCATCGCGACGCGACGAAGGCTACCCTGATTCAAAAGCGACGCCAAATGCGCCCTTCGTTTCCCCGTGAAAGGAAGGATACATAAATGGACACTTAGCGGCCTATCCTACCCTATCCTACCCCATAAGTCATTGCGCGCCGTTGACGACAGCATTTATTTATTTATTTTTAAAGGCGGCCGAGACTAGAGATCGGTGGTGGACGGCAAATTCACATTTAAATGTAAGTATTATGTTTTCATTTACTCAAATAGTGTAGCGAAACCAGAGTTAAAGTTTATTATAAACTTCATCTTAACTCCTTCGTCACCATTGCGTGGCTTCATTTGTCAGGTAGTTTTAGGCAAAACTTGTGGTAATAACGTTATAGTTTAACGACCTATTTGTAATATTTGCACTAGTCTATCTCACTTGTGTATTACAAGAAATATCACTCACCCTATAAAGCCTAAAACAATAAGAAAAGCAGTAGATAAGGCAATGGGGTTTCACTTTTATGTGTTTTTGTAGTGCTGTCATGCAAGCTATGTGTTTTTAACCAAATTTGAGTATACAGAAATATTAAGTATATTTAGCTTTTTTAGAACAATTCAGGAAAAAATGGGTTTGGGAACGTAACTCCCATACAGGCACAAAATTATATATATATATATATATAATATATATATATATAATATATATATATATATATATATATATATATATATAATATATATATATATAATATATATATATATATATATATATATATATATATAAAGAAAATTAATACACACATCTTTGCTGAAATGTATTGTGCTGTTGTTGTTAACAAGCCATGGTTAATTTGCTCTGCCCTTAGGATTGCAAGTGTCCTGGGACATGTGAGGGTGTGAGTGGGAAACCCACTGCTGAAACCTGGCCCTGGTTTGTCCTCATGGATGAGGTGTTGGGACACAGGCATTGCACCAACCCCCCTGTCCTCATTGCCTCAATCCCTGAGGACAGACCAGGGCCGAGTTCAGCAGTGTGTGACCAAGAAAAGGAGGAGCCAGGGGCACCAGCAGCAGCACCACCAGCAGCAGCAGCAGCACGAAGAAGGCGAGACAGAGAGGACGAGTTTTTGGACTTGATTAGAGAAGACATGGGACTGCAGAGGCGAGGAGACCACAGGAGAGGATGGACAGGCTGTTTTCTCTTCTTGAAAGAATGATTGAGAAATATATATATATATACAGACCCTTTCCAAAAAATTTGAATATCATGGAAAAGTTTATTTATTTCCATAATTCCATTCATAACGTTAAACTTCCATAGATTATAGATTCAGGGCCCACAACTTAAACGATTTCAAGTATTTAGTTTTTTATTTGTACATAATTTGGGCTTCCAGCTCATAAAACCCACGAAAACAGGATTTCATAAAATTAGAATATTACATGAAATCACACAGTAATTACACAGTAATACCATGGTCATTGAACCAGGTTTTGGTTCTTTTGGCAGTGTGGGCAGGTGCAAATCCTGCTGGAAAATGAAAATTTACAGTACTTAAAATAAGAAAAAATGATGTAGACTTTTATTCAGCTGAGTGGGAGACCCTGGTGTGCTGCTGGACCGGGATGGGCTCCACAATAGAGACCTTGGTAAGGCCTCCTGCTGGTGGAACATCATCTGGGATGGTCTCCAGACTGTTTGAGTGCATATTTCCACTATCCACTAAGTTGTCCATCAACAGGTTTGCAGCGCTGACTCATGGAATAAATATTGAGATACTTTATTACACTAAAGTACTTTTAATAACCACTAATACCGCATTGGGGAAAAACTACTAGTCATATATTTCAAACCTTAGTTAAGCAAAATGATCTTGCATACTCTAATGTACTTAAGGTAACAAGAGTAAAAGTAAAGGAATTCTGCAAGAAAAAAACCTTGTCAGGGTTTTTATGATGTTTTGCATTTATATTACTGCATATGTTGCATTTTACTTCTGAATATTTTCAAGGCTGATACATTTAAACTATATACTTTTGTGTAGTTTAATGTAAAACAATGCATCATACTGTAAAATAACAATTTTGTAGTGTTGCTGTCCTGTGTGGGAAAATTACTTCGAGAATTAACGAAGTATGTAGTTCCTTACATACCACCACTGGTTATTTTGAAAATTAAAGTAACAAAATGTAGGCCTATTGTCACAATATTAACAAATTGTTGCTAACTACAGCTCCGTCCCATTTCAAAGGGCGCATCTGAAGCGCTCGGACCGGTCTAGCCTACGGAGGATTGTTCTTGTCGCCTAGCAACAGTGACTGACAGCTGCCGATGACGAGCGGGAGTAACATTCGCACTGGACTTTTTATATTCAACTGGGTTTTATATTCAAATAGGGTTGAAAACCTGTGTAAATATATTTACCATGGTCCATTTATGTGCATAATAAAGAGAATACACTAGCCGACAAAATCGCATCAAGGTAAGATATAAATGAACATTTGAATCTTCGGCTAAGCCAAAAGTACATGACCTGAAACATCCTTAATACCATGTCCTCCAGTAAAATATAAAACATAAAAATGACAATAGCCAATTCTGGCTCCATAGCTGTTTACTCAATTATATCAAATGAATTATCAGGATGGCAGCATACTCTCGCACCGTTGCTTGGCACCTGGAGCGGTAATCGGAAACACCTGGCTGCGCAATTAGGAAATCCTACGGAGGCTACATGGTGCGTCCTTCGGAGGACGCATAGGCTGCATCATTTGAAGTCCACGGCCTTCGAAGGATGCAGCCTTCACATTGGGACACAGCTTCAGACACGAACAAAACAGGGAAACAGATCGAAAACAAACATAACCCTGACACCAATCTTCCTCAGAGCAGCTTTCTTTCAGCAAGCTTTAGCTTCTTTTTTTTATCTATTATTTTGAAGGTTTTGAAAGTTTCAAAAAATATTGCCAAAGGACTGCAGTTGAAAATTAGCCAGCTGACTAACACTGGCACATTTACAGAAATGATGTTTAACCCTCTGAGGTCTGAGGGGTTTTTGGGGTCCTTGAGATGTTCTGACATGCCCTGACATTTGTGCTTTTTTCAGTTGCTTATAAACATATTAATGGCAAAGGTATAATTACACTCTATTTAGCACAAACAGGGCTACCATAATATGTGAGCAACATGCATGTACATGTTTGTATTTTTGAGAGAATAATGTTTATGCACGGTTATTGAAAAAACTAAAAACTAAAGTTTCTGAAATAAGGCCAGAAAACACATACTAAATACGTGTCAATAAGACTTTTGACTAATTGATGTGTGTTGTCATTATTGAAAAAATAAAAATAAATGCTTGTCTTTGATTTACAGCTGACCCATTCTGAGCTGTTCGAGTTTCTCAAGAAAGTATTCCTTTTTCCTTAAA
Source organism: Leuciscus leuciscus (assembly GCF_965113295.1). Taxonomy (NCBI): domain Eukaryota; kingdom Metazoa; phylum Chordata; class Actinopteri; order Cypriniformes; family Leuciscidae; genus Leuciscus; species Leuciscus leuciscus. Next base: position 1,507,390 of record NC_138731.1, read on the forward strand.
ACTTCAAAAGGAGGTCAAAGTGATTCTCTGGAGTTTTGAGGAAACTGGGGAGTGTGTGCGTCAGCAGGACTCAGCTGTGGTCCAGGTTCCTTACTCAGTATAATTTTCAGTTGTTTTGAGAACTGAACGACACCTGTCGTTATTAAATGGAATAGTAACACGCTATATAGCTGTGGTGCACGAGCTGATAAGAGAAAAACGTGCAGCGGCACAGACGCGTGAGCTGGTCGAGCGCATCACTTTACACAGACGTCAGAGGAAAGTTTGTAGTTCAGTCAGATGTCAATGGCAAAGAAAGTAAAACGAAGTATGTAGCTTATTATCGTTAACTGATGAGAGATTGAGAGAGAGCGCACTTCTGTTGAATGCTCTTGATTGGTGACTGTTCACTCAGAACGTGTTATTTGGATTAAAACTGAATTGTATATGTAAGTAAAACGCGTTAGCAGAGCGGAGGCAGTGCAGAAGCAGTCTGTACGGTGAGCGGGAGCGGGTGGTGAGCAGTGTTGTGTGGGCAGTCTCCAGCTCACCTCTTATGGCCTCAGTCTCCAGCCCTTCTCCTATGACCTCAGTCTCCAGCCCTCCTCCTATGACCTCAGTCTCCAGCCCACCTCCTATGACCTCAGGTTCCAGCCCCCCTCCTATGACCTCAGGTTCCAGCCCCCCTCCTATGACCTCAGTCTCCAGCCCACCTCCTATGACCTCAGTCTCCAGCCCTCCTCCTATGACCTCAGTCTCCAGCCATCCTCCTATGACCTCAGTCTACAGCCCACCTCCTATGGCCTCAGTCTCCAGCCCACCTCGTATGGCTTCAGTCACCAGACCACCTCCTATGGCCTCAGTCTCCAGCCCACCTCCTATGACCTCAGTCTCCAACCCACCTCCTATGGCCTCAGTCTCCAGCCCACCTCCTATGGCCTCAGTCTCCAGCCCACCTCCTATGACCTCAAGTCTCCAGCCCTCCTCCTATGACCTCAGTCTCCAGCCCACCTCCTATGACCTCAGTCTCTAGCCCTCCTCCTATGACCTCAGTCTCCAGCCATCCTCCTATGACCTCAGTCTACAGCCCACCTCGTATAGCCTCAGTCTCCAGCCCTCCTCCTATGACCTCAGTCTCCAGCCCACCTCCTATGGCCTCAGTCTCCAGCCCTCCTCGTATGACCTCAGTCTCCAGCCCACCTCCTATGGCCTCAGTCTCCAGCTCACCTCCTATGGCCTCAGTCTCCAGCCCACCTCCTATGACCTCAGTCTACAGACAACCTTCTATGACCTCAGTCTCCAGCCCACCTCCTATGACCTCAGTCTCCAGCCCACCTCGTATGGCTTCAGTCACCAGCCCACCTCCTATGGCCTCAGTCTCCAGCCCACCTCCTATGACCTCAGTCTACAGACAACCTTCTATGACCTCAGTCTACCGCCCACCTCCTATGGCCTCAGTCTCCAGCCCACCTCGTATGGCTTCAGTCACCAGCCCACCTCCTATGGCCTCAGTCTCCAGCCCACCTCCTATGACCTCAGTCTCCAGCCCACCTCCTATGGCCTCAGTCTCCAGCCCTCCTCTCCAGCTCACCTCATATGGCCTCAGTCTCCAGCCCACCTCATATGGCCTAAGTCTCCAGCCCTCCTCCTATGACTTCAGTCTCCAGCCCACCTCCTATGACTTCAGTCTACAGCCCACCTCCTATGGCCTCAGTCACCAGCCCACCTCCTATGGCCTCAGTCTCAAGCCTACCTCCTATGGCCTCAGTCTCCAGCCCAGCTCATATGGCCTCAGCTTCCAGCTCACCTCGTATGACCTCAGTCTCCAGCCCACCTCCTATGGCCTCAGTCACCAGCCCACCTCCTATGACCTCAGTCTCCAGCCCACCTCCTATGGCCTCAGTCTCCAGCCCTCCTCATATGACCTCAGTCTCCAGCCCACCTCCTATGGCCTCAGTCTCCAGCCCACCTCCTATGACCTCAGTCTCCAGCCATCCTACTATGACCTCAGTCTCCAGCCCACCTCCTATGGCCTCAGTCTCCAGCCCACCTCCTACGACCTCAGTCTCCAGCCATCCTACTATGACCTCAGTCTCCAGCCCACCTCCTATGGCCTCAGTCTCCAGCCTACCTCCTATGGCCTCAGTCTCCAGCCCAGCTCATATGGCCTCAGCTTCCAGCTCACCTCGTATGACCTCAGTCTCCAGCCCACCTCCTATGGCCTCAGTCACCAGCCCACCTCCTATGACCTCAGTCTCCAGCCCACCTCCTATGGCCTCAGTCTCCAGCCCTCCTCATATGACCTCAGTCTCCAGCCCACCTCCTATGGCCTCAGTCTCCAGCCCACCTCCTATGGCCTCAATCTCCAGCTCACCTCCTATGGCCTCAATCTCCAGCCCTCCTCCTATTTTTATTTTATTTATTTATTTATTTATTCAGGACAGTGCATATTAATGAACAATCTTACACTTCTGTACAGACTGTAAATGAGCCAGATTATAGCATAGATGATAATAAGTTTCATCTTTAGTCCTGAGGCAGGAAGACTCTCACGATCTAAAGCGCAGATCATTAGTAAACTTAAGACACTGCGTAAAAAAATCCACCAAGTGCACGACTACAATTGAAAGAGAGGTAGCGGAAGATTAGACTGGCCTTTCTACAGCACATCCTGACGTCACGTGTCTTTACGGGATCTTTTTACGGGATGTGTGTGAACGCACTCACAGATTCCAGAAAATCAATGGCAGTGTGAATTAACCAAAATCAAACGATACCGGGATAAATCCTGACACATTATCCATGTATTTTCCAGAATCTCTTTGTGAAAATGATTTTGAGTCTTCTTTGGAAAAAAAAAGTTCCTGTCTCTAAAGCATAAAGGATAAAGGCATTCCTCTCTCTTCCTATGTCTATTTGTACAATTTGTTTTATTGTTTAATGTTTATTGAGATTTCCACACACACAAATGTTTATTTATTAATTTATTTATGGAGAACTGGATGTAGTTGTTAATTTATTCTTTTTTGAGTAAATCCATTGACATGTACAAAAGATAACTTCTTGTTATACAGTTACGTTCACATTGAGTATTGTGATAGATTTTTCCCTAAACTAAACTACGTACCTGGAACCTAATTACCTGGGACGTCTCCAGTCGACACCCAAGCATCTACAGTCGACACTTAATAAATATATCTGGGGCGTCTACAACCAACCCCCAATAATCTTTATACTATAGCTCTTGCGTCTACAGTCGACAACTGGCTTCAAGTTCCTTACCCTAACTTGTTTGCCTAACTATAATAACCAGACAGACTTCAGCAAATGTCCTTTAAATGCTTTAATCACGGCCGGGAGAGTTTCTCGAGCAGTTCTTAGAGAATCTCCCCCAAGAAGAAGCACGGCCGGAGGATCTCAGACAAATTTCAGAGAGAATCCCACCAGCAAACACGAATACAACAGTGTTTATAGAAAAGGAGAATGGGCGAAAATGACATGATACATTACATAATTTCCCTACAATTTGATTGGTTCTTCATAGACCCTTCCGTTACTAGGTAAAAGAAAACTCTGTTTTAATGAATACTTCATAATCACAAGTTTTGAAGTTTAGACATCTGTCTAGTTTCATTTCCCATATTTGTTATTTTTACACTCACACAACCAAAGTCACGAGATTTCGCCAAAGAGTTTGGAAACATACAACATGATTGTTGTTCCTGCAAGAAAAATAAATGTTGAAATTAAAAAATCCATCACAGTATGTACAATAGTTAACATTTAATAAAATTTTATTTTTTCACAGATTCATTTGTCTAATATATATTAAAATAAAATAAAATTGAATATTATGTAAATATGGTTAATTAAAATTAGATGTCAGAATTATTTTTTATATTCATAATTTTTTTAGTTTATTCAAATTGGATATACAATTTCTATTTGTTTATCTCTTTTAGATGATCCTCTGCTTTCTGCTGCATCATGCTGCATCAGCTCATTCACAACATCTCCAACTCCAAGGCAGATATTATGCAGCTTTGTGCAGGCAACTACCACTTCTGGGACAACTAGCTGATTCAGAGGTAGAGAAGAAAGAGGGGCACTTAAGGCACTTATTTGGGTATTTTGGGGGTTTATTCTTTGCATTTTGGATGTATCTTACATTTATCTTTATTTGTCATATATTCTAGTTTTTTATTTTGTGAGTTTCATGTAATTAGTATTAATTTAACTGCAGCCACAACTATATTATTCCCTTTTATAATTTGCAGTGCATTGTGATGTTGACTGGTAACTTAAGCTGTGGAAAGCTGTGTCATGCTGCTGATGAGATGCTGTATGCTGCACTGGTGTAGTGTAGTGGTGGTGGGGTGGGGTGGGCAATATTACAATACAATTTTTTTAATACTACCCCAGATTTTGTTGGGAGCCATGAATAAAATAAAATAAAATAGAATTCACATATTCTCATTTTATTTGTCTTATCCTATCAATGAGTAGAATGAGTAAATTAAGGCTAATGCTTTTGGATTGATGTGGAATATTTATTGAATATGTTATTAAAATAAAATGTTTTGATTATACACGTATACCCTTTTCTGTTCTTTTTTTCTTTCTTTTTCCTCTTTAATATGTGAATATACTTTTCTTCAGAATCTTTGAGATGAATGTTGTCTTCAACATTTATCATATAGGTCTATAAAAAGTTATTAATGTCTTATTATGCTATAGAATTATTTAGGGCAGTATATGTGAAACGTGTATCTGTTACAATTATAACCTTGAGGGGAAAAAGAAAGAAAAAGTGCTGAGGTGTCGTTTGGGACAGGGCAGTGGATACTTGCCAATAGTGATATCACGTCCGTTTCGCAGGTCTACGTGAGACTGCGGCTTCTCTTCTCTAACTGAGTTGGAGCTTTTGTTTAGTCACTGTTCTGTTGGCCTGTGCCAAGGTAAGAAGGGTTATCGCTGTTCTCTGTGATATCTCTTTCATTTCTTTAACTATATTGGCCATCCATGCTGGTTAAAGAAATATATTGTTTATTTATCTGTGATTATTTTTGATGGATGGTATTTGGTAATAATATTTAGTGTTTTGTAAATTCCATGTGGCAGAGCATGTATTTTCTGGATATTATATTGTGTTTGAGGTTTATTTGGGGTTTTATTCTTTGCATTTTGGATACATCTTACTTTTATCTTTTTTTTGGTCATATTTTCTAGTTTATTTTTTAGTGAGTTTCATTTGATTAGTATTCATTTAACTGCAGCCACAACTATATTATTATAGTTACAACACTTTAATGTTTATTAATGAACCTTAATGTAATGTATTACTAACATGAACTAACAATGAGCAATGCATTTGTTACAATTGTTATTTGTTAATGTTAGTTAATAAATATACAGCTGTTCATTGTTTGTTCATGTTAGTTAACAGTGCATTAACTAATGTTAACAAATACAACCTTTGATTTTAATAATGTTTTAGTAAATGTTGAAATTAATATTAACTAAGATTAATAAATGCTGTAGACCTGCCCCAGACCAGAGCCTTTAATGATTTTGTGGAAGCTATGAATTAATAAAAAATAAAAAAAACAGAATTCTCATTTTATTTGTCTTATCTTATCATTTTAATGAGTTGAATGAGTAAATTTAGGCTTATGCTAAATAGCAGATATTTATCTATGTTTTTTTTTTTAACCCCCAGCTAAAGGAGAGCCGGCTCTAACTCTGACGCTTCCACTATCAACATCTATGCAACTCGGAAAAGAGGCGACTTCCTCTGAATTAGGTAGGTCTAAGATGTTTTTTACTCTTTGTATAGCAGTCTTTCATTATAAATTTAAAATGTAGAAGATATGATACATAAATGTATGAAATGTAGAGTATATGCTATAACCACCACATTTAGAAGTCTCTCCAAAAATTATAAGTGACCTAATCTCCCCTCACTATTTTATATTCTTACGCCGGTTTCACACATACTCTGTGTTGCAGTGCGTGTGCGGTGCTATAGTGCTTTCACATAAGCTGCGTTTGCAGTGCGTAACTGATCCGCGGCTGTACCACAAACATATACTCACTATATGTATTTCAAATCCAGAAGTTATCAGCAAATTTTATTTAAAAACAAAAGTTTTCCTTTGATTTACCCCGGTCTTGAAGTAAAAAGATGACTGTAAAAAATAGTAGTAGGCCTATTTAATTAAATGCATTTATGGTGAGATTACTATATTTTATTTAATTAAATGCATTTATGATGAAATTACTACATTTTCATGTCAATCTGGTCAATCTGTATTCATTTTGACCACGAACCATGCGCTGTCACTTTAATTCAGCGCGTGCAGCACAGCAGAAATAGACCCGGTGCGGAAACGATCGCTGCACTGCTGTATACGCACCGCACCTGGAACGCATTGCCGGACCGCATCCGCATGCAGTGTCTCTGAAAGCTCGAACCTGTTAAAATGGGTACGGAAAAAAATACGCATCGCAAACGGAGTATGTGTGAAACGGGCGTTACACGCAGCTCTGTTCGTTAGTTGGATGACAAAAAGATTTAAACGTTTCTAGATTGCTCTGCCTCAACAGTCTAACGTCAATGTCAAAATGAGTGAGATGGCCAATCAGATCAAAGAAAGGGTGTCTTACTGTTTCCAGAAGACGAGTGTGAATTCCAGCGCACCGCGTTAGTTTTACCGCTAAAAGAGTGTGTGGAAAGTAGCAGTGCGATATATCTCAATATTTTATCAATAACAATAATTAGATGATATTTTGCTGACTGTGTTATTGTGCTGGTGCTGTCATGTACTGCTCTGAGACATGAAGGTTGAGGATCCAAATGCAGTTTATTTTGAAAGGGTAATTATGTGATCGATATCCCGTCTAAAGTATTGCAGCCACGGATCAAAAAATAATAAGCGTGAATCAAAAATGCGTGAAAGCGTGAAACACATGTAAAAATATATTGCACAAAGTGAAAAAAAATAATGCAAAAATTATCAGAATAGCAAACAACGTGGTCATGGATCAAAATATAATAAGCGTAAATCAAGAAATAACAAACATGAATAAAAACTTTAAACGCATTAAAAGTTATTTTGCACAAAACTTAAACTTATGGTCATGCTTTCTTAAAAAGTGTTTTCCTTGGTTTTATTACTCTGTACTTTGTGCTCTCTTGTATTTTCTGCTCATATTTTACTCTTTTGTACGCTTGAGCTGTTTTTCTCTACGCTCTTCTTTCTATGTTCTGCGCTTGCTTTCCCAAATGTTGCAGTTCGAATTTCATGTAAATTAGGGCGGGCTTAAGCGTCACCATTGGTCCACTAGTTCTAGATTGACAGCTCCTCCTCTAGCCAATCAATCGAAGAGGGGAGATGACGTCACAACAATGCGACTCATGGCTACTATTCATCTCAATGATGGGCTACTTCCCATCTCAACAACAAGTGAAAAGAGTTCAAGTTAAAAAAAATCAGCCGGTTAAAAATGAGTCAACAGCAGAGTAAGCGCTGTGTCCCTCCATGTTCTAATCCTATGTCAGAACTGGATACACACGCTTACTGCTTTGTATGTTTGGGGGAGGAGCATGCGGTCGCTGCATTGGAGTCAAGCGAGTGTGAGCATTTAGAATGATTCACTGTCAAAATGCTTCGTGCTCGTCTTGGCTACTTTCAGTCCGCACCCGCATTACCATTGTGGGGCTCCCAAATGGATTTGGCTGACGAGCAAGAGACGGGTCCGACTCTTTCGCTTGCTCGTTCACCAGATCCACACGTTTCCTCGCGTGATCCCAAAGCGCGCTCCGGTGCTTCTTCGGCTCATGCGAGGGACGATGATGAATCTCTTGGGTCTGCGGACTTCGAGCAGCCATTCTCTGAGCGTTCCTCGCACGACGATAAATCCACCGAGGAATTACTTGAGGTGGTTACTCGCACGGTAGCCAGGTTACAGCTTGACTGGCCTCGCGAACAAGAGACCCGCAAACGCAGTAAGCTAGAGGATAGGTTTCTGTCCGGTGGCAAGGGGTAGGGACCAAAACATCAGTCTCTCCTCTTTTTCAAGTACCACCATGATGAATTATCTAAATCATGGAGTAAACCATATACCTTGCGTATCTTCGTGCCCTCAACGTTTACTTTTTCGACTGTCGTGGGACACGGGTATGCGGAGATGCCCCAGGTTGAAGAGACGCTTACGAGCTATCTGCATCTTCCCTGAAGAAACCTACCCTCCCCTCGAAGCCGTGTAGAACCAGTGTTGGTTAAGTTACTTTAAAAAAGTAATTAGTTATAGTTACTAGTTACTTCTCACAAAAAGTAACTGCGTTAGTAACTGAATTACATCATTACAAAAGTAACTAATTACCAGGGAAAGTAACTATTGCGTTACTTTTTTTTTTTTTTTAAGTTTAAATATAAGAAATTTCTTGGATACCCCCAATATGAAATGTTAAATGAATTAAGAACATGCTTCTTAAGAAATGTACCAAAAATAAATAAATAGTAATAGAAAATATAGCCTACATACACATACACTAGTGCATATCATTAAAATGATAAAACTCACACACCTTTACAACTGGTAGACATTCTGTATAGCCTACTTGAAGTATTTTCTTCCTCGCAATATTAAGTTTAACAAAAAGTGCTCTCAATATAATACTGAACAATGTACCAACATAAATAATAATAATAAAAAATAATCTTTTGGGGCTTTATTTTTATAACCTACAGAGAACGTCATCATCAGAGGTTATTTTAGCCAAATTAGTCGTGTTTGCCGCACAACAACCGGTCAAACAAATAGCCATGTTTGAACGTTCCCTGCAGGTTATTTTGGAGTTTATGTTAGGCTATATAAACTAATTAAAACATTGCATATGATACCAATATGCTACAGAGATTATTCAAATGCTGAAATGTGTAATTTATTTATAAATAAAGTATTTATGCTCGTTGCTCGGACACACTCGGTCTCTCTCGCGCACTGTCGAGCGCGTTCTCAGACACACTCGGTCTCTCTCGCGGACTGTCAAGCGCGCTGGCTCGCGGCATTCGCCTCGCTTTTGTCCAGTCCGGCGCCTCATAAACACACACACAGAGAGAGCCTACTCGGATGAAAACCGCTTCAGTGAGCTCAATTATAGTAACGCCGCATTTTTATTGACAGTAACGGCAACGGCGTTGTAACGGAGGAAACAGTAATTAGTTTGATTACTCGTTACTGACAAAAATAACGCCGTTAGTAACGCCGTTTATTTATAACGCCGTTATTCCCATCACTGTGTAGAACAACGTCGGCTCTCGTGGTTAACCCTCTGAGGTCTGAGGGGTTTTTGGGGTCCTTGAGATGTTCTGACATGCCCTGACATTTGTGCTTTTTTCAGTTGCTTATAAACATATTAATGGCAAAGGTATAATTACACTCTATTTAGCACAAACAGGGCTACCATAATATGTGAGCAACATGCATGTACATGTTTGTATTTTTGAGAGAATAATGTTTATGCATGGTTATTGAAAAAACTAAAAACTAAAGTTTCTGAAATAAGGCCACAAAACACATACTAAATACGTGTCAATAATACTTTTGACTAATTGATGTCTTTGCCTAGAATTTTTTCTTCAAAATGATGTGAAAATCATCCTGCCCTTATCATTCACATAACACAATACATTGATTTAAATCTTGTAAAACACTTTTTGTTTGTAAAGGCAATATGCGCAAGGGGCGTCAACCATTCAACAGCATCATGCATATGTAGTGGTTCACACCTCAGGAGACAATGGGGCCCGCATACCTAATGAGCCATTCATTCAGGTGTGTCACCTATAGCCACAAGAAAGAATGCAAGAGCAATATATATACAGTATATATATATATATATATATATATATATATATATATATATATATATATATATATATATTCTACCAAATTGGTTCACAGTTGGAAGCATGTCAATTTTTTTTTTTTTCACAAATTTTGCTTGCAAATTGTATAATATCCAAGGAAAACATGTCTATTAATTGTGCAGTTAATTCTCATACTGCATTTTCAGTTTTGGAATATGTATCCTCTCCCCAAATTTGTCAATAATAAAACACAATAAAAATTATTTAAAGAAAATGCTTATATTTACCTTTTAAAATTTGTTTACATCTACCTTGTAAATATATATTTTTTTATTAAAAAGGTTACAATTACAACAACAATTGAAGTGTAATCTTTCTTTGTAAAAACTAAAGTATACATTTTATCATACATATTTCAAACTTCGAATATAGCCTACATTGACAAAACATACTATATTTAACATATTAGCAAAAATTGGCAAACAAAAGCTTATTTGAGGTGGCAGATATTTTACAGTAAAAATGTGTAATCTATCCAAAACTAATCAACGAAATGTTGTCTTTCATATGTCTGTAACATAGGTCTTTCGTTTTTATTATAAGGAATATAAATGTTAATTTGCAGTTTAATACGTTGCTTATACAAATACATTTTATTTCAACATATTTCAATCGATTTTACTCAGTATAGCAAAATAGTTTGCTAAAAGCAGATCATTTATTCACACACAGAAACGCAATTCAAATTTAAACCGTCTTTTTGCGAGTTGTGGTAAACAGCGCATCTCTGCGTTCATTCATTCACACAGAAACGCGATTTACTTGAGAATGAAAAAAAAAAAACTTACTACATTATTCCATCCGTTGCTCCTCGAAATACCAGCACTTCTGAGGTAAGTTTTCCATTATTATTATTCCTCACAGCGCTGCGAGACAGTGTAGACAACTACACTTATCTGAATAAACTTGATGTGTTTTCTCGAGCTGATATGGGGGCGTTCACAGTTTGTATGGGATCGTCTCAGTCATTTGCGTTTGAATAGCGCGCGCTCTCCGTGGGCGGGGCCGATTATAACGTAATGAGATGAGATGAGCTCGACTGGAATCGCTCTCTTTTAATACAGATTTCACAAGATTAGAATATTTGTTTTTTATATAAATTGCTTCATTTAAAAGAAGAAAATTCAAGCTTCATGCCTGTGTGTCTGTATGCCTGTTTGACTGAGTATTCGCTCAGTTATTGTTCATTTTCGGACGCGTTTCAGAATGGACTTCACTGGCAGAGAGAAGGCAGAACTCGCTTCGTGTTTATTTTTCTTTATTTGGCAAAAAGCACAACACTTTGTTTTTATTGTGAGTATACACAAAAATAATACACATTTAACAGAATCGATTGATGTATGAAACTCCTATGGAAAATCAAAGTCAACAGAGTATTTATGAGTTTCTTTTACATTGACAAAAAAAAAGCGAGCTGGTATCGCCGGCGATACCGTAGACCTCAGGGGGTTAAAGCTTACCAAGCTGCAGGTCAGGCTGGTGCTGCGCTGCACACCATGGCGGTGTTATAGGCATACCAGGCTGACCTCTTGAAGGACTTAAGTGCGGGGGAGACAATTAATGAGGAAGCTTTCTTTGAGCTCTGTAGAGCCACAGACCTGTCTCGTCGTGCTACCAAGCAAACGGCCCGTGCCATCGGCCGTTCAATGTCTGCTTTGGTGAGTATGAAGAGGCATCTGTGGCTTAATCTGTCTGGCATCAAAGACAAAGAGATAGTCTTTTTACTTGATACCCCGATCTCCCCCTCAGGTTTATTTGGTGATGCAGTTAACTCCGTAGTCACCAGATTTAGAGAAGTTAAGAAACACGAGGAAGCATTTGTCCAGTTTCTTCCTCGTCGCACTCAAGGGGAGTGGCCATCGGCCACCCAACCTCTCCCCGGTCCTTCAAGATCTAGGGAGGTTAAGAAGCAGAGTAAGAAGCAGAGTGTGGCGAGTCGCGCTCCCCCTCATAGAGACTGGGGACCAGCTTGTCGCGCTCAGCAACCTCCCAGGGCAGACCTCAGGATTATTATCACTAATAAAAGGAAGAAGTCCTGATGGTCTTGTGCCCAGTCTGGTGGGGGTAGCCCCTCTGCGGGACGGGGCGCATCAAATGTCTGCTCACCCCGTTCCGCTACCCTCACGAAACATATCCATCTCTGCCACCTCTGGCGTTTCGGGGGGCAGCGGTTTCCAGCAAAATGTTAGATGTCCCGTTGCTTCCTGCTGTTGTAAAACAGGATAAGGGACATCTAATATCCCCTCAACAGGAAGTGTTTAAACTAGTACCACTATCAGAGAGTCTGGCAGTGTGGAATCTTCTGCCAGGCAAGACTCCAGGGCATTCGCATTTTAAATTACATAGATGACTGGCTAATACTAGTACAATCGCAAGAGATGGCGCTTCAACACAGAGACATCGTGTTAGCTCATCTAGCTTCCCTGGAGCTGAGACTCAACACCAAGAAAAGTGTTCTTTCTCCTGCCCAGAGAACGACTTATCTCGGGATCGTTTGGGATTCGATCACGATGCGGGCACAACTGAGACAAATCTTTCTCTGGGCCCAGGACAAATTCCTGTCAGTCAGAGCAATATACATTCCAGGGCATCTGAATGTGGGAGCAGATTTACTGTCCAGACAGAAACTATCGATGGGGAAATGGAAACTCCACCCAGAAGTAGTGAAACAGATTTGGACCAGATTTTACGAAGCGGAGGTGGACCTTTTCGCCTCTTATAAGACAGCACAATGTCCCTCTACTTCTCTCTGAGTCACCCAGCCCCCCTGGGTCTTGACACGATGGCGCACACATGGCCCAAAAAGCGCCTGTATGCATTTCCTCTAGTCGCTCTACTCCCGGAAGTTCTAGCCAGAGTTCGCCAACAAGAGTCTTGCCTCTTACTGATAGTGCCGCGTTGGCCGAACAGAGTTTGGTTCTCGGAGATAATTTCCCTCCTCAACGGCTCGCCATGGGCGATTCCGGAGAGGAGGGACCTTCTGTCTCAGGCGGAGGGCACGATATTCCATCCCAGGCCCAACCTGTGGAACCTTCATGTTTGGCCCCTGATGGGTACCAACTAAGGGACACTGGGCTTTCGCCTAACGTTGTTGAGACACCTAGCACTGAGCCCTAAGTGCTAGGGCTTCCTCCACTAGAAAGAGTTATGCCAACAAATTGGGTGTCTTTGAAAGGTGGTGTGTTGTACATAATGCAGATCCGGTCAACTGCCAGATTGCTTCAGTACTGGATTTCCTGCAGGAAAAATTATCAACAGGCACATGCCACGCCACTCTCAGGGTTTATGTGGCTGTTCTTTCGGCTTGCTACGCCTTGGTTGACGGGGTGCCACTCGGGAGACATCCTCTGCTCGCTTGTTTCATTCGTGGGGCCAGACGACTGAGGCCTCCCATAAGAACCAAGATCCCTTCATGGGACTTAGCAATAGTCCTAGAGGGTCTGGTTGAGACTCCTTTTGAACCTCTAGAATCAGCGTCTGACAAACTTCTGACTCTAAAGATGGTTTTACCATCTCATGCCACTCCGGGCTCTCACGTCCTTGAGTCGACATCATGAGCTAATGTCTGAGGCCTTCTTTTGTTCTTGTGAGCATACCTACACAACGGTAAGGGGTCCAGACACCTTCAAGTACGGCGGCGTGGGCATTTTCGTTCCCAATGCGCATCATTGATTGTAGCTTTTGAAAGGGAACGCTCGGGGTTACTTAACTGTAACCCTTGCTCCCTGAAAAAGCGGAATGAGATGCTGCGCTGCCTTGCCGTGCAGAAGATGTCCCAGGACTGCTCTTCAAACAAAATATCTGACGATGCACCTGTGGCTCATCTATTTATAGCCTTGCGTCGCGGGTGCGTGCCAATGACATCATCGACCGAGGCTATATTACCTCCAGGTCAATTCTATTGACGTGTTTACACACTATATTCACAGCTGGTCACATTTAAAGACGTTCCCAATGCGCTGAACAGCGCAGCATCTCGTTCCGCTTTTTCAGGGAACAAGGGTTACAGTTAAGTAACCCCGAGCGTTCTCTCCCTTCCCAGTCTCCTGTGCCACTCTGCTCTTTGCAAGGTATGTAGCTTCTTCCTAATAATGTTGCGAAGCTCGATAAGTGGTGGCTTCTCCTCCTCCTTCTGATGCAGAAAAGTTAGTTCATGCATTCATGACCTCGAGACTGGATTACTGTAATGCTTTATTAGCTGGTTGTCCTGCATCCTCAATAAACAAGCTACAGTTAGTCCAAAATGCCGCCGCTAGAGTTCTTACGAGATCAAGAAAATATGATCATATAACGCCGATTTTATCATCACTGCATTGGTTACCTATAAAGTTCCGTATTAATTACAAGGTATTGCTACTGACTTATAAAGCCCTAAACGGCTTAGCTCCAGTCTATTTAACGGATCTTCTATCGCCCTATAATCCATCGCGCTCTTTAAGATCACTAAATTCAAGGCTTTTGGTCATACCTAGGATATCCAGAACCACCAAAGGAGGGAGAGCATTTTCACATTTGGCTCCAAAACTCTGGAATAGTCTTCCTGATACTGTTCGTTGCTCAGACTCGCTCTCCCAGTTTAAAACTAGATTAAAGTCGCATCTCTTCGGCCAGGCATTCATATAATCCCACAGTTCAAACTGCAATCCGGCCTCTAGCTCATAAATGCCAGAGGAGAACTGGCCCCCGACTGAGCCTGGGTTCTCCCAAGGTTTTTTTTCTCCATTAGGTCACCTGATGGAGTTTTAGGACACCATTAGGTCACTTGATGGAGTTTTTCGGTTCCTTGCCACTGTTGCCTTTGGCTTGCTCAGTTGGGGATATTTTGGGGATATTTAATTTAATTTTATCAATCAATAAATTCCTCTTGAAACAAACTTTGTTGTATTATTTTAATGTAATACTGTGAAGCTGCTTTGTAGGGGTGTAACGATACACCAATGCCACGGTTCGGTTCATATCACGGTTTTGGAGCCACGGTTCGGTTCGGTTCGGTTCTGTTTGCTGTGGGGGCAGGGTTCATGGCAGGGCACCAGCAATAATAACGCTAGATTAACTTTAACTTTATTAACTGAACTTTATACAGTGGCTTCAGCCTTTCTTTAGAGCACTTAGCACACCTGAGTTAACTAAAATGAAATAAATGCCTCCACTGACTAGTCAGAAATAAACTGCACACCTGAGTAGGGTTGCCAACTTCAGAAAAGTAAAATGCGGGACAATCGTGGTTCTTTATAAGAAAAAAAAGGGACACTCAAAATATTTGTACTGCATCGCACAATGTACATCATTTCATTGTCTGCAGACAGTTAAGTATATGTTTAAAAGGTTATCAGACAAACACATTTGTATTGCTTAACCTATTTATGTACAATTTAATTCTAAAAATTATTGTAAAGTCATACAAACAAAATGTCACATTACAAACAAACCACCATTCAAAATAACAGCATTTATCTGAAATAGAAAGCTTTTTTAACATTATACATAGGCCTACAGTTCAAAAGTTTGAGGTTTGTAAGATCATTTTTGGGGGAAAGAAATTAAAGAAAGTAATTGCCTACTTTTATTCAGCAAGGATGCATTACGTTAATCAAAAGTGACAGTAGCCTACATTTATAGTGTTACACAAGCTTTCTATTTCAAATAAATATCTTATGATCTTTACATTCTTCATAGAATCCTGGGGGGGAAAAAACAAACCAGTCTTAAACATTAATAATAATCAGAAATGTTTTGTGAGCATATTATTCCCTCAGGTAGATTACATGTTTTCTTGCGTGGCTGGATGTTGGACTCATGAACAATAATCACGTTGTTTGCATTCGCTAAAATTGATTTGCCGAAATCAAAACGTGGACAGTGAAAAGGAATTACCGTTAGCGCGAGACGAGTCCGGCTTGAAGCGGAAGCGACCAGACGGCAGAGGATTATGTTCGCAAAACAAACAATGAATTGTCTCAAAACGATGATTAAAAAATGCTGTGATATGTCATCATATTGGATGATGACAGGTGTCGGTGATTCGTGATCAGCACTGCTGCTGTTGCTGCTGTATCAGTCAGTGGTTGTGACCGGAGGGTCTTCAATCTCAATATGAGTTGCCATCCTGAAGTGCGTATGTAAACTCTCGAGCGTGATCGATCACCCAAATCACGTGACATGCACTTTATTTAGTAAATAATATTATAATAATATTTAGTAAAACTACAGCTCTTATTAGTTGTTAAAAGTGTACTCATTAATAACTATTTAATCAAATGTCAAGGAAGAAAAAAATAGTTTTGTGACAAAGTGATGTGAGAGTTGGGCCGGGGCAGCAGGGGGCGGGGCGCGTTCGGTTCGACATGAGAGTATCGCGGTTCGAACCGTGGCTGTTGTATCGCGGTTTGTCGGTTCGGTTTGAATATCGTTACACCCCTACTGCTTTGATACAATCTGTATTGTGAAAAGCGCTATACAAATAAACTTGACTTGACTTGACTTGACTCCTCTGCAGTCTTTTAATGCTTTTTGAGAATGTGGAGCTCCTGTCACAGTTGATGAATTCTCTCTGCTCTCCGGTTCTTGGTATAAGGAGTTTTGACGATTTTCTCATCCTCTTTACCAAACCGTTCAGCTCCGTACAATGATTATAGTCAGGGCTTGAAGGCAACTGTCAGCATCACCCTTCCACATATTTGATGTTATGTGGGAAACATCTTCTCCAAACTGCTGCCACTCCCTATTCTTGCTGGTTGCTGTCCATTTCATTTGTACTTGGTTTACTCTGCCTGAGGATGGAGCTTCTGGTGCCTGGAGGTTCTGGGCACTGTGGGGTGATTCCAGGCCGGGCTCCTCCTGCGTCTCACCAGGGTCAGACCCTGTGCGTTGCACTATTGGCTCCTCGGGTATTTCATCCTGTCAGTATAAGTCAAGTATACTTAAGTGCAATTTTAAGTATATTCTGAGAAGTACATAAAGTATATTTCTGATAAGTATATAAAAAGTAGACTCAAAATAATTTTTTTTTGTTTTAGTTTAAAAGAAGTATACTTAAAGCACACTTGAATAAACTTATTTTTTGTAAGGGATATAAGTTTTGATGAGCTCAATCTATAGAAGGACTAAAGTAACAGCTTTCATTTGGTGTGGAGATTGAATGTTTTTTTTGTTTTTTTTTGTGTTGCAGGTTCAGGCACGATGAACGGCATTATTCCCAAGAGCAAAACAAAAGGCATTGACATCTGTGGAGCGGGCAAATACTATTATATAATCCGTTCTGATCTTGGCTGCTATATGAAGATAGGTAGTATCAATAGAGGTTCAGATATCTCTATTTTCAGTCTGTACCTTGCATGCAAAAATGGAGACCATTACCTTGGAGATGAAGATGGCTCCTTTTACATCATCAAGGGCAATTCCTACCGCAGAGTCAAGAACCTGACGACAGACAGCGGTGCTGAAGTTCACAGCCTTCATCCCAACTGCCAGGGAGGAGACCACTACTTCTCAACTTCTGGCAAGTTTTTCATCATCTTCCAAAAAAGGGGCACTTACCGAGAAACAACAAACATGAATACAGACTCAGATGCTGAAGAATACAAGCTCCATCCCAGCTGCAGAAACGGCCTCTATTACTGGGGCCTGTCAAACGACTGCTTCTTCCTAAAGCCAGTCTCAGATTGGGGAGTTGAGTACTATAAAGGTACCGACCTTAGCAATGATGAGTGTGTTGGTGTCTATTCTGTTCATCCTGATGTTGTTAACTTCCTTCCTGGTGGACTGACAGTAACTATAGGCCCATCCTTTGACAATTGGGAGAATATGAAAACTATAACTAATGACAGCAATACACCAGTGACATGGCAAAAGAAAATCAATAAAAATGCTGGATACGATAAGGAGAAGATGTCCCACATCACACACAACTGGAAAATAGCCACGTCATCCTTGATTGAATCTGGAGAACATGCAAAGTTAATTTTGAAGTTGCACCTCGTCTTTTTTGGAGATTCACATGCCAACACTAAAAACGAAAGCTGTAAGGAAATGATTGAAGTGGAAGAACAACTCGCATTTGAGCTGAAGCCAAACAAGTCTTTATATCTGTGGCAGTAAAAAAAATAGGTCTTGGTCAAGAACCAGTGTTGTTCTGCCGTGATTTAAAGATTATAGATGATCCAAACCCTCCAACTGAACTCCCGCTGCCACCCGCTCAATCATGAAAACATATCAGGATGATTTAACTCCAAGAATAATCAAGTGCCACAGTTAAATACCTTAATTATAACTTCTCAAGAAATTATTTAAAGATCTGCATGCATTGCTTAAAATGAGGCTTGAATTGTTTAATATAGCAAAAAGATTTTTCAGTTACAGTCAATGTAACTACAAATTACAAAACTATTCATTATGGTATTATTGAAACTTTGTCTTTATGATTAAAATATCAGGCCTAAAAAAAATCAGGCTTTGGGAAAGTTAGGCTAGAAAAAAAATACATGCTTAGTCTATATTATTGTAGATGTAGTCATAGATGTTGTCATAGTGTAATCGATGTCTACTAATGTGTTTGATTCACAAGTATAAAAAGCGCTGCATTCTGTACTCATGCATTTGGCGTATACATGTTTGTTTTTTACATATTTTTCACATGTTTTACTTTATGGCATATACCATTTAGAATTTGCTTTTAATAAAGCTGGAAAAAAGCTTTTAAAGTCTTGGTGTTTTCATTGCCATTCTGTTTCTTTAAAACCCTTAGGTGGTCTTCAGGGTCTTTTTGACCCCAAATGACTTTTGCTAAAATATAAAAAATAATTATCTTTGTCCAAATGGCATGAAAAATACATGCTTAGCATGTACAGTTGTCAACACTTTTTAGATAAAAAAAAAAAAAAAAAACTGTTTTAATGTTAGTGTGTAAAAAAGTAACACTCAGGTCTGAGACCCTGCTTATAAAATGGATAAGATTCATCCTCAAAATCAGAAACAACGCAGAACACAAATAGATGGAAATGAAGTGGCACACTTCCAACAATGCAAAAAACATCCACAATGCAAAATGATCATGCTCTCTCTCTCTCTCTCACACACACACGGGGAAATACATTTGTGAGACTATAAAAACGGCTCTCTTATAATTTGTCAAATAAAATAATACAAAATGAAGAACCACCACAAAAATAAATTGGTGACAATGACACATCGACAATGTGCACACACACACACACACACACACACACACACACACACACACACACACACACACACACACACACACACACACACACACACACACACACACACACACACACACACACACACACACACACACAGAGAGAGAGAGAGAGAGAGAGAGAGAGAGGGAGATGAAAGGATGAGACAAAACAATTTAGCACAAACACAGACACACATTTCAAATACCGAAATCAAAGAGATTGTAATATTTTTATTATTATAATTGTGATTTCATAATATTTAGATATGAATCCAACTGAAAAAACTTTTGAAAAGATATCTTTCAGTTAGTCAATAGCAAATAGGTAATAGCAGAGAATGTCTAATAGGAAGAGAATTGGCACTCTCTGCTTACTTCCGGTTTCTGGACTGGCTGCAGTAACACGTCTCTGTCCATGCGGGGGCGCTCGCAGGCGAGTGCAGAATGAATGGAGGTCTATGGCGAAAAACCCTCAAAATCCACTTTTCTCAGGATATAATTTTTTGTCTAGTAATTTGAATGCTGTATTCGAAAGGAGATGCAAAGAAATTACACATTGCTGGGTGTTAGATTTTTTAGAGTCACTTATTTGGTTTAAAAAGTCTTTTAAAATGTCAATGACGTCAGAATGCTGACGTCATTAGCAGAATGCTAGCGTGTTATGGGCAACAACAACTCAACCTGTAAGAAATCGAAAAGAAATAAGTACTCGTTCATTCAACTTTCGACCTATAACCCATGTTGAACTTGCAAAACCTACAATAAAATCTGAGATTTCTCAACGGCAATCGGGTGAAAGAGACACATTTAGCCGTCTAGCCCCATAGACTCTCATTCAGTCTGCACTCGCCCGCGATCACCTCCAGTGGAATTCTAATGGAACTGCAACCAAGATCGATACAATGGGGCTAATAGGAAGTGCCAAGGCTCTCCGTAGACGGGCTCTGGTAATAGTGGAGCTTTGCAGCCATCTACTGGCTAAAGTGATTTTTTTTTTTTTACTTTTAAAACTGCATTTTCCAAAAGATGGGCAAAATCTTACACTAAACCATGTCAAATTATCCATGTTATCCCCATGAATGAAAGTTAGAAATATGGGTCTTTTATAAAGTGAATTTTACATAAAAAGCTGTTTTTGTATAAAAGAATTGGTGGACACTCCCAAAACGGCGAAGACTTTAACCCTCGGATGTACACATTGCAGAACATAACGCAGAATTTATCAGTCAAAACTGATTCATCGTTGATTCAAACCTGTTTCAGCAGCTGTCAGGGACGAGTAGAGTGCAGTCTGGACGGTGTAAAAGTTGCAGATGTCTGGTAAGGTTAGTGTGCACATGACCATGGACAGGAGTCATCCCATATTCAATTTCAATTCAAGTCATTCGACTGTGCTCTCAGAGTTAGTAATATTTATTAAGAGCCACCGAGTCATCTCCCACCACATGTAATCCACGTTTTTATAGTTCTAGAGTTTACTCTAGATACAACTTACTGTATATTCATGCCCCTTTGGCATTAGCGATCACTTGAACATACAGCTACAAGTAATCGCGCTAAATCGACTCTGCCTGCTGATCGCTGATTGGCTAAAAGTGCGTGCTTGTCGGTGACGTCAACACCAACCATCATTCGATCCTGTTAAGTGTGCATTTTTTTGTGTATACTCACAATAAAAACAAAGTGTTGTGCTTTTTGCCAATTAAAGAAAAATAAACACGAAGCGAGTTCTGCCTTCTCTCTGTCAGTGAAGTCCATTCTGAAACGCGTCCGAAAATGAACCATAACTCAGCGAATACTCAGTCAAACAGGCATACAGACACACAGGCATGAAGCTTGAATTCTCTTCTTTTAAATGAAGTAATTTTTATAAAAAACAAATATTCTCAGTTTATGTAATATGAATGAAAAGAGAGAGATGTCAGTCGTTCTCATCTCATCTCATTAAAGGGCACCTATTATTCCCCTTTTTAGAAGATGTAATATTGGTCTTGGGTGTCCTCAGAATGCATTTGTGAAGTTTCAGCACAAAATAGCCCACAGTTAATTTATTATAACCATTTGAAAATGTCATTTTTGGGGCCTGTTTTAAAAGAGCTGTTTTGGCGTGTACTAGACTTGTAGTCAAGATCGCCTAAACCGAGACCAAGACACTACCAAGACCAGAGGGTATCGAGACCAAGACAAGACCAAGACCAAGACCAAGACTGACCAAGTCAAGACCAAGACCAAGTCCAGACCAAGACCGAGACCAAGTCGAGACCGGAGGGAAAAGAAAACAGACTAGTGTTGAAGCTAAGCAATAACTTGTATGAATTCAAGAACAGCAGCATACTAGGGTTCAGCCGCAGTTTAGGCTACATTCAATACATATTAGACTGTATTACTTCAACTACACAGGCAGAACAATACAGAGACAGACCATGTCATGTGTGTGACTGTGAGCTCACTGTAAATGTTTTTGCAGACTGGGTGAGATCAACTATGTGTAGCAATTGCATGACGGCTGTTACTGCACTATTAGAGGATTGAAACTCCCTTAACTTTTGTGTACTGTTGAGGACTGACATGACTGGTACTGATGGTTCATCTGACAAAACATCAAACACCTCCAACACCATCTTGCTCCTCCAACAACTGTCTAAAGAATGAGAAATATGTAACCAATTGAAATTATACTTAATGTGTAGATGAAATCGTAACATCAAATTAAAGATACACAATTGTAAACTTGGATTAGGCCTAATGTTTAGTCAACACAACGGAGATGTGCAGATGATATTTAAAAGACCATTTATTTAGTCTAACACCATCTTAAATACAATACTGTAATCAAACAACACACACACACACACACACACACACACACACACACACACACACACACACACACACAGATATCAAAGACACAAATTCAAAGACACAAAGCAAATGCCTGCCTATCTCTGCCGATTTCGGAGTCTCCAAATCCATTCAGCAACTTTTAAATACATAATTCAATTTTTAAAAACGAAATTATAGGCTTAAGTGCAGGATCAGAAAGTTGGTCGTTTTGTCGCTATGGTTACACACACACACACACACACACACACACACACACACACACCGTTGGCGGTGCGCTCAAAGCCATCTGTCAGTTGTGCAGTTACCCAAAATCTCCTGAATGAAGTTAAAACCCATCATGTCACTGATATGTGTTTTTTTAATCAAGTGATCAAAGTGCTCGTTGCCGCTGCGATCAGTGGCGCGGATAAAGTGTTTTCTATGGCAAGCCAAGGGGCTCAGAAATACGCCATAGATTAATCGCGTTTAAAGCCAAACGCCGTCAAATACGGCGTTTTAAACCGTATTGGACGCCGTAAAATACGCCGTTTTAATTACAAACACCGTAAAAGACACGCGAAATACGTCAATGACGCCGTATTTGACGGCGTTTTAGTGTACATGGAAAGCGCCGCTTTTTACGCCGTTCATCTCGCCATATGACGCCGTAAAAAACGCCGTTTTGGTTGCACAGAGCGCGCGTTATTTTACGGCGTTTTGCTTGTATTATAATGAGCCACGCCCACTGATTTCCACAGCCACTAAGTTTGAACTGGTCTCTCCCAATCAATGATGAACTGAGTCAGACCAGACCAATTCAGCACGGATCATTTGTGGTAATTATTCAATGCTCCTAAGGAGTTATTATCGACATTAAAACAAGGAAAAGAATCCAGTTCGCTAAAGATGGACAGAAGAAGCTTCATTTTGCGCTGCAAGCGAACATTAAATGACTGCTCTCGTCAGCTAACACAGGATGCTGGACCCAATGTGCTTCTGTCAGGGTTCTGCCCTGGCAGCGTTGTCTGTCTTGTCTCTGTTTAATGTTTCTATATTTACGTTGTGTTTTAACACATGGTTGTGTCTTTGTTTGTGTTTGCCATGTGCTCCTCTGTCCCTTCCTCCTTGTTTCCTGTTACCACGCCCCCTTGTTTAGTTGAGTCCTTGTTTGAGTGTTGGCACCTGTCGTCTCGTTAAGTCCTTGTTTGTCTGAGTGTGCTCACCTGTTCCTCATGTTCTTGTCCCTTGCTCTTTCCCTCTTGTGTTTGCCAGTTTGTTAAATGTTGTACCTCAGAGTACTACTGTGTCTCAGTATCGTTTCTCTAAGTCTTTAGTGTTTTGTTGTAAAAGTCTGTTAGTGCTCTGGTTACTGCCTTTTGGCTCTGTCTTGTTCCCTGTTCCTGTCCAAGTCCTGTCCAGCTAGCAGCCCTGTTCTGAGCCTGAGGTTCCTGAGCGCCAAGCTGTAAGAAGTTCCTGTCTGGCTTTAGCTGGTTACCTCTGGTCTCACTCTGATCTGCCATATCTACACTCCAGCCTACGGACACCTCATTACATCTGCTGCTCTGCTGTTGTCACTGTCTCATCTCTACCTATTGTTTGGATTGCTACCCTCTCCCACCTCGTCGTGTCATCTGTTTGTCAATAAAGCTGTTAATTGTCATCCTGCATTTGAGTCCTCCTTCACAGATCCATAACAGAACAAACTGGCCACTACAGGACTCAGCAGGATGAGTATTAAGGTCCTGCCACCTGCCAACCTGCAAGAGAGAATGGCCCGTCATCGTAGTCTCACTGCTCTTCGCCAGGATGGCTTAGGAGTTGGGGGTTTTGCCCAGATATTTTGGACCTGGTCTAGGGGGCTAGATTATAATGATGCAGCTCTCAAGGATATCTTTAACTCCTGCCTGGAGGACCCCTTGCCTGCATGGGAAATGGATTCTCTCCGTGTTCTGGATTTCTGGGGTTTCATTAGTTACCTTGGTAATCGCAGTAATTGGGGAATGCCGCCAAGCCCACCTGCATCTGCCTTCAACTTTCCCCGCCTGTCTCGTCACATTTATGATCCTCCTTTGGCTTCTACGAGGAGACTGAGATCCAGACGGAATAGGGCAGTCCAGTCCACCACATCTACCTCAGAGCCAGTCAAACCAACCCCCACCACTTCTCAGACATCCAGGTCAGTCCCAATCACTTCAAGATCTGAATCACTATCTGTTATTCAAGACACAGCTAAGTCAACTGCTGTCATCTCTCAGTCAACTATGCCAATTACTTCAAGATCTGACTCACTATCTGTTATTCAAGCTACAGCCAAATCAACCGCTGTCGTCTCTCAGACAGATATGCCAGTTCCAGTCACTTCAAGAATTGTGGTACCATCTGTTATTCAAGACACAGTCAAATCTACCGCTATCACCTCTCAGACAATAACGCCAGTCAATTCAAGATCTGACTCACTAACTGTTATTCAAGACTTAGTCAAATTAACCGCTGTCACCTCTCACACAATAACGCCAGCCCCAGTCACTCCAGGATCGGAGTCACTGTCTGTTATTCAAGACACTGTCAGATCCACCGTAGTCATCTCTCAGAGAATTATGTCACTCCCGGTCACTTCAAGATCTGAGTCTCCATCTGTTCTTCATGACACAGCCAAGTCAACCGCTGTCTTCCCTCAGTCAATTACGCCTGTTCCAGTCATCTCTGAGTCTGTCGACTTAACCTCTGTTTTCCCTGTTACTAACGAGAACTATCCTGTCTCTTCAGAGCCTGCTCAATCTGTTTCAGTCAGTGCTGATTCTACGAGGGTTACTGCTTCTCCGCCTGGGTTGGCCGAGTTGGCTACAGATACTACAGAAACAGCCCAGCAAGCAGTATCAGCTCGTCGTAAGAGGAAGAAGAGAAGGGTACGTGCTGAACAGTCTACATTTCTCCATTCCCAAGCCCCAGATCCAGTGGTTTCTGGGGTGTCAAGCCAAGTGAGTTCTATTCCCATACCGTTGATAAGCGATGTCATTCCCGCCGAGACAACCTCTACCAGTCCTGTTATGTTTACTGATCCCAGTCCCAAGATGCCTATTGTCATTGCTGCAGAGGCTTTATCTGAACTTCTAACTAGTCTTGTCAAGATCCTGGAGATGCCTGTCAATCCTGTCTTGTCCATTAGTCCCAAGTCTGCTGTTGAGAGGGCATTCACTGAGCCCGCTGCTGCTACAGAGAGGGCGTTTCCCGAGCCCGCTGCTGCTACAGAGAGGGCGTTTCCCGAGCCCGCTGCTGCTACAGAGAGGGCGTTTCCCGAGCCCGCTGCTGCTACAGAGAGGGCGTTTCCCGAGCCCGCTGCTGCTACAGAGAGGGCGTTTCCCGAGCCCGCTGCAGCTACAGAGAGGGCGTTGCCCGAGCCCTCTGCTACTGAAAGCGCTGTCCCAGAGCCCGCAGATGCTACTGAAAGCGCTGTCCCAGAGTCCGCAGATGCAGCTGAAAGCGCTGTCCCAGAGTCCGCAGATGCAGCTGAAAGCGCTGTCCCAGAGTCCGCAGATGCAGCTGAAAGCGCTGTCCCAGAGTCCGCAGATGCAGCTGAAAGCGCTGTCCCAGAGTCCGCAGATGCAGCTGAAAGCGCTGTCCCAGAGTCCGCAGATGCAGCTGAAAGCGCTGTCCCAGAGTCCGCAGACGCAGCTGAAAGCGCTGTCCCAGAGTCCGCAGACGCAACTGAAAGCGCTGTCCCAGAGTCCGCTGACGCAACTGAAAGCGCTGTCCCAGCGCCCGCTGACGCAACTGAAAGCGCTGTCCCAGCGCCCGCTGACGCAACTGAAAGCGCTGTCCCAGCGCCCGCTGACGCAACTGAAAGCGCTGTCCCAGCGCCCGCTGACGCAACTGAAAGGGCTGTCCCAAAGCCCGCTGATGCTACAGAGGGTGCTGTCCCAGAGCCCACTGATGCTACAGAAGGTGCTGTCCCAGAGCCCGCTGAGGCTATAGAAAGCACTATTTCCAAGCCTTCTGCTCCAGTCTGCACAGCCCAGGAGGGCGTCCCTGTGCATGTCTGCACAGCCCAGGATGGCGTCCCCGAGTCAGTCCCCGTGCATGTCTGCACAGCCCAGGAGGGCGTCCCCGAGTCAGTCCCCGTGCATGTCTGCACAGCCCAGGAGGGCGTCCCTGAGTCAGTCCCCGTGCATGTCTGCACAGTCCAGGAGGGCGTCCCCGTGCACGTCTGCAGTCCAGGAGGGCGTCCCCGTGCACGTCTGCACAGCCCAGGAGGGCGTCCCCGAGTCAGTCCCCGTGCATGTCTGCACAGTCCAGGAGGGCGTCCCCGAGTCACTCCCCTTACCTGTTCCCAAGACCTTCCCTGACCCTACCAGCCCTGTCTTTGCCCCCAGGTCTGTCAATCCCCCTTGGAAGCCCAGACCAGCTAGGCAAGTTCCTGATCCCAAAAGTGCCCCATATCAAGTTCCCATGTCTCCCTCTGTGTTTCCTGGTTATAAGCCAGTATCCCCTTTGTCAGCACCTAATCTTTTCCCCGGTTCTGTTCCCACCTGCCATATGCCACCTTTTGTGTTCCCTGGTCAGTTTGGGACTTCCATGTCTATGCCCTTCCCTCCCCCCCAGTTGTTCTCTCCATGGTCTCTGCCTGTTTTGGACGCCTGGAGGCGTCCTTTAGAGGGGGGGTACTGTCAGGGTTCTGCCCTGGCAGCGTTGTCTGTCTTGTCTCTGTTTAATGTTTCTATGTTTACGTTGTGTTTTAACACATGGTTGTGTCTTTGTTTGTGTTTGCCATGTGCTCCTCTGTCCCTTCCTCCTTGTTTCCTGTTACCACGCCCCCTTGTTTAGTTGAGTCCTTGTTTGAGTGTTGGCACCTGTCGTCTCGTTAAGTCCTTGTTTGTCTGAGTGTGCTCACCTGTTCCTCATGTTCTTAGCTCCCTTTATATGTTTGCTCTTTCCCTCTTGTGTTTGCCAGTTTGTTAAATGTTGTACCTCAGAGTACTACTGTGTCTCAGTATCGTTTCTCTAAGTCTTTAGTGTTTTGTTGTAAAAGTCTGTTAGTGCTCTGGTTACTGCCTTTTGGCTCTGTCTTGTTCCCTGTTCCTGTCCAAGTCCTGTCCAGCAAGCAGCCCTGTTCTGAGCCTGAGGTTCCTGAGCGCCAAGCTGTAAGAAGTTCCTGTCTGGCTTTAGCTGGTTACCTCTGGTCTCACTCTGATCTGCCATATCTACACTCCAGCCTACGGACACCTCATTACATCTGCTGCTCTGCTGTTGTCACTGTCTCATCTCTACCTATTGTTTGGATTGCTACCCTCTCCCACCTCGTCGTGTCATCTGTTTGTCAATAAAGCTGTTAATTGTCATCCTGCATTTGAGTCCTCCTTCACAGATCCATAACAGCTTCAGTCAACTTTAGTGAGGTAAGGATTGCTTTCAAACATAAAGCAAATATAGCGTAAAATATCTTACGCTGCTTCTATCAATGCATTGCCCAATACTACGAGATTGTTGTGATTTATTGGTGTAACTTACAGGTCATCATCATAGGTCTTCATCTAAAACAAAATGTGGCTGGGTGTAATGAAGATATTATCATTATTTTATTGTGTAGGACCAGGCCTATCCACTAGTAAAATACCACCAGTAAAAACTTACATACATTATCAACGTGTATTTTAGGCTATTTTCTCAACAAATCCTTTTACATTTACCGCCCGGTATATGCAAAACAAGAATGAAAAATAAGTGAATACATAAAATAGTGCCATTCATTAGGCCACAAACAACAGAACATTTTTAAAATATTAAATATTGGTTTCAGGCTGGAAACGATGCAGAGAAGTTTTGAATGGGCAAGAGGGAGGCTGATCATTGTGCCGGCAGCGGATTGGTTACTCCGTGACATAGCGGAATATATTGCAGAAGTAAACGCACGTAGGCAGCATGAACAACAAGGTACAACATTACAAATCTTTGCATTATTATTTAACAGAATGTCTTTGAATATAGCCTACAATAAATTATTACAAATCTACATGTACTGATATAATATTTGTTTATGTAAGCTAAGTAGTTATGGGTATTAACGTTAACTAGCATTCATTATTTATTTATTTATTTATTTTTGTAGTAAAACTTGTAGTAAAGATCACTAGTCTACATAGTGGACGGACATGGTTATTAAATTAACTGTTCTGACAATGATATTCTTACCACAGATGACATGCTTACAATGACATTCTTACCATTTTAAATACATTACATTTTAAATTTAACGGAAAACATTGTATTCCCTTAATATTGTGTTTCTAGATAAACCTCTCTTTGTGACTTGTAAAACTTGATCCGATTACAATTTTTTATCCTTGTTATTATTGTTGCAGCCAGTTCCAGTTATCAGGCTCCACTTACTTGTAGTGGAGGTAAAGGAGCACCCCATTACAGCATCACTAGAGAGCAACTTTCTTTTCTGACCTCGTGTGGTTTTTCTCTTCGTTCGATAGCTGAGATTCTGCAAGTGTCTTTGGCTACAGTCAAACGACGCATAAAGTAAGTTGCATCAAGATGTAGGCAAATTTCTTTTTAAACTATTTGATGCGCATGAAGTGAGCATTGTATTTACATTTGCATTTAACTTGTGCATTCCCTTTCAATTCATGCATTCCCTGGGTATCAAACTTGCATTTATATAGCGCCATGCTCTACTATTTGAGCTACAAGAACATGTTTAGCATTATCTTGATAATAAACAATAGTTATGTTTGAATTGTTTGTTTCAGGAAGTTCAATTTGAATCAGTCTGTGACATATTCTGATGTAACTGATGATGCCCTCGATGACATGATCAAAGATATTGTGGCTGGGAATGACCAGCTTGGGTCTGAGGCTGTCAGGGCACAGTTAAGAGCAGGTGGAGTACGGGTGCAAAGAGACAGAGTGAGAAGGAGTTTAGTGTGAATCAACCCCAGTGCTGCAGCTCTAAGAGCAATGTCACAAAGACCACAGAGGCGACTGTACAATGTAGCTGGACCAAACTCCCTTTGGCACCTTGATGGCAACCACAAATTGATAAGGTAGATATACACGTTACAGGGCTATGGTTTTTTGTATTATACGTTACATTTAATAAAGTGTATAAATTATTAAAAAGTATTCATAAACTTCCCATTATGAAAATATTTGGAAGATGTACTGTAATGTATATTCTTTTTGTTCTTAACGTCTTGTATTATAACAGTGTTTCTCTATGTTTTAGATGGAGAATTGTCATTCATGGAGGTATAGATGGCTACAGTCGCCTCATAGTCTTTCTCCGTGCCTCAAACAACAACCGCAGCAGCACTGTAATGGATTGCTTTTTGAATGCTGTGGCCAGATATGGAGTGCCTTCCAGGGTCAGAACAGATCATGGAGGTGAAAATAATGATGTCTGTGTGATGATGAACATTTTCAGGGGCTCAGACAGAGGCAGTGCTATCAGAGGCAGGAGCACTCATAACCAGCGGATTGAGAGGCTCTGGGGTGACATGTGGCGGGGATTGACTAATGTTTATTATAACCTCTTCCACTTCCTTGAGAGTGAAGGTATAGTGGACATAGACAATGAAATGCATCTCTGGGCTCTTCACTATGTCTACTTACCACGGATTAACAGGGACTTGACTGCATTCATTCAACAATGGAACAACCATGCGCTGAGAACTGAAAGACATCAGACCCCAATACAGATTTTTGTCCGAGGCTGCCTGGGACAACAAGGACAAAGAACCACAGCGATGCAAGAAATCTTTGGCAGAACAGCTGGGCCAGCAGATGAAATTGTTGTTCAAGGACCATCTGAACAAGAAGAAACGACATCAATGCGGGGGGCACCAAATGTTGACTGGCCAGACAGAGTAGCAGTACCACAGAATCACTACTCTGTGAATAACGCAACCTTGGAGCAACTTGCTGCACAATTTAATCCACTTGGTGGAGCACAAGCAGAACTTGGATTAGACATCATTCGCAATGTTTTGTCTTTTTTGACATCTTTAAATCAATCGTAAGAAAAGGACGAGTTCATCCCAATATAGAAATTATGACTACATGTTATGGTTGACTTTCATTAAATGGACAAAACATAGAGCTAACCTTTTAAGTTTGATCAGAGTATGGTCCATTATACATTATTGCTTTCATCTTCTATTTTATGTAATGACACCAAAAACACTGTGTCCAAAACATCCACAACCTTTTTTTTGTGTGTGTGAAATTTGGTCACCGTTTTACATTTCTATGGACCCAAATAATTGCTGCTTGCGGCTATGACTTTAATAGTCATGTGCCTCAATGTTAAAGTCTTCTGAAATAAAATTGTCCAGTTCCCACACCAAGTGTTTTGTGATTTACTTATTCTTTGACTATCAAATACATTTAGATCTTGCCCCAAAATGTTTTCCAGAACTGTTATAAAAAAAAAGTAAAGATTCAGATGTTTGCAAAACATTAGTCAAGTTTTTATTGAATGAACATAAACATTGATTTGTTCTGTATTGTAAAACAATAACACCAGAATAAAATATTTTACAAAATGTATAATGTTTCTCTAAATCTTAATGTTTCACAATAATTAATGGATTAGTTCACTTTCAAAAAAATGTTTGCTGATAATTTACTCACCCCGATGACATCCAAGGTATCCATGTATTTCTTTCTTCAGTCGAAAAGAAATTAAGGTTTTTGAGGAAAACATTCCAGGCTTTTTCTACACAGAATGGACTTTAATGGAAACCAACTGTGTAGAAAAAGCCTGGAATGTTTTCCTCAAAAACCTTCAATTTCTTTTCGACTGAAGAAAGAAATACATGGATATCTTGGATGACATTAGGGTGAGTAAATTATCAGCAAACATTTTTTTTTTAAAGTGAACTAATCCTTTAAGAAGGTGACGCTTATACCTTCCCAAATCCGAGAGATCCTTTTATTGCAAGGAACATTAATTCCTTGAAATCCTCTTCTTCTGACACACCTCTTGGTAGGTAGAGAGTCAGGGCACAGGTTGAAGCATAAGGAATTCTTCTGGTTGGCTCCTCTTGGTCATAAAACTCCACTTTGCACTTTTGCTGAAACCCCAGTGGAGGGACAGAATCTGCTGCAGTTACAAACACTAGGACATCCTCAAAGGATATGCCCACATCTTCTTCTGTTTAAGTTTGCAAAACAGAAAATGTAAAAGACAAAAAGCTAAATCTAATTGCATAACAAAACAGTGTGCAGTTAAAGAAACACTTACCTTGAATCGACATTAGCCAGCATTCCCACAGGAAGATAGTCTCCTCCTCAAGGTCTCGCCTGTTGCTCCCTGGTGAACTCCAGACAATGTCGAAGAGGTCTCTGACTTCATTTCTTGTTAGGGCACCTCTTGTGTTGGTAAACAAGGGGAGGAACGCTTTCCAATTATTAAGCACTACCTCCCACAACCGGCCACAGGAGTTCAGCCCAGAAGTGAACTGCTGGATAATACTTGCCACTCTGAACAGAAAAAAAGGTAATAATAAGACTTAAAAATCACTGTTGTCAAGGCACCTAATATTTATACAATACAAAGAGTCAAAGCAGCATCTCAGTAAAAAACCTGATACCTTTAAATATTGAAAAATGTGATGACCCTGATCTTAATAGGAGACCAGAGATAACCATATATTTTGTGTGTTAAACATTGACTGGTGAACACCTAAATTCATTAGTCATGAACCGAAATCGAATCAACTTTTCTCACGGATAGTGATGAAGCAGACAGGTGAGTAACATAATACTGAAGTTTATTTTCAACAGAAGCATGGAAATCAGCAGATGTAAATGGTGAGTTGAACACAGTGAAGATAGATGAATGGAACTTAGCTGATGAATAACAGTATTGTCCTTTACAGATGGTTATCTCCCCCCCAACCCCCCCACAAACTACGCCCCTGGATGGATGGATTTAATGACTTGACATATGTATGTATGGAACAACATGTCCACTCTAAATATGGACATTTCTTTACAATGGCAGAGACACAACATAGTACACCTTATTAGGATATTTTTAGGAGACATTTTTGAGACAGCTGAAAGTTAAAGTAAATGTTATATATTTATTTACCTATGGTAGATGAAGTGGGTCACTAACTGCCCATAAATTGTGGGCAGATCACTCATGGAGGCTGTGAAAATATTGGGTACCCCACAGTCGCAAATCCAGTCCCCCAGGGAGTTTTTAAGCTCCGTCAGCTCCTCTGGAGTGCTGCACCTAACAACCTAAAATCATAGAAAAACATGTGGACTTGAAATATATTAGTTACTGAATACATTGTTCTCCTTAAATGAGCACATAACTACATTATGTGGGATGTAAAATTAGTTTAGTTACCTTTGCCAGCTTTTCTGCGAGGTCATTTTCCAGAAAGTTATTAAGATCAAATGTGGTGAGATCTGGTTTCTGGCCACACATGATCATAAAAAGCTCCTTGTTAATGGACTTTATGCCTGGTCCATTGTGAAGAATGGACCAGGCCATTAGTCTTCCTGCTGTATATAATTTATTTTCAGCTAGAGCCTTTTGATCATAGCTGAATAGAAGCTGTCCAGGTTTGCCCTCAAAAATTCCAAGATTGCTTTGGAGCTCAATCATGAGGAGTCTAATAAAAAAAAATAAAACAATGTCACAAAAGTCTGTAAATTTTGAAACAATCATAAATCCTTAACATTTCGTGATAAGTTTGCGTTGGTAGGAGAAATGTTAATTAATTATCTAATAAATGTATAGAATTTAGGGGTGTAACAATATATGTTTTCAGAGTTTTAGTGTCAGTACTACATTAAACTACTATATAATGTTGATTATAATGTATAATAATGTGATAGAGGAATATTTGTGGGTCCTGATAATGTTAAGCATATTTGTCTCAAATAATTCAGTATTTTCAGCTTCAGAATCATGAATATTTTATAAATTATTCTGGTGTCACCATTGTCCTTGGGTTACAAGCACCAAGTCCAAGCCTATTCATTTAAACCCACAATGTAATATCAAAATGATCATTTTAATAAACAGTACATTTTTTGTTTACCTTTTTTCATATGTCTTTGGAGAATCGCAATAATATTGTATCGTGAGTTCAGTATCGTGATATGTATCGAATCATGAAATGAGGGTTTCATTAACACCCCTAATAGAATTGTATTAAATTAAAACATTTGATTAAATCATGTACCTATTAAATTAATATCACTGTATTCAAGATATAGGAAAAACTAGATATTTCAAAAGCACCTGAGCTGAAAGTGTTCCTGTAGCTCAATTGGTATTGCATTGCATTATCAGCACAACGGTTCAATTGGGTTAAATTCCCAGGTAACACACAAACTGATACAAATGTAGAAATTGAACTACAAATCAAGTTTAATCCAATAATCAAACGTCACAGCTGCCAAAGGGGCATGTCTAACTGTCACATATACTGACATTATTATGTCATTATAAATTTATATTAATTTATTGCTGCCTATTTAATGTTGTTTAATGCATTTACGGCAAGAACAAGTAAGGACTTGTTCTGATATTGTCCAGAAACACACTTTGAAACCTAGACATTTTCAAACTTTTGAAGGTCACTTTAGACATTACTGTATATACGTGTAATACCTAATGTACCTGAAAAATTCTCTCCTTGGACCTCCATAGTCCTCAGCCATTTCTCCCACAAACTCAATATTGGGAGTTTTGTGCCACTCAAAGTACCCTCTTGACAGGGCCACACATGCACTCTTTAAAATGTTTTTGCATCTTGCTATAACAGTTATGTGGGAATAGAAGTCCAGGTTGTCCTCACGAAGCTCCTGTAAAATTGCTGGTAGCTCTCTGTCAAGCTGAAAATACAAATAAATAAAAATTCACCAACATTAAATTGGATAAAAATAAATTTTCAGTTGAAAATAAATAAATAATAATAATAATAATACTTGATAATACATCTATAAATAAACTAGTGCAAAATGCCTGTGCAAAATCAGTTTTTGTGTGTGTTTTTAGTAATTTTGTTTGAGTGCTCATTGTTACAATTACACAATTATCCATCGGACTAATGGTTCGAGAGATATACGCTTAACAGATAGACATACAGATAAACACAGACAGACAGACAGACAGACAGACAGAGACAGACAGACAGACAGAGACAGACAGACAGAGACAGACAGACAGACAGACAGACAGACAGACAGACAGAGACAGACAGACAGACAGAGACAGACAGACATAAAGAGAGATTACAGGAATGTCTGTTAACCACATATTTCTCTAACAGTTAGTCCGATGGATTTCAAACTTGGCAGGGGTCTTGCTAGGTTTATTTGGATTAGAAATGCAAAATATAGTGTTAAATATATCGGTAAAATAAGCACACACTGGCTTTTGCCGGTCTAGCCGCTGGCAGTGGCCATTCCCCCTCTCACACTGCAGCCACCATCCAAAGACATGCAGATTAGGAGAATAGGCTCTATGCACGAACGCTGAATCTCAACCAGCGTATTTACTTCCGCATAGCACGTTCTATAGCAAAGTGTACTAGCAGCAAAACTTTAGGCTTCCGACGCAGCACTGGATGTAACTGGGCGAGGTGAGACAAAACGCGGAAGCGATCGTGCATAGAGCCTATTGCAGTCACTAAATTGACTTCAGGTGTGTAAGTGTGAATATGTGTGAGTGTTAGATTGAAGGATAGATGGATAGATATACATACGATTTGACTATTACTCCTGACCGGAGAAGCCAGGGTTACTTCTTCAATGTCAGATCCTGATGAGTCTATATAGAAGTCCTCTCTAATTGTTACAAAATAGGTACAAAATTGAAAAATATATTTATAATTAGCATATTTTACACAACATTTTAACAATTTAGAAAATAAAATACATCTTCAGAATTTCTGCAATACATAAAACACATGTCTTGAAATGGCATCTTGCATTTAAAAACACTTATAATCATGAAACTAGCATGAAGATCATAATGGCTGGGGTGTACTTACACTGGGATTGTGTTGGCGTGGGCTGCATGGCTGCCACCTGTGGAGGTGTGGGCTGCATGGCTGCCACCTGTGGAGGTGTGGGCTGCATGGCTGCCATCTGTGGAGGTGTGGGCTGCATGGCTGCCATCTGTGGAGGTGTGGGCTGCATGGCTGCCACCTGTGGAGGTGTGGGCTGCATGGCTGCCATCTGTGGAGGTGTGGGCTGCATGGCTGGCACCTGTGTTGGCGTGGGCTGCATGGCTGCCATCTGTGGAGGTGTGGGCTGCATGGCTGGCACCTGTGTTGGCGTGGGCTGCATGGCTGGCACCTGTGGAGGTGTGGGCTGCATGGCTGGCACCTGTGTTGGCGTGGGCTGCATGGCTGGCACCTGTGGAGGTGTGGGCTGCATGGCTGCCACCTGTGGAGGTGTGGGCTGCATGGCTGGCACCTGTGTTGGCGTGGGCTGCATGGCTGGCACCTGTGGAGGTGTGGGCTGCATGGCTGGCACCTGTGTTGGCGTGGGCTGCATGGCTGGCACCTGTGGAGGTGTGGGCTGCATGGCTGCCATCTGTGGAGGTGTGGGCTGCATGGCTGGCACCTGTGTTGGCGTGGGCTGCATGGCTGGCACCTGTGGAGGTGTGGGCTGCATGGCTGGCACCTGTGTTGGCGTGGGCTGCATGGCTGGCACCTGTGGAGGTGTGGGCTGCATGGCTGGCACCTGTGGAGGTGTGGGCTGCATGGCTGGCACCTGTGTTGGCGTGGGCTGCATGGCTGGCACCTGTGGAGGTGTGGGCTGCATGGCTGGCACCTGGCATGGGCTGCATGGCTGGCACCTGTGGAGGTGTGGGCTGCATGGCTGCCATCTGTGGAGGTGTGGGCTGCATGGCTGGCACCTGTGTTGGCGTGGGCTGCATGGCTGGCACCTGTGTTGGCGTGGGCTGCATGGCTGGCACCTGTGGAGGTGTGGGCTGCATGGCTGCCATCTGTGGAGGTGTGGGCTGCATGGCTGGCACCTGTGTTGGCGTGGGCTGCATGGCTGGCACCTGTGGAGGTGTGGGCTGCATGGCTGCCATCTGTGGAGGCGTGGGCTGCATGGCTGGCACCTGTGTTGGCGTGGGCTGCATGGCTGGCACCTGTGGAGGTGTGGGCTGCATGGCTGCCATCTGTGGAGGCGTGGGCTGCATGGCTGGCACCTGTGGAGGCGTGGGCTGCATGGCTGGCACCTGTGGAGGTGTGGGCTGCATGGCTGGCACCTGTGGAGGTGTGGGCTGCATGGCTGGCACCTGTGTTGGCGTGGGCTGCATGGCTGGCACCTGTGGAGGTGTGGGCTGCATAGCTGCCATCTGTGGAGGTGTGGGCTGCATGGCTGGCACCTGTGTTGGCGTGGGCTGCATGGCTGGCACCTGTGGAGGCGTGGGCTGCATGGCTGGCACCTGTGTTGGCGTGGGCTGCATGGCTGGCACCTGTGGAGGCGTGGGCTGCATGGCTGGCACCTGTGGAGGTGTGGGCTGCATGGCTGCCATCTGTGGAGGCGTGGGCTGCATGGCTGGCACCTGTGTTGGCGTGGGCTGCATGGCTGGCACCTGTGGAGGCGTGGGCTGCATGGCTGGCACCTGTGGAGGTGTGGGCTGCATGGCTGCCATCTGTGGAGGTGTGGGCTGCATGGCTGGCACCTGTGTTGGCGTGGGCTGCATGGCTGGCACCTGTGTTGGCGTGGGCTGCATGGCTGGCACCTGTGGAGGTGTGGGCTGCATGGCTGCCATCTGTGGAGGTGTGGGCTGCATGGCTGGCACCTGTGTTGGCGTGGGCTGCATGGCTGGCACCTGTGGAGGTGTGGGCTGCATGGCTGCCATCTGTGGAGGCGTGGGCTGCATGGCTGGCACCTGTGTTGGCGTGGGCTGCATGGCTGGCACCTGTGGAGGTGTGGGCTGCATGGCTGGCACCTGTGTTGGCGTGGGCTGCATGGCTGGCACCTGTGGAGGTGTGGGCTGCATGGCTGCCATCTGTGGAGGTGTGGGCTGCATGGCTGGCACCTGTGTTGGCGTGGGCTGCATGGCTGGCACCTGTGGAGGCGTGGGCTGCATGGCTGGCACCTGTGTTGGCGTGGGCTGCATGGCTGGCACCTGTGGAGGTGTGGGCTGCATGGCTGCCATCTGTGGAGGCGTGGGCTGCATGGCTGGCACCTGTGTTGGCGTGGGCTGCATGGCTGGCACCTGTGGAGGCGTGGGCTGCATGGCTGGCACCTGTGTTGGCGTGGGCTGCATGGCTGGCACCTGTGGAGGTGTGGGCTGCATGGCTGCCATCTGTGGAGGTGTGGGCTGCATGGCTGCCATCTGTGGAGGTGTGGGCTGCATGGCTGGCACCTGTGTTGGCGTGGGCTGCATGGCTGGCACCTGTGGAGGCGTGGGCTGCATGGGCTGCAATTACTGGAAAAATCATACAGACATAATGATATACATTGACAGAGGAGAGAGTAAAAGTGAAGGATTTTTTGTATATTTTTGTGCTTAAATGAAGATTCCAAACTTGCTGACTATCCTATAAGTGTTTGTCACACAAGTTTCATCTCATGACACAGATTTAACAAGCAAAGGCCTATGGGAAACTACAACCATACTTTGAATATTTTTAGTATTGTACTGAATATTTTACTCACCTTCAGACGAATATAAAGGGCAGATCTCCCCAATGCATTAGTTGAATGAATCTGATTAGGACTCAAACTTTCTAACTGCAAAGGGATGATCTGCCTTTGGCTATTAACTTTACATAGTTCAAAATCATCTGTAAGATCAGGAAATTGAACTCTCAGGGCCTGTTTAAATTCTTCCTCATCTGCATCTCGGCGCACAACCACACGACAGGGTGGAGTGGCATCTGGAAGTATATTAAAAAAAATCACCTTTCATTTCAAAAAGCATGAAATAAAAATATTAATAAGAAATTAATAATAATAAAAAAGGTATTCACATATGTGAACTCACCTCTGTGTGATCTATAATGAGTAATGGTTGGACTTTTTAGCACAGAAACTTTGAAAGTTAATTGTCTAGGCCTGGTTATTTGTCTTACTCTGGACCTTCTCTGACGGATCGGCCCACCACTTGTATTCCTGAACATCTGAAACCTTTATAAAAAACAATATATTAGTCATCATTGTGTTTTCTAGGGGCTGTTTTTTATCTTCTTAAATAGGGCCCAAGCCATGAATGGGTGAAGGCCCTATTGTTTTCCTAAGGAATATTCTTTATTTATTATTTACGACTTCTCAGGGACTTAAGAGTGTGTGTGCCATGTTGTGCAAAAGTTTGATTTTGATAATACTATGTAGCAGGGCCGTGCACAGACATTTTGAGGGGCAGTGGCTTAAACCAAAAAAGGGGGCACTATAAGGAGTTTGAATGAGGCAGTATCATCTTAATACAGAAAATTAAAAACAACTCTTTTAAATGGGCAATAAGATTACAATTAGGATTTAGTGCAAAATCAAGTTATGTTGTTATAATTACTCTTCCAATTAAATAATTCAATGTCAATGCCAGTTTAACTGTCTGATGCTCAGTGGGCTCTCACTCTGCCTCATCCTATGGAAGTAGTATAGACATTTCATTTAATATTATACAGTTAAAGTATAAATTGAAATGATATACAGGTTACAACAGTTATAAAGTCACACCGGGGTAAAATGCGCATTTGACTTAATTCTCTTTTATACTACTCGATGGCACAAATTCTGCTCAGCACTTTTTTTCATTAACGCTTTTGATGATGGACTTGGAAATTTGGCTGATCATTGACTTGATCAAAGTTGATTCTGTGCTAATTTAATCTACTATTTTATATATTTTTAAAAATGTTTTAGACTTATGTAGCAATTTAAATACAAAGATCTCAAGAATCTTGTTTCTGTATTTTTAAAATGAAAATTATGACAGATAGCCTATATTTATTGAACAAACATTTATCATTTAATTTATCAAAATAACTCAAATTGTTATAAACTTTGCTAAAGTGATTGGTTTGAACAAGTATCAACTTAGACATTATTAAAAGCATATTAATTTAGCTTAAGTATTTTTATCAATACTGTGTGTCTTACCGTGCTGGTTTTACTATGGAGGTATTTTTGGTGCAAAACTACTGAACGCCTGTGACAGTGGAATGTGTAGTTGTAGAGAATAGCCACACATGTGTATCAGTAAATTTGAAGTCACAGAGAGAACTGTTTTAAGAGTTGCAAACTTGTAGACTTTTTTTTATCTTCCACAAACACAACACAACAGTTACACCTTCTCAAATTCTTCATTGCAGGTGCACAAATCCTATTCTACAAATCACAAATTAAGAAACTCATACGCTCACATGTTTGCTACAGTTGCTGCAGTGAATATGGTGCAAAACGCATTTACACCCCGCATCAAGAAATGTGAAGTCACGGAGAAATTTTGCTCATCTGCAAATCAGTATGTGAATTCATCCAATGAGAGTTGCACACTTGTAGAATATTTTCTCACAAATGTCTTGTATATTTTTCTAGCACAAACACAAGTACATAACCACAGCTGCTTGAATCTGCTGCCACGAATCGAGAGCGGGTTAAGTGTTTTTTGTTTCTCATTTACAGTAACCTAGTTGTATCAAATGTAATTTATCCACTTTTGTCCATACAATTTTGTTTAATCCAAATTGTACGTATGTATTAAAGCAACACATTCATGGTTGAGTTTGGTCTTACATGATTTGGCTTATTTAAAAGAACAAGAATTTAAGAACAATCACACCAGGATATATTATATATATTTTAAAAAGTGTTAGCCCACAGATACATTTGTGAAGGTTTATTTAATTTATTGCAATCAACAAATGATAATAATTAGTAAAAGCCACAGTTTTAAAGCTTCGCAAGGTGCAATTTATACGGTGAGTTGAAGTTTGCTGTAGCTACTGTATATAGGCCTACACGAAGTGAATGCCAGCAATCATTCAGTTAGTGACGAATTAATAAAAACATTATGAGTTTAACAAAACGATACACAATTGTAGTTTAAGTTCGCGCTGAAACTATATTTACCTTTTTTGAAATAATCCATTAAACCTGCTGAGAAACGAGGAGCGTGAACTAGAATGAGCAGTTCCACGCGCATGCCCGGGAAACTCATGAATATTCATGTAGGCTCCGCCCACTGCCTCTACAGATGCACAACTCACTTTTGCCCCACATTTCACGGTGCACTTGGTGCAAAAGGGAGAGCGCGCGAAACTTGTCACTTGAAAGCTAAAAACAGTGTTTGAGATTGGTCGCAGTAGATTCAAGCAGCTGTAGTTATGTACTTGTGTTTGTGCTAGAAAAATATACAAGACATTTGTGAGAAAATATTCTACAAGTGTGCAACTCTCATTGGATGAATTCACATACTGATTTGCAGATGAGCAACATTTCTCCGTGACTTCACATTTCTTGATGCGGGGTGTAAATGCGTTTTGCACCATATTCACTGCAGCAACTGTAGCAAACATGTGAGCGTATGAGTTTCTTAATTTGTGATTTGTAGAATAGGATTTGTGCACCTGCAATGAAGAATTTGAGAAGGTGTAACTGTTGTGTTGTGTTTGTGGAAGATAAAAAAAAGTCTACAAGTTTGCAACTCTTAAAACATTTCTCTCTGTGACTTCAAATTTACTGATACACATGTGTGGCTATTCTCTACAACTACACATTCCACTGTCACAGGCGTTCAGTAGTTTTGCACCAAAAATACCTCCATATTTTACCCCGTGTGTACCTCCTTGCCACCTCATACATTAATAAGATTTTTAAACAAACCACCTTTCTGATTTATTTTCACACAAAATCTGTTGCTCCATAAATTTTCCAACATATTGTTCTGCAATCATACACTGGGAGTAGTGAAAATTAGAATTCTTATTCAATCAAATTATTTAACCTGATCTAATCTAATATAAATAACACTAATAAATAAATCACGAATAAATAAATAACATTTTCTATTGTTTGCAGATTTTGTAGACAAAAAAACAATGCTTTCACAAAATTAGAAGAACAGAGTGAGAAAGAGCAATGAGCAAATGTGTTCTAATCTAAATGAATAGTACCTTAGTATAGTAGGTTACAAGGTAAATAACGGCACAAAACACATTTGCTTTTCTTCCAAGAACATGGATGTTGCACGAGTTGTAACTTGTTAGCACTATTTGAAGACCAAGAGCAAAACATTTTGCGACAGAAATACAAAAACATATTACCAAAATACTAATTTTGTGGATCGACTACTGTCTGTAATGTGGATTGTAATTTGTAATCG
This sequence comes from Leuciscus leuciscus, assembly GCF_965113295.1. Taxonomy (NCBI): domain Eukaryota; kingdom Metazoa; phylum Chordata; class Actinopteri; order Cypriniformes; family Leuciscidae; genus Leuciscus; species Leuciscus leuciscus. The sequence continues at coordinate 1,548,653 of NC_138731.1, forward strand.
ACCTGTGAATGGGACGAAATTCTATTCTGAAACTGTCGTCGGAGAGCGGGCACATAATATGGCAAGCCGTTTTAACTTTTATTTATTTCCAGGATATGAATCCTTGATATCAACAATTCAATTTTCACTAGTTAAAATGATAATTCTTGATATCAGGAATTAGATTTCTACTAGTAAAAAAAAAAAAATTTGATATCAGGAATTACATTTCAACTAGTAAAAATGTTCATTCTTGATATCAACAATTGAATTTTAACTAGTAAAAACTATAATTCTTGATATTAACAAATGAATTTCAACTAGTAAAAACTATAATTCTTGATATTAACAATTTATATCCTGGGAATGGCAATAGGCAAGCCGTTTTGACTTTTAATCATTCGCAGGATATGAATCCTTGATATCAACAACAAAATTTTCACTAGTTAAAATGATAGTTATTGATATCATGAATTAGATTTCTACTAGTAACAATGGCAATTTTTGATATCAGAAATTACATTTCCACTAGTAACAATGCTAATTCTTGATATCAGCATTTACATTGTCACTAGTTAAAATGATAATTCTTGATATCAACAATTGAATTTCTACTAGTAAAAACTATCATTGTTGATATCTGTAATTGTATTTTCACTAGTGAAATGTCACCATAGGCTGCCATTCAAAATCAATTGTTGATATCAAGAATTGATTTCTTACTTGTTGAAATTCCAGTTTCACATATCAGAAATACAATTCTTACTAGTAAAAACCTTTATTTTTGATATCAAGAATTCAGTTGTCACTAGTTGAAATGTCTATTATTGATATCAACATATGAATTGCTACTAGTAACAATGTTCATTTTTGATATCAAGAATTCCATTTTTACTAGTGACAATGTTAATTCCTGATATCATGAATGTGATTGTTACTAGTAAGAAAGCCATTTTAGATATCTGAAATTTTATTGATATCAGAAATACATTTTCAGATATCAAAAATTAAAATTTTTACTAGTAGCAATTCAATTGTTGATATCAAGAATAGACATTTCAACTAGTGACAATTGAATTCTTGATATCAGGAATTTGCATTTTTACTAGTAACAATGTAATTCTTGATATCAACAATTCAATTCTTGATATCAACAATTGATTTTGAATGGCAGCCTATGGTGACATTTCACTAGTGAAAATATAATTGTTGATATCAACAATTAAATTGTTGATATCAACAATTACATTTTTGATATCAACAATTACATTTTTGATATCCAGAATTACATTTTTGATATCAAGAATTAAATTGTTGATATCAAGAATTAAATTGTTGATATCAAGAATTTAATTGTTGATATCAACAATTCATATCCTACATGTGTTTTAAATGTTAAAAGGGCGACAAAACTATTACAGATATCAAAAATGGATTTCTTACTAGTTAAAATTCTGAATACACATATCAGAAATACAATTCTTACTAGTAAAAACCTTTATTTTTGATATCAAGAATTAAACTGTCACTAGTTGAAATATCTATTCTTGATATCAACAATTGAATTCCTACTAGTAACAATGTTCATTTTTGATATCAATAATTCCATTTTCACTAGTGACAATGTTAATTTCTGATATCATGAATGTGATCGTTACTAGTAAAGAAAGCCATTTTAGATATCTGAAATAATATTGATATCAGAAATACATTTTCAGATATCAAAAATGAAAATTTTTACTAGTAGCAATTCAATTGTTGATATCAAGAATAGACATTTCAACTAGTGACAATTTAATTATTGATATCAGTAATTGCCATTTTTACTAGTAACAATGTAATTCTTGATATCAACAATTATATTTCTACTAGTAAGAAATCAATTCTTGATATCAACAATTGATTTTGAATGGCAGCCTATGGTGAGATTTCACTAGTGAAAATATAATTACAGATATCAGGAATTCAATTGTTGATATCAAGAATTACATTTTTGATATCAAGAATTACATTTTTGATATCAAGAATTCAATTGTTGATATCAAAAATGAAATTGTTGATATCAAGAATTACATTTTTGATATCAAAAAATGCAATTGTTGATATCAAAAATGTAATTCTTGATATCAACAATTCATATCCTGGAAATGAATAAAAGTTAAAACGGCTTGCCATAGGCACATGCTTGTCTACGAGTGACGCTGCGGAGCGAGCAGGAAAACACGGAGCGGATTAGCGGAATCAGTGGATCTTTAGCGGAGCGATAACAGAACGTTTTTATGGGAATCTTCTGGAGGGTTAGGGAGGGGGGCGAGAGGGGCACCTCAGCTGATGAGGGCAGAAGGGCAGTGGCTCTAGTCACCGGGCCACCCCCCTGTGCACGGCCCTGCTATGTAGGTTTGGTTTCAGTATATATTAGGTATTTTGCAGATTTGGGTGTGTTGGTTTGCTATTATAATTTGCAAAGTGCTATTTCTTTATTTGTAAATTAGCAACTGAACTTTTTAACCATTGCACATGTGAGAACAAATGCAAGTTTATATTTTCTTTCAGATTATGTAATTTTTAAAATAAAGTCTGTATGTTGTTATTTTGTAGATGTTTGTTGTAACTAAATGGCTTAAATGTAATTCAAGATAATTTAGTAAAGCCATGGTTAATTTTTCTAAGGGCTGATACCATAAACCAGGCAATTGACTATGTCAGGGTATGTGAAAGATGGTAACATTGGTGCTTCTGTTCTGGGTCTTTCGTCCATTCTGTAGCTTGCTGGTCGTACATTGTTGATGTCAAACAGTTTCTCTAAATAGCGCTGCCTGACGTTGTTTTTTATTCTTTCTTGATAGAGCCCCTTTCCTTTTGCTTCCTCCTTCTCCATTTATTCCCAAGAAACTGCGCTGTATCGCAAAATACAAACAAATATCAAGCTGCTCTCTCTCCTCCGCTATTTCTCTCGGTCTCACTGTTCTGTTGAAGTAACCATGGCAACGGGTAGCGTATCCTGCTAAAATGATATCCTGCCTTCTTTTTTTATTTTATTTTTTTATTACAGAATTAGAAATCAAGTTCTTGATACATTTCTTTTACAGATTTTCATATTAGGTCAACTTGAAACAACAATGAAATTGCCTTCTTGAAATGCAAAGCGGAGTGAAACGCGTGAAAAAGACGAATTGACAAACTAAATGTGAGCAAAGGAATATAACTCAATATTATTTCATTAGACAACATTACAGTGCACTGATTACAGCACAGCAGTTTTTATAATAAAAAAAAAAACTTACATTTATCCAAAAAAAAAAAAAAAAAGACGCGTAGGCCTTCTCATCAACACTCTCTCCAGGATTCTGTCTTAACGTATTATCATCGCAAAGATCTGATCTAACGTTACACCTTAGATTATTATTTTCAAATGTATATATATATTTACAATTAAAACATCAAACAGCACTAGAACAATACATTACGTTGTGGGTTTTTTATTTTATTTTATTTTTTAACTGCTCTCGAAAAGGTTGGTCTTAAATTGGCTGAGTTCCTTGTAACGTTGTAGTGACCCGCTTGTGACAAAACGAACTCGGGCCGATGCCGACAGAGAGCCAGCATTTCAGCCGGAATCGGCCCAACTGCTTGCATTTGTAAGTTTTATAATGCAATAGTCTGAATTTATTTAGATAACTGGCTAAAATATTGTGCAATATTTGAAAATATCCAAATACGTTTCCAACCTTAAAAAGGCCTAAAGTCACATAGGCCTAACTTACCTATCTAGTTGAGTTGTCTGCTCCTCTTCTGGGGGGTCTTCATTAAGAAGTCTGTTAAACTGAGCATTCATTATTTCATTAATTCTTCTTCTGAATCTGCTTTCTCCATCCACCATACTGACACTCAATACTCAAATTCAATCTCGTCGTCGTCGTCATTCGTGCATTTATTAGCCAAAACTGCGCGGGAACTACAGTAGGCCTAGGCCCGCCTACTTAAAGGAACAGTTTGACTCATTATTAGACTCGTTGTTTTAGTGGTAATTATTATTTTGATATATGATAAACATATTCAAAGGCTATTTTGGTGTTTCAAAGAAAAAAAGCATAAGTAACTTTTTTGTTAAAACCTTACAAATCAACTTTACAGCTAATGCTGTCAAGACTTTCAATATAAAATATGTGTTTGTTTTACAGTGTGACTTGATAATGGAGATGTGCAGCAATATCTCATGCATCACATACAGGAGCCACTGTGTCAGGTGACCACCACTTTTTACCAGCCTTTTTTTTTTTTTTGTCTCATAAAGGTGAAAAACAGTGCCATGCCAGTGCACACACACACAGAGAGTGCTGCCAACCCAACTGATATAGACCTGCAGCTCATATGTAAATGTTGGCTGATTAAGTCACGTAGACTAGTTAGTAACTAGCTATTAATTGTACATTTTGAAAAAGCAATTAGAAATGCGTTTTAAAAGCTATTATTTTTATTTTTATTTTATTTTTTGCATAAATCAGGGTTTATACTAGTAGGCCTATACAAGGACTGACATTTTTTTAAATTTGGGTTTACAAAAATATTCTTTGTTGCATGTGTCATATTACACAACATTGCCACCATCCGAGAAAAAAAATGCTACTTTCATTAAAAATAGTCATATAAATAATTAAAGACTAGACAAAAATGCTTAGTTCCTTGAGTTTTATTTCAATTGTTCTTTGTAAAGAAAAGCCAGTGGTCAAGTGCCTGCAACAAGAGATATTAGACACATGCCTCATGCAGCAAATAAAAAGGAAAAGTTGTCTATCCACTGCCCACCTGTAGGCCTATGTCTCCTCTGTCTGTGCAGACTCTTCTGTAGGCCTTTCTGTAGATGTGGAATCATGACACTTATATTGCAGCCATAAAGCATACAAGTATAAATGAAGTAAAGTTATTTATGCACTTGCAGGGCTAGTTCCTCCATATGACAGTTATCTGAGAGGGTTTATTCACTGTCCAGTGCAATGGAAACAAATGGACATTACAAAGTCTTATACTTTCTTTCTTTTTGAAAGTTAGAAAATGTCCACTTACTGCACATATTTTTTCCCTATTTTTTCGTTGTTTTGAATTAAAAAGTGGGATGCATTTTGAAGAGTAGACCCTTACATTGAAATGTATGCTGTTGTTTCTTGGATTCGTCCGAACTCGTCTGAACCACAGGATATGAAAGTTAAGTACTGCGGTTCATTTTGCTCATTTTTACATGAACAGTCCTTTTGCATTTAATTTAACCCTTTCCTCTCTGGTGTACTGATTGCAAAAACAAGTTTAAAACATGATTCTTGAGTGTTTTAGCTTTCAAATGAGTTTATGATAGTCAGTTGAATATTTGTTATAAAACAAAGCTTAAAAAAGGTAATAAAAGTATAGTTACGCCCTCGACGGCCCAATTGTCTTTTGTGAATTTATGTTGTGTTTTAGTGTATTATGGTTCTATATGAGTAATTTAGTGTATTATGGTTCTATATGAGTAATTTAGTGTATTATGGTTCTATATGAGTAATTTAGTGTATAATGGTTCAATAGTTTTTTGTTTATGGTTCTATTACGCCTTTTGTGTGTCACAGTAAATCAACTAAATATTACAAAAATGGTTAAACACCATGTCTAATCCGAAACGAGTTTGCAGCAGAAGGCACGAACAGAGCGAAATGTTTATGAGTATTATAAGATAAGACAACTGAATGCAAGAATCAAAACATTAATGCCACGATTTAAATATGCATAGGAATACGTCAAAATTTGTTGGTCGGTAGAGTTGTACGTAGGCTACATAAATGACGTTTTTGTGCTGTCAATACGTAAATGTTTTACGTTTTAGTGCTGTAAATACGTCAGTATTATATGTTTCTGTGGGTATAAAACGTAAGTAAATGTAGGCTAGCCTACGTGTGGTAGAACTACACTTTACGTAAAAATACACAATTCATGAAATCACGCCAAGAAGGCGACAAGGGTAAGGAAATGCAGAAGACAAAGGGTAGGTAAAATAAAAAGTCCCAAAAGTCCCATAGACCCAGCCCCAAACCCCATCTCTGCAATAATAATTAATAAAGGCTGGTTGTTTGCCCATGTTAAAAAACTATTTAAAAATGACTCATAATAGATTTTTTTGTTTGTCTTGATGTAGGCCTAGGCTATACAACTCAGTAATTTTCTTGGGGATATCTAAAGGTTAACATTTTTACCCTATTCACGTAAGAAAAATAATGTTTGGCTATAGCCTATTTTGGGTCTTTTTCGAAACTTTCCCTTAATTGGATTCCTCTGGGCTTTTATTTTCCTTACTCTGGACAAGGGGTCTCCAACGTGGTGCCTGTGAGTTGCCCGCTAAACACATTCTATAAATAGCCCCAACTTGCAAATAGCGATCCACTGTAAATCGGGGCTTCAGACTTCGACTAAATTGTATACTATTGCACCCTTTTTTCGTGCCCGTGCAACTAAACATTTGCACTGTTGCCTCTACAAAATTACCCAACTCTCTTTGATTATACGCTGTCATTTGCATTGCGTTTGAGAAACATCAAAAAGCGGAACGAAACTTATTTGTTCTGTGCAGAGCGCAGCATTATCAGCTCGGCCCAAAAAAACAGCGATCACGGCCAGAGCATCCTATGAGAGCATCACACGATACCATTATTACACAGAGCTGCGCGATCCACCGAGACACATTTTGATTCAGCGCAGAATTCTCTATCTCTATTATACTCTATTATAAACCCACAGATGACTAGGTTATTAAAGCTAGTTGACAAAAAAAACAAAAAAAAAAACAGGCGAAACATTGTTCCATTTAAGAACAAACCAGTTAGAAGACACATTTCACTCCACAACTTATGAATTAACTGTAGTAAAACAAACTTTTTTTTTTGCCTGTATATGTTCATATTAAAAATGCTGTTATATTAATATAGTCATGTATAAATGTATTAAATGTAATGCAGAAATGTTTTTTTATTAGAAGTTATTTCAGTTTATTTATTTAACATTTATATTTAGCCATAGGCTACTATATTGTTTGGGCTACTGTTTTTGATAACACATACAATAGGTTTATAGAGAATACAAAAATAATTCAATAGCCTATATATTTTCATATTTTTTTCAGGAGTTTTCGCATATGATGGTGAAAAAAAAGTTAAAAGTAAAAAATCACCACCATGTATAATACATATTTTTGAGTATTAAAAAAGTGGCCCTTCTAGATTATTTTATCCCTTGAAGTAGCCCTCGCACACAATACAGTTGGTGACCCCTGCTCTGGACATATTGAGGATATTCAACCTTTTTTTCATAAAATGACTGGATTAGAATTATTTAGTGTTCCGATTTTTTTTGTTAAATCTATGTTTTATTATGGCTATAACCTTATTACCTTATTTCATTTCGTTATTTCCAATATATTTTGTAATATGAAGATTAAAATATGAAAATGAAATAAAAATTTCTAAATAAATAAAATAAAATAAATAAAATAAAATAAAATATGAAAATATTTTGCCCTTTTCGATCGTCAGTTTATAGCCAATAAATAAACTTGTGGGAAAAAAGCCCACCGAGGTTCGAGAGGTTTGGTTCAGTAACCATTTGTCTTTTTATTCGAATTTTGAACATGTTATTTGCCTACTTTCCCAACATTTGAGTCATTATTCTTAAAATGTAAATTTTGTTTGCAACAAAAGCTGTAAGTTTATTGGGCTGGATGAGACTCCTGGCCTGAGATTGTTTCCTAGACCGGCATTAAGTAGGCTAATTCGTGAATATTTGTAAATATTTGTGTCTTAAGAGAGCAAAATGTAGGCTACAGTTCTGTGGATGTTTTGCCCAGCAGGGTTAACTAAAACTATTAAAAACTTGTATGCCTATCGACGTAAACCTGAAATAAAGGTTGTTGTTTACTTTTATTTTAAAAATCGGGTTTTTTTCAACCGACAAGATTAGGCTGTGCTGTGTTAAATTAAAATCGTCTGTGACCCATTAAAAACACACAACATTTTTTCCACCCAGGGGTTTAGTTTTAGACTGCATGCACAAATAGCTGCATAAAGAACAGAATTATCATCGTATAGGCTATGCACCTGTAGCACTTCTGTGAAGAAAAAAAAAGGCTACACGAATTTTCTTTCGGTTCATGGTCAAAATGATCGCTTTTGAGAAGCAAGTTCACGGAAAGGAAAGCTGTTTTCTTCATTATACAATATTTTGTTTTATGAGTGTAGGTATAGGCTATAGTCTACACACACACACACACACACACACACAGATTCGAATGATCCTTGGCTATAATGATCCGTGCTGAATTGGTCTGGTCTGACTCAGTTCATCATTGATTGGGAGAGACCAGTTCAAACTTAGTGGCTGTGGAAATCAGTGGGCGTGGCTCATTATAATACAAGCAAAACGCCGTAAAATAACGCGCGCTCTGTGCAACCAAAACGGCGTTTTTTACGGCGTCATATGGCGAGATGAACGGCGTAAAAAGCGGCGCTTTCCATGTACACTAAAACGCCGTCAAATACGGCGTCATTGACGTATTTCGCGTGTCTTTTACGGCGTTTGTAATTAAAACGGCGTATTTTACGGCGTCCAATACGGTTTAAAACGCCGTATTTGACGGCGTTTGGCTTTAAACGCGATTAATCTATGGCGTATTTCTGAGCCTCTTGGCTTGCCATAGTTTTCTGGTGTGGCTCGCGCACACGCCGCACTGTCTTCACTCGGACGCGCGCTTCAATCCGTTCCGTTGCGGATAATAATGTTGCATTATCGAACGTTGTGTCGTCTTGGATATTGTAGTATTGTATTGCTAAATCCCCCGACCACTATATGTCGGTCTGAGACAGCGAGACCTAGACAAGACCGAGAGGTCCGAGACCAAGACAAGACCAAGACCAAAGACCGTCAAGGCCGTGACAAGACCGAGACCACGTAAAAGTGGTCTCGAGACCGGTCTCGAGACCAAGACCGGTCTCGAGACATACATCACTAGCGTGTACCACCTTAAATGTAAATGAGCTGCATATCCCCGCCCTGCTGCTGGACCCAGATGATGAAGAGAGTCCGACACAGAATAAACACGAATGAGAATGGACTAAATGTCTCGGAATGGTTATTTGATACATTTATGTACTTACAAAGTTTTAATCGTGTCCCCTTTGCCATTATGGATGTGCAACCCACACACACACACACACACACACACACACACGAACTGTGATAACGTTTGCGCTATTTTTTGAAACTACACACACACACACACACACTACTGTGATAACGTTTGCTAAGTACAAACGATTTATTTATTTTTTTCTTAAGGGGAGGGAGATAGACGTTTATATACTGTCTATGGAGATAGAGCAGACCTTAATTTATTTACATTTGTAAATGCTGCAAAAAAATGCCTACGTGACATAAAACTGTCTGACGTTGTTTGTTGAGACATCTATGACGACGACAATAAATAGCTTTAGACGCATTTGTTGTTGAACTGGCTGACATCGATTGAAATGACTATTTGCTCAAAAATCATAAAATACACTTACTTCTGGAGGTGACGTTGGATCACGAACTGTAGGCAATGATCCACACTTGAGGATTAACTTTGACCCTCGTTCACTAAACAGTCAGTCAGAAAATGAATCTCGTATTTGCTCAATGAATAAAATGTAAATGTATTTAGTGCCACACCGGCACAATGAATAAAATGTAAATGTATTTAGGAAGTTTAAGTGGCACCTTTTCTTCATAAATAAAATCCATCCGCTGCGTTTTCAGTGGCTCTGATGCCAGTGAAGACTACTATGTCCATTCTTAAATCCCACAACAGAACACCTAAGTTACACTTCTTATGAGACATTACACACCGGCTGTCGTTGAAACAATGGAGGATGGTGTGTACAGATCACCGAGGGCGGGGTCTATGCCAAAACCAGATGTCAATCAAATCACGTCGGTGGGGCTTAGCGCATTTCTACGTCACAGTGAGGGAAATCTAGAACAGGGCGTTCTGAGACAGTGCTTATGATTTATTGAGATAGTAAAAAAAACTACTGGGTGGATTTTTATCATTCTAGGGTGGTTTTGCTCACACACTGCCAACACACATTTATGTTCAAACACCATGTAAAAGTGAATTTTGCATAATAGGTGCCCTTTAAGTTTTAATGTGACTCCGCCCATGGAGAGCGCGCGCTATTCAAACGCAAATGATCTGAGGCATCCATACAAACCTGTGAAACGCCCACATCAGCTGGATAACACACACCGCGAGTTACTTTCAGACTCATGTACTTTACGACGCTGAGGAATAATACTATCTTGATAATAATCCTGGAAAATTTACCTCAGAAGTGCTGGAAGTTTCATTTCGAGGAGCAAACGGATCCGGCTGAGGAATAGGTCAGTTCAATATTTGCTTTGTTCTAATCGCAAATGTCTGTACATGCAAAAAGACTGTTTAAATATGAATCGCGTTTCTGTGTGTGAATGAATGCACAGATGTGCGCTGTTGTGTAGCTACAGCTGGCAAAAATACTGTTTAAAAATGAATCGTGTTTTTGTGTGTGTGTGAATGAATGAACAGCTTTTATCAAACTCTATTGCTATACTGAGATGAGTATAAATCGACTACAAAAATCGGATAGATTATAACGTTTTTACTGTAAAATACTGCCACATCAAATAAGCTTATAATGTTGCCAATTTCTACTCTTCTACTATATATATGAAGAGTTCAGATGCAAAAGCCTCTAAATGCCATCTGAAATTTTCTAATATAATGATCATTTTTATCAAGCTCGTATATTTAAATTCAATAATTTCACTTAAATGGCAATGAAGATTACCTATTAATTGTCATTTAAGTGAAATCACTGAACTTAAACATACAAGCTTGATAAAAATGATCATTCTAGAAGAAAATTTCAGATGGCATTTAGAGGCTTTTGCATCTGAACTCTTCATATATACTGTATATATTTATTATGTTTTGTCAAAAATAAAGTCATCAACTAAGGTGTTACCAGACAGTTTCTGGTCTCATAGTAGGAAAAATATACTATGGAAGTCAATGAGACCAGAAACTGTCTGGTTACTGATATTCTTCTAAATATCTTTCTTTCTGTTCAGCAGAAGAAAGAAATTCATAAAGGATTGAAACAACATGAGGGTGAATATATGATGACAGAATTTTCATTTTAAAGTGGAGTATCCCTTTAAAAGAAGAGAGGAGTTGGGAGAATCTGACACTCTGCTTAGAGAGTTCATCTTTTAAAGACAAATTTTATCCATACTTCCGTTTGAATCAATATCAGTTTCAAGACATCCTGGACATCGTGAAAGAGGACATCAGCAAGAGCCAAACTAATCTCAGGAATCCCATCAGTGCCAGAGACCGTTTGGCAGTATGTCTTAGGTATATAGCTACTGAATCATCAAGAAATGCTATCTAACAAACGTTTCCTAAATTTCATATACAAAAAAAGAAAGTTAAGTCAAGTCACGTCACCTTTATTTATATAGCGCTTTTATCACAGTGATAACAGGAAAATAATGCAACAAAGTTTATTTCCAGAAGAAAATTGCGTCATCGTCCACCTTAAGTAAGGCAGATCAATAATATTGTTGAATATTAAATGAGCCAAAAGCCAAAAGCCAAGGCAACAGTGGCAAGGAACCAAAACTCCATCAAGGTGACAGAATAAAAAAAAAAAAGAAAAAAAAAAGATAAGATATGAACATATTTAAGATATTTAAATGACAATATATTTTTATTTGATATTTGGAAGAAATGTTGTCAGTAGTTTGTAGAAAAGAAAGAAGAAGAAAAAAGAAAGAAAAAGAAATTTATTTTACTCAATGAGATGCATATAAATAATAAATCCAAAGAAACTGCTATTTTTACAGTGGTCTCTTAATTTGTCCCAGAGCTGTATATATAGGAGTCATTCCACGAAACCTGTATGATTTGAGTCCCTCTGACGTTTTTTGAAAGTATTTTATCTATTGGGTCACCAAAATCTAATTGAAATGTCTCCTTTAATAAAGTTAAAAACATGACATACATTTTATCTTTATATTAGAAATGATCTTTTTTTTTCCTTTTTTTTTTGTTGACACCGCCTATTTTGTCATGTCCCTCATGGCCTTCTATGATAGTGTACTTGGGATATGAATAATACAATTAGAAAAAAGTCCATATGTTTTGCCTTTTTGCTTTTTTGTTGGTAAATTATGATTAATCATTAAAATCACATTATTTAGTTACGTACCTCAGTAATCCCTAATCCCTGTTACACAAATCATTCTCTCCCCCAAAAAATAATGAACTGATCCTTATGTGACATCAATAACAGGAAGTGACATCATGGAAGTCTTATGAACAACACTAGGTGTGTTGGACATCGGCTCCGGCTGGATGTAACCGATCGGCGAGAGTAGCCGCGTGCAGGCGGGGAGGAGCTGCAAACGGAGACGTGAAGCCGGACACTTTCTGGTTCCCGTAGTGACCGCTCACGTGGTGTTTGCATACTTTACCACAGCTGAAGTGAAATAAATGCAATATTTGCCAAATAATACACAGATGTTTCAGAGACATTTTCATTCAATACTTTATGTACTGCTTCATACAGCGTCTGTTTGAACAAGAATAAAGTTCAACATAAGCTACTATCAACGAAGTGGAGTCTACGTTTTTTAAGCAGTTTTAATTTGATAAACATGACACAATATAACATGACAACGACATGAAAAGAGTGTTCACTGGGTAACGCTTTAGATTACAGCCCGGAAAGTACTGCGTAATTAAAATGAAAGTACAGTATAACTTTCGGTAATTAAAGTGTACCTATAAAGTACTTACGTGTAAGTATAGGGGAACAATATGTAAAGTCTTGGGAATAAAGGTGTAACAACCAGGAAAATACTGCGTAATTAAAACGAAATTACAGTGTAACTTTCGGTAATTACAGTGTACCTATAAAGTACATAAGTGTAAGTATAGGGGAATAATATGTAAAGTTTTGTGAATAAAGGGGTAACAACCAGGAAAATAACAAATTATTTAGGCAAATTATTTAGATTATTTAAGTATTTTAGAATCTTACTTTTGGGAGCAATTTAGCGAGTAGGCTACATACACTGCACCTTTTTGTAATAATAGTGTATAAAAATACATAAAGGCTTTTTTTAAATTGCGGGGTACATCAGTGCATTTATAAAGTAGGCTAATATGTTATTATTGCAAAGGTGCACTGATTAAGTTTCAAGGTAAGTAAAACTATTGTAACTTTTTTTTTTTAAATGCTAGGAAAATATACTCTTGTTTCATGTAGTTACAGGGTAAGTGTGACATTGCGGGCTGTAAATTAAAGTGGTGCTTCTTACCCTCTTGTTTCATGTAGTTACAGGGTAAGTACAATAAAAACACATGTACACACACAATCTGACATCACTTGGAAAACCTTTATTTGAAAAACAACTTATTTCAAAACAGATTTACAACATATTACACTTATTCTTTATTATTTTTAAAAAATCAACTTTTCATTTCAAATACTAAAGTCCTGACAGAAAGTAGCATGTTTTGTCCTTTTTTGTCCCTCTTGGTCCTCCTCTTCTTTTTCTATCGTTCCACTGATTAGCCTAATCTTAAGAAGGAGTCTTTTTCTATTCTGTATTATGTATTAAAAGAAAATACAGTACACCCAGAAATGTTCTCATAATTTACTCATCTTTTCGCTACCGACCAACTGTCACCAGCGAGTGCATGAGAGTCGGCTTGAATGGCTTCGCGTTTGCTGAAGCTTTAAGCGTTCATTGCATTCTCACGGGAGTTTGATGTGAAACTCGCGCGAGAACTGGTGTCTGTTCTTCTGCATGGTTTGTTTTTCATTATTATTATTATCTGTTATTGTTTGTATTTTGTTGTAAGCAATAATGAAAACATAAAAAAAAAAAAATTCGACATTCGGTTTTTCGGTGCGCTTACGTCACGCTTTAAATTGTCAAGCGTAAACGTACTCAACCCTCTCATGAACGCGCAGGTGACAGTTGGTCGGAAGCGATAGTCTACAGTTTAAAAATGTAAAATATTTGGTATTTTTCTTACAAACGCTTATCGTTTCACTTCAGAAGACATTGATTCATCCACTGGGGTCGTATGGATTACTGTAGTTATTGTTGTATGTGCTGTTGTCAACTTTTAGGAACACATGAGCTTGCATTATATGCATTTACAGAGATTATTTATTTTTCTAAAACCTTTTGTTAGTGTTAATCTGAAGAAGGAAATTTGTATACATCTCGGATGACATCAGGGTAAAAGATGAGTAAATGGTGAGGACATTTCTGTAGCCTACTGTAGGCTATTTTCTTTTAACACATAATACAGAATAGCAAGAGACATGTCATGGGATTCCTTCTTAAGATTCATCAGTGGAAAGAAAGAAAAAGAAGAGGAACAAGAGGAGGAGGAAACCAAGCAAGCGAAAGTGCTGTAAATCCGTTTTGAAATAAGTTGGGGGTTTTTTTAAATAAAGTTTTCCGAGTGATATCAAATTGTGTGTGTGTACATGTGTTTTTATTGTACTTACCCTGTAACTACATGAAACAAGAGGGTAAGAAGCACCACTTTAATTTACAGCCCGCAATGTCACACTTACCCCGTAACTACATGGAACAAGAGGGTAAGAAGCACCACTTTAATTTACAGCCCGCAATGTCACACTTACCCTGTAACTACATGAAACAAGAGGGTAAGAAGCACCACTTTAATTTACAGCCCGCAATGTCATACTTACCCTGTAACTACATGAAACAAGAGGGTAAGAAGCACCACTTTAATTTACAGCCCGCAATGTCACACTTACCCCGTAACTACATGAAACAAGAGGGTAAGAAGCACCACTTTAATTTACAGCCCGCAATGTCATACTTAACCTGTAACTACATGAAACAAGAGGGTAAGAAGCACCACTTTAATTTACAGCCCGCAATGTCATACTTACCCTGTAACTACATGGAATACTTAGTCTAAATAATTTGCCTAAATAATTTGTTATTTTCCTGGTTGTTACCCCTTTATTCCCAAAACTTTACATATTATTCCCCTATACTTACAAGTAAGTACTTTATAGGTACACTGTAATTACCGAAAGTTACACTGTAATTTCATTTTAATTACGCAGTACTTTCCGGGCTGTAATCTAAAGCGTTACCGTTCACTGTTATAATAAACTGATTTGTGAGCTTTAGAGGAACTAAAGGTGTTCGAATAAACACGAAACACACGTGATCGTTGTCATGCGGTGAATCCAGCCAATCGTGGGACAGCTGTGTCGTCATCAGCCCACGTGCAGCCCAGTGCAGCCGCTCTTGAGAAGCTGCGCTGGCTGAGTTCTCCGGCTACTCTCGAATTGCTCTCGCGGTACTTTGATGGCATACGTCACAGTCATGTGGCGTCGGCGCTGTATCAAGTCGGACAAAATTTCTAACCGGCATGCACTGCTTCAAGTCAGCCGCCGATAGGTCAGCGCAGAGCTGCATGAAGTCGAACAAGCCTAAAGTGTGCAGACACAGGCAAGTCACCACCTTCTTTTATAACTTTAACTTATTTATATATTGTGATATTGTGGTTGTCAAGCTCAACGACTCAACCCCATTACATCAAACAAAGATGGAAAACTATGACTTGTAAAAAATGATCTTTGTTATTTTAACAATCTACATGATTTCTTAATATCATGCATGCCATGTGCTCTCCTGTTATTCACTACATGTAGAGCAGTGGCCATTTTGAGTAACAAATCACAAGCCAGTCACACTCAACCACTGTTACTTATTTGATCACAACGGGTTTGTGAGATTGTGATGGGGTTGAGCTTTTAAAGGGATACTTTACCGTTTTTTCATATTAAACTATGTTATTCCCTTAACTAAGACGAGTTGATACATACCTCTCTCGTCTCAGTGCGTGCACTAAATCCCTCTGTCTTGCGGCGAAACTTTGTTAGCCCAGTTCATTTAATATGGGCCAAGCAGAGAAGCTACCAAACACCTCCACGTTTTCCCTATTTAAATACAGTTACTCGCGAAGTGTAACTCGACCTAGAACGGTGACACAAAACAAAACGTTGCGCTTTTCTAAGCGTGTAAAATGGATAACTATTTTGTATGGCGGAATACCATAGCAAGTGCTTGTAAGCACTTCGACTTGGCGCAGTAATATCTTCACTCGTGAAAAATCCTCTCACCGGCCCCCGCTCCCTCTAGTGAAGATATTACTGCGCCAAGTCGAAGTGCTTACAAGCACTTGCTATGGTATTCCGCCATACAAAATAGTTATCCATTTTACACGCTTAGAAAAGCGCAACGTTTTGTTTTGTGTCACCGTTCTAGGTCGAGTTACACTTCGCGAGTAACTGTATTTAAATAGGGAAAACGTGGAGGTGTTTGGTAGCTTCTCTGCTTGGCCCATATTAAATGAACTGGGCTAACAAAGTTTCGCCGCAAGACAGAGGGATTTAGTGCACGCACTGAGACGAGAGAGGTATGTATCAACTCGTCTTAGTTAAGGGAATAACATAGTTTAATATGAAAAAACGGTAAAGTATCCCTTTAACACTTTGGTTCTGAAGTTATCCAGTAATTTAAATGAATTATTATATTACTGCCTAGATTTTCACAATTTCAGTGTTGAGTAAATTGCTCTGAAAGAATGTTTGATTTTAATGATATCAATTTAAACATCTACAGACATCTATGAGCCTTTCAGTGTTGGGGGTAACGAGTTACAAAGTAACGGATTACAGTAACGATATTACTTTTTTGGGTAACGAAATATAGTAACGCATTACACTAAAAATATCGGTAACTACACTACTTTACTAGACTATAGGAACGCGCTTTCCTGCGTTACCCAAGTCGTGTTTGCCTGCGTGTAAAGCTCTGATCTGTTTGTGCTGCGTGCATGTCTGTCTGTCTGTGTTTGTGTGTGTGTGTGTGTGTGTGTGTGTGTGTGTGTGCGCGCGCGCGCTTGCACCGTTGTCATAGAGATCGATTTGAGTGACGTAGCTGCTGGTGCGAAGGGGAGCGGGAAATGGAGACGGAGACGGAGACAGGGGGGTTTCGGCCAGTGGCGATATTCACATTACTTTCAGTTTATTGCTCGAAAGGACAAAAATATTCGCGTAAAATGCACTTTATATGCTCAGGCAGCAAGTACTGGCCATCGGGATTACCGGGAGATTCCCAGTGGGCTGACGTGCCTTTTGGGTCGACATCTCAACACCAAAAAAAATCTTTTTTTTTAAATTTTTTACGGACCATAAAACTCGTACATCGGCGGCCCATTCGTTTTGCTTAATTGGCGGCGCTGGGTTAAGTAAGTGCGTGCCGGTGTAATGCATTAGTTAAAAAAGTCTTCGTCAGTTTTTTTTTTTTTTTTTTTTTTCTGATAGCTGACCGGCCCATGAAACACCTTGGCCCATTGGATCTTTTCTTGATTGACACTGGGCTGGTCCAATCACATCTTTAAACACCTCCCCCTTTGGGCTTTGAGCGAGCGTGCAGTGTGTCAGTGTGTATCTGTCAAAATAGTCTGAGAGATGGAGAAGAAACGCAAGGAATGTGCAGAGAAAATTAGCGTGAAAAATAGACACAGGCCCTTCAAGCAGACGCTGTAAAATGTGTCAAAATGTTTTCTGCAGCAGCAGGACCTTCATCAGCTCCTGTGGCTGATGAGGAGGATAGTGAGGAGGAGGATCAGGACAGAGATGAGAAAGTGTAGAGCCTGCGGTAAGCAGAACGAACAGTTACTTTCAAAACACTTAGGCTATCATGAGTGTAGGAACCCATTACCCAGTAACACATTATTTCCACATCTGCATAGTTGACGATTACCGTAATTTACTATAAATTTTATGAGATGCGTTTGTAAACCATGTTTTCCATCAAAATAAAAGATCATGTGCTTAAATCTCTTTCAAGTATAGAAATTAGTACAAAACTAATTATAAAAGTTTCCTTTATTTTTCAGTGCATTTGTTTTACAATATATGTATATTAGTGTGCTATTATTATTATGGCCAAAATGCCAGGGCCGATTTTTTTTTTGTCCCAGTCCAGCCCTGATTATGTGTCTACCACCGCAGACATTTGTCCTTTATCCTGTTGTTTGTGGATTTTACAGTGAGGCATATTTCTTTGTGCAGACATGGATATTGTTCTTTCATATGCTTTTACATGCCATTTTGTTTAGGCTACATTTATAAACACTATGCGGACAGGCTAAGTGATGATAGGGCTATGATTTTTGTCCGTATCTACAGGGTAAATTAAGAAATGGGAAAGTAAAGTAATAAGTAGTGAAGTTACTTTTCAAATGCAGTAACTAGTAAAGTAATCTCATTACAATTTACAGAAGTAACTAGTAACTAGTAACTAATTACTTTTTTTGAGTAACTACCCCAACACTGGAGCGTTTGATGGCACCGACAACAGCGGCAGAAAGGCAGAGGCAGTATTGTGCATGTTTAAAAGCTGATCCTGAAAAAAGGGAGAAATACCTGCAGAATGAACGCCAGAGATGGAGAAAACATTTAGTAACACAGTTGATGGCTGCTCACTGTTTCCCCCTGCTATTCCATGATATCTATTTCTCATCATTATTGACTAATTTATGGAATGTGTTTGTAAGCAACATGTGGAGGGGAAGAAAAAATTAAGAGAAGAAAGAAACAGTCCGAAGAAGAAAATAGAACAATTCAGAAAAAACTAAAAGAGGTGCCAATGTTTAACCCTCTGGGGTCTGATGTGTTTTTGGGGCCCTTGGGATGTTTTGACATGCTCTGACATTTGTGCTTTTTTCAGTTATTTATAAACATGATAATGGCAAAGGTGTAAATTCACTCTATATAGCACAAACAGGGCTACCATAATATGTGAGGAACATGTATGTAGATGTTTGTATTTTTAAGAGAATAATGTTTATGCGTGGTTATTGAAAAAAATTAAAATGAAAGTTGCTGAAATAAGGCCACAAAACTCATACTAAATATGCTTCAATAAGACTTTTGACTAATGGATGTTGTCGCTTCGAGTTCTGGCTTCAAAATTATGTGAAAATAGTCTTGCTTTATCGTTCACAATAAAACAATACATTGATTTAAATTGTGTAAAACAGGTTTTGCTTTGAAAGCCAATATGCGAGGGGGGCGTAAAGGGGGAGTAGTTTACACCTGAGAATACAATGTCCCACCCATTATGCGTAATGACTTCCATAATGAGCCATTCATTCAGGTGTGACACTCACTGAGCCAAGAATGAATGCAAGGACAAAAGATATATTTAGAAGAAGACTTATATTGACCATTTAAGATTTTGCTTACATCTATCTTGTAAATATGTTTTGCTATTTTATTAAAAAGGTTACAATTACAACAATAATTACAATTTCAACAATATTTCAAATGTACTCTTTCTTTGTAAAAAAAAAAGATTATAGCCCTACATTTTATCATATGTATTCATTAGTTTGAATATAGCCAACATTGGAACAGCAACATCTTAGTTGATGACTTTATTTTTGACAAAAATAGTATTATATATATATATATATATATATATATATATATATATATATATATATATATATATATATACACACTACTGGTCAAAAGTTTTAGTTCGGTAAGATTTTTTATGTTTTTAAAAGAAGTCTCTTCTGCTCACCAAGGCTGCATTTATTTGATAAAAAACAATAAAACAAAACAGTATTATTGTGAAATATTATGACAATTTAAAATGACTGTTTTCTATTTTAATATATTTTAAAGTGTAATTTATTCCTGTGATCAAAGCTGAGTTTTCAGCATCATTACTCCAGTCTTCAGTGTCACATGATCCTTCAGAAATCATTCTGATATGATGATTTGATGCTCAAAAAACATTCATTATTATTATCAATGTTGAAAACAGTTGTGTACAATTTTTAAAAGCATTTATTTAAAATATAATATTTTCTAACATTATAAATGTCTTTACTGTAACTTTTGATCAGTTTAACTCATCCTTGATGAATAAAAGTATTGATTTATTTTATTTATTTCCCCAAAAAATAAAATTAAAATTCTTACTGACTCCAAACTTTTGAATGGTAGTGTTTAATGTTACAAAAGCTTTCTATTTCAGATAAATGCTGTTCTTTTGAACTTTCTATTCATCATAGCATCATGAAATAAAATTGTAAAAAACTGTTTTCAACACTGATAATAATCATAAATGTTTCTTGATCCTCAAATCATCATATTAGAATGATTTCTGAAGGATCATGTGACACTGAAGACTGGAGTAATGATGCTGAAAATTCAGCTTTGATCACAGGAATAAATTACATTTGACTATATATTCACATAGAAAACAGCTGATATAAATTGTAATAATATTTCACAATATGACTGTTTTTGTTTGTATTTTTAATCAAATAAATGCAGCCTTGGTGAGCAGAAGAGACTTCTTTTAAAAACATAAAAAATCTTACCGATCTAAAACTTTTGACCGGTAGTGTGTATATATATATATATTCATATTATAGAAACGCGATTCATCTTTTTGCGATTTACATATGCCTACACTAACGTTATTCCATAACGTTATTTATTCCACATTAACACTTGAGAAAAGATAACTTAGCCTACCTCACTCCTCAGCGGGATCTATTGCTCTTCATATCAGCACTGTTCTGAGGAAACTTTTCTCCAGGATTATTAGGTAGGCTATATTATGCCTCACTCGCGGCGCGCTGTGTTTACAGCTGATGTGGGCGTTTCACAGGTCTGAAATGGTTCTCAGAATTTGCGTTTGAATAGCGCGCGCTCTCCGGGGCGTGGTCACATTACATTTGAATGAGCGCTAATGAACTCGACTGGAATCGCTCTCTTTTAATACAGATTTCACAAGCTGAGAATATTTGTTTTTTTATATAAATTACTTCATTTAAAAGAAGAGAATTCAAGCTTCATGCCTGTGCGTCTGTATGCCTGTTTGACTTAGTATTCGCTGAGTTACGGTTCATTTTCGGACGCGTTTCAGAATGGACTTAACTGACAGAGAGAAGGCAGAACTCGCATCATGTTTATTTTTCTTTATTTGGCAAAAAGCACAACACTTTGTTTTTATTGTGAGTATACACAAAAATAATACACATTTAACAGAATCGATTGATGTATGAAACTTGTTTGTAATATCAAAGTCAACAGAGCAAAATTTATCTCTTTTGAACTGATAAAAAAAAAAGCGAGCTGGTATCGCCGGCGCTACAGCCGACCCCAGGGGGTTAAAGAAGCATTCCGATTCACCATGGTCAAAGGTGAATGAGCTAACGGCAAATTGCCCCGTAAACCCAAGAATCAGGAAGACGTTGTTGTATTACCAATCACTGATTAAAGACATCAGTAACAAATATCAGCAGACCACCAAAGAAAGGGAAAGGCAACTAATTGCAAAAGTGACAACAGGGAGAATTGTCAAAAATACAGGTTACAGAGATTTGCTGAGGATTCCCTCTGCTTTTCGAGTAAGCGTTGATAACGTGAGGAGAGTCTTAACTTTGAAAGGAAGAAGACCAACAGGTGCACTGATGAATTCAAGGACAGAGTGAAGATATTCTATGTAAGATATGATGTCAGTAGGATCACAACAGGGACCAAACAAACACTCACAAAGAACAAAGTAATGATGCAGAAAAGGTTCCTGGTGGATACCAGGACACAGCAGTACGACAAAAGTGTCAAGGTCACCATCAAGAAATCTGTGGAGGGCACACAGGAGAACCTCACTGCACACCTACCTACAGCGGTTCAAACAGCATCACTTGTCAGAACACTTCAGGACAAGAACCCTTGATACACATTGACTTTTAAGAAAATTACAGCTGCAAATACGGCTCCCAGATCCAAGCAGTCCACTTTGGGGCTTCACACCAGCAGGACACTCTGCATATAGGGGTTGCATGTTGGTGGAAAACCGAGCCTGTGTGCTTCAGCACCATCTCCCCCTGCAGACATAAAGGCCCTCCAGCAGTATGGCAACTGTGAACGTGATTTCACCAAGTACCACATGTTCCTGGATCAACATCTTTGTTGATCCTGGAACAACTTTCCAATCAACCAATCAGAATTGAGGGACAAGTTTACAGTTTATGTCAAGTTTAGGCTTACAACCAGGGTGAGATGGTTCAACATCAGTGTTATTCACCTATCATTTCCTTCTGATTTTAGGGAAAAGTTATGGGTGGGGTTAGGTTTAGGGGTAGGGATAGGGTAAGGACTTAATTTTGGGACAGGAATGTTATTCCAGGATCAACAAAATATGTTGTCTTACTTGGCAAAATCACGGTGACCGTATGGCAACCCCTCAATCCAGTGCTGGATTACCTTCAGGCTGTCTGTGCCGCACTTTTTTTTAGCGATGGCCACGGTACTCAGTACAAGCAACGAGTCAACTTCATCCTTTTTAGCACAGAATTAGACAGAAGAAGATTCTAGGCTGGCTCTTGGAATTTTTTTGAGGCTAGTCACGGCAAAGGAGCCCCGGGTGGCGTCGGGGGACAGCTGACATGATGGTGGCAAAGGGACGTGATATCCCGGATGCACACAAGCTGTTCAAGGCCTTGACCAAGAAAAACACAAACGTGAAGAATGAGGATGTTGAGAGTGCAATGGAGAAACTGCCAAAGAAAATACCAGCAGTCCTGGGAACAATGAGAATCCACCAGGTGATTACTCTGGCCACAGCCAGCCAGTGAAGGTAATCCAGTGGGGGAGTCCAGAGCTGCTTGGGCAGTGGTGCATCAGATATGATCAAGAGCTGTATCCAGGCATCATCCTTAGCACAGATTAAACAAATGTCCAAGTGAAATGTATGTTGGGACAAACCAGTTCTTCTGGCCGGCTCGGGATGAAATCATCTGTACCTGTTTGATGATGTCCTTGAAATCATTCTACTCCCAAAGCCTATGACAAAGTGCCATGTGTTCATCTTGAAAGAGGTGTGGGCCAGACTTTCACACAAACACAAACATACACATCAAAAAAGCACACAAGTTATATGTTTTATTTTGATGACCTATTCAGTCAGTTTATAATGTTCTAATGCAGTGTTTCCTAACCTTTTTTCAGTCACAGCACCCTTTGAAAATGTAAAATAAAAATGTGTGGCACCCCTACTACACAAACACTAATAGAAAATCTCACCCACCCCCTACCAGACCCTGAGCTGGGCGACCACTCATGATCGCCCCCCAGCTCGTGAGAGATGAATCTGTCGTTAGCCGGTTCTGAGCCACCACTGCAACGGTCGCATGTACAACAGGCCACAAGGTATGATGTTGGACGCTGCTGCCATCAGACATAACAGTCTTTGAAACTACTTTAAAGTGAGCGACTGGCCAAGATTTACTTCTTTCATGGCTGAGAGAATCGAAGTGATACAAGAAGGTGACAGGCATCGTTGTAGAATCTCATACCATGGCCAGAAAAGTAGTCCTCTGTAGTGGAGATAGCACACTTTTCTTGAGATTCAACCTCAACCCCAACTTCCTCATGTGAACAAGAAAGACATCTCGATGTCGAACCACCTGATGCTCCGATTGAGCTAGAATTAACCATTCGTCTATATAATTCAGTATGCGGATGCCCTGGTGTATTTCGAAAAGCAGACACAGTGACCTAAAGCTGCGCACCGGCAGGGAACAACTGGTTTGACTGCTCTAAAGGCCTCCTTGGAGGGTGTTAGTGCCCCTCGGGAAAACGCTCGCTGGGACCTAAAATGCCCCGGCATAAAGGTGGGGTTGGTAGAACGGCCCCCTGAGCATCCGTCGTTAGCGTGACGCGACGACAAGGAGCCCCCAGCGCTGGGCCTTGGGCGAGGAACAAAGGCTTCTTCCACATGACTAAGGCACGTAGGCAGCTCTGCGTGACCTTGATCATGTGAAACGGATTTCTCCTCTGAGAAAACCCCTTGGTTCTCAGCCACCACTGCAGGGGTCTCAGGTACAGAAGGCCAAAAGATGTTTCACAGTGAGTAACTGGCCTAGTTTTTTGACTGATAGCCTCGATACTATACGTCGTCGAATCCCAAACTACTCCTACAAAAGTGGCGTTCAGCCTCAATCCCAACTCTTTCATGTGGGACAGAACGACATCTTGATGCCGAACTGCCATTTGCTCGGATTGAGCTAGAATCAACCAATCGTCGATGTAATTCAACACGCTGATGCCCTGGAGTTTCAGTGGAGCCAGAGCTGCATCCACGTATTTTGTGAAAGTGTGAGGTGATAAACCCAGATCCAACGGAAGAACCTGATATTGGTATGCTTCACCCTCAAAAGTGAACCTCAGGAACTTCCTGTGATGAGGATGGATGGCTAGATGGATGTCTATCGTGACAAACCAGTCCTCAGACTGAACCTGTGACATGATCTGTTTGAGTGTAAGTATCCTGAACATGAGTTTCTAAACCTTGCAGTTTAGTTAGCGTAGGTCTAGAAAAGGATGCAACCCTCCATCCTTCTTTGGAACAATGAAGTAACGGCTGTAAAACCCTGACACTCCCTGCTGGGAGGAGGAACCCTTTCTATAGCCTCCTTTCATAGAAGAGTCTGAACTTCTTGCTTCATAACCAGAGCCTACCCGGGGTCCACTACAATAGGGAGGTCCCCTAGAAATCTGGGCGGACAAGAACCAAACTGAATTCTGTAACCCTTTTCTATTGTGAGCAGGACCCATCAAGATATATTCGTAAGTAGTTTGCAAACTGGCCTCAAGACTGGCCTCTGGTATTGGTTCGAACAGCCACTTCGGCGCCCTGAAAGGGAACTTTATTTATGATGCACTTTCAGCTTTACAACTTTGCAGACTGTAGGCCTACAATCACATACAGCTACATTACACACTGGATGAAAGGTCATTTTTAAAAATCCATAATAGGGGCACTTTAACTCTTCCCTCAGTTCGTAGAGTCGTGCCAATACCTTGCCGCGTGATAGCCATTGAACGGCCGTATGTAGTAACAAGCTCTGATCGGTTCACATTTCTTTGCATAAAAATGAAAATAGACGGCTCTTCAGTGGGCTTGCCTTGATGAAATGAACTATATCTACTGCTCTGTCCAGTACATCAGAGAGTTCATTCGGGTGCGTTTTTGCTACCAGTGCCTCTCTATGTAAAAAGCAGTGAGTGGTTTTTGCATGTGGGTTTTGCTCTCTGGCTCTGGTAATGAAGCCCTTCGAACTCCCCGTCATGGCAGCGGCCCCATCAATACATATACTGAGACAGTCCTTCCAATTCAACCCCTCCTTTTCAAGATACTCTGTTGTCACACGATATATTTATTCTCCTGTTGTTTTGTCAGGCATTGATTTACAAAATAAAAAGGTTTCTCTGATGCTGTCCTATGAATCGAACATTTGCCAAGAGCTGAGCATGCCCACTACTGTAATGTCAGTCGATTCATTCATTCCTGCAAGAAAAATTTCCCGCTGAATCGTATTTTTCCCAAAACAACACTTTCAATGTCTGAAGACATGTCATCTATTCGCCTGCTTATTGTATTGTTTAACAGGGGAACCTTTGATATTTCGTTCGCTGCTTGTGGGCCTAGCATGGTGTAAACGATGACTTTGCATGCTGGTAAGATTACAGTCTCAGCGATTGTGTGAAGCTAGCCTTCAATGCTTTCTCTGACACTTTTGCACTCTTCATCCTGACTTCCTCTTGTTTTTCATGTTGCCTTTATCTAATCTAATGTAATCTAATAAAATATTCTGCATCCTTGCTTACTGCTGATGGGTGAAAGTCAGATGCCTTTCAATTTGCTAGGAACCATTGCTTCATTGATAATTTGTCCCACAGACACAGAGGAAGATGACATGATGGATCTCTGATAAAGATGAAGCCTTATGACAAGTAATTGTTGATGTGTCTTCTCTTCTTCTTGCTGCTGCTCTCAGCTGCCCGCTCTGGACTGTTACATGAAGATGAAGTTGATGGTCCTGGAGCTTTTCTTTTGAGAAATCTGTCCATATTCTTTTGCACTACACACACATCGTCACACACTGTTTATTGAGGATAAAACACAGGCATAAGTCTCACACATTGACATTGATGTGCTGCTGACAGATCAGCGAGGGGGGGTCAAGGGGGAAGGAATTTATTTTATTTTTTTATCAGGCTATTATGCGTGTATGTGTGTCTGTCTTATTTATTATTTCAGACATCAGATATTTATCATATATATTAAATGTTCTATATGCATTTTAGCATTTTAGCAATGTTTGAAGGATTTGTACACAGCACCCCTGCTATCGTCAGACGGCACCCCGGTTGGGAAACACTGTTCTAATGTATACTTTGTTATTGTTGTTGTTGTTTTTCCTGCAGTCGGGTTAATAAAAAGTTCATTTGCAATACATAATGAAGTACAATGTTAATAAAAAAAATTGGTGAATTTGAGTAAAAAACTACTATTTATATGTTAAGCTGTATTTGTCACTTCAAACCCGTTACCCTAGACTCAACCCCGTCACACACTACGTTTTTATTAATTATATTTTAAGTTTTTAAGTTAATGAAAAAGTAATTTAGTGTTTGTTGAACTCAGTCTGAAATGTTCAGAGCAATCATAAGAATACTGATTTTAGTTCAGTTTTTGAAGTTAAGCCACATCTTTGATCAAAACTGATGATGTTGTTGTCACAGAAAATGCTCATTTCAGGCTTTAGTATAGCAAAAGTCTGAGATTTTATATAACTTTTATATTTGCAAGTGTGAAAGACATCTGATTAATAGGAAAATGTTGATTTCATTACCACAAATACATTTTATAATTATATTCAGAGAGAGCTCCCAAATTGTCCATAACGGGGTTGAATACTAATAGTGACCATATCTTAAAATAATGACCAATAATAATAGGGATTTGATGCCTGATGTGGGAAAACATGTTTTACTGTAAGTTAAATATGTCTTTAATGTTGTGGGGTGATCAGAAAAGTATAAGTCCAAATTGTACTGGTTTCATGGAATGACTCATAAACATTTGGAGTTCCAAAAAGTGTGTGTTGACTTAGTGACTATGGTATGATCATTAATTATAGCCAGCACAATCATTTTGAAAGCTTGTTAATTACTCATTGTTTTTCAATTTTAAGTAAGTTAAAATAATCTTAATTTAACTGTCACGTGCTCACAGTCAGCCTGTTTACCTCACAATACATGTTATGAGCACGTCTCTTCATTTTGACATTATGTTAATGATTTATCATAATGTTGAATGAGAAATTTCACATTTTTAATAGTGCTGACATAACAGAGAGGCCATCATAATAATTGACTATAGTCTATATGAAGTGATTTCAAGGACACAGCTCTGTGTAGGCAATAGTAGAACAAAAAAAATATGTTGGTCAAGGTCTAGGCTTCAGTGTAATTTATGTTTATTTATTTTTATGAAATTAACTTAAAATGTTTAATTCGATCAATTGGGCTCTCTCCTTTTCAAGAAACACACAACAATCCAGGGGTGCGTTTCCCAAAAGCATAGTTAGCCAACTGCGTTCGCAAGTTCTACCAGAAAGACTCGGGAGAGTTATTTCAATAAACCATACATTTATTGACAGCTCAGCAAGCTGATAATCTACAAAGTCATTTGGCGTAGGCCCCGTCCGTAGTGCATAGTCCGAGAGTATCGGATCTGCAATTCCTGCCTAAAGATGAAGGCAGGGGCGCAGCCGACCCCCCTCCTGGGAGGTATGGACGGGACCATCCTGGTGGTGGTGGGGAGGATGGGGGTAATCGTCGCTTCAGTATCTGCGAACTCAAACATGTGTAAGTACCGTGCTTTTATACAATAAGCATAATAATATGATTGGATAGAAGTGAAGCAATAAGTGACGTAATAATTGAGTCTTCCCAGCAGAACTTATGCTAAAGCTTTCATTTCTGTCGTCATCAGCATAGTTCAACAAGTCAGTGTTTCCCGAAACCATTGTTCTAACGAACATTTGCAAACAGCATCGCAAAGTTGTGTAGTTGGAATGACAGATCTCGACCTGTGGTTAGAAGCAGAGTTTCTAGTTTGCATGACATATGGACTCAATAAATCCTTATCTTGAGCAAAATAAGCAAGCTGACATTCAGTACAACCTGTGTCTTTTATTTAGAATACATACAAATGTCATTTACGACTTTTAGTTTGTCAAGAGATTTAAAGCACCGTTTTTGAAAAGTGTGCATGTGCGAAAGAGCTCTACTATGTAAGAACGAGCCTATGAGTGAATCTGGAAATAAAGAAAAATAACTGAGAAAAATGAGAAATAGTCCTCAGATGTCACGTCCGTCATTTATAGCAAAACATCTAGCGTTAATTCGATCTCAAACAGATTAATAAAAAAAAGTTATAACTCCACCACGTGCATGACGTCATAAACCAATGTGGTTGACGGACCACTTTGCGACAATACGGTTTCGGGAAACAGTCGTGACTAGCTAGTTGATTTCTTCAACGATGCATCATACTATAGTAGTTAAGCAGCGAGTTACGGCGTTGTTCAGGAAACAGATTCTGCAGTTCTGCTTGACTTCACATAACAAAGTTGAGCAAAGTGAAATCCCATTTGGAGAGCCATTTAATATGCGCAGTTCTCCGTGAAGCAAGCGTTTGCAAACATACTTTTGGGAAATGCAAAATGAGTTATGTATGTAATATGTATAATAAGCATGAAAAGCAGCCCTAATGTTATGATTAGTTCAATTTGAGCAATGAGTCCAAAAATCCGCATTTATGCTTTTGTTTTTCTTTATTCAGATTTTGGGTATTCATAATTTACACTGATGATCATCACAATAATACTACAGTTTATTGTATTTATATTTTAGGGTATATCATTCACAGATCATTTCACAGATTCACAGCAAAGTGTACATCCACTGTAATTCAATGCTGCTATGTAAACCGGACTTCATGAAGCGTCTGCCTATTTGCAACGGTACGCACTCAGTTCCTTCACTAACATCTACCACACGATACACTTAAAAATCTTATTACCACTAATACCACTTGTAATAATTGTGGCAAAATAATTTGCCCGTAGGGCGTACTCAATGGGAAGCCAGGTGCCGGTCTACCTTGATAGTGAAGAACAACAGGACACCCTTTTAGCTTTTCTGAAGTCAGTACTTCATAGAACACCAACACAACTGAGCTTCACGGATGAAGTGCAGTTCTTCTGTGGTCTTCTTCTTCTTGACGCATGCAAAACAATATAATGTAATTGTGCATGTTTCTGCACTTTCAAACCCTAATGTATGCTGCTTACGTACAGACCTGTATATATCTTAATGAACCGTCTTCTTTTGCTAGTTCATCATATATGGCCTGGTGGGCTGCAGGATTTGCCTCTGATGATGCTGAGCAGGCCTTCTTCTGGTCCGGATTATCATCACAGGTAAGAGCAGAAAATGTCATGTTTTACACAATGTCCAATGTATCCATCTGTCAACCCAGCAGTGATTATGTTCTCCATTTATTATTTCAGTGAAGTGGAAGAATTTAATAAAGGGATAGAGAAACAGTTGAGAAAAGGGGAGAACATCCAGTTGGTAGATAGTGCTGCTGCATTCTTCACAATCTAGCCTTTAAATATCTAAAGGTCAGGAAAGTCATGTCAATAACATGTTATTTCTATTCATATTTCTTGCATCTCTCTCTATTCATGTTTTTCTCAGTTCAGAGGGGCTTTATTGACATGAAAGTTTTAAGAACCTTTTGTTCCCATCAAAATATTTTGAACAGTACAGTAATATGAACATTAATTGGTATGAAGATTGTATATAATGTGTGTGTGCTCTGTGGTTACTAAGATCTTTTAAATATGAAATTTTAAATTTGAAAGTTGAACATGTTCAACTAAATGTTCCTTATTTCATTCACTTCTCTCTCTTTCTCTCTTCACCTTTCTCTCTCTTAGGAGTCAGTAGGCGCGTTTCCATTACAGATTTGAGCAAAAGTTAAGCTTTTTTTTTTCTAAATGTCGATTAAAAAACTATTGCGAAATGAAGGCGTTTCCATTAACCGATGTTATGCGACTAAAAGGTCATTTTTCCCTCTCGCGATAAGTCATTTAAAAAATCATGGCAACGAATATTGGTAGGTTTATATATTGCAGCCGCCACACTAGCCATTATTATTAATGGAAGGAGATAGGTGTGTTATCCAAGCATGGCAAGGAAAGACACTTATACTGAGAGCGGCACATATGAGGTGTTTCTGGGTGTTTCTTCCTCATTTCTGCTTCGAGGTCTTGATTGTGTCATTTCTTTGAGGTTTGGAGTTCAGTATTCTTGTAATTATTTTGTCTTTTATGAATTTAATAAAGAACTCTGTCTATATTTCTTTTTCGAATAGGCTGAAAAACCTCCTCATGCGAGTGCAAAAACTTTTTTGCGATAAATGGGAGTTTTTGAGAAGATTACGTGTTTCCATTAAGCGTATTTTCATTTCGCAATTTAAATTTGCGCAATTTGAAGAGTAATGGAAACGCGGCTAGTGAAGACGTTGCCGGTGAAGATCTTTCTATGTGGTTATCGTCATGAACAAATTTGTTTTTATGTGTTCAACTGTTATTATATATTATTTTATAAAGTATACACAATCGTAAATCTACCCCCAGAGTCCCTCAGTACTTTAACCCTCTGAGGTCGAGAAACGCGCCGACGCGTTTTGCTGGATTTTTTTCACATAGCAGCAACATAAACTTAAATTACTCCGTCATTTATGGTTATACAGAAAAAAGAAATATAAAAAAATTATCTGTGATATTTCTACTTTTGTATGTGTCCACTTACAATCAAATCAAAACATTGTGCTTTTGTAAAATAAAGAAAATAAACAGGGTGTGCGTTCTGCCTCTCCGTCGCGGTGAACTTTTTTTTCTTGAGCACGTCTATAAACTGAAACATAACTCAGCGAATCCTTCTCACACATTTATGAGCCATACACCTTTATACACATTTAAGTGTGTACTTTTAAATGATCGGATTCAAACTGAAAACAAATATTCTCTGTTTAAGTAATTTGTATAAAACCAACAGGATGTCCAGTATCTCAAACGCTTGCTAATTACTTTTAATTCGGCCACGCCCACTCGCGCAAAAGAGATTCACATGCAAATCTCCACATGGAACGCGAACGCCCTCGTTACCTCAAACACAAAACACCAAAACACTTCACAAGTCTCTGCTTTTCGTCGAGTTTGGAAGACACGTCTGAGCTTACATTGGATTTACCTAAGAAGAAGAAGAACGCGATTTGAAGACAAGAAAGATGTAAGGTAAGAAATTCTTACTTATTAGTTTATGGTATTGTTGCATAAACTTCACATTGCAGTTGAACTGTTGCTAGATATATGGTGAATATTATACTATTTAGACCCGTGTTTACTGTTAAATACTGTTTGTGGATATCTGCTCAAACATAGATATGTATAACCATAATGTTTAATATTTTGGCGCGCGATGGCGTTTGAATGTACAGTATCATATTTTGGAGTGCGATTGCGTTTGAAAGGAAACATGCACCAAACATTAGGCTTTATGTTTTTACTATTATCTCATTTCATATCATCATAACGAATGGAAACATTTGAAGTAACATATGATAATCAATATATTTTTGTCTAGCGTAGTTGTTCTTGAAATCTTTTGGAAGATTTAATTTATTGTTATTATTATTTTATGCAGCACTGCGTAGCCTATGCCTACAAGGCACAACAAACCTGGTGTTCATCATATATTGTTGGAAACGTGTGTGTGTGTGTGTATTCTGTGAATTTTAAAAAGAAATTTTAACCAGAAAAATCTAAAATCTATTCCCAAAATCGTGTAGCCCTATACTTTATCTTGATATCAGTATTTTCACAGTTTTTTCCTTTTTTTTTTCTTTCAGGGACCAGATGCAACTGAGTCCTGCTGACTTCAACATTCACATGAGTCTCTGTACATGAACATGGTAAAGTGAAAATCAAACACCTTGGAAATGAAAGGTATGTTTTTAGGAATGGCACAAAGGTCTCTGTCTTTGGATCATTGTTTTCAATGTGCTCTTTTGTCATTTGTATTTTTGGATTGTGTTGTGTTGTAAATAAATCCAAACAATCTAAAAGCCATTCTTTTTTAAATCTCCTCATTCTTTGTGCAAGGTTGCTCTGAATGACAGGGCCTGATCGCTCCTAATAGGGCAGTTAGGGGAGTGTCTTTGTCTTTCTCAGGTGTTAAAAGCTTACATATTCATGAGATGATCACGCCTCTTCGCATATGGCTTTGTCACACAAAACACGTCTTAGAAATTTTTAATCAATATATTGTCTTATCTGAATGAGCAGTCAGGGTGATTTTCACATAGGGTTTCACATAGTTTTGGAGCAAATATTCTAGGCTATGTCATACAATTTTCAAAAGTCTTGTGAAGAAATAATCTGTATGGGTTTCATGGCCTTATTTCAGTGAGAATTTTTTTTTGTATTTTCACAAACCACGCATAAATGTCATTATCTCAAAACTACAAACTTTTACATACATGCTGCTGATATATTATTGTAGCAGAGTTTGTGCTAAATACAGTGTAATTAGACTTTAGCCATGAAAATGTCACTAGTAACAGAAAAAAACACAAATGTCAGAGCATGTCAGACCACCTTCAGGGCCCAGAAAACAGCTCAGACCCCAGAGGGTTAAAATATGTGGTATGCTACATGTCATGCTTGGCATACAGCCGAAAGGTTTAAACAAAGACAATGATTTTATCTTCTGGGTTTTGAGAATTACTGCTATTAAACAAATAACTCGACGTTGGAAAAAAACTGATCCACTCAGGTTGGATAAATGGATTGAGGCTGTAGAAAACTTGTATGAAAATGAAATGATAATGCATAAGATGAGAGGCAAAATGAAGTTATTTAAGATGAGATGGTTCGCATATGCTAACCAAATGCATTGAAAAACAAAAACCAAGCATGGATTTGGACCTGTGTAATTAGATGAGGCATGGATGTAATCTCTGTGATATATGATGCAGCTCTATGGAAATGTGTATGTCTGTATGTAAACATGTATAGGGATGTATGTATGTATGCATATGTATGTATGAATATATGGGTGTACTGTATATATGATGTACGTCTGGGTATGTATGTGTGTATGTATATGTATACATTTCCTTCTGTTATTTTTTATTTTTTTATTGTAAAGTTTTTTTATTATTATTATTCACTGGGTGTAAAGGAGGGGAAAAGAAAGAAAAAAAGGGGAAAAAAATATATTGTGTCAATATGAATAATGTCACAATAAAAAAGTATATATAAAAAAAAAAATATATGTGGTTGATCTAGTGACTTAAAAAAGGCTATACCATGATTCCTTGTTTATTTTACTTGATGAGTTATTATATTATGCTTATTAGTCACAATAATCACTCAAGCTCTCAGCAACCAGGTTTAATCGCAAGAAAAAGTAGTATTTAGGTGTAATATACCCACTGATGGGCAGTAACGCGTTAGAAGTAACGCGTTACTGTAATCCGATTACTTTTTTCAAGTAACGGGTAAAGTAAGGGATTATAATTGCAAAAACAGTAATTAGATTACTGTTACTTCCCCGTAAGCAGGCTGCGTTACTGCGTTATACTGCGAGACTGTCTCGTGAGCCGTGACTCGTGAGTGAGCGCCGCGAAGTCAGTGGTAAACACTATGGCAAGCGATCGCGTTCAAAAGTCTTTAAACGAAACGCGTGAATTTTGACGCGTCAACATGCACCGTTTGTCCGTGTTCAGACGTCATGTTTATTCATGAACGATGTCGTAATGGTAAACTGGTATGCACGCATGCAAACATCAGACATTATATTTGTTCATGAGGGATAATGCATTGGTACGTTGGGAGTGATGTCAGTCTTATGTCATGATTTGTCATGCCTTTTTAAGTTGTTCGTTTAACATTCTTTCTCAAGGTAGAAAAGTAAACAGCTCTTACTAGAATGGCTCTTTTATTTTAGCAAACTGCCAAAAAACCTTTTCAGACTGTGTGCAGCTGAACCAAGAAAAGCCTAAGATTGCATGGAGCTGATAAGCATGAATGGCAGAAGAAAAAGACTGCAATTAAAAAACAAAACAAGAGAAAATAATTTTAATGCAAGCAATAAAAAACTGCACACATCAGCTGTGGAATAAAAGAAAAGAAATGCATGATCAACAAGATTAAGGCAAACTCCTGTCTTAATTTAAACCCTGTCCACCACCCCCAAAGGTTTCACAAAGTTACTCTTGCCACTGTAACTTATGGCTTCCTAAAGACAGGTTTATGGGTAAATAAATGAATAATAATAAAAAATATATACCAGGGCTCAACATTTAAGCCTTTTCATTTGTCCTTCGATCGGTCATTCACTTGTCTGAGTAAAAACATTTGTTTGAACAGGAAAAAAAATAGTTTTTTGTGTGTGTGTGTTGTAAATTTAATTTATTCCAAATCAGTATTCTCATCAGTTTAGTCAGCTTTAACATATATAAATCGGCATATTTATGATATTTTAACCTTTATAAAGGGCATTTTTCCCTAATCGTTTGCTTCATCTTTCATTTAAAATTCTTAAATTTGATCAATAAATTAAAATAGAATAATAAGATGCTAAAGGGCTGTTACCAATCAAATTAAACTGCATTAAATAATGTAATGAGATTATTAAAAATATTTTTTGAATATACAAAGAAATATTAGTTGTGCATAGAAATTATATTTATAAACCGCCAGTAGGAGGCGGCAGGCGACCGTCTTAATGAGTGAGTCATTGATGCAATGTGCATAAAGTTAAAATACTGAAACTAATAAAACAAGTTTTAAAAAAGAATGTTTCATTTGATTCAATTTTAGATGATGGAATATGCAGAAAGAATAGAATTAGGCTGAAAGGTCTATTGCTTTATAGCGTATTCATTTCGTGCATCATGTTTTTGAAAAGTAACTAGTAAAGTAACTAGTAAAGTAACTAATTACTTTTAAAAATAAGTAATCAGTAAAGTAACTGGATTACTTTCTTGGAGAAGTAATCAGTAACTAATTACTTTTTCCAAGTAACTTGACCAACACTGAATATACCTTTAAAAACCTTTTAAACTCTAAGTAGTTAGAATTGGGTGGAAATACTGGCTTGGTTGCACTATTTTCAGTCCTCCAAAAGGTTCCTGGAAATGCGGTTCTCCGATTCTGTAGGTGGCGCTGTCACAAAATAAACGGTCCTAGAATTGCAGTCCTGAAAATGCAGCCTCCGGTGTGGTGAAGTGTTGATTCCCAGCGAAGCGATGGCAGAGATGCCCTGCGTCTCAATGTCCATACTATCCATCCTAAACAGTGTGTGAGATTAAAATAAGTGTGTCCCAAAGCAGGGTGTGTTGAAGAGTGTGCCAAAAGTCCCCGGATGGTCTACTATTTCCGGTGGATTTGCGAAGTGTGGATCCGTGCAATCTCCAAAGGCTAATATGACCCACAATCCACTGCGCTTTGGAGAAGGAACTACAAACACTAGTAAAAAGTGTTAAAAAACTACAAAACATGGCGGATATGCTCGACCTTAGTGATGGCCAGATCGAGGCCTCGTGAAGCAATGAAACAGTTGAACCAAATGTGCCATATTGTTTCGAGGCTTCGAATCAATCCGACACCCGTCTCAACGGTGACACCTAGTGGTCACTTGCAGGTGTTGATCTGAAACAACCTTGACGAGCCATTGAAAAAATGTGTTGTTTTTTTATTATTATAATTTTCTAATATGTGAAGATTGTAACCTATAGGCTCCTCACTGTGCATAATGTTATTTTGGTCTTGCAAAATGAATATTAATAAAAGAAATCAAGCCACAATGTCTCACTTTTTTAGAGATTTTTATTCAAAAATATTAATTTCTCTGCTGTGGAAGGACTTAGACTACTTCTTTTTTTACAGATAATTTCTCCAGCCTTTGAAAAAATCCTCTCACAAGGGACACTTGTTGCTGGCATGCAAAGATATATATATATATATATATATATATATATTGTTTTGGTGATTTTCCTTTTATTGTGACAGGACAGTAGAGAGATGACAAAAAAACGAGGCGGGAAAGGTCCACGAGCCGGGACTCGAACTGCAAACTCGGTCGCCCGAGTGCAAAGACGCTACATGTCGGCGCACTGACCACGAGGCCATTGACACAGACGACGGAGATATTTTTTTTAGCTAGGACATACAAATGAGGAAAGATTACTGCTATCTCTTTCCAGTTTCATTTAAATTCCAGTTACATTTAAATGCAAGCCTAAATAGCCTATAACTAATCAAATCGCACTATATCACCAAAAATCCGCTATCTCAAAATCAAACTCCTCTCACAAAAACCCACGAGGTCAATATGCGTTGATTTCACTTTTATACAGATGTGCGATTGTGTGGTCTGTTCCCGACCGTGTCAATCAAACGCTGATTCGGCGGACCACACCTGATGAAACACTTAGTGAAACACTTCGAGGCTTCGTTTGGCCATAGTCACGTGACATGGGTGTTTTGAATCACGCTTCGGATCAGTGTTTCGAAACGTCTGCGCTTCGGGATCTCGCAAAGCTTCGGAACGACTGTTTCGCGTCAGCCATCCCTACCAGTTGCAAGCAAAACACGGGCATATACACAGAAGAAGCAGAAGATCGCTGTCTTAGAAACATTAGAAACATTCGCTGCATTAGAAACAGACAGCTAATAATGGCGCGAATTTGTGCAGTTCCGAATTGCGGGAAGATTCGTGGCAAAACAAGTTGTCACAGACTTCCTTTCAACAATCCAGAAAGGCTAAAGTTGTGGCTAGAATTTGTGGGGTTGGATGTGAGCACACCTGTTGAGGTTCTGCAGAAAGCTGATCACCGTGTCTGCGGTCTACATTTTACAAATGAGGACTTCGCTGTAGGTCAAAAGAAATCGACCAAAAAGCTCTTTCGCCTGAATAATACAGCGGTTCCAACATTACGTCCTGGGACGACAGAGTTGGAAGAACTTGGGGTAAGTTACACTTTGTAACGTAATGTTTGTAACAGGCGGAAAATGAACTTATTTGTTATGTCCATAACCTGTCATGTTCATAACATCATAAGCCTAACAACCCTAACCCTATCCTACATGATTTTAGTATTTTTTTGGCTGTGAAACTTCAATGATGAAAACGGAATGATTCACGTAGGCTATCATTAACATTGTGCAAGTTCAAAGACATTTTAGCATTAGCCATGGAAGTGACAATAAGGATTTGCCATATTCTATAATGTCATATGAAGTCAGATCCGATGTGTTGGCCCAGAATAGCATATACTTTGTACATACTTCATATACATTGTGGCGCTAATGTACTTTGTGTTTTCTATATCAAATACCCCTGTGTGACTTCCAAAAATCAACGCGTTGGCTAACTTTAGTTGTTAGCCGCATTCAACAACAGTCCTAACCAGTATTTAGTAGATTTGTTCTATAAACATTAGATTCAATGAACGTACCCAGCATATTCATTACTTCTTAGCTCTTATGAGAGAACCTATACATTTCAGGAATGCACAACAACGCACCCCTCCCCTCTTTACTGCACCCAAGTCTGTTTTTTAGATCTTCTGAGAACACTTCTTGGATGCACCCCACCCCCCTCGTCACTGCACTCTCTCTGCTGCACTTATGCAGCCACCTATGCACTAATACCTTCTGCCAGTCTCCTGATAGTAAGCTTTTAATTGAGTAGTTGCTGGAATGTTGCTCCTCTTTTTGTAAGTGATTTTGTTAGTGTTTGTCATAAATCTGAAGACAATGAATAATGGTGTTACATTGATTATTTGTGATTTGTACTGTATTGCAGGCTGTTGGTGGTGTTGAAGCTGAACCTCACATTTTCAAAGTGCCACAGTCAACTCCCGTGAAGTAACCAAGCACTGGCAGGCCTTTATCCTTCCACAGTGTTGGGATGCCTTTGCTTCTTACCAGCCCACAAGGCTCTCAAAAGACAAGGAAGTCCCTATCTGGCACGTATCTTGCCTACACTGCTTTCAGTGAGAGATCAACTCTGGCTGTAAGCTATTTCTGTCTTTTGCCTAACTAGGCTATATACCATTATTTACTTACAATCATTTGTCAATATCTGCTTGAAAATCTAAAGCTCCATTATTACACTTCTCATCAGTCAGATGAATTTCAGACTGAGATGGCAATATTGGACACCAGCATGACTTCAGTCTACAGCGACGACGAGAAAGACATGACTTTTAGTCTATCCAGCAAACAATCCACCTCCAGTACTGCATCTAGTTCAATATCAAGTCATTCAGAAATGCAATCTGAATGGGATGATAGAAAATGGATAGTCAATGAGTCACATCTCATGAGGCTATTCAGTAATTGTCACAAGTGTGGTGTAGCCATCAATGAGAAGAAAGTGACAAAATTGGGAAGCCAAATAAAAGTGGAGTGGACCTGTCTGAATGACCACCATGACAAGTGGGCATCATCTCCAGATGCTCGTGGAATGGGACAGAATAACCTGCTTATACCAGCAGCTATTCTGTTTACCGGAACAACATTCACTGAAATCCACGAGTGGGCCAGACTGTTGAACTTACAGCTTCCAAAGAAGACCCAGTACTACTCTGTCCAGTCAAATTACTTATTTTATCAAAGAGAGATGCGAGGGTCTGTATCTCGGCTGCGTTCCAGTCCACTTTTAGACGAACTTCCCTAAGCACTTCCCCTCGGGGGAATCCCTGCCGCCATTTTGAAGTGCGTTCCACTTCGTGAAGTGGACGAGGGAAGTTTATATGGACAGATCCTCGTTCCCTCGATCTTAAGTCTACTTCATATGTACACTTCAGGCACCTACAGTATATGTCCCACAATGCAGTGCGATTGTGACATCATTTCAGCAGCTCGCACTCGCAGCGCTCGCACTTCATTTAACCACACCTGACACTGCACAGATGATGGAGGGGAAAGTACTTTACACCTGTAAGTGAACTTAGGTCACTTAAGCAGTTTAGAATAGTTATATTGAGATGAAACCACACAATACATGTAACTACATTAACTGCTTATTGTTTAGATGTTTGTTTAGATGCTTATTGTAAAGAATTGTTCATTGTAATATTACATTTTATGGTTGTGTAAGACCCACAGGCTTCATTTGCATAAAGCATATTAATAAAGAAAACGTCTCGGGTTACGTATGTAACCCTCGTTCCCTGAGTAGGGAACGAGACGCTGCATCGATACTCGATACTTTGGGGAATGCCTTCGGCATGAAGCGTCTGAAGTCAACTATGGAACTATTCCAATCTTGATTGGTGCAACGTCACCCGTGACGTCGCATGTGACGGTGATCCGGAAGCTACAAAAGGGTCACAGGAACCAGGAAATGTTAGCTTCTAATTGGTCAAAGCAAGTCGTTCTCAGGGGCGCGAAAAGTGTGGCCGAGGGATGCAGCGTCTCGTTCCCTACTCAGGGAACGAGGGTTACATACGTAACCCGAGACGTTCCCTTTCGTAAAGGGAACTCCCGCTGCATCGATACTCGATACTTTGGGGAACGAATACCCACGCCGCCACACTGAGAGAAAACGCCCTGGTGTAAAGCATCTGGCACACTCACGGACGATAGAATGAGTAGAGGGCAGATCCAAACTAGCTTGTCATAAGATTTGGTGCAAGAAGGGGAGGTCTGGAGCCGGAGGCTCGACTGACCTCATGGATGGGAGCCCCAGACCGTAGAAAATATTAGATGAGAGGTGAAGGCAAAAGCGCACCTTGTACTTCAAATATAAGTGGTTTTAGATAACCAACTGTACTCTTAATAAAGGGAATAGCTCCTAACCCTTGATGCATAACTAGATGGACTGACTCCTCTCAGCCTAAGGCCTAATGTAGGAACCTCAAAGGCTACGACCTTGACCATCCGACACATGCGATGGAGGATGGAATACCCGAAGAATCTTAACATTGCCTACAGGTACCTCAGTACCGGGCAAAAATAACGTTGAGTGGCTCCCACTCTAGCAAGTAAGAGGGGGCAGCACCACCACTCTTCCAGGGAGTAAGACGAGCAGGAAGCAGACTCAATAGATTCTCCTATATATACTTATATATCTCAAATATATATTCGTATACCTCACCCACAGGACATGATGGGTGCCAGGGATAACCCATCAGCCTGATGCCAATAGGCTGGATGAAAAGGATTCATCCTCCAATCTACAGGAACATGGAGTTTCAGTGGGAACGTCCTTTCGAGAACACCCTTAGAGGCTTGCGGAGGGCACTGAGGCCGCCACAGAGGCCCTAAGCATGAACAGGAGATCCCGTTAGAGAGCGGGATGGAACACCAGTACTGAAGCCAGTGGGCAGTAATAAACTGGGTTCAATGCCCTCCCTAACTTAATTGTTTAGTTCCTAGTAGAGTGGGGTTCTAGTATGGATGTCCTGACCACCTCGGTGGAAAGGGCAACCTAATTATGGGTGGGACCCCCTCAGGGGCCAGACCCATAGTCTCCATTACTCTGGTCGGGGATGAAATAATGTACCATCAGCCTGAGACAGAAGATCTCTCCTAATAGGAATTTTCCATGGAGAACTCTCCAAGAGACTAATAAGGTCCGAAAACCAAATTCGGGCCTGCCAGTACGGAGCTACAAGGAGTAGTCTCACTCCGTACCTCCTGACCCTTTCTAGAACCCCAGGGAGCAGAGCGATCGGGGGAAAAGTGTACAGATGTGACCTCGGCCACATCTGTACCATGGCATCCAAGCCCAAAGGAGCTGGATGTGAGAGAGAGTACCAGAGCGGGCAATGAGAGTTCTCATGATAAGCGAAACAGGTCAACCTCCGCCCGGCCAAACTCTCTCCATATAAGCTCAACCACTTCAGGGTGGAGCCGCCATTCCCCGGGCCTCAGCCCCTGCCTCGACAGGATGTCTGCTCCCATATTATCAACCCCAGGAATATAAATAGATCTGATGGAGAGAAATTTGTCCTGGGACCAAAGAAGAATTTGATGCGCCAGTCTACAAAGAGGGCGAGATCTCAATCCTCCCTTGGCAGTTGATATAAGAGACCACCGACATATTGTCTGTCCTAACAAGAACATGATGGCCTCTGAGGTCTACAAGGAAGTGCCTCAGGGCAAAAATACGGCCAACATCTCCAAGCGATTAATATGCAATGTGAGATGATGGTCTTTCCAAGTACCTCGGGTGTAACGGCCCTCCATAACCGTACCCCAGCCCGTTAGGGACGCATCCGTGGTCAGAGTTTTTCTCTCACATGGTGCTCCCAAAACCGGGCCCTGAGACAGGAACCATGGTTTCTTCCATAC
Organism: Leuciscus leuciscus; assembly: GCF_965113295.1. NCBI lineage: Eukaryota > Metazoa > Chordata > Actinopteri > Cypriniformes > Leuciscidae > Leuciscus > Leuciscus leuciscus. The sequence continues at coordinate 1,590,129 of NC_138731.1, forward strand.
GACAAGAGAACGAAGGCATCTGCGCGTAACTCTGATCGTACGAAAAGGGTTTCCCAGAGGACAAAAACCCTTGTTCCTGAGCCACCACTGCAAGGCCCTCATATGGAGCAGACCAAAGGGTACTACCGTGGAAGCTGCAGCCATAAGACCCAAAACTCCTTGAAAGTGTTTGACAGTGATAGCCTGGCCTAACCTAATACTCTTCAATGTGTTTAAGATAGTATTTATACGAGCAGGAGACAATTGTGCCCGCATCGTGACTAAGTCCCACTCTACTCCCAGGGACGTAGTCCTCTGAAGAGGAGTTAAGGAACTTTCCTTCACATTGAGTCTCAACCCCACACACCTCAGATGACGCAAAACAACATCTCGATGTTGAATTGCTAGTTCTTTTCGACTGAGCCAAAATGAGCCAGTCATCTATAAGATACGGACCCCCTGAAGTCTCAATGGAGCAAGGGCCGTGTCCATACATTTAGTGAAGGTGCGAGGGGATAAGGCTAGGCCGACTGGAAGAGTCCAGAACTGATGCGCTTTTCCCCCCAAAAGCGGATCTCGGAAACTTCCTGTGATAGGGTTAGAAGGGAAAGAGGAGTTAAGGAGCTTGTGGATCTATCAAGACAGACCAGTCCTCGGAGCTGGTCTGACTGACAGTCGGTAACTTGAATCTGAACCCCCTCGGAGGTTGATCCAGTACCATGAGATCCAAAATAAGGCCTAACTCCCCCCCTCATAGGAACTATGAAGTGCCAGCTGTAGAACCCAGCTCTTTTTCTTTTAGGAAGAGCCCACTTTGAGGTTTCCTGTGTTAAGAGGGACTAGACTTCCTGTTCCAAGAACCGACCCTGCTCGGGGCTGGCCGACATGTGAACCACCCTTAGTAGATAATATTTGTATATTAGCTCCACTGTAAGCAGGACCCCCTAGGATATATTTTGAAGACCCCTCGGGGTGTCTAAATATGCCATTATGGGGACCAGTCCCTCGAGACTGGCCTCGGCTATAAATTTCCAAATGGCTTCGGTGACCTGAAGCAGCTAACTGGCAGGAACTAACCGAAATATGCTCTCTACAGACCTCCTGAGAGGCGGCGAACTCGACAGGGCCGCAACGTCATCGGGCAGATACTGCGATTTGTGTTCGCTGGAAGCCGATGTGTCCCGAAGCGCCATCGGCGGCAGGAAGCAAACATCGATTTCCTAAGGGCTGCATAAGGGGGCGAGACTCCTGTACTCGCTCTCCTGGGGGAATGCCCATAAGGGTCTGCGTGTTACGACAAAACCTCTTAGTTGAAGCCATCTTAGCCCGAGAGACAGTCCTCAGACCTGTCTTCGGTATGGAGTGCTTCGTGCGAGAATGTTTCTTCTGGCCCCAAGCCTTATACGGGGGGGCACGAGAGGAAACCTTCTCAAAATATGAGGAGCTGGCGGCTGTCCCATGAGGCTGCCCCCTGGCAGCAACCCCATGAGACCTGGACTGACAACTGGGGATAGCTGATTGTCGCTCTGCCTCCTGAAGCCTCTCGACAACGGATCTTGCCGCGTCGTCAAAGAGGCCGGAAGGTGAAAGGGGAGCATCGAGAAGGAAAGCCCTGTCTTTCTCCCCGATCCACAAGCGATTAAGCCATAAATGTCTCTCTGAGACGACTAGTGCTGCCATAGAACGGCCAATAGCACGGACCGTCTCTTTAATAATACGGAGAGATAAGTCAGCTACTCTATGAAATTCAGCAATACCATTGAGTGAGACCTCCCAGTTATCATCCACCTGCTTGAGGAGGTCAGCCAGATATGCCTGTAATAACCCCATTGTGTGTGGGCATGCACCGGCTCGACCCACCGCCATATATGCTTTCCCTAACAAATTCGATGTACGAGATTTGGAGGGAAGTATCTGAGCTATCAGGGGTGACGCAATGTCGGGGAGAAAATATTTCGCAAAATATTCCTCAACCCGAGCCATCACCTCATAACCATTTTCATTAGATTCCCTAATGGATGAGTAAATATATACATGGGGGGGAAATAATTGAGATGAAAATGGATTTTTCCACGATCTCGATACCTCAGTATGGAGATCAGTGAAAAAAGGGAAGGCTCTGACACGAAGATTGTGACTGGGTCTGCAGGAAGCGCTCATTCATTTTATTTTTCTTAGTCGCTTCCTGCTTATTATATGGCCATTTAACATTTAATTTAACCACTGCCCAGATTACAACCTCCAGCAACTCCTCACTAACGGGAATATGGGGTGGCGAATCCCCATATCCACGTGATTCAGTGTTGATAAATAATATCTAACTCCTCGGAGCCAGATAAATCAAACGCTGTGTCTTTAACACGGTCGGAAGAAGCCGCAGCGCGGGCTTCCGAACCGTGCGCGAGACCAGTGGAGCTGGTTAATAAACACTGAGAAAGGGTCGCAACCGTCTCAGTATTATATGCCAGCCCCACGTGCGAATCCCATGCATACAAGTAGCGCGCTGCCTCAACAGACGCGGGACCTGATGCACTGGAAACGCGAGCCTGATCTATTTGATCGAATCAAACGCTCTGTCTTTAACACGGTCGGAAGAAGCCGCAGCGCGGGCTTCCGAACCGTGCGCGAGACCAGTGGAGCTGGTTAATAAACACTGAGAAAGGGTCGCAACCGTCTCAGTATCATATGCCAGCCCCACGTGCGAATCCTATGCATACAAGCGGCGCGCTGCCTCAACAGACGCGGGACCTGATGCACTGGAAACGCGAGCCTGATCTAATTGATCGAACAAGCTCAAACGGGAGCGGAGCTTTTTCATTGAAAACAGTTTGCACAGACAGCGCCCTCGAGCACCGCCCGTGCATGCTCCACTCCCAGACAAACTACACAAAGCGAGTGTGTGTCACCCTCGCTTAAATAACGTGGGCAAGGGGACGCACACTGCCTGAATAGCTTCTCTTTTATTCACCATAAATAATACTCTTTTCACGGGACAGACAACACCAAATAGAACAGACAAGATGACATAGAGCGCTTGCTGAAGACCAGAAGCTAACATTTCCTGGTTCCTGTGACCCTTTTGTAGCTTCCGGATCACCGTCACATGCGACGTCACGGGTGACGTTGCACCAATCAAGATTGGAATAGTTCCATAGTTGACTTCAGACGCTTCATGCCGAAGGCATTCCCCAAAGTATCGAGTATCGATGCAGCGGGAGTTCCCTTTACGAAAGGGAACTACAATGTTAATAATAAACCAGCTTGCAGAAAAGTAGTTTACATAATTTAACATTAACTACACAGAAATTGTAAGAATGTTTAAGCAAATGTATTACAGCCAAGTGTGTTATTGTATAGGGTCAGATCAAGACACTGAGATGCTGTTTACTGGCCGGAGAAATGCTGCCAAACTGGCGTGGGAGTGAGGATTCCTATCTTAGGCTCTTCTGTTATTTTGAAGTACATTATTATTCACTTTCACACGTAAAACAAGTAATTGTTTTGGAAATAACAGAATGCTGGACGTTCATGTTATTATTATTATTATTATTATTATCAACTGTGTTTATGTTTTTGACCAGGACAGTTGTTAAAGAAACGATGGTGACAGGTGCCCAGGCTTCGAGAAAATGGGAAAATTTTAAGAAAAAATATAAGGTAGCATCTAGCAAGTGTTCTGTAATCTACGCTGCTGACATTTAAGTGCTGTGTACACAACCCCACCAACTTCAACTAACAAGCCGGTGCCATCCTCTTACATGCCAGATCCAGCACCATCATCATCATCATCATCATCATCATCATCATCATCAGCCCCTGCTCTCTCGCCTGCCTCTCCTTCTGCTTCCTCTCGTCAGCCCCAAAACACCCACACCCAAAAGATGAAGGAAAGACCATTTGCTTAATTTTATGCAGAGGGAGGGAGACAGAGACGCAGAGAGGTTTCAGAATCTGCAATGTCAGACTGACCGTCTCTTAGACATACTGGAGAGTTCTGAGCGCTAGCAATGCAATACTGGAAAAGGAAAAGGATTGTTGCCGTTTTTCAGTATTTGCATAATATTTAGTTTTTATTAATTGATGTGTTGCCAAACTGTCATAAAAAGAGATTTAATATGTTTTTTCTCCCAATTATGGTTTATTTCTTGGCTAGTTACAGTAATCGCAGTTTTTATTGACGAGAAAAAAGTAATTAAGTGAATTATTTCAGTTTAATATGGAACATTTAATTTGTGAGTTTACATGCTTTGCACACGTTAGTTGTGGTCATGGAGCTGGGCCCTGGGTGCCGACGTCTGGCGAGCGAGTGTGTTCCTCACAGGTCTCCAGGACCCATTTGAGGAGGTGGGACCACATTCATGGGCCTTAAAGAAGATACTACGCCACCTTGTCTTCATCATCCCGAATGCTCTCTCAGTTGCACACCTGGCTTTTGAAACATGGGCATTAAACCGTCCCTCAATGGCGTCCCTCAGAGGTTCTTTAAATGGTGTAATAATGCATATTTGATGTTCAATGCAAGGATAACCACCATCATCTAGAATAAAATATCCTGCTGGTGGATAGAGAGCTTGTGTGTATACTGGGCTGTTTTTCGGTACTCTTGTGTCATGGACTGATCCTGGATACCCAGCAAAAGTGTCCAGAAAAAATCCATTGCTGTCACATATACATGTAATTGAACAAAATTAAAGAGCTTTCGATTGAAGTAACCCTGTGCGTCTGGCCCAACAGGTTTTTTTTATTCTAACATGGCACCCATCAATGGCACCCACACACTTTTTGAAGAAATGGCTATGGGCCAGTCTGGCAAATCCTTCTCCAACTTTGTCAAAGTCCTGAGGTTTAGGAAACTGAATAGACTTGGTTCGTAGAGCTACAACTTTCAAGGCAATTGAATGGACGACCTGAAAGACTCTGGTCTTTGGAATGGAGAACACACGAGACACAACACTATAAGAAGCCCATGCCCAAGCCAACACAGAAACACAAGCACCTCAACTACAGGATTCCAGCCATGCCTCTTTTTAATGCCAAGTAGTCTAACCAACATAGATATGGCATCTCGAGACAGTCTGAAGTCAGCCTTTGTGTCCATCATTTCTTCAAAGTAAATCTGAAGTACTGGCTCACTGGGGTTGACCTTTGAAATTTGCCTTTGATCCTGAAATTTGAAAGAATAAATATTGGGTTTAAATAATATGAAAAAATAACAATAACAACAATATACTGAATTGAATAATAATAATAGTAATAATAATAAAGGTATAGGCTATATTAGTACATTACATTAGTGCATTATTGGTATGACTATTCATTAATGACTATAATAGGATAGTTAATGATAAATACATTAATTAAATTAGGTTAAGTTGATGATTGTCATGAGTAAAAGCTAAAAATGGCAAGTGAAGCTGGTTCAAGATTTTTACATGTATGCTAATCAAGACTCTAGAGGAAAGTGAGCAGTCACGACTCACAAGATGTCCGTTCAGGGACAAATAGCTCTTCAATGGGTGCAGTTGTGGTTCAAGATAAATAGAAATAACAATATTGACATTATTACAGATTCAAGACTAGACTGCTACAAATAAACAACCTGAATCTGGGACTGCATCACTCTCTGAAAACATCTTTTCAGGTGCAGAAATTGCCAAATAATTCGGCAAAGTGACACCACTCCTAATGAAAGAGTGAACACGGTCTCCACGGCAACCACCATAACAAGTGATCAAGGGCTTAGGCATTCCATTTAAACCGTACGCACGAGTGCCGGTTCCGCCAGTAGTGAGCACTCGTGCAACCTAAGCAATGACGCACATCCGAGTGAACGAGACGGAGGGAAGTTAGCGAGTGAAGGGCATGACAATTTTGGACTGGAACACAGCCCTCTTACCATTGGAGAAAGCGTAACGGCTAACTTGTATCACATGAGGCACCTCAGCCTATCGTGTAATGGCAGTGCCGTCAGTGCACACAGTTCAGAATTGTATGACAGTTGTAACAGCTTACGTTTATCAGTTTCATGTGGATTATTAGCACGTTGGCAGTGTTGCCAGATTGGGCGGTTTGGACTTTGATTGCGCGGGTAAAAGAGGGTTTCAGTAGGGATCAGTTTGGTGGTTTTCAAACATCTACATTTCACCTCGTCATCATTGGACAGGTTTTACGGTGCATTGAACGAGGGCAAGTTTCCTAACATGCGGAGGCATGCGCAAAGGATGCTCGTTTTATTCGGGTCCACATATGTATGCGAGCAGACTTTCTCTGTAATGAACTTTAACAAGTCACGCTACAGATCACGACTAACCGACGCACACCTGTCGTCCGTGTTGCGCATCTCAACGTCGAACACGACCCCAGATTTCAATGACTCAGTAAAGAAAGGCGACTGCCTCAATTGTTCACATTGAGTTACAGAACACTGACAAAAAGCTCTTCTTCTCAGCTGCATAGGCCGAAATACATTTTTCTAAAGTAGGCCTAGCCAAAGTTCCATTAAGTTAACCTTGATTGATGATGTTATTTTTACAACATTGTTCAGTTTCATGTTGCCATTTCTTATGCATGTCCAGTAGATGGTGATGATACAGCTAAATCAAATTTAAATTTTGTGAAATGCATAGGCCTATTCCATGTTGTCCTTTATATCTTTCAAGCAAACATACGTGTGATGAAGTTGATCTGCACTTAAATTGTGTTCTATTTTATAAAAGATTTAAACAAAGTATGTGAAAAAAAATACAAAAAAAATGAATAATCACAACTGAAATCAGCTGAATGTTTTTCATTCCGTGATGAAGGTCTCCCTCTGGTATATAGCCTCAATTAAATTTGAAAACAAATAGCCTGAAGTCTGTATGTTAATGTAACCTGCACACATACATTTGCAGTTTTGTTAATAGTTTTCTATCTTGAATAGCTACAGCTGGTATGAAGACAGTTGAGTGTAGGAAATGAATCCTTGAAAGTAAATCCAGTTATTGTAACCTTAGAGAAGCCTAGGTCAGACAGGCCAAGCAAAAATAAATATCAGGCCTTGAAATAGGCTGGCAAAGTCAAAGTAACTGTAGAGTAGCCTTATACATATTTGCATTGAATTAATTTATACCATTTAATCATGTAACTATGTTTAATTGCAATTGTCCAAAGTGTGGCCCTCTGTTTACTTTGGCAAAGTAACTGTGGCCCTCAGACTAAAACTGTTGCCAAGGGGTGGTTTGTTAGATCTATCTATCTCTCTCTCTCTCTCTCTCTCTCTCTAATTAATTCAAATTAATGCTATAATTATGTAATTCAAATAAATGTAATCTTACACACTACTTTATGTCTGATTCAAATTGAGCAGAATGCTAGATCTAACGAACCGTAACTGACGAAATTCGTCAGTTTTACTCTTCAGGTCAAATATTGCACAACAAACAACAATAGCAGCTTTAAGTTGTCAATGCTGGCAAATTACCATGGAATAATCCACGGCTAGCAATGTCTCAGTCTCCAGCTGGTGTGCCCAGGTTGACCACTAGAAGGCACACCTTCCCTGACCATTGCAACTCAGCCATGAACTTCAGTTCCCACAATCCTTTGCCCGGACTCATCATGAATGATTGCACTTAGCAGTTGTTCATTACATTGTTAATCTCAGCCTACTTAAACCATGTTTCTCTCTGCCATTCTTATGGAGGTTTTGCAAGTGTTACGCTGCACATCTGAGCACTCTCTCTTGTTCATGTCTCTTGGTTTTGTAGATTGTTTGCATTAGTGATGGTGAAATTAAGCGTTTTGAAGCTCCGAGGCTTTTCCATCAATAGTATTGTAAAATGGTTCATTACTCTTAGCTTTTCAACACTGTGCACACTAATGACATCTTGTGGTCAAAAGGTGGAAAAGCTGCCTTTGCATCCCATACCATACAGCCCTTTTTTTAATGTTTCATATAATAAATCAGTTTGTGCTATGAAAAACATAAAGGCAATACAAATAATTAGTCTATGTAAATACTCTTTCACGTGTCATGGTACTTACACAATGTATGTGTCTGTGAATTAATTTATGAAAGTGTTAATAAATGGGACGAATTAACTTGTGTACTGTAGTGTTGTACGCTAATGTTGTACTGTAGCAATTTTTGATAGGCAAGGCTCATGTAGGCATATATAATCAAAATAAATGAATATTATTGTGGAATTGTCAGTTAAAGTGCTTGTGAACTGAGGATTATTACAAATTGAATATGCCTAAAAACTACACATGTAAGTATATTAATTCGTATTATCATTTATTCTTGTCAAAGCAGAATGACACTCGAAACCTGCGCAAACACTATTTCAAACGCTATTTTTGAAACCGAATACGAAGCAGTCACGTGGTTGTTCGGTTTCTTCATGGTTAGTACCAGCCAATCATAGTGTTTATTGTTTTGTCCTTTTCTCCTCACCATTTGGAGGGGTGGGGAAGGTGTATAGGGGAAGGGTTTAGCTGCTGTTTAATGGTGTCCACATTTAGTGCAGTGATTCTTTGGCTTGACCTCACCAGAGTGGGTGTGTGTGTGAATTGAGGGCCACAGCAGGCCATCTCCCTCCCTTTAAACTTTCTTTTGTGTTTGTTGTTTTGTATTTCTAATTTTTTGTATCTTGTAGTTTTGTAAAGTGTTGTTTCTTTTATTTTTATTTTGTTACTTTTCGACATGTGAATATTATGCCCTTGAAATGTTAATGTATTGATTGGTTTAATTTTATTTAATATTAATAAAGTTGCCTCCTTTTTGTACTCCCCGGCCTAGTTCTCTCTGCTCATCCATTTCTGGTAACAAACCTGTGCTCCCCCTGTTTTGGGGCTGATAGTTCCCACCGGGTGGCGTAGTCGAACGTTAGTTTAATTGTTGGTGCTTTCTTATCATTCCCTCTGGTACCTGACATCCCCATTACATATATATATATATATATATATATATATATATATATATATATATATATATATATATATATGTGTGTGTGTTTTTTACATACACACACACACACACACGCGCAACATTTAATTTTAAACACAATTTCTAACTGTGACATATAACTTGTCATCAACTGAGTAAGTGTCATTTGCCTGAAAGTCTATTTCATCTCCTGGTTTCAGTAAAGTCCATTCTTTATCAACCTTGACACTGCATGCATGAAAGTGACGGTCACAGGAATCAACATTTTTCCACAAAGGATCCACATGGTGTCTATGTTAAAGATGTTACTTCAGACACACGTTGGATAGCTTTCTCTGTTAAATCTCCATCACAGAGGTTGTGATTGTCCATCAGGGCTCTCTGCAGCTCCACAGGTAAAGATAAAAATGGAGTGGTCACACTTTTTACCGGGACTTTCTCAAATTCACCCAGCATACTCCCACAAAACTCCCAGCACTGTCTGAACTGGTGTCTGTTGCTCAGTGTTGTAGCTATGTGTAAAAAATTCCTGCAGTTATGGGCAACCATTTTAAAATATTGGTGCTTGGCTATGGGCTGAAATATGTGCCACCAGAAACTGAATTTGAAAAAAATATATTTGAATTTGAATTGCTAAACTTGAATAATTGCATTGGAAAACTGAATTTGAATCACATAATTTGAAATTGTATTGTTTAATTTATAATTGCATTGAAAAACCGAATCTGAATTGTATAATTTGAAATAGAATTTATTCGTCGTATTCGCTGAAAATTAAACTCTCTATATATCCTCCCATTCAGTTCTTACAATTCAGATTCAGTTCTCAAGTTACTGTGACACAGACATCCGGGTAGTTGGAGGATGAAGGAAGAGCAATCGAGCGCAGATCGATAGTTAGCGTTCATTGGCGCACAGGACTCCTCTTGGGCCAATCAGCACCTACGTTTTGGAGCATAGAACGTACCCGCCAAGATACAAGGAAGAAGTGCTTGCCTTGCCGAGACTGGCGTGACAACCATGGATTCGGCTGGGACAAATACGGTAATGACAATTTATTTGTTTACGATCTAACGATCTTTTGTTTAACTGTTGTTAATGTTATAGCTATTTTGCGTTTCGTTTAGTCCGAGAGCATACACAAATCATTTTTACAATTACATTAGACGACTAGCTAGCACCATTTTTCTATCTATGACTAGCACATTAACATTGTTTCAGCTAACGTTATTAATTTAGCAACGCAGCAAGGAGCGCTGGAGCTAGTCTACAAATAGCAGTGTGTACAATAACGACCCCCTTTTTTTACTGCCAGTGAATAGCACCGAGTGAAAGTCACTGATTTCTTTATATCTAGTGACAGTGATCATGTCGTTAGCTCAGATAAGTACCAGATCTAGAAATAGAAGGCATCGATCGTGCTAGCTAAGGGTTAGGGTTAGGGTTAGGGTTAGTGATAAATTAATCTGTTTATGATAAAGTAATTACATTTATTTGCAATGAAAAGTTCCTACTACTTTCAACCTTTACTACTTCTAGATTATTATGTTACCAGCTACCTCTCTGTAGCTCACATCTCCTATTTGGAATATTATTAGTACCACAATAAATAATATTAATAGTAACCCTATTATTAATGTATGACATAATGTCATCTAATACATAGTTTGACAGTGTTTCTCAGTGATATCAGAAAAGAATAGCTCCAGCTGATGAAATGGGTTGCATTACTAGATGGTGTATGTATGTTAACAATTCATTACATTGCTTTTGCAGAACATTGTCATTCAGGAGTGCTTAGCCAGACTGAGGGAAAGACTGCAGTGTGCACTCAACAACAACCCTCCTGATCTTGATAATTTGGAATACATAGTGACCCAAGAGAGGGCCTTCATAAATGCAATGGAGAATGTAGCTCTGCCTAATGATATCTGAAGCCCTCCATCAACTGAGCAGTGGTGCCTGCGGAATAAACCTCCCCCCTCAATATCTGTGGTGAGGAGTATAGGTCCCCATGGACGTTTTAGACTACAGGTCACAGAGGACCACCTCCAAAGTCTTCTTCATCTAGGTCTACCTGCCACATGTGTAGCAGACATTCTTGGAGTCTCAAGAAGAACCATATACAGGAGGATGCAGGAGTACAATATGTCAGTTAGGAGCCTGTATTCCACCATGACTGATGATGCTCTGGATAATGAAGTGAGAGCCATCAAATCTAGACTACTTCATGCTGGATACCAGATTGTCTAGGGGTGTCTTGAAGCAGAGGGCCACCATGTACAATGGACCAGACTCAAGGCCTCTATGCATAGAGTTCATACAGAGGGCATCTTGTCAAGAATGACAAGTATGGGCTGTGTTGTTCGGCGAAAATACTGTGTTCAAGGCCCACATTTTCTGCAGCACATAGACACCAATCATAAACTCATTAGGTGTGTTTATTACATTTGAATATAGCAGGACTTAAAATAGTTATCATTGGCATTATTTTTTGTGGGCAATTATCCTCTGCTTCTTTCTTTATAATTAAACCATGTCCTTTTTTTCGCCAGATATAACATGGTGATATTCGGTGGCATCGATGGTTACTCAAGGAAGGTAAGTTTCCTACTGTAACAAAGTACATACTCATGAAAATATTGCTGGTATAATCCATCATTTTTTTCGTAGGCTGTCCATGTTATGACAACCATCCCATAACTATTATTAGTATTACTCATGTCCGAGTAAAAGCGTGCACAACCAGAGGTGAATTATTCCTTTTGCAATGATTATCAAATTACCTCAAGATCCAACTAGGTACATGACATGTCTTGTTATTGTTGGTGTGCCCTTCAGTGTGATATTTACTCCAGTTGAATTGCTGTTTGACTATTCTTTTACATAGTTTGATTGACCCATGGGGAACTTTTCTATGTACGAATTGTAGAATCGAACGTCTGTGGAGGGACGTTTGGACAGGAGTTACTCACGTTTACTATGACGTATTACACAGCCTGGAGGAAGATGGATCCCTCGACATCTCGGATAATCTCCATCTCTTCTGTGCTCAGTACACCTTCCTTCCAAGACTCAAGGCTGATTTGGCCAAGTTTTCTGCTGGATGGAACGATCATCCTATCAGGACAGAGGGCTTCCTTACCCCAAACCAGCTGTGGGAGCTTGGGATGCTGCAGCACCCCATCCGCGAGCCAGAGATGTATGAGGAAGATGTGGCAGTTGAGTAATAATGCCAATGACATTGTTGTCCTGCCTCTAAATGATTTTTTCAATCTATATACTGATAATACTATTTCTGTTGGTTTTAGGGAATCCAAATTGAGGATATTGATTGGGAGAGCTCAGGGCTCTCTCATAACTCTGCCAACACAGGTGTTACCGTGCCAGAAATGGAATGTCCATTGAAGACCGAGGACATTGAAACTCTACGCCTTGCCATTGATCCCCTTTCTCATTCAAATAGTTTTGGAAGAGACATTTATTTGACCACACTCGCACATGCATTGTACCTACTTCACCATCATTGACAGTCATGTTTGTGCCAATCAGAGGACTAAAAGGCTTTTAATAATTAATGATTGCTCAAGTCCAGTCTAGGACCCCATGTATCCAGGCACCTTATAGTCCACCTTCCATTCACAGCAAAGTAATTGAAAACAAAAAAATGCCACAAAATGTTGTATTTTGCTTCCAAAGATTTTGTATTTATTGGACTTCTGTCAAGCTGACACAACCACAGGGAATCTGGAAAGAACGCAGTGAAGGACATCTTCTCTGACAAACATTGTAATGGTGTGATGCCCATATGGAAATGCTTTTTGAACTGTAACATTACACCCATGAACAATGAATTGGGTTAACAGATACAAACTTAATTTCACAAATTAAATAAAGACTGCACAAATATCTTATCTATTACTATTTGAGTCTGAATGTATATGCATTGTACTTAAACCATGAAAGAAAAACATTCAGTAGTCTAATTAGCACTGCATATTTGAAACTGCAACATTTCACATATGCTTAACAGGCAGGCTGGTATTACTACATGCAGTGACTGTTGGGTAGCAAACTGTATGTGAACCATACTGGATGTCACAGGTGTGATTGAACTGCACAAAGACGCTGAAGTTTCTCTTCTCTTCTGGTAAGACAGGAATGTGGCCCTGTCCTGTGAGCCACTGGAGAAATGTACTGGGGGACAGGTGACCTGGATAGTCTACTGTGTCACCCACCTCAGGATGTTCACCTTTTCAGAGACAGAAAGCAAACAATCATGTAAATTAAATATTTGATTTACCTGTACCAGCACAGAGGTAGAATTTGGAAATCTAATATCTTACATAAGTGTACTTACAATGATAATGTAATCTACATGAAAACTTCATGAAATGTGTAAGACAGAGAAACTAAGTAAACAGACTTTACAAGAAGAAAACTAAATGAGCAATTACATGCTTCCAGCTCCTGCAAGAAGTCCTGTAGATGGTTCATAACGCTCACTTCCACCTGTTCTTTGCTGGAGCCCTTCTCGCTGAACTCAGGTTGGCAAGCCGCAAAGACAAAGTCAGCATCAGCCTGGTGAGAGAAACAATGTATCGTTATGAGTTTATCCAGAAAGAGAGAGCAGTGGTGGCCGAGTGAGCAAGAGAGTTAATGAATAGAGCAAGCGGTGCTGGTGAGAACAAATGAATGAGAAATAAACTATGTCAGTCAAAAAAGACACACTGACAGCAGATGAGCAGCACAAAGCAGAGGAGAGAGATAAAAGGAGAAGCAGCACATAAAAACACAATTATGTTACCTGGTTGCTATGCTATGAGTCCCAACCTCACACATGCTGGCTGTGGGCTACACACCCAAAGGTTGACACAGAAATGTCCCAAACACAGCAAAATAATAAGAAAACCAGAAAATACCGACAGAAGGCAGTATCTCTGTAGATAAATATACCACCTCACATTTGTTGTGGGTCATAAGTGATGATTGGGGAGGATTACTTTTGTATGACACTATACATTGTTTTTAGGAAAATTCTACATCGTGGACCTTTAACTTTAATATCTTCATTATTATTGTCCATTGACCCCACACTCCAAGTCTATACAAAAAAAGTTTAAGTAAAGGGCATGATTGGTAATTGAAATGAGCTGAGTTTAGGACTTGGAATCACTATTGTTAGTTAAAAGTGGTATCAGTACATCCCTACATTTATTAACTCACCTTCACCTCCTTCCCGGGGACAAAGAGTGGTTGGCAGATGTTTGGGTATTGGTTCATTAGATCAGCGAGACCATAAAGTTTCAGACCTTCACGTAGCTGGGAGAGAAGGGGCAGCAGCCGAAGTATGGCATGAAGAACAACAGCACTAAAATATAGAATGAAAAAATAATATCAATATGAAGTGAAATGTAAAAAATCAAAACATGAATATTAACATCCTTGACAAGGATTAGCATAGTGAAAAAACAATTATACCGAAGAATTTCTTCTCTCTTTTCAACATTAACAGGTCCATTATAGCCACAGCTCAAAATGTCCTCAATCAGTTCAGTCATTGTAGCCTCTGTGGCCGTCTCAATCTTAAAAAGACACATACACACACACACACAGAGAAAAAAAAACAAAAAACACTGAATAATGTGTGTTGACAAACATTTTACAGCTCTAAAACCCTTAAGACCTCTTACCTGGGAGAGAAGTGATATATACTCAGCATCAGAGACATCCTCTCTGGAAATGTGCTGAATCTGTATCTCCCCATCACACAAGTACTTGTAGCACCAAAGTTTGAGGCAGCAGGGTGGTGGTCCGCTTTGAGCCAGACTTGCAGCCCAGATTTCACCAGCACTTCTGAAAGAAAACCATATAAATTAGTAGAAACATAGTTATGTCCTGAGGACATACATGCATAATACTGTGTTAAGATCACAAGCCACAACATTTAGCCTACTGAACATAAAACAATAAAAAAGTATGCACACCTACAGAGGCAGACAGGTATGTAGGAGAGGACCAGAAGGGCAACAGACTGAAACAGAGAAAGCTCCCGCACACTATCTTAACTTGCATATAAAGTTCAGTCAGAGAACAATGTTTTGGTCACTGGGACCATCATCGGGTTATTTTATGGTGTGAACAGAGGAAGCAATATAAATAGACTCAATGGACCATGTGGGCCAATCAGAGCCCATGTAAGCAACTACACTGTCAGTGCCTGAAATTATCAAATATTTTCAGTCATCAAACACAATTCCTTTTTTTCTTGTCATATATGGCTCAAGCCTGAATCCAGGCACCATGCCCGAGTTCTTTCAGCCCTGTAACATGTAAACAAAATATTGTTTGAGGACTCAGACTTATCGACCCCACTGTATGCAAGCATGTCTTACCTGAAATTTGCTTGATCAAGATCCAACAGGGAATATTTGGGACATTTTCCAGTCTGGTCACCCTCAAACAGCTTCTGCTCAATCCCTGCAACCATCTCTTTGAACACAAATAATAACTCCATTCATGTAACTGTCACTTCTATTGCAATTTAAAATTTTTTTAAATTTAAATCATATTTATCTCCGCCAAGGAGGTTATGGTTTTGATGGAGTTTGTTTGTCTGTTTGTTAGCAAAATAACTCAAGGTATGAACGGATTTCAACGAAACTTTCAGGAAATGTTGATAATGGGAAAAGGGAACAGAACCGATGATTAAATTTTGTTGGTGATCGGTTGAAGAAAAGTGGATAAAAATAATACAATGCCGGGAAATCCGAGCTGCTTGGCGGAGGTCTGTGCTTTCCGAGTGCTTTTCTAGTTCAAATATATGTGTACCTGTGAGGAACTCCTTTCGTAGCGCCCCTGTATCAAGGCCCGCCTCCCCTATGAACCTGATTTTTAACCGACTGGTAGGCAATGCCCTCTTTTGTCGCTTCCATTGAGCAAGGCCCCGCTCCACCACATGGGATCTTGATACAGTGAGAGGAAATTCTTCCTCGTTGTTAACAGCAGCAGAGATGGCCTGCAGGACATCATCAAGGCTGAGGAAGAAATAAATGCCTGTTAGGCAGTGTGATTCTGGAAAGCGTATATTGTCTGTTTAATTCCTTTAGGTTAGAGGTTGTCAAACTGTGGTGTATGTACGTGACTTATTCTTTCTCTATTGTGTGTTAGTATTTGCATATTTGTGCCATTTACTTTTTTGTTGCTTCTGTATGGTCATAGCTTACAGGTGATCCCTGGATTCTTTGACATGATATGAGGTACTTGGCCCCAAAAGTTTGAGAGCCTTAGGTTATTCACTGTTGAAGGAGACTATAGAAGCATACAAACCTAGAAATGCTCATCCTTTGTTTTGAAGTTGAAGGAATGAAGTCAGCTTTGCTGAAATGATAAAACGCAAGTATGAAGTTGAGAGTAAAACCCATATCCTCTGACCTTAAATGTAAAAATGTGTACAATAAACTCAGTACAGAAGCCACATATAAAAGTTTAAGTTAAAAGGTGGACTTTTTGAGAGAAAGTAACTTTGTTATGGTCAGGACTAACTGATCAATAAAAATCATATGGCAACAATGACAACCAAAAAAAAAAAAAAAACTTGTGTACTGTTGAAAGTAAATGTATATCACACACAGCACAGTCAGCCTTTGTGGTAACAGCTCAGTCAATTTAAAAGTATTAAATCAAACTGGTCAATACATTAATCCATTGGTGGGAAGACAGGTGCTTGGAGGGATATCTCTAACTAAAATGCTACAATATGTTGACATTTTTATATTGACTAAATTGTGCTAAGATTCTGTTACCTCTCTCCACACTCGCTTGCATGTGCCTCCAGGTCATTGGGAGGAAAATTATGGCCACAGATTGGGCACACGGTCAGCAACTAGAATCACTTAAATGTTTAACATAAAAAGGTGGAGACAATAATACCTCAAAAATAAACATTCAACACATCACAACATACCTCTGTCTTTGAGGACACAAAAATCACATCTTCCTCCGTAGGCTGTCAGGAGGAATAACAAAATTGAAAAAGAAATTGTGACATGATTGCATATATCTGTTGTTACTCATCGTTCAACAGATGATGTTTTTGCATAAACTGTTCATTAATTAACAGCCTCATTGCAAATATAGCTTAATTACCTTAAAAAAATCCACATCACATCAGGTGGAACTGGCCACTATACAAGTTATGACCAAATCCAACATTATCCATACAATGGGTCTGTACATACCTCCTGTGGATAAGTATCTGAAGGCTTACATGTTTCAACATGCAGCGCTAGGATTTGCAATGGATAGCTGGTGTGACAGGAGTGGCACATTGCCTTTGGCATACTGGAGAAGGACCTGGAGTCCGGAGGCAGTGGTTGAGTGTCTAGTTCCTCCTGTATCGGAGCAATATATAGGACACCCTTTCTGCCCATACTTGCAGTCTTCAGCATTAGCCCAGTATATCCACTGTCCCCAGGAGACACCATATATAGTTTTCTAGAACCCCACCCTCCTAACAGGAAAAGTTATTTAATAGTTGAACTCTATTGAAATGTGACAGTACTCATCACTCAAGATATTGATTCAAATGATTTTATACCAAGATTAGATTGGCCATGGGTAAGTTCTATGTACCTGCTCCTTTGTAAATCAGCCAGCCCCCAGACACATTTTCCAGTTTTGGATAAAGATCTTTGAGGGTTGAACATACCTTCAAGAGTAATATAAATCATACCATCATATTGACAAAAAAACATTGGTTTTGATAGTGGACTATATTAAAATATTATATGACAAAAAAAAAGTTGCCTCACCTCATCATGGGTGTAGTTCTCTGGTATCAGCGTGGACCTGCGTCCCAAACCAGCTTGCAGATGGAAAACTTCTTCACTGCCTTTGGGAGTGCGCTCAACAATCTTGGGTAAGAGATAAAATGTAACTTCTATCTCTTTGACTGGTGTGAAGTGGTTGGAAGGCCCTTGATTGCGCCGGCGCTGTCCCCTGGCTCCAAAAAGGGCAGGAAAAGACCTGTGATGATAATTTTTTTTATTTGACATTACACAATACAAGTACACATCTCACTAGCTATAGTTTGAGAATTTAAATTGATGAATGTAAGGGACGAGTCAGTCTGACAAAGAAACCAAATACAGTGAAGGACCTTGTCATTTCTGTGTGGACACTGGGTCGGCCATCTGTCCCTCTTTCCTGACTCCTTCCCTGTCTGCTAGAATGACATGCGTGTTCAGAAGATGCATCACATTATTTTATACATGTTAATCTGGGTGTGTGTGTTATTTGTTGGGAAACTAGACACAACACCTTGGAGTCTCTGGGCCAGTTTGATGTTGGGCACTGGGCCCAACATGGGTAGCTCTGTGTTGGGCACTGGGCCCAACAGGGGTAGCTCTGTGTTGGGCACTGGGCCCAACAGGGGTAGCTCTGTGTTGGGCACTGGGCCCAACAGGACCAGGGGAAGGTATTGCATTTGTGAGCAAATTCAGGAGGTGTCTTGCTGAATTGACTAACGTTACTTCGGAGTTGTCTCCCTGTCAAAAGTATAAAAATTGAGCAGTACACTCACAGAAATGATTCATGGCAGAGTTAGTTTTTATGCATTTACATCTATTTGATTTTATTTAAAAACTCATATTTTTAAAATCTATACATTAAAAGTAAATAAACTCTAAAAGATTTAATCAATTTTACAATTTATTTAATGCAATTAGTTAATAAATACTAACATTGTTTGAATAATAAGAGTTATAAAACAAACAAGATTCTGTTATTTAAAGTTTATGTGATTGGTTTTCATCAAAGTTATGAAAAAAAATCCATTTGGGAAACAGGAAACGACGTCACTTTCGCTGGACACAAGCCCTCGAGATATTGTGGGAACCCGTCACACACATGTTGGTAAGTAATCCGAAACATCCTTTGCTCCTGTTCTAATTATGCATTTTATTTTGCATCGAGTGTATATAATATTAATCCATTTATGATAAGTTCCCTTTCGAAAGGGAACTCTACACTACGTCAGAATGACGCTATGGGGAACGCCTCAGGCGTGACAGGTGTCTGAAATCAAGTATCAACTCACGTCAATCATGTTGACCGGCGACAGCCCGTGAATCATCAGCTTGAATGATTAACGCGCGACCTGGATGTATAAAGGGGAGCCTTGCACACATGACAACATCTTTTCGTCTTCAGGGACTGCTTTGTTTGAATAGAGTATTTTCTCGAGTGCAATCAAAGAAAATGAAACGTACAGAGAAGCAGAGGAATACCTTCCGCAAGTGTGCCGACCCGTGTCCCAGATTTCTGACACCGGAGGATTCACACGATCTGTGCGTGTTCTGCCTGGGTGAAGAGCACGCGCGGGGAGCTCTCGAGGGAGCTTCCTGCGCAAACTGCGAGCGTTTTTCTTTGAGAACGCTCCGCTCTCGTCTGTCTCACTTCTCGAGGGAAGTGAGCGCGGCATCTGAACCCCGCGGTTTTGGTCCCGCTCGGGCTGAGGCTCAGCGGCGCTTGAGTTCGTGGGGCTCTCAGATGGAGCTGGCAGATCAGCTGGAGAGGGGCGTTAACCTCACGGATGATCTGCCAGCTGACGAGGGTGAGTTACAGGTCGATGTGGAAGATGGTTTGTCTCTCTCTGATGGATCTGTAACTGGTTCTCTTCGGGCCGGGCAGGAGTTGGCTGCTGATGATGTCAGTCTGGTTGAGACTGAACCACTTCAGCCCTCCTGCCCAGTGTACGCTGAGCTGGTGGACGTTATGGGGCGCGCCACCAACAGACTGCAGCTGCAGTGGAGGCGCGTCCGGGAGGAACCTGTTCGTGGTGTGTTGGACGATCGGTTCCTCCCCACCCGTAGGCCACCGGCTCGGACGAGCCTTCCATTCCTTCCCGATCTCCACTCTGAGATCGAGAAGGCATGGAAGAACCCGTTCTCTGCGCGCCTTCATTTGCATCAGCGGGCCAGTTTCGCTGCTGTGGAGGGGGCCGCAGAGCACGGGTATGTGTCGATGCCGCCAGTAGACGAGACGTTGGCTAACTATCTCGCCTCTGGTCGGCCATCGTCACTGGGAGCTCCAACCCTGCCATCCAAGCCGCTGAAAACAACATCACGCTTGAATGGCAGAGCGTACACGGCAGCAGGTCAGGCAGGTGCGGTTCTGCACACCCTTGCGGTCCTTCAGGCCTACCAGGCCGACCTGCTGCGGGACCTCGATCAGGGGGCCGGCCTGCCCCCTGACGCGATGGCAGAGCTGCGGCGCACCACGGATTTGGCTCTCCGGGCCACCAAACAGTCAGCCGTTTCCGTCGGTCGTGCGATGGCGGCTATGGTGACCACGGAGAGGCATCTGTGGCTTAACCAGGCCGACATCGGGGAGAAAGAAAAGACCTTTCTCCTCGATTCGCCGGTTTCGCCTTCTGAGCTTTTCGGGCCTTCCGTTGAGACGGTGGTCGATAAGTTCAGGGAGGCGAGGGCGCGCTCTGAGGCATTTAAGAGCTTTATACCGCGGAGGTCCTCGGCTCAGCCCAGGCAGGCGGGAGAGCCTGGTCCGTCGTGGTCTGAGGATCACAGGCAGACCCAGAGGGCCAGTGTCGCTTCCCGTGCGCCCCCTCCTCCTAATAGAGGGGGCAGGGCGCGCAGGAGGCGTAACTCCCGCAGGAGGCAGGATCTCAGGGAGGTGATCCAGAATAAACGTTCTCAGACTGAACGCTAGACATCACCTCCCTGGATCTTGCCCCCGAACCACCATCGTTCCCAGGCTCCTCCTACATCAGGCCTGGGGCAGGGCCCATGATGAGTTCAAGAATTCTCTGATGGCCCGCTTCAGCTTGGTTGATAGGAGCGCCTTCCAACCAGGCTGGTGAAACAGTAGAACTTAGGTTTTTCTGAGTTTCTGAGTCCTGGCGTGCTTCATTCCAAGCACGCCGCAGGTTTTATATTGAGTGAAAATGTTTTGTGCGCAAATAACATTTTTTCTTCTCTTCTTTTTCAGAACTCGTCTCCTGTACAGAGCCTGGGACATATTTGGTAGGCAGGTAATGTATTGTAGTGAGCTGAGCTCCCACATACTGTGGGTATCAGGTTACAGGCCTCATCCGGCCTTCCTGGTTATGAGCTCCCACGTACTGGGTTTCAGGTTACAGGCCTTACTAGGCCTTCCTGAATATGAGCTCCCACTCATGGTGGTCGCCAGGTTACAGGCCTCACCAGGCCTTCCTGAATATGAGCTCCCACATACTGTGGTCGCCAGGTTACAGGCCTCACCCGGCCTTCCTGAATGTGAGCTCCTACATAAGGTGGTTATCAGGTTACAGGCCTCATCCGGCCTTCCTGGTTAGGAGCTCCTACATACTGTGGTTGAATAGGAGCTCCCACATACTGTGGTTGTCAAGTTATAGGCCTCACCAGGCCTTCTTGAATATAGCCCCCACATACTGTGGTTATCAGGGTACAGGCCTCACCCGGCCTTCCTGAATATGAGCTTCCACACACTGTGGTCGCCAGGTTACAGGCTTCACTGCCTTCCTGAGTATTAAGCTCCCACATTCAGTGATCACCAGGCTCTAGGCCTCCTCGGCCTTCCTGGTGATGAGCTTCTACATGTCAGGTTACAGGCCTCATCCGGCCTTCCCGAATGTGAGCTCCCACACACCGTGGTCGCAGGTCTTCCTAGTTATGAGCTTCCTCATGTCAGGTTACAGGCCTCATCCGGCCTTCCTGAATGTGAGTTCCCACATACTGTGGTCACCAGGTTTCAGGCCTCATAGGCCTTCCTGAGTATGAGCTCCCACATTCAGTGGTCACCAGGCTTCAGGCCTCCTAGGCCTTCCTGGTTATGAGTTTCACATGTCAGGTTACAGGCCTCATCCGGCCTTCCTGAATGTGAACTCCCATTCACTGTGGTCGCTAGGGTATAGGCCTCGCTGGTTGTGAGCTTCCACATGTCAGGATGCAGGCTCATCAGGCCTTCCTGAATGTGAGCTCCCACGCATTGTGAAATCCCACATGCTGGGGTCACCAGGTTAGAGGCCTCACCAGGCCTTCCTGGATTTAGAATGAAGTACACGCACTTTCGTTTCGTGCACTTTCTAAAAATCCATATTTATGGTAAGGGTTATGCGCAGTACGCTTCGTTCCCTTTTTTATGTGGTTCAGACTTCGGTTCTTCACCTCTGGTCCCACTCTAGATGCGTCTTGCTGTCGCAAAGTATTACGACAGGCGCCTCCCTTTCAGGCTATCTCCCACATTTTGTGGTAACAGGCCTCGTTAGGCCTTTCTGAAGGTAGCCCCACGTTTTTGTGGCTGTCAGGTTACAGGCCTCTCCGGCCTTCCTGAATACAAGCTCCCACTTACTGTGGTCGCCAGGTTTTAGGCCTCACAGGCCTTCCTGAGTATGAGCTCCCACATACTGTGGTCGCCAGGTTAGAGGCCTCACCAGGCCTTCCTGGATTCAGACTGGCATAAGTACACGCACTTTCGTTTCGTGTACTTTCTTGAATCCATATTTATGGTAAGGGTAATGCGCTTCCGCTTCATTCCCTTTTTTACGTGGCTCAGACCCCGGTTCTTCACCTCGAGTCCCACTCTAAATGCGTCTTGTTGTCACCATGTTTTACGACAGACGCCTACCTTTTAAGCTATCTCCCACATTCTGTGGTTACAGGCTTTGTTAGGCCTTTCTGAAGGTAGCTCCACATTGTGTGGCTGTCAGGTTACAGGCCTCTCCGGCCTTCCTGTAAACGAGCTCCCACTTACTGTGGTCGCCAGGTTAGAGGCCTCACCAGGCCTTCCTGGATTCAGACTGGCATAAGTACACGCACTTTCGTTTCATGTA
This sequence comes from Leuciscus leuciscus, assembly GCF_965113295.1. NCBI lineage: Eukaryota > Metazoa > Chordata > Actinopteri > Cypriniformes > Leuciscidae > Leuciscus > Leuciscus leuciscus. The sequence goes on from NC_138731.1 coordinate 1,612,889, forward strand.
CTTTTTTGAATCCATATTTATGGTAAGGGTAATGCGCTTCTGCTTCATTCCCTTTTTTACGTGGCTCAGACTCCGGTTCTTCACTTGGGTCCCACTCTAGATGCGTCTTGCTGTCGCAATGTTTTACGACAGGCGCCTCCCTTTCAAGCTATCTCCCACATTTTGTGGTAACAGGCCTCATTAGGCCTTTCTGAAGGTAGCCCCACATTGTGTGGTTGTCAGGTTACAGGCCTCTCCGGCCTTCCTGAATACGAGCTCCCACTTACTGTGGTCACCAGGTTTCAGGCCTCTCAGGCCTTCCTGAGTATGAGCTCCCACATATTGTGGTCGCCGGGTTACAGGCCTCACCGGCCTTCCTGATATGAGCCCTCATGTACTGGAGCTCTCCATATGAGGAGGTCATCAGGTCTTAGGTCTCAGTAGACCTTCCTGGTTTGAACCCTCTCTTACTTCACCAGTGTTCGGAGCGAGCACTGGGTAGACCCGTGGATTGAGTGGACGACTTCCGTCGTTTCTTGAGGTTGAGTCACACTCTCCGGGAGATCCCGTCTCTGTGTTCCGGAACTGAATGGTTTCTGCCAGCTTCGCAGGCCTTTGGTTTCTGGATGCCTTATCCAAGGCAACTTCCAGAGGCTCTGTCTCGGACAGACAGGCTATGGCCAGACTGTGTGTCTTAGTATAGATCACCAGGCCAGCCTGGTGGTATTTCAGGTGGCACGCTCCCCTGAATAGTGACTGGCTGGGGGTCCCTTGGGTCCCCTAGCCACACTCCCTAGAAGTGACCCCTTCTATTGGAAGCTGTGGTCCTAAGCCTTTGAGCTGGCCCAGATATACCCCCCATTAACTGTGTTCTGGCGGTCTCTTGGGTCATTAGCTTGGGCTATGACCGGTAGGGAGTGCTGTCACTGACAGCCCGATGTGACCTAGGGGTGAGTGGTTCCAGTGTTTTCTGAATTACTGGTTCGGACAGTTGTCACTGCCTTTGGGCATGCACTCCCCTCATCATGGTGGAGTTGGTATATCGTTCCCCATAGCGTCATTCTGACGTAGTGTAGAGTTCCCTTTCGAAAGGGAACGTCTCAGGTTACGACTGTAACCTATGTTCCCTGAGAACAGGGAACGAGACACTACGTCTCCCTGCCATGCCTCGGGGCCTGCCTGCAACAGTCCCTTCAGACGATAGGATGTTGTCATGTGTGCAAGGCTCCCCTTTATACATCCAGGTCGCGCGTTAATCATTCAAGCTGATGATTCACGGGCTGTCGCCGGTCAACATGATTGACGTGAGTTGATACTTGATTTCAGACACCTGTCACGCCTGAGGCGTTCCCCATAGCGTCATTCTGACGTAGTGTCTCGTTCCCTGTTCTCAGGGAACATAGGTTACAGTCGTAACCTGAGACGTTTTATGTAGTTTGTGATTTTTTTAAACGGTTTTACGTCGTTTTACCGGAGAATACAAGAAGCCCGCGTTAGCATCGTAACTTTAGCTAGCTTGGTCAAACAACTTTAAAATGCATCAAATTAACCCATTGCTGTCGGTTTTTATGTTTGTGAAAATAAAGAGAATCGAATTCGAAGTCAAGAATTGTCACTGTAATATGTAAGCTAATGTTTGCTGTTTTACGGCTAGTTAGATTACAGAATTGAATGTTTGACACCACTTATCATTTCATTCTCTCATTCTTTTTTCCAGAAACGTAACTCTTATGGTATTTTCTTCGTTTTCCTCTCGCCGTGTTCACACCTCCACGTGGCAACATAGGTTTTTGTAAGTATAAGTTAAAAGATGTACACGTTAAAATGTAGAACATATATTAAATGAAGTTTTAATTAATGTTCAGTCCATGTAATGTAAAATAGATTTTCAATATAATACTGAAATGTTTAGAGTAAACGTTAAAATGTGAAGTATTTAATTTACAATATAAAATGATAATTATGCCTACAATGTTTTATATAAGACTAGGTTGAAAATGTGGGTTTTTTCCAGGTATTATTTTACATTATACAATTGATAAAGAGCTAGCTTATACGTTTGGAGCATCATTAATGTTGTTAAACCCTAACAAAAAACTAAAGTGAAAATGCAGCTAAGTTCACAAATAACCTAATAGAGTTGTTTTTGTGTTTGTCTTCATTCACAGGTGCTGTGTGAATGTGGTGTTGCAAATTGTGTGAAAGTTCGTTATCTTCCAGGTATGAATTATTAAAACATCTTAGGCTGAGACATTCACACCATAGCCGGACTTTCCGATATCCATGTGTATATGTAGACTGCCCTTGCACATTCACAACCTGGAAGAAACTTTTAGGTCACACATATCAAGTTAGACAAAGTTGGTGCACAGTCCACTACGTTTTCATGTCATACGTGTGGTTTTGAACAACTTGCAACAGAGAGGGAATACTTCAGCCATATTAATCAGCATCTTAGGCAATATGAAAATGTAACTTGTATGTTTGAGGGATGTACATATCAGTCAAACATATATGGCACTTTTAACTCGCATAAAAACCGTAAGCATAATCCTCACAGTCTAAAGGATTTCAAAGCAGGTGTAGTTAAAGTCAGTGCACAGTCTAGTCCAGCAGATGAGGGGCCCATATGTACTGCAGACATAGATGTTGATTTTTCAGGCGCGGATGCAGATAGTGATATTGATATTTCAGAAGACCTCCCTAAAGTTGTAGAAAAAAAACTTGGCTCCATTCTATTGAAGTTGGAAAACATTTTTCATGTTCCATCCACTGCAATAGACGAGTTTCTTGATGAGTTACACTACTTGCTGAGTACTGTGTCTGTGCCTATAACTTTTAGCTGTATTTCAAATTTTTTCAGAAGTAAAAATATTGAGGTTGATAGTTTGATTATTAAGGAATTAGCAGATTTACTGTGTAAATCCAGCCCTTTGGCAAATGCACTGGGAAAAGGTGGCCCCCTTGCAACAGCTTATAAGAGGAAAGAGTACTACAAAGAAGTGTTTAAGGTAGTTGAGCCAGTGGAGTTTGTTCTTGATGATAAAAAAAACGCGTCTTTTCAATATATCCCATTACTGCGGTCTTTGCAGCAGATACTCAATTCTCCTCAAGTGTTGAATAGTGTTATTGATAGCTGCAGAACACAGGGTAGTAACACGAATCAGCTTGAAAACCAGGAGTATCGTTCCATAAGAGATGGTACCTACTTCAAAGAAAACCCTTTCCTGTCAAGTGACGAGTTAAGGTTTAGTTTAACTTTATACATTGATGACTTTGAATTGTGTAATCCTTTGGGCACTTCAAGGAAGAAACACAAGTTGTGCAGCATATATTGGATTCTCAATAACTTGGAACCCGGTTCCCACTCAGCACTCACCTCTATTTATTTAGCAGTTTTGTGCAAGAGTAATTATGTAAAGACATATGGATATAAAAAAATATTAGAGCCACTATTACATGATCTTGTCACATTAGAAGAGCACGGTGTTTATGTTTCACAGTTAGGAATTTTTGTCAAGGGCACAGTGTACTGTGTAGTTGCTGACAATTTGGGTGCCCATTCTTTGGCTGGTTTTCTAGAAAGCTTCTCGGGGCATTACATTTGTCGCTTTTGTACTGCTCAAAAAGAAGAGATCCAGACAACTGATGTTTATTGTGGTGCATTTTCTCTGAGATCCAAAGAAATACATGGCACACATCTGAAGACTGCACAGGACACTGAAACAAGTTGCTTTGGACTGAAGCGAGCTTGCCCTTTAACTGAGCATCTCAAACATTTTCATGTCAGCACAGGCTATCCCCCAGACTTAGTGCATGATTTGTTTGAAGGGATAGTCCCATTTGAGCTAGCACTGTGTTTGAACATTCTGATTTCTAAAAAGTATTTCAGTCTTGAGTCTCTTAACACACGTATCCTCAAGTTTCCTTTCAAGTGGAGCGACAAAAAGAATCGGCCTCATCCTATACCACACACCTATTTCAGAAGGAAGACAGTAGGTGGCAACGCTCATGAGAATTGGTGCCTTATACATTTCCTTCCATTTCTGATAGGAGACCTCGTACCAGAAGAAGAGCTTGCCTGGCAAGTTATACTAGACCTGAAGGAAATTGTAGAGTTAGTTGTGGCACCTGTTCACACCAGAGAGACAATCGCCTACCTTGATGTCAAAGTGTCGGAGCACAGGGAGAGACTACTTGAGCTAATCCCTGGTGAAACACTGAAACCTAAACACCACTATCTTGAGCACTACTCGCACTTGATCACATGCTTTGGCCCTCTTGTGGGTTTATGGACAATACGATTTGAGGCTAAACATAGTTTTTTTAAACAAGTTGCCCGGCACACAAATAATTTCAGGAATATTGCTTGTACTTTGGCAACCAAACACCAGCAATTAATCAGTTACCATTTGCATTCATCTAGTCTTAGTACTTCAAATCTGGAAGTGACAAATATCTCCACAATCCCTATTGATGTTCTGAATGAGGAGATCGTAGTGGCTCTAAGACAGAAATATCCAGACATTAGTCAAGTTAATCTTGCTAATAATGTCACGACTAAGGGTATCAACTACAGAAATGGAATGCTGGTTGTATGTGATTCAACTGCTGGAGTGCCTGAATTTGCAGAAATTCTAAACATGTGTATAGTAGGAGATGAGTTGAGCTTCATAGTTCGTTTGTATTTTGCTTGGTATCAGGATCATTTTAGGGCCTTTCAATTGACTTTGTCACCAGATAGAAAGGTTGCCCTTGTTCAGTTTGAGGAGCTAAGAGATTGCTACCCACTTGTGGCCTACACAGTCGGATCTAGACGCATGGTGACACTGAAAAGACATATAGTCATCAAAGGTATGATTCTCATCTGCTTCACTGCTTTGAAAATTTTAGCTGTCCTAGCATCCTCTATACTAGGAGACTGCAACCTTTATGATCTAACGAGCCACTTTACCCTTCGGCCACGCTAAATTAAACCCGTTTAGAGCCGCAAATGTGATGCAGCTTCACAAACTTTAGAAAATCTTATGCCATTTTTACATGAAACCACATTTTTTCCCCTAAAGTTTAAAAAACAAACAAAAAAAACTTCAAAATTAAATTTAACAAAAAGAGAAAGAATGGACACCAAAGAACCAATTATAAGAAAGTAAAATAACCTTGCCGAATTTAACAAAGAATCCCTTGTTTCTTTATATTTATTCTATTAAAGCAAATCAATGTTACTCTCTCTTTGGCAAATTATCTTTGTTTAAAACAAGAAAATTAAATCCTGACATTTGGCTCATTTTAAGCATTTTAACTTATCAGTTATAGACTGTCTCCTGTCTGTGCCTTCTACTTTGGTGTATGTGTTTAAATAACCAAACTATTACCTGTCCACTCTCTGTCCTTAGATTAGCAAATCAGAATGCCAGGACGCGTGACTTTCAGAGTCCTTTTCGGAGGTGAAGGCGATGCAAGAAAACTCATCATTGAATCAGGAATACCAAACACCTTGGATGAATTTGCTCTTCAAATTAAGAATTTCTTTCAAGTGACTGAGCCATTCAAGCTTCAGTTCCAAGACAGAGAAATGAACGATCAGTTCATGAACCTTATGTCAACTTCAGAACTTGAAGATAAAGCCACTGTAAAAGTTGTATACATGCCTTCTGAGACAACTAGCTCTAATCCACTCACAAGAGATGCCAGGCCCACAGTCCCAGGTACTCCTTCCAGTGTAAGCTCCGCTTCACATGATGCAAATGATTCAGATTCCTACAGCAGCAGTGATACCATCATCGTGTCATCACCTGAGACCCGGTGTTCTTCTTGGCCCGATCTCTTTGTTATACCTCGCTTCTCATACTGTGCTGAGATGATGCTCCAGACTGGACAAAATGAGTTCAATGCACGTGGAACTTCGCTATCTCCTACTCGAAAAGTCCGATCAGATATACTTGAGGGCTTAGCTAAAGAAATCATAAAATACACAGTGTATCCAAAAGATGAGCAGTTGGAGGAGGTCGTCAAGGCTTTGGTACAGTCTCACCCATGTCTTCTGGAAAAAGGAACTCGCAGTGGCTACTGCGGTTGGAAGCACTACTTAAAGATAAAAATGATGAACTTCAGATCAAAACTCAGGTATGTTTTAATCAGCTTTGATCCCATCCGAAGCACCCTTTCTTCTGCATTAACCAATTTATGCTGGCGCAAGGTGGTGAAAGAAATTAAATTACAATTCAACAGAGTCATAGAAGTCTATTTATTAAAATGTTTTTCTTCTCAGCCGAGCTGGACATCCTGAGGTTACAGTCAACTCTTTGAAGAATAAACAAATAGGCCAGGAGAAGCCTGCTGCTAACGTGAAAAAGGCCAGGAAGGCAGAAGTTAATTTCTGTCCAAGCATGCCCAGCGGTGAAACAAGAGAGAGTATGGAGGCAAAAAGAGTGGCTCTACTGACAGAAGTAAAAAAGAAGAAAAAAGATGAGGCTGAGATAAAGAAAATGATGCAGCATACTTTTTCAATAAGGAGGCAAGAGGTTCTTCAGGAGCCAGCAATTGCAGAGTTTCTAGACAGATGGCCGGCACTCTTTGACGTCTGTGAGGTAAGTGTGAAGTGTAGTAATTTGTTCTATCAATGTTTACAAACATTTCAAATCAGTATCCTATGTGTTGTCTTTTACAGATCAACTTTGAATTTATGCGACTGACAACTGTACCTCTGACCTCCAAATTCCTTGGAGAACTGGACCGTCACTCTGGCAAACTGATAGAGATTTTTAATGCCAAAGGTGGTGCTGCAGGAAGAAAGATCAGCGCCATAATGGGCCAGATGAATAATGTACGTGTTTGTCTAATCTGATAACTATATGGTTTGTGTCATCTGTGAAGCTTGGGAAGATCATGTCAGTTTTTTTTCTCAGACCTCTGACGTTTGTGAGCTTTACTGAGGTACCTAGCAAAAACTTAATTTTACCAAGATTTTTTACCTAATTAGTAGTATAAAATATATTATTACTCTTCCATAAAAATTGTTATAAAACAATATCAGTGTTATTGAAACTTGTTTTTAGCCTTTTATACTTTAAAGCCTTGTATATAGAATAATAAAATTAAACAACAATTAAAACTGAAATCAACGGGAGTTTACTTGTTTGATAGAAAGATGTAACAATCATCTTATTTTAAGGAGTCTGAAAATGAGTTTCAATAACAAATAAACTTCATAAGATTGTTAGTTTTTGCAGTGTAAAACAAGGTGATTGATGTGGTCAAGAAGAGAAATGTCTTTGAATCTGTTGGCTTTAACAGATTGTTTTTTTCCCCCAGAATGAAGATATCAATGTGAGGCGAGATTGTGTGATGAGCTGTCTGAGCATCTACCTCAATGAAGACCTGGACACACTTGTTAAAGAATATGTGGTATGTATCGGAATAGTGTGCTGGTAATTATTTCCATCTAGATAATATTGGGTGTTCATGAGAATGGAATGGACATGAGGACACATTGACCACCAGTATTTCAACATTGAGTCCATTGGGTTGTTTTGAATTAAAAAATCATGCAAGGTAAATGGTGGTAGAGCTGTCACTCTGAGGGAATTAAATCCGCTTGGTCCAGAGGAACCTGAAGATGAAATTGTCCGGGTTATGGCACCCACATGCCCCTTCTCCGCCAGAAACAACAATCCTCGCCTAAACAACAAGGTGAGGACACAGGCATTTCCTAGTGCTCATGAACCAGCGATTTTTACTGCATTGATATGATTTTGGAAATGTTTGGTAAGAAATGCCTTGTATCACCAGGATGCATGTTCTGGACTGTCTGCTTATGAACTCAAGCGCCTTGAGAACATCGCACAGAAGGAAGCCTTCTTGTCGTCTCTGAAGATATGGCAAGTATGTGGACATTTTAGTAAAGGACTAATCAGCTGTTTTCCATTTCACTTGCCCTCTCCCTACCTCAGTCTCCACCCTACTCTCCTCTTAGTCTCCTTTTCTCTCCTTCCTGCTCTTTCACTGTTGTCCCCCACTGTACTGTCGTTCTCTCCTTCTCATTTCTTTCTCTTGTATTCACTTGTTATCTTACAGGTGTAACTTCACATATAGATTTTAAAAATATGTAAAGTTTGATTTTTGGTGGGTTCTCGTATCTTTTTAACAATGTAGTTTACTAAGATATTGTAATTTCTGTCTTCATCCATTAGCACACCTTTTAGTATAATTATGGTTGCTGTCTATACAGAAAAACAAGGAGATAATTTTCTCTCTCTCTCTCTCTCTCAAGGCAGCGGAGGATCTGAGGCAGTCAGTGAAGCCAAAGCCGAATGTCAAAAAGTAAATAAAGTTACAATTACAAGCATGAATTTTTTTACTGTTGGGGCTGATGGATGAGGAGTAAGCTTTATCGTTTTATGTAGTGATATGAGCTTTATAGCAGTAAGTGACGTCATGGTGCACCTGCGGCTTATTAGAGTAATTTCATTGGAACAAACCGCTTCATCAGGGAGTTAGAGGATGGAACTCTTGTGTTCTGAAGATAAACGGAGGTGAATATGGATTTGGATTTACTCACGAGGGTGAGTACAAATTTTATTTTTGGGTGAACTATCCCTTTAAGTTTCAGGCTTGATGGACATTTACATGTATTAATTTGGCAGGCGCTTTTATCCAAAGCGACTTACAAGTATTATCCAGTGGCCAATTATCACTGTAGAGCAAATGGGGGTAAGGTGCCTTGCTCAAGGACACTTCAGTCATTGTCTGCTGGCACTGCGATTCGAACCCACAACCTTCTGCTTACCCACAACCTTCTGCTTACAAGTCCAACACTCTAACCACCAGACCACGACTGACATACTACACTCATCCTGACTTGATTGGTGCACAGCATTCATGAGAAGTGTCTCCATTTTTAGTTACTTTTTTTAACTGCATTTTTTTGTGGCAGGTCAACGGCTTCATTGGAAGACAAATCTCTGCAGTCTCCCCGTAAATCCCTCCGTTCTAAAGCACAAAACCTTACCCCAAGTGAAGGGTTGACCCATAATCAAGTGAGAACAAGACTAATACTTGGATAATTTTCAGATATTATATTGTTGTTGTTACATTAATAGGAAATTGCACAACTGGAGATAAAAATGCATTGTGTTGTTAACATTATCCACAGCCTTGTGACTTTTTTCCAGGCTTTTATGGGGTGATCAGGTCTTAAGGTCATTATCCTGAACTTGCATCCATTCCATTCTCATGAATGCATATATGATGTGTGCTTTAATGAAAAGTTGTGTGTGTGTGTAATATTATATTTTAAGTGTGTGTTTATACATTCCAGGACATTGAATCCAGAGAGGCAGAGGAAGAAATGGCAGGAAAGACTATGGGCATCTACAAAGTACAATCAGAGGATCATGGTCAAGGTGATGGACGCTTCACTGATGTCTGTGTTGTGCTGGAAGGTGTGGAGGTTCTCCACAACCTGCAGAGTGTCACTCATGCATTTGTTATGTTATATGGCCTGATCTACGCGCTCAATTTGAGCTACCCTAAAAGCCTGAAGTGTACATTTGAGGTGTACCAGAAAATCCTGATGGACCTGGACTCAACCAAGCTTTCCCCGAAAGTACAGACACTGAAACTGAAATTGCTCCAGTGATTTGGCTGGCAATAATGAACTTATACAGCCCCTACCCATTTTTTTTCTCATCGTGTTCCAACCCAGAGATATGTTAAAATTATTTCCTAATTCTTTAATGATACGTTAATTAGCAATAGCAACTGAAAATGGATCTCTGTAAAGTTTTATTTTTATTTATTAATTTTTTTGGGTGTCCAAGCAGTCATGTGATGTTCGAGTGCGGCTGTGTAAGTGGGTTCATGGATGGCTTCCTAAATGTTGGCTGATGTTAACTTTGAGCTACCTTAAAAGCCTGAAGTGTACATTTGAGGTGTAAAATCCTGATGGACCTGGACTCAACCAAGCTTTCCCCGAAAGTACAGACACTGAAACTGAAATTGCTCCAGTGATTTGGCTGGCAATAATGAACTTATACAGCCCCTACCCATTTTTTTCTCATCGTGTTCCAACCCAGAGATATGTTAAAATTATTTCCTAATTCTTTAATGATACGTTAATTAGCAATAGCAACTGAAAATGGATCTCTGTAAAGTCATGTGATGTTCGAGTGCGGCTGTGTAAGTGGGTTCATGGTAGGGGTTTCATCAACTAGTCGACTAGCCGACTAGTCGACTGTCACAACCACTAGTCGGCGCTGTCGGCCCTTATCGACTAGTCGGAAAACAAAATGGCGTCAGGCGCTGAGGTACCTATGCGTCCAAAACGGTCAAGGTCATGGAGTGCAATGTCGCATTTGGTGCAATATAGATGGACACGCAAAACGGGACACATTCAGAATTAATAAACATTTAGTAAACTACAGAACAGCGCGAGTGGGAAATGGCGCACCTCACACGGGCAGGGCTACGAGAACGGACACTGCACTGGTGATATAAAACGCACACACACAGGTCTGTTAACTTAAGCGATACTTTTAAGGTTGTCTAATATTTTTCTGACTAACAAATTACTGACACAGTAGGCTAAAGGGTAGATTTAAAAAAAGAAAAACGAAATTTAAATAAAGAAAAAACAAAATTTAAATAAAGAAAAAACGAAATTTAGGCTAAATAAAACAAATGAAATTTAAATTAAGAAAAAACGAAATTTAAATAAAGAAAACACGAAATTTAAATAAAGAAAAAACGAAATTAAGTTGAATTAAAAACGAGATTAATTTAAATTAAAAACGAGATTAATAATAACGGGTAAAAAGACTAATACATTTTGTTTCTATTATTCTATTTTCCACAATGTCAAAGCAACGCAGCTTAACCGAAAACACAAGCTCAGGCATGCACTTCGGTCCATACAAACTCCGCTGTTCTGCACTCTAGCGGTTCGAGCCGCGCCTGAATCGCGTGTCTCACGCAGGCAGTGTGCAAACTCCAACCTGTAAAGCTGAGACGCTCACGCCACGCAGCCAGTGTGTCGCAGGCAGCCGCGGCGCTACCATTGGGCCCGGGTGGGCCTGGGCCCACCCATTTTAGGTCTGGGCCCACCCATTTTCTACTATGGTTTTGTACGTTTCTTCGTTCGGATCTATTTGCGATCCATTCCATTCTAAACAAACAACGCAGTTTACATGCTTCGTCCTTGTTTCATTATTCATTAAGATAATAATTAATAAATGCACGCATAATTATCAGTGAACTTGATAAATGTTGCAGATATGTTTTGCTATGCACAAACAAATGACTTTCAACTTATGTGTGCAAAATTCAGAATAAAATGAATGTGCAGCAATTTGTACAAATAGAGAGTCTGTAGGTCTACTATAGCCTACGTGTTGTAGCCATTAAATAAGCTCATTTAGTTTCATATTTGTTAAAATATTATAATGTTATTTTTTCATCTATGTTGATTATGAAAAGTGAACCGCAGAGTAAGATAGGATGCGCAATATATCGAGAGACATGGCGTGGGTCAGACATGATTTTGACCACTTAATTAAGTTTTGTTTTGTAGAAAGACTTTTTTTAAGTGAATTTCGTTTTGTATAAATTATATCTTAATTTTAATAAAAAAAAATTATCAACCAATTGCCTGGAACCAAGAAGCAAATATAGCAGACGATATAGGCCTAATCATGGAGGCGTCCGCTTGTGAACTGGAGCGCATCTCATTCTCATCCTAACTTAACGAAACTCAGCGTAGGCCTCACAGACATGAAATATATCTTAAGAAAGCTTGAAATGTCTTTTTAACAATTTAAAACAAAAAGAAATAGGCTACATAATCAGAGATGTAATCCATGATGTGCATTTCTCTCTATAGGCGCGTTCACTACGGAGATATGGCGATCGTCAACTTCATCTTTACAGCTGTTGTTGCTGTTAATAAACTAAAAATAATAGGCCTATAATTTTACTAAACAATAAATTAAATGAAATTGTAATTGTCTTAAAAAAGCAACAAAAAATTCCTGTTTAAGTTTTCTTTTCTTTTTTAACCTATGCTAATTACGCATTAAATTCAGGTAACTGTTAGGCTACTGAGTCGCTGTCCTCAGTGCCCAGAAAAGCGCTGAAACGGAGATGAAGGGGAACCCGTTTATTTTTTTATTTATTTTTTTTGCCTTATTTTAACTGGCCCATCCAGTTCCCTTTCAAGGGAACTCCCGTTGCGTCGAAAACTGACGCTATGGGAACGCTTTGCGTGATGACGTCTTGAAGCACATGTAAAATCAGTCCAATGGTATGGCGGAACGTCAGAGGCGGGTGACGTCACGTACCAGGAAGCTATAAAAGCCGGCCCGAAACAGAAAACGAAAGCTTTCTGAGTCTTCAGTTGCGCTCTGTGTTGAATCTGTCCTTGTTATTTGGTGTTGTCTGTCTATATTATATATATATATATTCAGTATGGCGAGCAAGCAGCAGTTTAGAGTGTGTGTCCATCCCTGCCCGCGTTATTTAACGGGAGGTGATACTCACACTCTTTGTGTTGTTTGTTTGGGTGAGGAGCATGCCCAGTCAGCACTCGAGGGTGGTGACTGTGTGCATTGCGACGCGCTTCCATTGCGCACGCTCCGATCCCGCTTGGCTCGGTTCAATCCCGATCGCGTTCCCCAGGGCTCGGGTCCCGCCGCGGCTGAGGCTCGGCGGCGATCTCAGACCTGGGGTTCGCAAATGGCCAAGCTGCAGCGTGTCTGCATACGATGTTTATTATGCAAGCCTATCAGGCAGAATTATTGGGGGATTTAGAGGAGGGCGGGGGAATTGGTCCTGACACAGTGGCTGAACTACGCAGAGCCACAGATCTGTCTCTCAGGGCCACCAAGGAGACCGCTAAATCAATCGGGCGGTCTATGGCAGCCCTGGTGGCCACTGAGAGGCATCTGTGGCTCAATTTGAGCGATATAAAAGAGAAAGAAAAGCACGTTCTCTTAGATGCTCCGGTTTCCACTGTTGGTTTATTTGGTGATGCAGTAAACAGTGCGGTAGCTAAATCTCAGGAAGCTGCTAAACAGGCAGCTGCATTACAAAAACTTCTCCCCCGCCGTTCTTTCATTGAGGCTGCTGAGCGGGAGCAGCCTCACTCCTCTAAAAAGAGCGCTGAACATCGTGCCACTCAAAAACAGAGTGTGTCCTCCCGTGCTCCCCCACAAAAATCTCGGGGACACGGAGGGCGCTCTCAAACCCAGCAGTCTTCGAGGGGTAAAACGGATCTGCGGACCGTTATTACCGCCAAGAAGGCTGCTGGGAAAAAGTCCTGATGTCTGAGGGCTCAGGACAAATGAGGGTAGTCCCCCCGAAGCAGAGCGGTGAACACCTCTTTTCACGGTGCCCGTCTCTCTTCGGTGCCCTCAGGGGACCGTTCTGCCAACCCTGCCACCTCTGGTGTTACAGGGCGCAGCGGTCTCCGGCGAGCACATATCTCAAGGTCCACCCGGAAACGTAGTGGCCTCGGGATGCCCGCCCCCTCTGAGGAGGGTGCTAGAGCAGTCTGTTTGGTCGTTCCCTGCCGGTGCGCCGTTACAGGGCGACGAACCGACTACTCAACAGCAGGAGAAAAATACGGTGCCGTCTCTCTTCGGTGCCCTCAGGGGACCGTTCTGCCAACCCTGCCGCCTCCGGTGTTACAGGGCGCAGCGGTCTCCGGCGAGCACATATCTCAAGGTCCACCCGGAAACGTAGTGGCCTCGGGATGCCCGCCCCCTCTGAGGAGGGTGCTGGAGCAGTCTGTTTGGTCGTTCCCTGCCGGTGCGCCGTTACAGGGCGACGAACCGACTACTCAACAGCAACAAAATCCAGAAACCAGTCTCGAGAGACTGGTACCTCTAGTAGAATCTTTGACAGCGTGGAAGCTACTGTCAAATGTTTCTCGTTGGGTCCTGCAGACCGTGGAAAAAGGGTATTAGATACAATTCTATTAACGCCCACCGCGGTTTATGGGGGTCCTGCCCACAGTGGTGGGCCCCGAGCAGGTTCTGGTTATGGAACAGGAAGTAAACACTCTGTTAGAGAAAGGGGCCATAGAATATGTACCCCCCTCCAACAGGGAAACCGGGTTTTACAACCGGTACTTCATAGTTCCAAAAAAGGATGGGGGATTGCGTCCCATTTTAGATCTTCGAGTTCTGTACGAGTACATGCAGCTCAAGTTCAAAATGTTAACCTTGAGACAAATCGTGCCACAGATCAGGTCCGAGGACTGGTTTGTCACGATAGACCTCAAGGACGCATATTTCCATCCGTCCGTGTCATTGGAAGTTCCTGAGGTTTGCTTTCGGGGGCAAAGCATACCAATATCGAGTTCTTCCATTCGGCCTGGCTTTATCACCCCGCACTTTCACCAAATGCGTGGATGCAGCTCTGGCGCCTCTGCGCCTCCGGGGTATTCGCATCACGAACTACATCGACGATTGGTTGATTTTAGCTCAGTCGCATTAGATGGCGGTTCAACATCGAGATGTTGTTCTCGCCCATATGAAAGAGTTGGGGTTACGGCTGAACGCCAAGAAGAGTGTGCTTTCTCCATTTTAGAGGACCACTTTTTTAGGCGTGGTTTGGGATTCAGTGTCGATGCAGGCGCGCCTGTCATCGCCACGCTTCGATTCCATCCTGGCAGCTGTGAGAAGTGTAAAGCTAGGCCAGCTACTCACTGTCAAACAGTTCCAGAGACTGTTGGGTCTCATGGCAGCAGCTTCCAACGGGATACCTTTTGGACTGCTGCACATGAGGCCCCTGCAGTGGTGGCTCAGGACCAGAGGGTTTTTCCCCGAGGGGCAACCCATTTCGCACAATCAAGGTCACGCGGTGATGCCTACGTGCCTTGGTTATGTGGAAGAAACCTTGGTTCCAGTCCCAGGGCCCAGTGCTGGGAGCTCCTTGTCGTCGCAAACTGCTAACGACGGATGCTTCCCTCACGGGTTGGGGAGCGATCCTGAGGGTCGCTCATCTCAAGGTCTGTGGGAAGACCATCATCGTTCCTGGCATTCTATAGCCTAGAGATGTTAGCTGTCTTCCGGGCTCTGAGGAGCTTTATCACAGGTCTCAGGGGACACCATGTGTAGTACATACGGACAACACGTCGGTAGTCGCCTATATCAAGGGGGTTTGCGCTGGCATGCCATATCCTCTTGTGGTCCCAGGGGAAGTTGCTGTCACTCAAGGCAGCCTACATCCCCGGGGTCCAGAATATAGGAGCAGACACTCTGTCGAGACAGGGGCCGAGGCCCGGGGAATGGTGGCTCCACCCCCGAGGTGGTGGAGCTGATATGGAAATTATAAGTGGATCTGTTTGCGTCTCGAGAGACGTCTCACTGTCCACTTTGGTTCTCCTTCACGCATCCAGCTCCTCTGGGACTGGATGCTATGGTACAGACGTGGCCGAGGCTACGTCTGTACGCCTTTCCCCCAGTTGCTCTGCTCCCGGGAGTTCTGGAAAGAGTTCGCAGGGACCGGGTTTGCCTGCTTTTTATAGCCCCGCGCTGGCCGGGCAGAGTATGGTTTCCCGATCTTGTGTCCCTCCTCGACGGGCATCCTCTGGAGTTACCCGTCAGGAGGGACCTTCTGTCCCAGGCAGAGGGCTCGATATTTCACCCTCGGCCAGAACTGTGGAACCTGTGGGCTTGGCCTCTGAGGGGGCCCAGCTCATAGAGTCAGGTCTCTCAACCGAGGTTGTTGAGACCATTCTACAGTCCAGAGCTCCCTCCACGAGGAAACTTTATGCCCTGAAGTGGAGAGTATTCACTTCTTGGTGTAGTGACCGTCGGTTGGACCCAGTCCACTGCCCAATTGGTACAGTGCTGGAGTTCCTGCAGGAACGGTTCACTGCAGGTCTGACCCCGTCCACTTTAAAGGTCTATGTGGCGGCCATAGGTGCTTACCACAGTCCTTTGGGTGGAATGTCTGTGGGGAAAGACCCCTTGGTATCTCGTTTCCTTCGTGGCACTTGGAGGTCCTCCTCCCTTTCGAAATCGGACCAGGAGGCGAATAATTTGCTTTGCCCTGTTCGGGCGTTAGACGCGTATGTCCACAGAGCTGCCCTGTGGCGTAAAAGTGACTTTTGCTCCCCTAACAAGGGAGGTCCAGTGTCTAAGCAAAGGATGAGCAAGTGGGTGGTTGAGACTATCTCACTGGCTTATGAGGCGGCTGGACAGCCTTCTCCTTTGGCTGTCCGGTCGCTCTCTACTAGGAGTATGGCGGTCTCTAAGGCCCTTATATCAGGAGTATCGTTACAGGACGTCTGTGATGCGGCAGGCTGGTCCTCACCGCACACCTTCGTCAGGTTCTACTCTCTGGATTTAGACTCTACTCCAGGGTCTCATGTTTTGTCTTCTTAGTGCTGCTCACATGATTACACACAGGACAGACATTTGTAGCTATGGAGGCGTTGGTATAGACGTTCCCATAGCGTCAGTTTTCGACGCAACGGGAGTTCCCTTGAAAGGGAACGCCTCGGTTACGACTGTAACCTCGGTTCCCTGAAGAGGGAACGAGCGTTGCGTCGCCTTGCCATATCTCCTTCATGCCTGTCAGCGCGACTTCAGACTTTACGAAGCTTTCGTTTTCTGTTTCGGGCCGGCTTTTATAGCTTCCTGGTACGTGACGTCACCCGCCTCTGACGTTCCGCCACACCATTGGACTGATTTTACATGTGCTTCAAGACGTCATCACGCAAAGCGTTCCCATAGCGTCAGTTTTCGACGCAACGCTCGTTCCCTCTTCAGGGAACCGAGGTTACAGTCGTAACCGAGGCGTTTTCTGGAGGCCCACCTACAATCAAAATCCTGGCGCCGCAAGTGGTCGCAGGTGATACAAAAATATAGTGGTTCAGTATAACCTACATCAAACTTGTATCGGCCTATATGCTTAAATGATATTTGCTTAAAGATGCAATGAAAAATGCACAGTTAAAATTATATGCAAAAAATATGTCGTGATGTTGACAATGTTATTGTCTGAGCCTGAGGCTAGCCATGTGGCAATGCTTATCTGCAACGTTCGCTGATGCGCGTGGTGTGGCAGTTCATAACAAGAATGTTTTAATTACAAGAATGTTTTAAATGAATGCTGCTGTTTTTGTATTAACACAAGAATAACTGATGAATTTATTTATTATGTTATTTCTGAATTTCAAACATACATTTCCAATAATTCACCAGAACTCCTTCCTCTGTCTTCCTTAACAATGCTCAATGCGTTAATGCGTCAATTTAATGAATAAATAATTTAACGACTAGTCGACTAGTCGTCGACTGTTATGCAAAACTAGTCGACTAGCAAAAATCAGTAGTTGTGAAACCCCTAGTTCATGGATGGTTTCCTAAATGTTGGCTGATGTTAACTTGGCTCAATCCAGAGTTTTGCATCAAAGAAAAATATAAATAAATCTGGATTTTTCAAGTTGGTCTAATTCTATTTTTTTTTATAAGATGGGGAAACAATTGCATAAATGTGATGCATTGTTTAATTTGGTTTAGTATATAAGCATACATTTAACATGATTCAAATAAATGTTATTTAACTTTTTTAATTATCCTGATTTAGTTCTCTTAATTATTATGCAATTTATACAATAAACTATGTATTTTAAATAAATAAACTTTTTATTATTAATTTAGAATAATTACACTTTACATAAACTAATTACATAAACCTGAGGATTATGCATTTAAAATAAATAGGTTTTATTATCCTAATGAAAATAAATTGTATAAAGTTTATTTGGTAGATTTGTGTTAAAATTATGAAAAAAATATAAATGGGAATTTGTCATTTAATAAAATTACATAAATCTTACATTTTGGGTGAAATATTTCTGTGAGTGTAGGTTGGAAAAGCTATACAATACATCAACTTAATAACCCATAAAACAATATAAATAACTTAAATATTACCAAATAAAAAGAAATACAAAGTGGGATGTTTTCCATATTCCAAAGAAAATATATTGCAAAAAGTTATTCAAGTAAATGGCTAGCTATATCAATATAAAACAAAATATTAATAAAATAGGCACTATATTTATAGACCAAAATGCCATTTGCACTATTAAATTTAATTAAACAAAACAGCAAGCTTTCTTTCGAAGTGTAAATGTGCTATTTTTGTGTTCAAGTCAACCGGAATTAGCTATGCATTCAATTCAAATGAATAGGGCTAGTGCTATGGTGTAATTGCCCTGAAGTGTATGGCCTTACATTATGCTAGCACCTGCCAAACACAGCGACACAGACAATTACTACTCTCTCTCTCTCCCTCTCAGTAAACAGTACCCTGACAATGACAATCACGAGGAGTAGTTATCAAAAATAATCACGCTGAAGACATGACCAGTCTACTTGGCGGCGGCTAGCACTAGCTACGTTTGCAACAACATTTTCACCGGAGGAAGAGGCAAACGCTTAGAAATAATAAACACCAGGCAAAGATGTTGTTACCAGAGCTAGTAGGCTACCATAAAACCGTGGGATAATATCTACTGTGTTTGCAACGTCGGGAGAAAGATTTAATTTCCCCCGTTTATACGAAATAGCTATATAACATTAACAACAGTTAAACAAAAGATCGTTAGATCGTAAACAAATAAATTGTCATTACCGTATTTGTCCCAGCCGAATCCATGGTTGTCACGCCAGTCTCGGCAAGGCAAGCACTTCTTCCTTGTATCTTGGCGGGTACGTTCTATGCTCCAAAACGTAGGTGCTGATTGGCCCAAGAGGAGTCCTGTGCGCCAATGAACGCTAACTATCGATCTGCGCTCGATTGCTCTTCCTTCATCCTCCAACTACCCGGATGTCTGTGTCACAGTAACTTGAAATTGAATTTGAGAACTGAATCTGAATTGTAAGAACTGAATGGGAGGATATATAGAGAGTTTAATTTTCAGTGAGGATCAAATTTTATTGGACTTCAGTTCCAAACGAATAAATTCAATTTCAAATTATACAATTCAGATTCGGTTTTTCAATGCAATTATTCAAATTAAACAATACAATTTCAAATTATGTGATTCAAATTCAGTTTTCCAATGCAATTATTCAAGTTTAGCAATTCAAATTCAAATATATTTTTTTCAAATTCAGTTTCTGGTGGCACATATTTCAGCCCATACTTGGCCTCAAATCTCATGAACCATAGCAAACGCAGGGGCCCATACATTTGTATCAGTCTTGTAGTGCCTTCCAGTAAGTCACTTCAGACGCCTCAGGGGTTTCAATAGATTGTTCATTTTATTCCAGTATAGCATTTGATTCTCTCGATAAATAAATTCAAACTTGTAAAAACGAAAACATAAATATGGATGACGAACGACGTAATCCATCCAATACTTTCAATACGATAAACTGTCACTAAACTGATAAATAAACCGACAAGTAAATAAATTGAAAACCATATGCCTGCTGGCGTCCATGCATTTCCAACATCCAATTCCAAACTTTCCAACACCTCAAGGATTCCTCCTTTGTCTACCTCTATGCCACTAATTGGCACAGGTGTGCAAATTTAACTCCTTCTGTTCCAAGGCCTTCCAAGGCCGCAAGGTCATGATTCACCAGCAGGGGTCATTAAATTAACTTCAACATAAATGTCACAAATGGCTCCGACACACCGGCCCTCTTATTGTTACCGGCTAATACTGTGAAGCTGCTTTGATACAATCTGTATTGTGAAAAGCACTATTGTAACGGTCACCAGCTGGAGTGCCCTTGAGAGCCACCAGAGGGCACTCCACATAAGACTATTATCACTCACAAACTACATTTCCCATAACTCACTGCCCGGACTCATCACTTATCACCGATCACATTCACCTGTACCTCATTCACTGATTGCATTCACCTGTGTCTCATCATCCTGTTAGTCTCAGTCTATTTATACCATGTTCATTCATTCACTCACTGTGAAGTCTTGTTTAAGTGTTACACTGCAATTCCAAGCGGTTTCCCTGGTTTCTTGTCTTTTGGTTTATTTGGATTTCTTGCCCTGTTCCCTGGATTACTCTTTTGCCTCTGGTCCCTGGATTACTCTTTTGCCTCTAGTCCCTGCATTACTCTTTTGCCTCTGGTCCCTGCATTACTCTTTTGCCTCTGGTCCCTGCATTACTCTTTTGCCTCTGGTCCCTGCATTACTCTTTTGCCTCTGGTCCCTGCATTACTCTTTTGCCTCTGGTCCCTGCATTACTCTTTTGCCTCTGGTCCCTGCATTACTCTTTTGCCTCTGGTCCCTGCCTGTTTTGTTTGTTTCTTTGTTGGTTTGTTTGGACTGCCTACCTGTGTTTTGACCTTTTGCCTGTACACTGGATTACGCCTCTGGATTACCCACAATAAAGCTGTGTTTGGATCTTAACCCTCGTGTCTCAGAGCGGTTTGTAACAGAAGACTTCGCCTCACCAAGATCCAGCAGCGATGCAAACCATGGACCCAGTAATCCGTCTTTTCCGTCTCAGCCAAGGTGACAGCCTGATTGAGAACTATGTGGAGGAGTTTTGTGAGCTCTGCCATGGGGTGGACCTCATGCGGTCTTAAAAGACATGTTCCGCTATGGGCTTGAGGACATGTTAGAGTACCTCATGCCTGACAACACCCCTCAATGGACTTTTATACAATATGTCGACCTCGCTCTTCGGATAAGCGGCTTCTCATTTACTGTGGGCTTTGTGGATGAGGGGTCCCACAATCTCACAGCATCCCCTGAGCCAGAGCTTCACGTCAGTCCTGCAGAGCCAGAGCTTCACGTCAGTCCTGCAGAGCCAGAGCTTCACGTCAGTCCTGCAGAGCCAGAGCTTCACGTCAGTCCTGCAGAGCCAGAGCTTCACGTCAGTCCTGCAGAGCCAGAGCTTCACGTCAGTCCTGCCGAGCCAGAGCCAGAGCTTCACGTCAGTCCTGCCGAGCCAGAGACTGAGCTTCACGTCACTTCTGCCGATCCAGAGACTGAGCTTCACGTCACGTCTGCCGATCCAGAGACTGAGCTTCACGTCACGTCTGCCGATCCAGAGACCCGTCACGTCTGCCAAGCCTGCACTTCACGCCAGTCCAGCCGAGCCTGCACTTCACGCCAGTCCAGCTGAGCCTGGGACTGAGAGCGTCATGCCCGCCGAGCCTGAGCAGGAGTTTGTGAGCGTCATGCCCGCTGACCCAGAGTTTCACAAGATGCTGGTCTCGTCCAGCCCAGAGTGTCCGGACAAAATGGTCCCCGCCGAGCCAGTGTCTACGGTCAAGGCGGCCGACTCCACGACTGTGTCTTCGGACAAGACGGCCGACTCCATGCCTCTGTCCTCGGACAAGATGGTCACCGCATCCCCTGAGCCCGTTCCTGTTACTGTTCTTGAGCCTGTTCATGTTCCTGAACCGTTGGAGCCGCCTGCACTGCCTGCTCCGCCCCGGCCGCCTGCACTGCCTGCTGCGTCTCCAGGTCCTCTTCCGCTCCACGGGCCTGGCCCTCCATCCCGCCCCCGGGTCCGCCTCCGCTCCACCTCCCTCCTGGACAGTTTTAGGAGCGTCTGGAATCCGCTCCTTAAAGGGGGGGCTATGTAACGGTCACCAGCTGGAGTGCCCTTGAGAGCCACCAGAGGGCACTCCACATAAGACTATTATCACTCACAAACTACATTTCCCATACTCACTGCCCGGACTCATCACTGATCACATTCACCTGTACCTCATTCACTGATTGCATTCACCTTTGTCTCATCCTGTTAGTCTCAGTCTATTTATACCATATTCATTCACTCACCGCAAAGTCTTGTTTAAGTGTTACACTGCAATTCCGAGCTTTTTCCCTGGTTTCTTGTCTTTTGGTTTATTTGGATTTCTTGCCCTGTTCCCTGGATTACTCTTTTGCCTCTGGTCCCTGCCTGTTTTGTTTGTTTCTTTGTTGGTTTGTTTGGACTGCCTACCTGTATTTTGACCTTTTGCCTGTACACTGGATTACGCCTCTGGATTACCCACAATAAAGCTGCGTTTGGATCTTAACCCTCGTGTCTCGAGCGGTTCGTAACAGCTATACAAATATACTTGACTTGACTTATGCCACAAGAGGCATTGTGCGTTCAAGTCAATTTCAGTGTGTATGTGAGTATTTGTGTATGTATGCATGTGTGCACGTTGCAAGAAATTCCTTGCTCGAATAGTCCATAGTCCATTGTGCGCGTGTAAAGATCAGTATACATGTCAGTTCCTACAAGGTGAAGTAAACATTACATATACATTGGACATTCATATCCACATGTCATTTTCCAACAATAAGCAAACCTTTGTAATCGGTCTGTCTAACACACTTACATTTAGTCATTTAGCAGACGCCCTTATCCAAAGCGACTTACAAATTAGGACTAAGTTCAGCGAGTCATCATAAAGAGGCAAAAGCAACAACAACGCAGGAAGTGCTCAAAATACGAAGTTCAGGTATTATTCAGAGTAGCCTAAGCCTGATAAGTGATGTTTCAAAGGGAAAGGATTATTTTTTTTTTTTTTTTTTTTTTTTTTTTCTATAAGGTTAAGTGCTCACGGAAGAGATTGGTTTTCAGCTGTTTTTTGAATGTTGTCAGGGATTCTGCATTCCGGATGAGGGTGGGGAGAGCGTTCCACCAGCATGGAACTGTAAATGAGAATGTTCTGGAAAGTGATTTTGTGGCTTTCTGTGATGGAACCACGAGACGTCGCTCGTTGACCGATCGTAGGTGTCTGGTAGGGATGTAGACTCGTAGGAGTGAGTGAAAGTAGGAGGGAGCTGAGCCTGTGATAGTTCTGTAAGCAAGCGTCAGTGCCTTGAACTTGATGCGAGCAGCTAGAGGTAGCCAGTGCAGAGAGATGAACAGAGGAGTGACGTGGGCCCTCTTGGGCTCGTTGAAGACAAGACGAGCTGCAGCATTCTGGATCATCTGTAGGGGTTTGGTCGCACATGCTGGGAGTCCAGCCAGAAGGGCATTGCAGTAGTCAAGCCTAGAGATGACCAGGGCCTGGACGATAAGTTGTGTTGCATGCTCAGTTAGGAAAGGCCTGATCTTCCTGATGTTGTGCAGTGCAAACCTGCATGATCGAGCTGTCTTTGAAATGTGATCTGTGAAGGTCAGCTGGTCATCAAACGTTACTCCAAGATTTCTGACCGATCTTGATGGGGTGATTAATGATGACTCTAGCTGGATGGTGAAGTCGTGCTGTAGAGACGGATTGGCAGGGAGGACGAGAAGCTCAGTCTTTGCCAGGTTGAGCTGCAGGTGGTGTTCCTTCATCCATGTGGAGATGTCCGCCAGACAGCTTGAGACCCGTGCAGCTACTGTGGGATCATCTGGTTGAAAGGAGAGGAAGAGCTGTGTGTCATCAGCATAGCAGTGGTAGGAAAAACCGTGTGCCTGTATGATGTGTCCCAGTGATGTGGTGTAGATGGAGAAGAGGAGGGGACCAAGAACTGAACCCTGGGGAACCCCTGTGGTCAGCTGATGTGCTCTGGATACCTCGCCTCTCCATGCGACCTTGAAGGACCTACCTGTGAGATAGGACTCAAACCAGTGGAGTGAAGTTCCTGTGATGCCCAGCGATGAGAGGGTGGACAGAAGGATCTGATGATTCACCGTGTCGAAGGCAGCAGACAGATCCAGGAGAATGAGGACTGAAGATTTGGAAGCAGCTTTTGCGATCCGTAGGGCTTCTGTGACTGACAGTAATGCAGTCTCAGTTGAATGTCCTTTCTTGAAGCCAGATTGGTTGACATCCAGCTGGTTGTTTAGAGACAAGAAGGATGTTAGTTGGTTGAAGACAGCTCTTTCAAGTGTCTTCGCAATGAATGGTAGGAGAGAGATAGGTCTGTAATTCTCTACCAATGATGTGTTTAGCGTTGGTTTTTTGAGCAGTGGAGTAACCCGAGCCTGCTTGAATGCTGTAGGGAAGGTGCCAGTGTGGAGGGATGAGTTGATGATGTGTGTGAGTGATGGTAGAAGTGTGGGAGAGATGGCTTGTAGAAGGTGTGAGGGGATGGGGTCAAGCGTGCAGGTGGTAGGGTGACTGGAGAGGAGAAGTGTAGATACTTCTTCCTCGGTTAGCGAAGAAAAGGAGGACAGAGGGGTATTGGCTGTGGAAGGGGTCGGTCTGGGTTCCTGTGTGTGTGGAGCTGAGAACTGACTGCTGATAGCTGTTGTTTTGTTGGTGAAGAAGGTCGCAAAATCGTCAGCAGTTAAGGAGGAGGCGGGAGGTGGTGGAGGTGGACAGAGGAGAGAGTTGAATGTCTTGAAGAGTAATCGTGTGTTGGAGGAGCTGTTGATCTTGTTGTGGAAGTATGAAGATTTTGCAGCATGAACATCAACAGAAAAGGAGGAGAGGAGGGATTGATACATACTCAGGTCAGATGCGTCTTTTGATTTGTGCCATTTCCTCTCCGCTGCCCTGAGTTTGGTCCGGTGTTCCCGAAGAACCTCAGATAACCAGGGGTTAGAGGGAGTAGTGCGTGCTGGCCTGGAGGAGAGAGGGCAGATAATGTCTAGAGAAGAGATTAGAGTGGAGCATAAGGTGTCCGTTGCGGTATTCACATCCAGAGATGAGAATTGTGAGGGTGGGGGAAGAGAGGATGACACGGCAGAGGAGAGATGGGAGGGGGAAAGTGAGCGCAGGTTTCGTCTGAAAGTGACTGGTGGTGGGGGTGGGGGTGCAGGGGTAGAGAGTTGTAGACTGAAAGTAATGAGGAAATGATCTGAAACGTGGAGAGGTGTCACCAGGATGTTTTCTGTGGTGCAGTTGCGTGTGTAAACCAGGTCCAGTTGGTTGCCTGATTTGTGAGTAGCTGTGGTGATGAGTCGTTTGAGATCGAAAGAGGCTAGGAGAGAGGTGAAGTCTGTTGCATGTGGCTTTTCGAGATGAATGTTGAAGTCACCGAAGACTAGAAGTGGGGTGCCGTCCTCAGGGAAAGTGGACAGCAGCACATCCAGCTCATCTACAAAGTTACCCAGCTGACCTGGGGGGCGATAAATGACTACAATATGGATTTTAATGGGGGTTGTAAGTGTAATAGCATGATATTCAAATGAGTTGTTGTTGCATAGAGAAGAGAGCGTGGAGTATTTGCAATTGTTAGAAACGAGAAGCCCTGTACCCCCACCTCTCCCAGACTGGCGAGGGGAGTGGGAGAAGGAGAAATTGCTAGAGAGAGCAGCAGGGGTTGCTGAGTCTTCTGGACGAATCCAGGTCTCAGTCAGCCCCAAGATACTAAGAGTAGAATGAGATGCAAAGGCTGGAATGAAGTCAGCTTTATTGACTGCTGACTGACAATTCCATAGACCCACGGAAAGAGAGAGAGGAGTATGTGAGGATGTGAGGATGGGACGCAGATTGGCAGTATTGCGCTGCCTATTGCGCGTGATGAAAGGACGGTGCCGAGAGATAACAGGAATGTATTGAAAGCACATGTTGATGAAGGTGAACAATAAGATAAGTAGAGGGAAGAAAAAAGGGGAAGAGGAGATACGCAAGTGCCTTTCTGGTGTCCTTGCTCGGTGGAGTCGCGCAGGTAGAGTCGCTGGTCTTTACCCGAGTCGGTCTTCACACGAGGAGGCTGAACGCTTCCGCTGACGCTTCCGCGACAGCGCGCAAATTACACAGATATACAGATAATGCTCTCACCGCTTGAGTGAGTACAGCTGTTTCGTTCTGCCAATTAAGTCAATAACGCGTGAATGTGTCAAATCGAAAGTGCTTAGGAGCAAGGGCTTAAGTTACGTGCAAATTCGATTGCTATAAAAATTTAAATTTGTTTCACTCGCGGCTATTTCTCTAAAGTGCCAATGCGTCTAACTGAAATACAGAATTATGTTAAGTTAAAATGAGAAAAATAAAAAGAGAATCGAAGATGGCCTTACCTGGACTAAAATACAATGCTGCAATAACGGGAGAACAGTGTATTCTAGAGAAAACCACTTGCGAGCTGCGTGCCTCTAGTATGCTGCCCGCTTGTCCTAATGAAGTGATCTGAAGCTCTTCTATTTATATCTATCAATTCTTACAATTCTTACAGATGCTGTTTCGTTCTGCCAATTAAGTCAATAACGCGTGAATGTGTCAAATCGAAAGTGCTTAGGAGCAAGGGCTTAAGTTACGTGCAAATTCGATTGCTATAAAAATTTAAATTTGTTTCACTCGCGGCTATTTCTCTAAAGTGCCAATGCGTCTAACTGAAATACAGAATTATGTTAAGTTAAAATGTGAAAAATAAAAAGAGAATCGAAGATGGCCTTACCTGGACTAAAATACAATGCTGCAATAACGGGAGAACAGTGTATTCTAGAGAAAACCACTTGCGAGCTGCGTGCCTCTAGTATGCTGCCCGCTTGTCCACTTGTCTTCGTTTTTAAAGTCAAACTACGAACAATCCCTTTTGAATCTTTCTTTGTATCAATAACTCTTCCCAACATCCAAGATCCCCTAGGGGCAGTAGGGTCTGCAATTAACACAATGTCACCATTTGCATAGTTTCTTTTCTCTTTAAACCATTTTTGTCTTTCTTGTAGGTTTGGAAGATACTCTCTAACCCATCTTTTCCAAAACATATCAGCTAAGTATTGTACTTGCTTCCATCTGCGTCTACTATACACATCTGATTTCCGAAATAAGCCAGGCGGTAATGTGGGTTGTCCTTTGAGAAGTAAAAGGTGGTTGGGTGTTAAAGGTTCGAGGTCATTTGGACTATCTGAGTTTGAGGTAAGTGGGCGACTATTCATTATGGCTTCTACCTCACAGATGAAAGTGTGAAGGGATTCGTCATCTACTATTTGATCCTTTGTTAGTGATAGAAGTATTAGTTTGACCTGTTTTATTAACCTCTCCCATACTCCTCCAAAGTGTGAAGAGGCAGGTGGGTTGTAAGTCCATTCTATGCCCTTTTGTTGCAGAGGTACTTGGAGTTTGTTGCTTTGGTTCCATTCCTTTATGGCATTTTTTTAGTACTGCTGTCGCAGTTTGGCCAACATATGGTTCCTTCCACAGTGGCCTAGCTGTTCATGAATGTGTTTCAACTAGGGCTGGGAATCGATAAAAAAAAAATTAACTAATTAATTGCACAATTTCTGTAATTAATTGCAATTAATTGCGCTTCCCCCAAGCTTGTAATCATCAATATTTAAACTTAGAATCACCTAATTAAACAACACAGGAAAAAAAGGGAACAGAAAATAGCCCTATATTAAAATATTAAACATCAATATATCAATATATTATTCTTTTTCAATAATCAATCAACATAATCCATTTAACAGATTATTATTATTATTATTATTTTATTAATTATTAAAACAAAATATAGTCCTACAAAGCTATTATTACCAGAGCATGTGATCAGAGCAGGTCATTTTACCATTGTTGCCCAGCATGGCTATACCAGCTCAGCAAACAGAAGTCAACAGAGAAATTTCACGTTACTTGAGTGGACTTTACTTTTCCAGTGCTTAGTACATGATTGAAGCCTTTGGGCCGTTAACGACAGAGCCGCCGACACACACACACACACACACACACACACACACACACACGGAACGGAGAGCTCGCCGCTGCTGGGCCATTAACGACAGAGCGAGCCGACACACACACACGCACGCACGCGCGCGCGCGGAGCACAGAGCGCGCCGACCGACCGACACACACACTCACGCGCGCGTGCGCGACGCACATACCGAGCGGAAAAGACCCGCTCATGAAAGCTGCCCGAGAATGAAACCTGACCGCCGAACATGGAGGGGCGGGACGGCATATTTCGGCCTTTTTAATAGCAGACGCAACAGGAAATCATTAAAACGAGGCAAAAAAAAAAAGGGCTGCGTCAATTGCGTTATTTTTTTTTTACGCGTTAAACATTTCAAATTAATCGCAAAGATTAACGCGTTAATTCCCCCAGCCCTAGTTTCAACACCAGTTTGGACACATGATGGTGTTTTGGAAGAACCATAGGATGTTTTCGATCCTCTGGCATAGCCATTCTGCTTAATCTCCCTCCTGTACGAAGTAATCCATCTTGCAGAATAGGATCAAGCCTACGAATGTGGCTCTGATGACTGACATTAGCGTTTTCCTTTTGCAAGGTTTTGATTTCTTCTGGAAATGCCTCCATTTGAGTAAAGCGTACAATTGCATTTTCTGCCTTTTTGACATCTTCTAAAGTAATCTGCTGTACATTCATGCATTTTTTTGACTGTTTGCATTTTTCTTTCCATCAGACATTGTTTCTCTGCATTTGAGTTCTTAATGCTCATGTTGGTAAGTATTTCCTTTCTTTTCAGACTTCATTGCAAGAGAACGTCTTTTAGCTTATGTAGCCATGCTACTGCTCTGGTTAGATTGTTCCAATTTGAGTGATAGTGTATGAATATGTGAGTAGGATTTAGTTCTTCCTTTACAATTAAGTTCATGATGAGAACATCCTTCACTTCCACCTCATCATCATCATCATCATCTTCTTCATGTGTTTGTATGGCAATGTCAGAATTTGTCCATTCAGATTCCTGACATTTGAGAAATTCTGGACCATTCAGCCAAACCTTTGAATTCAGAAGAGCACTGGCCTTGAGACCACGAGATGCACAAGCTGCTGGATTTTGTTTAGTGTTTATGTATCTCCATTGTTTTACTTTGCTCATTTCTCTGATTGTGTTCACTCTATTAGCCGCGAATGTTTTAAATATTTTGTTCTCATTCTGAATGTACTTCAATGTTGATGTACTATCTGCCTCAGAAAATGAAGTTGTAACTCTGCTTTGATCAGTCTATCCATTCGTACTGCTGCAGTGAGTTCCATTCTTGGCATTGTAGTTTGTTTCAGTGGTGCAACTCGTGATTTCCCCATTATAAATGAGGTGTGCACTTCATGTTCTGAATTTGTGAGACGAAGGTACGTGACACAGCCATAACCACTTTCAGACGCATCACTAAAGTGGTGTAGTTGTGCAGATGTTATCGGATCAAAGCTTTTTGGCTTGAGACATCTGTTGACACTGAGCTCTCCAATGCAACTTAGACCTGCCATCCATTCATGCCACAGCTGTATGTAGTGGTCTGGTAGGGCTTTGTCCCAGGCATAATTCAGCTTGCAAAGATCTCGCAGAATGTTCTTAGCAGTAAGGACGAATGGAGAGATGAAGCCAAGAGGATTGTATACTGAGGATACGATGGACAGTATTCCCCTTCGAGTACATGGCTGATGTTTCAGGCTCACTGCAAAAGTGAGTTTGTCTCTTTCTACGTGCCATTGTATGCCAAGAGTTCTTTCTGTAGGAAGATCACTGGATTCCAAGTTAAGGTCTTTGACCTCCTTTGCTCTGGCTGCTTGTGGGATGGACATTAAGACTGTTCTGCTGTTACTTATCCATTTGTGCAAACGGAAGCCTCCCATTGAGCAAGCTCTTTCAAGCTCTTTGCACAACGTCACAGCATCAGCTTCAGTGGCCACCGATTTCAAGCAATCATCTCCATACAAATTTTGCTTAATTGTTTCCACTGTTTCAGGCAAAAAGAGATCTTTGAAATCTTCAGTTTGTCTGAGGGCGAAACTTGCACAACTTGGTGAAGACGTTGCCCCAAATAAGTGCACTGTCATTCTGTGTTCTTTCAGTGGTTGACCTGTGTCACCATTTGGCCACCATAGAAAGTGCAAAAAGTCCACGTGCTTCTCCATAATTCTCACCTGGTGAAACATGCTTTCCACGTCTGCCATAAGGGCGATTGGCTCCTGGCGGAAGCGCAACAGGACGCCTACCAAGTTACTGGTGAGATTTGGACCTTGCATCAATTTGCTATTCAAGGATATCCCCTGGAAGGATGCGGAGCAATCGAATACAACTCTCAGGGAGCCCTTCTTTGGATGGTGCACTCCATGATGTGGAATGTACCACACCTTTCCGCTTTGTGTTTCCAGTTCATCAGATGGCACAGATTCTGCGTGGCCCTTTTCAAGCATTCCTTCTAGAAATGCAGTATATTCTCTATGATATTGATCATTCTTTTCGAATTTTCTTTTCAGAGACATAACACGTTGCTGTGCCTGTTGGTAGTTGTTTGGCATCATTACATCATTTTCTTTAAAAGGTAACGGTAAGTAATAATGACCATTTCTTAGTTCCTTTGAACTTTCCATCATATACATGAACTGTTTGTCTTCGACTGACATCTCTGATTTTTCCTCAGCTGCCAGTTCTGGAAAATCTTGATGATACTGCTTAATCAACAAGTCATTCAAATCTGCTACAGATATGCGATTAACTACAGTACATGAGTGACTTCCTTGCATTTGACATGTTGTTTCTTGCATGAGCCCATTGATGACCCATCCTAAGGGTGTTCTAACAGCATATGGCCCATTACCTCTACTGTTTATCACCTTCCAAGGCTCCATAAGCTTTGCAGCATTTGTGCCTATTAACAACTCAATGTCAGCATCCAATTGTGGAATCTTCACCTCACGTAAGTATTTCCATTTGTCTATTGATTCTTGTATTGGTATGTGTCGTTTTGAAACTGGTAATTTTGTTAGAGTATAGACTTCTGGGAGTTTATGATACAGCAGGCCTTCCATACTGCTGACTTCAAGACCAGAGACCCAACTAACTTTTCTGCATCAGAAACTGATAGCATATTACGTAGCTTAGCAATGTTTCTAAGGTGGAAAAATGCTGTTTTTGTAACATATGAAATATGATTTTCAAAAGACAGGTTGCAATCGAGTATGACACCCAGGTCTTTTACTGTAGAGGATAAAGTAACAGGACATCCTATGATGTTAAAGTTGTATTGTGCGAGGTTTTGTGGGCGGTTTTTTGAACCGATAAGTATTACCTCTGTCTTGTCTGGATTTAATAAAAGAAAATTACGGGTCATCCAATCTTTTATATCTTTAACACACTCTGTCAATTTGGAAAATTTAGCGTTTTCATCCGGCCGTGATGAAATATATATTTGAGTGTCATCAGCATAACAATGGAAACTAATTCCATGTTTCCTTATAATATTTCCAAGTGGCATCATATATATTGAAAATAACAGAGGGCCTAATACAGATCCCTGCGGCACTCCATAGTTTACTGGAGTTATGATCGATTTTTCTCCATTTAAATAGACAAAATGGTAGCGGTCAGATAGGTATGATTTGAACCAGCTTAGTGCTTGTCCTTGAACACCAGTATAATTTTGTAGTCGATCTAAGAGTAATGTATGATCTATAGTATCGAACGCAGCACTAAGATCAAGTAAAACTAGTATTGAGATACAGCCTTGGTCAGAAGCTAAAAGTAAATCATTTGTGATTTTAACGAGCGCAGTTTCAGTGCTATGATGCGGTCTGAATCCAGACTGAAACTTTTCATAGATCTCATTTTGTTGCAAGAAAGAGCCCAGTTGAGCGGACACCACTTTTTCTAATATTTTAGACATAAATGGAAGATTTGAAATGGGTCTATAATTTGCTAGATTATTATGATCTAATTGTGGTTTCTTAATGAGAGGTTTTATAACTGCCAGTTTAAATGTTCTTGGAACATGACCTAAAGATAAAGACGAGTTAATAATATTGAGGAGAGGATCTTCCACTACAGGTAACACTTCTTTCAGTAGTTTAGTTGGTATAGGATCTAATAAACATGTTGTTGTTTTAGATGAAGTGATAAGTTTATTTAACTCTTTTTGTTCTATAGTTGTAAAGCACTGTAATTGTTCTTTCGGGGTGATAATTGAAGCTGAATTATAAGGCGCGATTGAAGATTGAACGTTTACAATTGTGGTTCTGATGCTTTCTATTTTCTCAGTGAAGAAGTTCATGAAATCATTACTACTGAACTGTAACGGGATATTTTGTTCGGGTGATGTCTGTTTATTTGTTAGTCTAGCCACGGTGTTAAATAAAAACCTTGGATTGTTTTGGTTGTTTTCTATTAGTTTGCGGAGGTGCTCAGCCATGATTGTCTTGATAATGTCATGCATAAGACTTTTTTTTCCTGTCCTGTCCTGGACTCGGTCTTGACTCGGACTCGAAACTTTTTGGACTCGGTTTTGACTTGGACTCGACTAGTCCTGGTCTTGGACTTGTCTTGGACTCGACAAAGGTGGTCTTGACTACAGCCCTAGTAGATTGTACCTTGGGGGACAGAAATGGACCGTGGATTATCCCTTACATCTATCCTTTAAAACGCTCCGCTCACAGCCAGGATCTGGGTCGACGTTCAGCAAATATTTAGCTATGTACAAACATATGGTTTCAAAATATTTGGCACAAGGCAAAGGGCCAAATACCAAACACTCTGACATCAAATCAGTAGAACAAAATGATCGTAGAAAACCATGTAGATCAGCTAGGCATGTGACGGTTTCAAATTTTCATGTTGTGATAATTGCAGAAGCTTTTATCACGGTATTCGGTCTTATCATGATATTGAAATAAGTTGCAAAAAAAGTGTTCAATAACTTTTTTCCTTATAACAAAAAGAACTGAACATACAAACACAACTTATAAGACAAACAAATGTTTCAAACAGATTAAAGTGCAAAAGAATTATAAAGAACAATAGGTAACACTTTACAATAAGGTCACTTTAGTTAACATTAGTTAAGGCAACACATGAACAATGAGCGATAGCTACATTTGTTACAGAAGTTATTAATCTTTGTTAACATTAGTTAAAATACAACTGATCATTGTTAGTTCATCATGTTAGCTCAGGTCAATCATATTGGTTATATTGCTGACAAGCCTCTTCTTTATAGCCGTGTGTAAAACACATCAGAACGTTTTTATAAAAGTTCCTTACAAAGCTATTTAAGATATGATTAAAGCAACTGTGTTTTGAGTCTGCTTTACAACCAGTCATTGAGCTCCAATCAGACTGAATATATTGCTCACAAGCCTTTTCCTGAGAAGTGTATAGGGGGTAAAAAAGAATTCAGACTATGAACAGGGAAATAAAGATCATATATGATAAGATATGATACTTTATTATCAGACAAGTCTGATTAGACTGTCTTGCGAGACAGTGTCTATGTTTACAACAATCAACATCCAATAAATTTCGACATACACTTAATTCACACCAAACAATTTACACTCACAAACAATCTTACACATTATACATTACACTCTCTTAAACTTTATATTAGGCAAGGCAAGGCAAGGCAAGTTTATTTATACAGCACATTTCATACACAATGGCAATTCAAAGTGCTTTACATAGAAGAATTTCTTCTAAAATAATAAAAAGAAATAAGAATAATTAAAACAGTTTAGAAAAATAAAATGAAATACAGTACAGTACAGTCGGACGAATAGTGGCACAGTGCTCATTCAGTAAATGCATAGCTAAACAGAAGTGTTTTGAGTCTGGATTTGAATGTGACCACTGTAGGAGCACATCTGATCTCTTCTGGAAGCTGGTTCCAGCTGTGGCTGGCATAATAGCTAAAAGCAGACTCACCATGCTTAGAGTGAACCCTTGGTATTTCTAGCTGATATGATCCTAATGATCTGAGTGATCTGTTGGGTTTATATTCAGTGAGCATATCTGCAATGTATTGAGGTCCTAGGCCATTGAATGATTTATATACCAGTAATAATACTTTAAAATCAATCCTAAGTTTAACTGGGAGCCAGTTTAAAGACCTGAGGACTGGTGTGATATGTTCATATTTTCTGGTTCTGCTCAGAATCCTAGCGGCAGCGTTCTGTATGAGCTGCAACTGTCTTATGGTCTTTTTGGGAAGGCCAGTGAGGAGTCCATTACAATAATCCACCCTGCTGGTGATGAAAGCATGCACAAGTTTCTCTAAGTCTTGTCTGGAAACAAAGCATCTAATTCTTGCAATATTTTTGTGATGATAGTATGCTGATTTAGTCATTGCTTTGACATGACTACTGAAACTAAGGTCTGACTCTAGTGTCACACCAAGATCCTTGACTTGATTTTTAGTTGTTTGACCCCTAGAGTGAAGGTATGCGTTCACCTTGAGAACTTCATCTTTGTTTCCAAACGCAATGACTTCAGTTTTATCTTTGTTTAACTGAAGAAAGTTTTGGCACATCCAACTGTTGACTTCATCAATGCATTGGCACAGGGAGTCAATGGGGCTGTAATCATTAGGCGATAGGGCTAAGTACAGCTGTGTGTCGTCTGCATAGCTGTGGTAAGCAATTTGGTTCTTTCTCATTATTTGGCTCATTGGGAGCATATACAGGTTGAACAGGAGTGGCGCAAGAATTGAGCCTTGAGGATTATGTCATGGATGTCCACTCAGACTTATGGTCTCCTATACTCACATAATAACCTCTCCCATCTAAGTATGACCTGAACCATTTTAGGACTATCCCAGAAAGCCCCACCCAGTTGTCCAGCCTGTCAAGAAGTATGTTGTGATCGACAGTGTCAAATGCAGCACTGAGGTCGAGTAGTACCAGCACTGATAATTTGCCTGAATCAGTATTTAAGCGAATATCGTTTATTATCTTTATGAGCGCTGTCTCTGTGCTGTGGTGCGGTCGGAAACCAGATTGAAAATTGTCAAAGTATCCATTCGAGCTTAAGAATTTGTTCAGCTGATTAAAGACAACTTTTTCAATGATCTTGCCTATGAAAGGAAGATTTGAGATCGGTCTATAGTTGCTTAATATGGTCTTATCCAGATTGCTCTTTTTCAGGAGGGGCTTGACAACTGCAGTTTTCAGGGAGTTTGGAAAACTCCCAGAGAGAAGTGAGGCATTTACCACTTCTAGAAGATCTGCTTCTAAACTGTTTAACACACTTTTGAAAAAAGATGTGGGAAGTGTGTCAAGAGCGCAGGTTGATGTTTTAAGGTGCTGTACGGTTTCTTCCAAAATTTTGCCATCAATTTTTTTGGAAATCAGACAAAGTTACTACTTTCTCAGGTGGTCTGATCTGTCTGACCCCAGCGCAACTCAAGGATGTGCTGATCACCTTTCTGATGTTATTGATTTTCTCAGAGAAGAAAGAAGCAAACTCACTGCACTTGATGTTTGAGAGCATTTCACTGGGAATCTGGCTTGGGGGGTTTGTCAGTCTCTCTACAGTAGCAAAAAGAGTGCGTGTGTTGTTTAAATTGCAGTTTATAATATTTGAGAAGAAAGTCTGTCTAGCTTTGCCTAGTTCCATATTGAAAGCATGCAGGCTGTCTTTGTAGATGTTATAATGGACTACAAGTTTTGTCTTCCGCCACATGCGCTCTGCTTTTCTGCATTGTCTTTTCATATTTTGCACTGCTGTTGAGTTTCTCCAAGGTGCTTTTTGTCTGCCACTCTTCTTCCTGACTTTCACAGGAGCAATATCAGTCAGCAGATATGCTTGGTGTTAAGGATATAGCCTTCATAAATAGTACACTAGTGTTCTCATTTAAGCATCTCTTCTCATTTAAGCATCTGCCTTTGTTACACCTTACACTCATATACTATGCTTATACAACACCTTCGCTTATAATTAAGATTTTTGATCAAGTGTCTTATTCAACTCAAAGACAGCCTGATGCACAAAAGAGTACTTCAGCTTCACTTTGTTGAATCTTGGAACTCTGTACTTCCGGTTTGATGGTAGTAATACAAACTCATTATCCAGGACATGATTAGGGTCAGAAACTATATTATTAACTAGCCTTAACAAATTGTTATAAGCTGAATCATATAGCTTCTCAAGAGTTTGACATACAATACTTGAGCAAATTTTTATTTGATTAAACAACTTTTTTTTTTTTAGCACAACAGACAAACTCTTATACCATATAGAGTTGCAATATTGCAGTATACTCCTTATCACTGAACATGAAGAACACCAGAAGAATCTGTTTTCATACACCAAATGACCTAAGACGACGAAGGAAGTAGATTCTCTGCTTTATTCTTTTACAGAGAGTATCGATATGATCTTTCCCAGATAACATATCTATCATCACTCTTAAATACTTGTATGTTTTAACCTGTCGGATTTTTTCATTATGAATAAAAACAGGCATTATATGAGTATAAGATGTAGACCCAAATATGATCTCCTCTGTTTTACTCGAATTAATGACAAGATCATTATTCTCGGCGTGGTGTGCCAAAACACTTAAACTTCAACATTTCATTCAAAACAAAATGCGGTTTCGACGGCGGTAATAGGGATTCTGGTTGACCACCAACTGTATTTCGCCTTGGCGGAATAGATTTGCTACACTGCTCCTGCTGCTGTGGTTGTAGATTATTATTGTTCGGACTCGAGTCCAAGTTTGAATGAACTCGGACTTGTCACGCACTCGGGTGAATTTGTACTTGGACTTGACACGGACTCGTACATTTTAGACTCAGAAAATGTTCCAAGTACAGTCGAGTCCAGGCACTGGAGGACATAATATATTATTATTCAAAAACTAAACGAAACTACTTGCATTATGTTGTTTCAGCGTTGAGCATTGTAGCCAATCACAGACATGTATATTAAGCGCATGAACGCAGTGGCCAATCAGAGGCGTTTTAGAGTCACCATGCGGAGAATTCGCTCAAAATGTTCAGCACAAGCTTTATCCTTCTAGAGGACCAGTGGTTAAGTTCACACTGTAAATTATAAGGAGTGATAACTGCATTTAAATGTGGGAGTGAATCCGCTAAATTATAGTCCTGCGAGTCATGAAATTGTGACATAGTAACCATAGCAACATGAGAACGTGATAACCATAACAACATTTTGGCATCTAATGATGTGATGATTTTTGTTACATTTACACTTTAGTCATAAGTTTACATACACCTTACAGAACCTCCAAAATGTTATTTTTATTAATTTTTTAATAAGAAGGATCATAAAAACGTTTTTTTTTTTTTTTTTTGTACTGCCCTGAAAAAGCTTTTTTACATAACATATTTTTAAGTATAGCCTAGTCCACAAGACAAAATACAAACACAAATTACAAGACAAATTACATAGGCCTACGCTTGATTTTTAATATTGTGTGTAATTATCTGGATCATCCACAACTGTTATTATATCTTATTTCAATGGTTGTCGATGAGTCCCTTGTTTGTCCCGAACAGTTAAACTGCCCAATGGTCTTCAGATAAATCCTCCAGCTCCTGTACATTCTTTGCTTTTCCAGCATGTTCTGCATATTTGACTCTTTACTAGCTGTGATTGTATGATTGTGAGATCCATCTTTTCACACTGGTGACAACTGAGGGAATCATACACAACTATTACAAACATTCAGTGATGCTCAAGAAGGAAGCATCCGTTAAGAGCCAGGGGGTTTAAATTGGTGTAAATTGTTCTTATTTTGTTTAAAAATGTATAAATTAATAAAGTACTGCCCTTCAGAAGCTAAATAAGTTATTAACATGTAAAAGAAAATAAGAAAAATGTACACATTACCATCTTCTTGCTCAAAAGTTTACATCGTGTTGCATTCTTGAGCATTACCTTGCAGATTCTGAAAGATGTACAGTAGGTAAACGTATGACTGCAACTATACATTGCAATCATTTTGTAAAGGTTAAAATATGAATTTAGAGCTCAGTGTTTGAGAAAGTTTGCCAGAGTTTGATTGACATGCGATCTGACCAATCATAATGCAGATATCCGCCATTTTTGTCTGACAAACAAACCAAATCAGTCAGTGGATTTGAACTTGAAAAATGGTGTGTATTGACATATTTTTACAGTTCTAATGTTCATTCATGTTTAATTCCTGCTATAACTAAAATAGATGATCAGTTCACATGCTGCTTGAACTGAGGCGCTACACATTAAAGCGCCATAAAATTGTATTTATTGTTTGAATTTCAAGTTGAGACTTTATTTCATACCAAAAGTAGCCTGCTCTGTCTTGCCTGTTGGCGCATTGTCAGTGTCCTCTTTGCTCCGCAATATATGTTTCGCTGTGTGAGAACATGTGGAGTGAGAGCGGAATGGCTTGTCGGACGTAGCAACAGTAACTAAGAGGGGCGGGTCTTTGTGAAAGGTCAATTTCAAATCATTTAAATCTTTGTGGACTCGGCCTGGACTCGACTCGGACTCGCATGTTAAGGACTCGGGCTCGAGTCTGACTCGGGCCTATTTGGACTTGGACTTGGACTTGATTTAAACTCAACAAAGATGGATTCGGACCCAACACTACCATCAGCCTGCACCATCTAGAGTTTCATGACAGAACTAGACATATAGAAAATGTAGCATTGGTGCATGTTACAACTCTACGTACATTCGCATCAGATGTTAACGCAGCGGCAGAGTTACACTCACGGGACACTGCACTTATTCGCAATCACAAAAGATCATTATTTGCATTTGCTTTAAAGGCTTGCCAGTTAAACCTTTCATTCGCATGCAGTGGGACATGCGCTTTTTCTGAACGCGCGCACACACACTAAAAGCCTGTCAAACAGAGCCCGGTTACCGGACTTTATCTTTTGTGTCTGATTGTGCTAATACTGTCAAATACACACAATAACTTTTATGTTCAACAGAAGAAAGAAACTCATTCAGGTTTAAAGGTGCATTAAGCAAGATTCTGAGTTTTTGCAGAACTATGCCACCTCTGGCGGCAAGTGAAACTGCAGCCAGAGATGTGCACGCTCATGGACCACACACACGCACGCTTGCACGAGCATGAGCTGTTCATAACCAAAGGAGCATCAGCCGCAAATCTTTTGTTTACAATCATAATGTCTTCAGAGGTAATAAAGTTATAAATCTGCAAGTCATTTTAAATATGTGAAAGGAAAGGCAATTGAGTAAATTACACACTTATGTGTGAGGGAAAAACGGGGGTAGTAGAAAACTTCGTTTTTTATTTCCATCTATCTCCATGTTGAACTGTGTTATGTGTTTACTGTATCCACTTATGATTGTATTATTATGGAAACACGTTCATGAACAATATAAGTTGTTACTTTGTAAAAGCTCAAAGCACAGTCGGTCAAAAAAGTACACTCAATTGTCTCAAGGTAATAAACAATTAAATGGCACTATGACGTTACCATAAAAGCCAAACAGGCTAATCCGCCGAAGAGTGGCGGGGGTTTAGCCTGTTTTATTGATCTGCTAACTAGTATATTCCAATAGCAATACATCCTAATTAAGCAGTAATTTGCTCAAAATTTGTGTCTAATTATCTAACTTATATATCAGCATTTTATATCACACTCAAGATATTTGAACTGTTTTAATCGAATAGCAAATCATTAAACTACATGTAGAGCAGATTTATTTAGTAGATTTTTTGAAAAAAGCCAACTGAGCATCCCGTTTGAGCCCTAGAGCAGACCGGAGATCTCTCCATTTATTGAAAGCCTTTCCTATGTTGACTCTCGTCTTATTCCGACGCCTGTCTGACTCCAATTTTGCCCTTTTGGTTGCACTAGAGACAAGTTTTCTTTTTTTTTATCTTGCGTGGAGTTTGCGTTGGTGTTTGAAATGAACTACAAGCCGGTCTCTTACAATCCATCTTCTACGGAGAATGCCGCCGAATACACAAACCTGCCAGACATAGCTATGTGAGCGTGCCGTGAACACGCATGACGTCACGCCCAGTCTAAAATTCCGGCCCGAATCCCTCTCATTTATTTTACTTTACAGGATTATAGAGACAATCTCAGTGATCAGAGAAGGGCTCATTCAGCCCATCAGGCAATTGTTTAAGCATGTATGGGTTAGAAAACGGGTATTTTTAACATGAAATGTTGCACAATGCACCTTTAAAACAACTTGAGAGTGAGTAAATGATGACAGAATTTGTATGGGTGAAATACCCCTTTAATGTTAATAAATGTATTATTGTTATCCTGTTACAGGTCCATCTGATCTGTTCATTTTATGTCTTATTACCACATTATACATATACCACTTAGTACTGTAAGACTGAGTATTAAAGTACAAATTAACAGCTGGCCACTCTTCTGGGTTAGATACTGTTACAATTAAAAACCGTAGAAGAGTAAAAATACATTGATGCAAGCAACACAGCTACAACTAATAAAATTGATGATGTCTTAGATTTATAGTCTGCGAATAATCAAGCATTGACAATAATCAGTCATATTGGCGACACTGAGGGCCCCATAAATGCTTGGCTGTGGTGAGGAGAAGATTAAGCAAATGGATTTCTGTGTCCTTGCTTCGTGATCTTTTCTTCAGATCAGTAAATGTATTGTTTTATTGCATGGTGTCTTTTTTTGTGAGAGCTCTTGTGTTCATTCTTATCAGGAATTTCTGTCTTGCTTAGTTGGGGACAGTTAATATTCAGCAATATTATTGATCTGACTGCACTATTGGATGAGAACTGAACTGAGCCGACGATGACATCACTGTTTTCTGTAGAACTGCTTTATAGATTAAATGATTAATGATCTTTACAACGGCACTGAATCAACACTGACCTGACTTCAGCTGAACAATGACACTATTGTCTTTAAGAGCTGCTGTACAGCTGAAATGAACTGTTTGCATCATTTAAGCATTTTCCTGTTATCACTGTAAAGCTGTTTTAAAAAGCGTTATATAAATATTCGCCATATGACTGAAACACTGTCTCATTTTGGTTTAGGATATTCATTTCAACGTTGGGTTAAAATCTTATATTTTAAATTGATAGCTAAAGTTAGAACTAACAATACAATGTAAAAGCATTTTATTATATTCAGAGACACGTGACAAGAATGCCCTTCGTCATCAATGCTCTTTAGAGCCTTTAGCAAATGCAGTCAGAAGTAACTCTATCATTAAGAGCATTAGATTGTGTAGATCGTGACCATCGGATTGTACGCAGGCGATACTACTCTTTTTCTCATAAAGCTTGAGAGATGTTTCAACGTTGCTCAAATCGATTAATAGTTTTGTATAGTTACCTGGCTATAAAATTAATAATAAAGTTCACCTTCACTTTATAAATGCAATCAGTGGCTTCAAATATTTGGGCATATTTATTACTCCCACAATTAACAGGTTAACTCCTGTCAATTACAATCTAGTAACAACAAGAGTCACTGAATCTGTAGACCGATGATCCTCTCGTTTAAACATTATAAAGAGGAACATTCTTCCCTAATTCCTGTATTTATTTTGCTCTATTCCACTTTCCCATCCTCTAGGCTTTTTCTCTAGTATGAACTGGAACAGGGGCAAATACCGCTAACACTTTATAATAACTGCACGCTATTAATCATTAGTTAAGCATTAGTAAACAGTTAATTCATCATTTATAAAGCATTAATAGACATTAATAAGCAGTTTATAAATACAGCTATAAATGCTTTATTCTTGATTTATAAGCATATCTATAATGTGTTTAATAATTGTATTTTCACACTTTATTAATGATCAATTTATCATTTCTAAATGAAGTATTGCATTATTTACAAACCAGTTATTTAGGAGTTGTCAGTGATTCATAAGATCACTTAGAAAGCTTAAGTAACTGTAGTAAATTCAGGTAGTTATAAAGCATTTACTGGTCAGTGAACTCTTTGTGTGAGTAAATTTACTACTAAATGCTTTATAACTACCTGAATTTACTACATTTACTTACTCTTACTAACTAATAATTAATAGCGTGCAGTTATTATAGAGTGTTACCCAAATATTGTACCTTTTCACATCAATGGACCGACTGTTAATAAATACCGAGCTGTTTCTGACAGATCTGACTGTGTGTGTGTTTGTCCAGCCCTCTGAAGAGCTTTATATAAGACAGAAATCTGTCAGACAAACATCTCTCAGACTCGATCCAGGAGAAGCTGCTCTTCAGACTCCGTCTACAGTCCAACAGGTTAGTATGTTTCTAATACTGAACACTTGTGGACTCATAGTTCATTTGAAGACCTGTAATATACATTAGAAAGGGAATATTTAAATAACAAGAAAATATAAAATACAGGGCTAAAAAGAAAACCTTGTCTAATTTCCAGAGTGTTGAAAAAATATTGGTAACTTGTTCATATCCATCTTCCTGTATTTTATATATATATAGCCATATTCAAATGATAGTCATTTATCATGGATTTTTCAACATTTACAGGGTCTGTGTTTTTCTCTCACCACCCATCTAAAAATTCCTTGTCGCCGGTTGAATAGTAAAACTATAGTAGGCTAATGTCAGGGTTATTTCTATGTAATTTCTATAAACATCTAAATACGTTCAAAATGCTAGTCTGCTTTTAAAACCAATCATCATGCTTCAGCAAAATCCAATCAAAATTCATCCAGTATTGCATTAAAGAGCATTGTTTGGAAAAGCAGTGCAATGTTAAAAGCAGCTCCTGTCAGAGAACAAGCAGAATTAATCCTATCTTCTGGTCTTCAGTGTAATGTATCATTAGTTGTCACATCCAAATTCAGGGGTGTGAAGTAACGAATTACAAATACTCACGTTACTGTAATTAAGTAGATTTTTCTTATCAGAAATTGTACTTTGAGTAGTTTAAAAATTGTGTACTTTTACTTGAGTACATTTTAAGTGATGTATCGGTACTTT
Organism: Leuciscus leuciscus; assembly: GCF_965113295.1. Lineage (NCBI taxonomy): Eukaryota > Metazoa > Chordata > Actinopteri > Cypriniformes > Leuciscidae > Leuciscus > Leuciscus leuciscus. The sequence goes on from NC_138731.1 coordinate 1,655,371, forward strand.
TACTCCGCTATTTTCCTTCTGTTTGTGGTCATTACTCGTTACATGCTTGTTTTAATTTTATTTTTATCCATCAGCGTGATTGGATCGAGTAATCGGTCTTGTGACTGTCGTCAAATCAAATTCTGCATAAAAACTTAAACGCCAACTGCTGTTAATCATGGCTGAGGTACATTTCACATTTCTGCTTATTAAATGATCTTTATATAGGCTAGCCTATCTACAGGTCCTGACATTGTCACGATCCACACTTGGGAAGAAGGGAAAGATCCAAGGGTGCAGAATGAAATGTTTAATAGGGAAATCCGTTACTCAAAATCCAGTCCAGGCAATAGTCGATATCATAATCCATCCAAAACAAGAACATAAACAGGAACACAGAAGAAACAGAAGTGGTGTGATAAATACACAAGGACTCCGTGACACATACTAAAACAGACAGGGTATATATACACAGGGAACACAAGCTAAACAAGATAACAAGGGGGCGTGGTAAACTGAAACACCTGTGAAGACTAATCAACATAACGGGGAACAACTGAACATGACAAGACACATGGCAGGATCACATGACAAGCAGGGAATAATATGACAGACACTAACAAGGAACAAGACAAAACCCACACCGTGACATAACCTCCCCTCTACGGAGCGGCTACCAGACGCTACAAGACGTGACAGACCAAACAAAAATCCAGGCGGGAGGTGGAGTGGTGGAGGATCAGGGGGAGGGAAGGGGGGCCAGGTCCATGGAGGGAAACGGGGACAGGGAGTGACAGTTCATCTGGCGGCCAGGGCGGAGCAGACAGACCATCGGGCGGCCAGGGCAGAGCAGACAGTCCATCGGGCGGCCAGGGCGGAGACTTTCCCTCGGGCGGCCAGGGCGGAGACTTTCCCTCGGGCGGCCAGGGCGGAGACTTTCCCTCGGGCGGCCAGGGCGGAGACTTTCCCTCGGGCGGCCAGGGCGGAGACTTTCCCTCGGGCGGCCAGGGCGGAGACCTTCCCTCGGGCGGCCAGGGCGGAGACCTTCCCTCGGGCGGCCAGGGCGGAGACCTTCCCTCGGGCGGCCAGGGCGGAGACCTTCCCTCGGGCGGCCAGGGAACAGACACCACCGGCTCAGGAACAGACACCTCCGGTTCAGACACCACCGGTTCAGGAACGGATTCCACCGGCCCAGGAAAAGACACCACCGGCTCAGGAACTGACACCACCGGCTCGGGAACAGGCACCAGCTCAGGAACAGGCACCGGCTCGGGAACAGGCACCGGCTCAGGAACAGGCACCGGCTCGGGAACAGGCACCACCGGCTCCGACACCACCGGCTCGGGAACAGACACCACCGGCCCGGGAACAGACACCACCGGTTCAGACACCACCGGCTCGGGAACAGGCACCGGCTCGGGAACAGGCACCGGCTCGGGAACCGACACCACCGGCTCGGGAACAGGCACCACCGGCTCCGACACCACCGGCTCGGGAACAGACACCACCGGTTCGGGAACAGATACCACCGGCCCGGGAACAGGCACCACCGGCTCCGACACCACCGGCTCGGGAACAGACACCACCGGTTCGGGAACAGACACCACCGGCTCAGACACCACCGGCTCGGGAACAGGCACCGGCTCGGGAACCGACACCACCGGCTCGGGAACAGGCACCACCGGCTCCGACACCACCGGCTCGGGAACAGGCACCACCGGTTCGGGAACAGATACCACCGGCCCGGGAACAGACACCACCGGCTCGGGAACAGGCACCGGCTCGGGAACCGACACCACCGGCTCGGGAACAGACACCACCGGCTCTGGCACCACCGACTCAGGCACTGGAACTGGCACCACCGACTCAGGCACTGGAACTGGCACCACCGGAACTGGCACTGGAACTGGCGCCACCGGCTCAGGCACTGGAACTGGCGCCACCGGCTCAGGCACTGGAACTGGCGCCACCGGCTCAGGCACTGGAACTGGCGCCACCGGCTCAGGCACTGGAACTGGCGCCACCGGCTCAGGCACTGGAACAGACGCCACCGGCTCAGGCTCAGGAACAGACGCCACCGGCTCAGGCTCAGGAACAGACGCCACCGGCTCAGGCTCAGGAACAGACGCCACTGGCTCAGGCTCAGGAACAGACACAGGCTCGACGGTGGCCATCTTGTCAGGGGACACAGGCTCGGCAGGCGTGACGTGAACAGGCTCGGCGGCGGCCATCTTGTCCGAAGACACAGGCTCGGCAGGCGTGACGTGAACAGGCTCGGCGGCGGCCATCTTGTCCGAAGACACAGGCTCGGCAGGCATGACGTGAACAGGCTCAGCGGCGGCCATCTTGTCCGAAGACACAGGCTCGGCAGGCGTGCTGTGGACAGTCTTGGCACTCTCCAGGATCTGATGTAGTCTTTCAAAGTAATCCAACAGAGTTTCAGCTGCTCTGTCTATCTCAGACTGCACGGGGACCTCCGAGACTGGGACCACCGGAACTCGGACCACCGGACTCGGGACCACTGGAACTGGGACCCCCGGCACTGGGACCCCCGGCACTGGGACCCCCGGCACTGGGACCACCGGAACAGAGACCACCTTACTCGGGACCCCCGGCACTGGGACCCCCGGCACTGGGACCACCGGAACAGAGACCACCTTACTCGGGACCACCGGACTCGGGACCACCGGCCTCGGGACCACCGGCCTCGGGATCACTGGAACTGGGACCACCGGAACTGGGCTGGAAACCACCAACCCAGGGTCGAAGAGGGGCCAGAGTGGAGAGTGGTGTTGGTCTTTCTCTCGTCCACCTCCTCTACTGCGGCCTCCACGGGTCCCGCGAAAAATGACCAATCGGGTCCCCTCAAAACCTTGCCCCCTCTCCCGCTCGGTGGCTGGGGAAGAGGCACTGGTAAACATACTGCTGGATCTTGACATGACGGAGTCCTTCTGTCACGATCCACACTTGGGAAGAAGGGAAAGATCCAAGGTAGTGATGTGACATTTGAACCGAGGCGTCGGAGCTTGTGTCGAGAAAAAATGGGCGTGCCAGATGAAGCCGCGATTCGAGGCTTGTGTTGTTAACGTGAAAATCACGTGACTGATGACAAACGAGGCCTCGGTTTGTGTGGATACGTCATCGGTTCGGTCTGAGTGTCGCTTCTGGATAAAAGGCGGTTCGAAACTCGCGCCACCTTGTGGGTGTTGTCAGTAGTAGTAAAAGCAGTTGTAGTAGTGTTAAAGAGTCAGAGAGTTAGAGAACTATCATTGTTATGGCTGTATATTATTACATTATCAGGTTAGAATAGTTATAGTATATTGTTATTATTAATTATAGTAGGCTTAGCTATATTATAGTCTTGTTATATTAATTAGCCTAGATAAGATTATTTGGATTGCTCTGGATTCTTTTATTTGGATTGTCCTTTTGGATTTGTTTGCTTTTTGTGACTCTTCCTTTTTCCTGGAAATTGGAGCCAGCAAGAAAGAGGGAATCCTCCCCTGTCTGGGCTCAACAGAAGCATCAGTATCCTCATTTATACCAGCTGGCACTGGCATTTTTTAAATAAGTGTGTTACCCCAACACACTTGAAATAATTCTGTTTCTCAATAAAAATCGATTGTAATCCTTCCTTCCAGACTATTCTGTTGCAGTTTACTTTATTACACTCCCTCCAACATAAGCACTGCACTCAACACAGTGTCACTGTTGTTGTTCATACTGTCACTATCCAAACAATTAATGAATATTTAATTAACTGTGTGTGTGACTCTGCACAAGTAAATTCAGACAGAGAAAGATACATATTTTATATTATACACAGTAATGGACAAATGTCTGCTCATGTCTTTTTATTATTGCAAATGAAAGGTTACATACATCAACCGCGAGTACAAAATAAATAAATGCATATTTTTATTTATACAAATATTTTTCTAAAATATATATATTTTTCTAAAAAATATATTGTGTATAAAATTGGGGTGTCCATGTATAAAAAGCGAGCTCCTTGACAAAAAAGCCAATAGACATATTATACTGTTTATTACGGTTTTTCCAATCAGATGAAACCTAATTCATGATGATTACTGCCAGAGAATTTAATGACAGTGTAATTGAAGGTTAGAATGTCAAATCATTTAACATTTGATTCCATGTATAAAATGGTGTGATTTATAAATGTAACCTCTAAAATGATTCAGAATGTCACTTGTGTAAGCCAGTGACACTGGTTCAGAATGAATGAATTTGTCTGCTATTTCTTTGCACAGTAGCTAGGTGTCACTAGTGAGCAATGCTGAATGAAGCTTCGAGTAATGAACCTTTGGCTGAAGCAATGGGCTGCGAGGTATCAGTGGTTCAGGAAGCCTCATTTTGCCATCACTAATCCAAGGGTGCAGTATGAAATGTTTAATAGGGAAATCCGTTACTCAAAATCCAGTCCAGGCAATAGTCGATATCATAATCCATCCAAAACAAGAACATAAACAGGAACACAGAAGAAACAGAAGTGGTGTGATAAATACACAAGGACACATACTAAAACAGACAGGGTATATATACACAGGGAACACAAGCTAAACAAGATAACAAGGGGGCGTGGTAAACTGAAACACCTGTGAAGACTAATCAACATAACGGGGAACAACTGAACATGACAAGACACATGGCAGGATCACATGACAAGCAGGGAATAATATGACAGACACTAACAAGGAACAAGACAAAACCCACACCGTGACAGACATTTGCTGTGGGGCTGGGGGTATGGCATACAGTTTTAACTCCTTAAAGTCCCACTTTCATAATGCAGTGAATTCCCGCTCCCATTTACTTCATAATATATATATAGAGAGACGCGTGATCTGTGCGCTGCTGTCTCTCTCTCGCGCTCTTCATGCAGCATCACTTGGAGAAGTCGGCAGCTCGTTGACTCTTGAGAAGTTTAGTATGAGCGTGCTGTGAAGGTGCGTTGGGGACACTCTAAAATGCTTAATGTGGAAAAACACCTTCTGTACTGAAATTGGAGGAGATTCAGTATGCAGTGCACCTTAAGAGCAATTGCATTTACGTACTGCATTTCTGTCAGTGTGTTACTACAGCTCGTTAATAAACAACGTTCGAAATCCACCTATGGGAAGGGCATCCGTACCTGACCTCTGCAGAAGCATCCAATTGCACCAAGTCTAGCAAGACAGGCAGAAGCGAGCAGCCAATGCCCGGTAAGGCCCCACCCCCTTACCTGAGGGCATATAAAGCCTGCATGCGCTACTGGTCATCTCTAGGCTTGACTACTGCAATGCCCTTCTGGCTGGACTCCCAGCATGTGCGACCAAATCCCTACAGATGATCCAGAATGCTGCAGCTCGTCTTGTCTTCAACGAGCCCAAGAGGGCCCACGTCACTCCTCTGTTCATCTCTCTGCACTGGCTACCTCTAGCTGCTCGCATCAAGTTCAAGGCACTGACGCTTGCTTACAGAACTATCACAGGCTCAGCTCCCTCCTACTTTCACTCACTCCTACGAGTCTACATCCCTACCAGACACCTACGATCGGTCAACGAGCGACGTCTCGTGGTTCCATCACAGAAAGCCACAAAATCACTTTCCAGAACATTCTCATTTACAGTTCCATGCTGGTGGAACGCTCTCCCCACCCTCATCCGGAATGCAGAATCCCTGACAAGATTTAAAAAACAGCTGAAAACCAATCTCTTCCGTGAGCACTTAACCTTATAGAAAAAAAAAAAAAAAAATCCTTTCCCTTTGAAACATCACTTATCAGGCTTAGGCTACTCTGAATAATACCTGAACTTCGTATTTTGAGCACTTCCTGCGTTGTTGTTGCTTTTGCCTCTTTATGATGACTCGCTGAACTTAGTCCTAATTTGTAAGTCGCTTTGGATAAGGGCGTCTGCTAAATGACTAAATGTAAAAATGTAAATGTACTGTTCTCCAGCTGACATTAGCTTCTCGCGATCTCTGCACTGACACAGTTCGGTTGGATTTATGCTGCTCACCTTTCATGCCTACAGGAGGACAAATTAGCCTCCAGATTAGCCTCTGTCAGGTGTGACCGTTGTTTTTGTTGTTTACATAGTTTAGCTGTGTTTGCTTCTGACCTGCCCAAGCTCTCTCATCGTCTCACCTGTTTCCCTTTCCACGGCTGCCCGCCACGGATTTTTCGGAGGTTTTACCAGTTTGTCGCTTTCTAAATCTGCCGCTTCTCCCAGGAACAGCCTATCACGGGCCTGCCCAGCCGCGTGTGGTGCACTCATTTCCGCAAAGCTTGGTCTGCTTTGGCCTTAAGCACGCGGAAGAGGCTTTGGAGAACCCGGAGAACTGCAGTCATTGCCTGATGCTGCCGAAAAAACTCCTGCGACGCCGCCGCTAAAGGACGTGGACGCGCCCCTCGGGGTAGATCAACTCATCCCTCCATACTGGCATTTTCCCTACTGCATTCAATCAGGCTCGGGTAACTCCACTGCTTAAAAAACCAACATCAAACACATCACTTGTAGAGATTTACCGACCTGTCTCTCTCCTACCATTCATAGTGAAAACACTTAAACGAGTTGCTTTCAACCAAGTAACACCCTTCTTGTCTCTGAACAACCAGCTGGATGTCAACCAATCCGGCTTCAAGAAAGGGCATTCAACTGAGACTGCATTGCTGTCGGTCACAGAAGCCCTACGGATCGCAAAAGCTGCTTCCAAATCCTCAGTTCTCATTCTCCTGGATCTGTCTGCTGCCTTCCACACTGTGAATCATCAGATCCTTATGTCTACCCTCTCATCACTCGCATCAAGTTCAAGGCATTGACGCTTGCTTACAGATCTAGCACAGGGTCAGCTCCCTCCTATTTTCACTCACTCCTACAAGTCTACATCCCTACCAGAAGCCTACGATCGGTCAACGAGCAACGGTTCGTTGTTCCATCACAGAGAGCCACAAAATCACTTTACAGAACATTCTCATTCACAGTTCCATGCTGGTGAAATGCTCTCCCCACCCTCATGCAGAATTCTTTCCTTTTCCTTTAATCCTTCCTTTCGGGCTTATGCTACTCTGAACAATGCCTGAACTTCGTATTTTGAGCACTTCTTACATTGTTTTTGCCTCTTCACGATGACTCGCTTAATTAGTAACCTATAGTAACCTATAGTTTTTTTTGATTGATCCGTTTCATACAATCCGCCTTCATTTAGCAAGTGCACTTGCGGCAAAAAAAAAAATTCAAGTGACTTTTTTTTTTTATTCCATTCAGTTGTGGGTGCTGCTGATAAAAAAGCTTTGCTGAGACTACAAAGAGACATGCGTTTGTGTGTGTGTATCTTTTGAAATAGTTTCCCGGGAAATACTTCCCTATTTAATGCACAATTTTCCTTATAAATATATTATCAGCATAACATTGAGTAAATGTAGCCATGTAAGGGAATAATGATCATTTTTTACACATAATTTTAAATGTATTTAAAAAAAAAAAAAAAAAAATGGTGATGAGTGTACTGAGTATACCTCTATCATCTTCTCATCTCTGTGCTAGTCGTTCCGTGTTGTTTAGATGCATTTTAAAAAGATGGATGATAGAGATTCTTCAATCTTACTGACAAATAACAAAAGATAATGTGAATTACAGTATGTACAATGTTTTCTAAATGTATTAATTGTAACAGTGTTTATTATAAGGGGGTAGAATCTGCAGCTCAGTATTCACTACTCATGAGTACTTTATATAAGCTTCTTTTTTACTCTTACTCAAGTAGTTTTTTGGACAAGTACTTTTTTATTCTATTCACATAAATTTTTTGGGGAATGTAATGGAACTCTTTCCACCACTGTCGGGTACATAAACATGCAAATAATTGGTATCAGTTATACAAAATCAATATCGGCCGATCTCTAGCCTAGACACGACCACAACGCATCCCTGAAGTGTCAGCAGAGATTGTGTCTACTAGACTCTCCCCTGTGAAGGCCTCATCGACACGACAGCCATCTCTAGCCTAGACAAGACCACAACGCATCCCTGAAGTGTCAGCAGAGATTGTGTCTACTAGACTCTCTCCTGTGAAGGCCTCATCGACACGACAGCCATCGGCACTGATCCTCAACAAACTCGTCTCCATACCGGCGTGACTCCGATCTTAAACCAGATGGAACTGGATAATATTCTGAGTGTTCCAATCAAATCTGACCTCTGACCTGTAATGCTGCCTGAATCATAATCATATGACAACGTTATCAAAATGATTCCCGTTCACACGGATCTGCTGTAACCACTAAAAACGCTGTATTATGCATGCCGGACAGGTAATTGGCGATGTCACTTTGTAAAGAAAGACTACATGCCCGTGCACATACGCATTCAAACGCGCATGCCTATAGAATAAACACGTAATACGCATGTACACCCTGTCACCATTCTCACAGATTCATGTTTTTGAAGTTTACACAGATGATAACAGTTTCGTTTTCAAAAACTTGCACTTTGAAACCCATTTCATAGTTTGCGTTCTCAGGCCACCAAAACGCTTTGTCGTGTTAATGAACGGCCAGAACGCATAAAACATTTTCAGTTTTCAGTTGAAAACGGTGTAGTGTAAATTGCCCTTTAATTAATAACTAATGATTTTTACAACGGAAATGAATCAATGCTGAACTTAGCCTACTTTAACTGAACAATGACTTTCTTCTAGATCTGCTGTACGGCCAGAACAGTTTTGTTGCATTTATTTCCTGTTATCTCTGTAAAGCTGCTTTGAAACAATCTATTACAAATCTATTGTAAAAAGCGCTATAAAGGTGACTTGACTAGTGTTATCATGTTTCAAAGATCTTCATCGCAGGCAAACAATAGGATGCATTTGCAGATTTGCTTCACTTTGACTGTAGGTCCACTGCCACTTTATCCAACGCTCTTGATGTTCTTACATTTCCTGTTATGACTCTGATTGAGGAACTGCTTCAGACAATTCAGTGTGTGCAGGAAACTGAACAAATAATTAAAACTGATTTGCGAACCAATTTAGACAGTTTTTCCAACTTCTCCAACTTTGATCAAGTCTTTGAACAAAACAATCCAAAAGAGTGATTCATTTGTGAATGGGGCATCGCTCATAAAGAGGACAGTGCGCTTGGAATAAACTATGCATGTCATAACATGTATTGAATTAAAATATAGTAACAAGAGGAACACCGCCCAGCATAACGAAGGAAAAGTACAGTTTTTTTCATTAGAAATGTACTTGAGTCAAAGGATTAGTTCACCCAAAAAAGAAAATTCTGTCATTAATTACTCACCCTCATGTCGTTCCAAACCCGTAAGACCTTTGTTCATCTTCGGAACACATATTGAGATATTTTTGATGAAATCTGCAGTAAACCCCTCCATTGTCAGCAATTTAACTACCACAACTTTATTCAACCATTTCTTCTGTTCTGACGTAGAACTCAGAAGTACTGCACTGTTTACACTAAGCGAACAGCAGTGTAATCTGTCAAAATGACGGACAGCCTTCAGATATTTCCATCACTGCTAAAAAAATTCTGTCAATGACATAACATTTTCAGTAAACACGGCCTCTGGTTTGGACACACATTAATAACACTTTATTTATTAGAGGTACATTTTGAAATAAATGTCTTTTCTGAATTTTCATTGAAATAAAAGCTCAGGCTTAGATCATGAGTTATCTTTCATTTTTCCTCCCTCATATATAAAGCTGTTTTGGTAATTAGTGAGCTTAATCTATAGAAGGACTAAAATAACAGCATTCATCTGGTGTGGAGATTGAATGTTTGGTTTATTCTGTGTTGCAGGTTCAGGCACGATGAACGGCATTATTCCCAAGAGCAAAGCAAAAGGCACTGACTTCTGTGGAGTGGGCAAATACTATTATATAATCCGTTCTGATCTCGGCTGCTTTATGCAGTCAAGCAATTTCAATAAAGGTTCAGAGATCTCTATTTTCAGTCTGCACCCTGCCTGCCAAAATGGAGACCATTACTTTGGTAGTGGAGATGGCTACTTTTACGTCATCAAGGGCAGTTCCTACCGTAGAGTCAAGAACCTGGAGACAGACAGCGATGGTGTAGTTTTCAGCCTTCATCCCAACTGCCAGGGTGGAGACCACTACCTCTCAGCCTTTGGCAAGTTTTACATCATCTTCCAAGAAAAGGGCACTTATCGAAGAACAACAAACCTGAATTACGACTCGGATGCTGTAGAATACGACCTGCATCCCAACTGCAGAAACGGCCTCTATTACTGGGGCCTGCCAGACCACTACTACTTCCTAAAGCCAGTCTCAGATTGGGGAGTTGAGTACTACAAAGGGACCAACTTCAACAAAGATGAGCGCACTGCTGTCTATTCTGTTCATCCTGATGTTGTTAACTTCCTTCCTGGTGGACTGTCAGTAACTATAGGCCCATCCTTTGGCATTTGGGAGAATATTAAAACTATAACAAATGACAGCAATACACCAGTGACATGGCAAAATAAAATCAATAAAAAGGTTGGATACAATAAGGAGAAGATGTCCCAGATCACACACAACTGGAAGATATCCGCGTCAGCCTCAGCTGAAACTGGAGGGCTTGCAAAGTTAATTGCGAAGGCTCAGTTCTCCTTTTCTGCAGAATATGGAGGTTCAAAAGTCAACACTGAAAACGAAAGCTGGAACGAATTGACTGAAGTGGAAGAACAACTCACAGTTGAGCTGAAGCCAAATGAGTCTGTATATCTGTGGCAGTACAAACTGGGTATCGGTAAAGAACAAGTGTTGTTCTGCCGTGATTTAAAGATTGACGATGTGCCAAACCCTCCGACTGAAGTCCCACTGCCACCCGCTCAATCATGAAAACATATCAGGAGGGTTTAACTCCAAAGATAACCAAGTGCTTCAGTTAAATACCTTAATTATAACTTCTCAAGTCATTTAAATATCTGAATGCATCGCTAAAATCGGGCTGAAATTTTTTCATATTGTTCAGTTACACTCAATGTAACTACCAATTACAATACTATCCATTATGGTATTATTGAGAGTTTATTATTAAAAGAAACTGACAGAAATCTACTTTAAATTGCATGAAATTTCTTCTTAAAATATCACACATGTAACCTAACCTCAAATCTTTCAGTATGGTGGCTAAATCAGGCTTTGGGACATTTTTACTAGAGTAAAATGGGTGCTCAGTCTATATTACTGTAGATCATAAGCCCTATTTGGACGGTAATTGTTTCTCATGTGGACGTCTGTAAAAATAAATTTGCATGGCACCTCAGTGATAAAACTCATGCATTCGGATGACGATTTATTCACGTTTGAGGAGCAATTTTTGAGGGGGCGCGTGCTGCTCACGCGGTCGATTGCATGATTGTCTGCGTATCTATAGCACGAATTTTATTTCTCGTACCATTTATACGCCAAAAATAGTTTTTGCGTGCATATGATATGCACTTTATGGCGTGTAATACGCACTCACTCCTCACCCCTAATCCTACCCAAGGGGTTTACAGTGTGAATTATTTGCACGCAAAAACTATTTTTGTTGTATAAATGGCACGAGAAATAAAACTCATGCTATATATACGCTCTTTCATGAGATCGATTGTCTGCTGTGAATAAAATGTTGCATACTTGGAATAATGAGAATAAATACATATTTAATGTAATAATAATATCATATTTATTATTTGATTATTTAAATAGGCAACCCGGTTTAAAAATAGGAAGATAGATATGCTATATAGTTGAAATGGTTATCTGTCTTGCAATTTATTTCAAAATTAAGTCATTTTAAAAAAAATTGGAAATTAGCGCAAATAAGTTAATGCAGCTTCTTGTTTACAGTACACGAGGTAAGCACAAAGCTACTTGGTTTATTTTTTATGTAATTGTATATAATATGCATATGGGGAACGTTAGATTAATTAGCTGCGCAGTACTTGGTAGCCTTGTCTGCCTAAATTAATTATAAATAAACATAAAAAACTAGTAGGCTATTGGCAGTATATTAAATCGTTTTTGACCTAATTATTTTGCAATGAAATGACACACTCGAAATCTGTCGGCTCTGACAGCGTTGCATCACGTGCACCTGTGCAATATCATAGCCTTTGATTTCCGAAAATAGTACTGTCAACTAGTGATATCAGCATGTTATCTGATTTTTATCAGTTTTTGTCATGTTATAATAACTGACAGACACTATCATTTCAGCCGCTCTGTGCATGTCCTCACACAGAGCAAGGCTGAACATTGGAGCTCAGCTTCGTGGCTGAGACACGAATAGACTATTAACTTAAAGCTTTTACTCTTAAACACAAAAGGCATGTCCACTTTAATAAAAAAAGAATATGTATTAAACAAACCAGATCAAGACGAGAGCAGAAACGAAATAGACGAGGCAACCTAACGCAGACAAGTTAGCTTACCGTTTTTAGGTGATATGCCATGTTTGTAGTCGAGCTTGCAAACTTTCCATTCTACCTTTTTTCCGTTATCTATTTTTGTAAAATGCTGCCACACTGCCGATGTCTTTGACATGGTAGAGGAGGACTGACTGTTAATTAAATGCTCACAATTAAATCAATTTTCAGCGAACCACCAGACCAAGGCCTTCTAGTACTTTCTTCAGTCTGTTTCCAGTGGGTTGGGCTAATTCAAAAAAAGTGAGAACAAGGGGGGTGTTCTGAAGACAGACTGTTATTTGTGAAACAGGGGTGCTCTGAAAACACCCCCATTAGCAATTAGTGCTTTCCACCTGATGAAATTAACACGGCAAAAAATCGACCAATCAGAATTTTGGTTGAGCCAGAACGTATCGACCAATAAATCGACTAGTCGACTGGGAGATTACAGCCCTAATTAAATCACGACACAACCTTGGTGTTTGTCAAAAAACAGTAGGTAATTCGGCCAGGGACTTTTACGCGGGTGGTGGGAGAAAAACACTGACATTCTGGATTCGGACGGCAATATAATCTCAGATTAACCGCTATAAATGGTGAAAATATTTTACGACCCCCTGAGAAACAATTACCGTTCGAATAGGGCTATAGATGTTGTCATAGTGTATCTGAAGGACTGAAGTGTTTGATTCACAAGTCATAAAAAGTGCTGCATTCTGTACTCATGCATTTAGTGTATACATGTAATTTAAAGCTTTTTGATTTTTACATGTTTCACTTAATAGAATACAATTTTGATTTTGCTTTTAATATGCTAAATAAAGTTGGATACAGCTTTTAAAGTCTTGGTGTTTATTTCTTTACAAAAATAAATATTGTTGTGGTGTTTTTTTCTGAAGAATGATGGGCAGTTTAACTGCTCAGGATAAACAAGGAACATTTTTGTAATTTCAGTTATTTTGTCTTGTGGACTAAATGTAAACATCTATTAAGTGAAGTAGCTTAGTTGAGGCAGCATTAAATAGAAAACAACATGCAATTCCCATGATCTCTGTTATTTAGTTTAACATTTTCAGATTCTGTAAGGTTCTGTTTTTGTAACCTTATGTTTACACACAACTGTCTGTTCTTCTGTAGTGTTGGGTATACATATGGTAATGTTAATCTTCTTGTAAGTCATGTTTTAATTTCTAAACAATTTTTTATTTTTTTTATTATCACAGGCAGGGGGGCGCTAGCCGCCACTCTTATTTCTCTACTACTCTGAGAAGCAAACCGTATCCCCACAAACAAGTCAAGACTCAATGGATAGATTCAAAACATATTTCTTTTTATTAAATTATTAAAAGAGTCTTAGGGTGGGAGTTACCCTCAGGGGGACTGGGCCGTAGGAGGCTAGTCAGTGTCAGGGCAGCAGCTACGGGTTTTCCTCCAGCAAGGGGATTGGGCAGTGGGAGGCTAGTCGGTGTCAGCACAGCAGTTTCTCATTCTCTCCAGCAGGGGGCTTGAGCAGTGGGAGACTAGTTGATGGCAGGACAGCAGCCACTGATTCCTTCCAGCAAGGGGGACTGTGCAGTGAGAGGCTAGTCAGCGTCAAGACAGCAGCTTCTCGTTCTCTCCAGCAGGGGGACTAAGCAGTGGGAGACTAGTTGGAGTCAGCGCAGCAGCTACTTATAATACTCTGGGTTAACTCAAGTTACTAACATAACCCACCCAGGTTACATGTGACTGATTATCTGGAACTGTAGTGGCCTAGGTGCAGACAAAACAGTAAAAGCACTCGTGTACACACGTCAAAGAGCTAGACACTTCCCAATGTGAACACTTCAAACAACAGGACACTTCAAACAGTAAACTTACTGTGACCAAGGAAAACGAACAGTATCCAGGCAAACGTCTCCCTGAAGTTGGGCTGGGCTGGTTAGCTACTGTGTTAAGAGAGCAGAAAAGCAGTCAGGCTAAGGGAACACCTTAGAAAGTTTTTACTGGCAGAGGGAGTGAGGCAAAGGTGGTTCTGTCTGCCTGCCGTCGTCAAAGGATCCTGTCTCTTCTCATCACACCACGGGTTCGGGTTGAGTTTCTGTCTGCCAGCCATCATCGGAGGATTCTGTCTCATCTCTTCACTCAGCGGATTGTCGGGTTGCCCATCTACCCCCTGCGCTGCCAGGGCTCATTGGACTGTGTGCTTTCTACCACTTTCTACGTGTTCATTCAATAAAACTGGTTTTCTTGCAGTTGCATCTTCTGTCTTCATTAACCCTCTGAGGTCTGAGCTGTTTTCTGGGCCCTGAAGGTGGTCTGACATGCTCTGACATTTGTGTTTTTTTTCTGTTACTAGTGACATTTTCATGGCTAAAGTCTAATTACACTGTATTCAGCACAAACTCTGCTACAATAATATATCAGCAGCATGTATGTAAAAGTTTGTAGTTTTGAGATAATGACATTTATGCGTGGTTTGTGAAAATACAAAAAAAAATTCTCACTGAAATAAGGCCATGAAACCCATACTGATTATTTCTTCACAAGACTTTTGAAAATTGTATGACATAGCCTAGAATATTTGCTCCAAAACTATGTGAAAATCACCCTGACTGCTCATTCAGATAAGACAATATATTGATTTAAAATTTCTAAGACGTGTTTTGTGTGACAAAGCCATATGCGAAGAGGTGTGATCATCTCATGAATATGTAAGCTTTTCACACCTGAGAAAGACAAAGACACTCCCCTAACTGCCCTATTAGGAGCGATCAGGCCCTGTCATTCAGAGCAACCTTGCACAAAGAATGAGGAGATTTAAAAAAGAATGGCTTTTAGATTGTTTGGATTTATTTACAACACAACACAATCCAAAAATACAAATGACAAAAGAGCACATTGAAAACAATGATCCAAAGACAGAGACCTTTGTGCCATTCCTAAAAACATTGTACATTCCTTTCATTTCCAAGGTGTTTGATTTTCACTTTACCATGTTCATGTACAGAGACTCATGTGAATGTTGAAGTCAGCAGGACTCAGTTGCATCTGGTCCCTGAAAGAAAACAAAAAAGAAAAAACTGTGAACATACTGATATCAAGAGAAACTATAGGGCTGCACGATTTTGGGAATAGATTTGAGATTTTTCTGGTTAAAATTTCTTTTTAAAATTCACAGAATACACACACACACACACACACACACACACACACACACACACACACACACACACACACACACACACACACACACACGTTTCCAACAATATATAATGAACACCAGGTTTGTTGTGCCTTGTAGGCATAGGCTACGCAGTGCTGCATAAAATAATAATAACAATAAATTAAATCTTCCAAAAGATTTCAAGAACAACTACGCTAGAGAAAAATATATTGATTATCATATGTTACTTCAAATGTTTCCATTCGTTATGATGATATGAAATGAGATAATAGTAAAAACATAAAGCCTAATGTTTGGTGCATGTTTCCTTTCAAACGCAATCGCGCTCCAAAATATGATACATTCAAACGCCATCGCGCTCCAAAATATTAAACATTATGGTTATACATATCTATGTTTGAGCAGATATCCACAAACAGTATTTAACAGGAAACACGGGTCTAAATAGTATAATATTCACCATATATCTAGCAACAGTTCAACTGCAATGTGAAGTTTATGCAACAATACCATAAACTAATAAGTAAGAATTTCTTACCTTACATCTTTCTTGTCTTCAAATCGCGTTCTTCTTCTTCTGGGGGTAAATCCAATGTAAGCTCAGACGTGTCTTCCAAACTCGACGAAAAGCAGAGACTTGTGAAGTTTTTTGGTGTTTTGAGTTTGAGGTAACGAGGGCGTTCGCGTTCCATGTGGAGATTTGCATGTGAATCTCTTTTGCGCGAGTGGGCGTGTCGAATTAAAAAGTAATTAGCAAGCGTTTGAGATACTGGACATCCTGTTGGTTTTATACAAATTACTTAAACAGAGAATATTTGTTTTCAGTTTGAATCCGATCATTTAAAAGTACACACTTAAATGTGTATAAAGGTATATGGCTCATAAATGTGTGAGAAGTATTCGCTGAGTTTTGTTTCAGTTTATAGACGTGCTCAAGAAAAAAAAGTTCACCGCGACGGAGAGGCAGAACGCACACCCTGTTTATTTTCTTTATTTTACAAAAGCACAATGTTTTGATTTGATTGTAAGTGGACACATACAAAAGAAATATCACAGATTATTTTTTTATATTTCTTTTTTCTGTATAACCATAAATGACGGAGTAATTTAAGTTTATGTTGCTGCTATGTGAAAAAAATCCAGCAAAACGCGTCGGCGCGTTTCTCGACCTCAGAGGGTTAAACGTCACATAACGATCTGACCAACATGGATGCAGCGAGAACCCCAGATCTGGCCGAATTTCTGTCCAGAAGCGCTACGAGGATGGACCAGCAGGAGGAGAATTTAGCCCTCACTGGCCGCGCGCGCTGTACAAGCCTTGGTAGCGCAGGTGTCCGAGCTCACCCAGCGGATTCAAGAACTAGCGACTCCCACTGCGCCACCCACACCACCAACTCCACCCACGCCCTCGCAGACCAACCATCCACCTGAGCCAAGATTACCTGCTCCTGAGAGGTATAACGGTGAACCCCAGCTGTGTAGAGCATTTCTAACCAAGTGTTCCATGTTTTTTGCTCTACAGCCCCAGACTTTTGCTTCTGAAGAAGCCAAAGTGGCTCTGGTTCTGACCCAACTGTCTGGACGTGCGGCTCTGTGGGGGACGGCGGTGTGGGAGAATAAGGATCCATGCTGTTCCTCGTTCCAGTCACTCGCGGCAGAGATGAAGAGGGTGTTCGATCGGGCGGTGGCTGGAAGAGAAGCTGCACGTCAACTAGCTGACCTTCGCCAGGGAAGCTAATCGGTCACCGACTACTCGATCGAGTTCCGCACCCTCGCCGCGGAGTGTCACTGGAACGAGGAGGCGCAGTGGGATATGTTCCTGCATGGGCTGGCTGACCGTATCCAGGGGGAAATCTACACCTTGGATCTCCCGAAGGACCTTAATGGACTCATCGAGCTGGCCCTGCGGGTGGATGCCCGACTGCAGCGGGTGGAGCAGCATTCCCGCAGGACCCTGGTCCCGGAGACCTTCGCTACCCCTCGAGCCAGTGGCGGTGATACGGTCAGCCCAACCTTCGATCACTAGCTCATGCAGGTGGGTAGAGCTCGGCTCTCCCGGGAGGAGAGAGAAAGACGGAGATCCCGGGGGTTCTGCCTTTACTGTGGAGGAACTGGCCATTTCATCAACACCTGCCCCGTAAAAGATCGAGCTCGGCAGTAAGCAGGAGGCTACTGTCGGGCGGGATCTCCACCAGCAAGACCTCCTCCACTCTCCTCACGGTGAGACTGCAATGGGCAACCCGCTTCTACAACTGTCATGCACTCCTGGATTCTGGGGCTGAGGGGAATTTCATGGACTTATCTTTGGGACGTAAGCTGCAAATCCCCATCATACCACTCACTAACCCGATTTCTGTCAACGCACTCAACGGACAAGAACTGCCAGTCATTACATTCACTACTGATTATCTGACACTCATAACCTCAGGCAACCACACAGAAGAACTCTCATTTCTACTCCTTGACTCTCCTCATACTCCGGTGGTCCTCGGTCATCCCTGGCTCACCCAGCACAATCCCAGGGTTGACTGGGGTCACAATTCTGTGTCTGCTTGGAGCACTAAGTGTTATGCGTCTTGTTTAATGTCTGCCTGTTCTTCGGTGTCCAGTTCTGTTTTGCAGGAAGAGTCGGTGAATTTGTCTAACGTGCCCGCGGAGTACCTCGACCTGAAGGAAGTGTTCAGTAAGTCTCGGGCTGCTTCTCTTCCTCCGCATCGTCCCTATGACTGTGCTATAGACCTTATGCCAGGTACGTCTCCGCCTAAAGGCAAGTTATACTCTCTTTCAGTTCCAGAGAGGGAGGCCATGGAGAAATACATTTCTGATTCTCTAGCTTCCGAATTCATTCGTCCTTCCTCTTCTCCGGCGGGGGCGGGGTTCTTTTTTGTTGGTAAGAAGGACGGATCTCTGCGACCGTGTATTGATTACCGAGGGTTGAACAACATCACTGTAAAGAATACTTATCCTTTGCCGTTGATGTCTTCAGCCTTCGATCGGTTGCAGGGAGCCTCTGTATTCACAAAATTGGACTTGCGCAATGCATATCATTTGGTTCGCATCAGGAAGGGGGATGAATGGAAAACCGCATTTAATACCCCCAGGGGCCATTTTGAATATTTGGTCATGCCCTTCGGGCTGTCCAACTCCCCAGCGGTTTTCCAGGCACTCGTCAATGATGTGCTGAGAGATATGGTAGACCAATTCATATATGTTTACCTGGATGACATATTGATTTTTTTCTTCTTCTCTCCAGGAACACGTTCAGCACGTCAGACGAGTGCTTCAGAGGTTGCTAGAGAATGGGCTTTTTGTCAAGGCGGAGAAATGCGCTTTTCATGCACAGTCTGTTCCTTTCTTAGGTTACATCATCTCATCTGAGGGAGTGCGCATGGACCCTGACAAGGTTAAGGCTGTGATGGATTGGCCAAGTCCAGATTCCCGTAAGGCCCTACAGAGGTTTCTGGGGTTTGCCAATTTCTATCTGCGTTTTATTCGCAACTTCAGCCAACTAGCCGCACCTCTGACTGCCTTGACCTCCCCCAGAACGACGTTCAGGTGGTCCGATACAGCCGAGGCTGTATTCGCTAACCTCAAGAGCCGCTTCAGTTCAGCTCCCATTCTGATTGCCCCTGATCCATCACGTCAGTTCGTGGTGGAGGTCGACGCGTCAGAGGTGGGGGTAGGTGCAGTTCTATCCCAGCGTTCTTCCACAGATGACAAGTTGCACCCTTGCGCGTTTTTGTCCCATCGTTTATCGCCTGCCGAACATAACTATGACATTGGTAACAGAGAGTTGTTGGCAGTCAAGTTAGCGCTGGAAGAGTGGCATCATTGGTTAGAAGGGTCGGGAGTACCTTTTATCGTTTGGACCGATCATAAGAACCTGGAATATATTAGATCTGCCAAAAGACTCAACTCCAGGCAGGCTCGATGGGCACTTTTTTTCGGTCGTTTTGATTTTTCACTCTCGTACCGCCCGGGGTCCAAGAACATCAAACCCGATTCTTTATCTCATATTTTTGATCCATCCGAACGCCCGGTTACTCCCGAGTGCATTTTGCCCGAGAGGATAGTTATCTCCACACTCACATGGGAGGTCGAATCGAAGGTCAAGACGGCCTTAGAAGGGGTAACGCCTCCGCCCGGTTGCCCACCGAGTCGTTTGTTTGTGCCAGAGGGGGTTCGATCCGACGTTATTCGATGGGGTCATTGTTCCAGCGTGGCATGTCATCCAGGGGTAAATCGCACCAGTTTTTTGGTCAAGCAACGATTCTGGTGGCCATTAATGGCTCGCGACATTCTGAGTTTTGTTTTGGCTTGCTCGGTATGTGCCACTGGTAAGACTTCCAATCGACCCCCAGATGGGTTACTCCAACCGCTGTCTGTCCCTTCGAGACCCTGGTCCCATATAGCGCTAGATTTTATAACCGCCCTCCCACCCTCCCAGGGTAAAACGGTTGTTTTGACCGTAGTGGACCGGTTCTCGAAGGCGGCTCATTTTATTCCCTTGCCCAAATTACCTTCTGCCAAGGAGACAGCAGTGGCTGTCATAGATCACGTCTTCCGGTTACATGGCCTCCCGACAGACGTGGTTTCTGACAGGGGTTCCCAATTTGTGTCCAAATTTTGGCAGGAGTTTTGTAGATTACTGGGAGCGACTGTCAGTCTATCTTCGGGTTACCATCCCCAAAGCAACGGGCAAACCGAGAGGGCCAACCAAGATCTTGAGAGAGTGTTACGATGTTTGGTGTCCAAGAATCCTTCCTCCTGGAGTCAGCAACTTTCATTGGTGGAGTACGCCCATAACTCGTTGCCAGTGTCATCTACGGGCCTATCTCCGTTTCAGTGTAGCTTAGGGTACCAGCCACCAGTTTTTTCTAGCCTGGAATCCGAAATCGCGGTCCCCTCCGCTCACGCCTTCGTCCAGAGGTGCTATCGCACATGGACCAGAGCCCGCAAGACTCTGCTCCAGGTGGGAGCACGCATCAAGGCTAAGGCCGATCGCCACCGGTCAAAGCCTCCCGTATACGTCGTGGGTCAAAAAGTGTGGCTTTCTACAAGAAACATTCCGCTCCGCTCCGTGTCTAATAAACTAGCTCCCAAATTCATTGGCCCATTCACTGTCACCAAGATCATTAGTCCGGTGACAGTCCGCCTCAAACTTCCTCCAGTGTACAGGAGAATTCATCCCGCCGTTCATGTCTCCAAATTAAAGCCCGTTTTTCGTTCTCATCTTAATCCGCCAGTCCCGGTTCCCCCACCGCCGCGACTCGTAGATGGGGAACCTACGTATTCGGTAAATCGTATTCTGGACTCAAGACGGAGGGGACGCGGATTTCAGTATCTGGTGGACTGGGAGGGTTACGGTCCGGAGGAGAGAAGTTGGGTTCCTGCGAGAGACATTCTGGATCACTCCCTTATTGATGATTACAATCAACAGGTAGGTCCTCCTGGGAGCGCCAGGGGGCGCTCCTAGGGGGAGGGGTACTGTCACGGTTCATGAATTCACTGACTCTTTCTCGCTCTGTGTTTGTGTATATGTGTGTGTGTGTGGGTGTGGTCGCTGATCAGCCGCTGATTGTCATCAGCGCCAGCTGATTCTGATCAGTGATCTCTATTTAAGCTCCTGGTCTTTCATCCTGTGTTTGTCAGATCGTTGTTTGGATTATTCCCTGTGCTGTGTGGTCTTCGTTGGTTTCCCGGTTCCCGTTGGAGTTTGTGTTGAGTTTCTGTCTGCCTGCCGTCGTCAAAGGATCCTGTCTCTTCTCATCACACCACGGGTTCGGGTTGAGTTTCTGTCTGCCAGCCATCATCGGAGGATTCTGTCTCATCTCTTCACTCAGCGGATTGTCGGGTTGCCCATCTGCCCCCTGCGCTGCCAGGGCTCATTGGACTGTGTGCTTTCTACCACTTTCTACGTGTTCATTCAATAAAACTGGTTTGCTTGCAGTTGCATCTTCTGTCTTCATTAAACATCACACTAACACACCGGCAAAACTCGGTGTCCTGTTACAGGACACATTAAGACTGATAATAAGTTTTATGACCCCAAAAGGAATTTCCAGAGAGTTGTGACTCTCACTTGCTGAGAAGGAGAAATAAACCCTGTTAATCCTATATATTCTATATATAACCACTTGAGAAATGTATAAACATGTATCTAATTTTCCCTTCTCATGATTTTCCTTTTATGTGGTTTGGCCTATGTTTTTTGTAAACTCTATTGGGTTAATCTTTCAGACTTTGCATACTATGGTTTACCAAAATCATATGTGTGGCATGTTTGGTCTCTATAAACTCCAATCTTCGACCCCCATTTGTTAATTTACATTACATTTTGCTAACTTTGTGACGCATTAGTATTATAAGAATCTTGAAGATTCTTTTCTTAAACACACAATGAAATTACATATTCAAGTGCCCTGCTAGAACACAATGGGTGTTAAAATTTCCCTCCAAAGGGAAAACTTCTTATTGGCTCACACACCTCCAGAGGGTGTGACATCCTCACGCTTTAAAAATCACTGATCACAAGATCAGCCCTCTTACTCTCTTAGTCTTTTTCTGTAATCCTGATGTGAAGATGATGCTGAACTAGAAGTTTCTAAGGAGCCCCAAGCTTGTGCCAGGCTGCGGCCTTGTCTTTCCATTCACCAAAGATCTTCTGACTCCCACTGATTCTCTCTCATCAAGACCACATCAGCAAAGACCAGCTGGAGCCTCAACAAATTGCATCAGGACAGTTTAATTCAAATGGGCGAGACATGCAAGTATCAAACTTAGTCTCACTATTTGATACATTAAGTATCCTTACCCCTTTTAAAGAAGGGCGTGTTAGAACTAAACTGTTGGTTTGCTCAAGGCTGTTGATCTGCTGAGTTTCAAACAATGCTATAACGTCTTGCTTTCCTGTATTCTGCTTCAGCTCTCTTTCCCTTGGTAAACTGTATGCATGTATGTATGTGTATGTTAGAGTAGTTTAAGTGTTTAGTCTAGATAACAAAATCTTGTTCATGTCACACGTAAAGTTGTCCGTGTCTCAAGCTCATATCTGGAGTCTCTAATCATAGATCTTGACTACTTGCTCTTAGTAGTACTGTAAAGTAAAAAAAAAAATGTCCCATGCCTCGGAAATGCAAATTTCTTAGAATTAATAAACAATTAACACTGAGTGTTCACGGGATAAACAGGTTAATTGATTGTAATAATAATTTACAACAATAAGTTAATTATATTAACTGATCCAAATATTCATAATCAATTATTACCAGTTATTATTGATTATTAATATTTCATAGAGCTAATTTGTTACAATTGTTTCAGGGAGCAAGGAGCAGACAACTCAATTTATTAAATTGCGGTCTGAAAATGACCATTTATTTACCGGGGCGAAAAACTCCGCCAGCGTGGCTTGGAGGTAAGACAACAACCTATTTGTAATATTTGCACTAGTCTATCTCACTTGTGTATTACAAGAAATATCACTCACCCTATAAAGCCCAAAACAATAAGAAAAGCAGTAGATAAGGCAATGGGGTTTCACTTTTATGTGTTTTTGTAGTGCTGTCATGCAAGCTATGTCTACAAAGGTTTTTAACCACTTTTGAGTATCCAGAAATATGATTTCTGCGCTTTCTTTCCTGCAAGAGGGGTTGGAGCGAGGGCTGTCTCCCTCCACCCTCAAAGTGTATGTTGCCTCTATTGCCGCACATCACGATGCAGTGGATGGGAGATCCGTTGGAAAGCATGACCTGATCGTCAGGTTTCTGAGGGGTGCGAGTAGATTAAATCCGCCTCGTTCCCCCTCTATACCCTCTTGGGACTTGTCTCTGGTGTTAACTGCACTGCAGAGACCTCCCTTTGAGCCACTGCAGGCAGTTGAGTTAAAAGTCCTGTCTTTGAAAACAGTTCTCCTGCTCGCTTTGGTTTCCATCAAGAGGGGAGGGGACCTGCATGCATTTTTGGTCGACGAATCGTGCCTGGAGTTCGGGCCGGCTAACTCTCATGTTGTACTGAGACCCCGGCCTGGATATGTGCCCAAGGTTCCTACCACTCCCTTTCGGGACCAAGTGATGAACCTGCAAGCACTGCCCCCGGAGGAGGCAGACCCAGCCCTGGCTTTTCTCTGTCCAGTCCATTCCCTACGGATATATGTTGACAGAACGCAAAGCCTCAGGACCTCAGATCAGCTCTTTATCTGTTATGGAGGCCAGCAGAAGGGAAAGGCTGTCTCAAAGCAGAGGTTGGCCAACTGGATAGTGGATGCCATCATCTTGGCGTATGAGTCCCAAGGTGTACCTTGTCCCCCGGGATTGCGAGCTCACTCCACTCGGACTGGGCACGGCGACACCTAACACGTTCGCTAGATTCTATAGCCTACGTGTCGAGCCGGTTGCTTCCCGTGTGCTCTCTTCACATAGAAGCCAGTTAACACTGTAAGCCCCACTCGATGTGTTGGCTTGCTGCGCCATTCCCCTCCTATGGACTGGATACGTGCACCATCTTGCTCCAGTTGAGTTCCCCTTCGGCAGAACCCTGTTGAGCTCCTCCATACCCCCTGCGCTCGGACGTGGCCTACCACTCATATGCGTTAGTGGAACTTATGCAAGGCTGGGTCCATATGTTGTGATCCCTACGGCGATCCCATATGTGTATTTTTCCACGGTACGGCTCCCTGCGGTGAGCCCGTGTCTTTCCCTTGGCAGAGTTTCTGCCGTCACTGTTTTGGTTGATCCTCCCCCCGTTATAGGCTGGAGTCATCCCAGTGACATCCCATATGTTGTGCTGTCCGACATTTCACCCAGTCCATATGTGTATCTCCCACGATTCCCCCCTTCGGGCTGGATGTGGCTTCCATAGCGTCCCTTCCTTCCATCGACAGGGCACGCTTTCCCAGTGTTATCCAAGTCTACTGAGCGGGTCTTGCGGAACAGCAGTGACTTCCCTGGCCTAAGCCCTGTCCTATCACCACCTCAAGATGCGGGAGGTTCAGCAGCCTTTTGTCTAGGCACTGGAAGGTGGTAGCTCTAGTGGCGTTTTCCAGGGTTAAGATCCCATTCAGTCGACGTCGACTACGTCTGATGTTCTCGACTGAAAGGGAATGTCCTGGTTGCGTATGCAACCCACCGTTCCCTGAAGGAGGGAACAGAGGACTCAGAGTTACGCTCATGCATCCGCTTCCGTATTTATACCTGACTCGTGGGGCGGAGCTTGTGATGCAATTCACGTCGCCATTGCGCGCATTGGCTCGTTCTAGCATGCTTGAAGAAGATAGGCTCCCTAGCGTGATCCCATTCAGTCGACGTCGACTACGTATATGTATATATGATCTGGAAAAATAAGTTAATTATTTTTATGTTTTCAATTCGCTTACATGAGGTACAAAGGTGTGGTGCACCTCCAGCGCTTTCAGGAAGATGGCCCTGAACCTGGTCTTCATCATCCCAAAAGCACGCTCTATAATGGAGCATGCCCTGGAATGATGAAGATTAAAGCGCTGGGCTCCCACACCTCGTACTGGCCTCTTGTAGGGAGTAATGAGGGGGAGTGGGTGTTGGAGACATGGGTACTCCGTCTGCTAGGATGAAGTGCCCTGGAGGAGGGTACACTGACCTCCTGTACAGTGGGCTGTGGCGGACCACACGTGCGTCATGCACTGACCCGGGTCAGCCCACGCAGATGTCAATGAAGCGGCCCTGATGGTCACAAACAGACTGCAGGATGATGGACGGGAACAGTTTCCTGTTCCTGTAGCATTGACCATCAGGGCCGCTTGGAGGCTTGATGCGGACATGGCAGCCGTCGATTGCTCCTGCAGCTTTCAAGAAAGCTCTGTGTCTGGCCAGCCCTGCAAACCCACGGCAAACTGCCTCCAGGTCTTCTGTGGTGTTGGGGAAGTGAATGACTTGGTGGCGAATGGCCACCACCTCCTCAGTGACTCGATGGACAATGCGGTGGACAGTGGAACGAGGCATGTCAAACACTCCGGAGACGACCCTGCATGATGTACCACACGCCAGCCAGAAAAGAAATACCAGGGTCTCTATTGTGGAACTCCATCCGTGTTGCCGTTCCCTTCTCAACAGGTCCAGCATAGGGGTGACCCCGAATAGTCGAAGATTCGATAGGAGGAGCCTGATTCGACTACCGATCTCACGGTCGAATCTTCGCAGAGGTGTTATGAAACGAGGATCATGCCACTTTGGCTATATGAGGGCGCTCAATGTCTGATTTCACATAGAACTACCGGTTTTCTGTCAATACGTTGATATTCAGCCTATTAGGATAATGCTGTATATAAAAATGTGCAAAGAAAGAAGCTTTTAATAAATATTTTTTAACGTGCGTGAATAAATACAAACTCCCCGTGACACATTTAAGTTTCACTTTCAATCCGTGACCGACAGAGGAGCGTCTTGGCGGCAAGGATTTAAATCTTTAACAATGTCTGGGATAAGAAAATCTAAAGTGTGGATCATGTACACCATCAGAAAGGATATTCTCCAAGGCTGGATTTAGCATCAGGAAAACCAGTCTTTCACTCTGTCTGTATCCGTTGGAGTCTTTTGTGCGCACGGATAAAATACATTCTAAAACACTTAACGTGAAAAACGTTTAACGACTCAATCTCCTAAAATAGTTAAATTAAAAATATAGGAGGAACGCATCGCGTTCATATTCTGGATTCATATGCTTATCTGCACATAGTATGGTTTCTTAATAAAGTGTGTACTGTGTACATGCATTAACCCCCTGAGGTCGGCTATCGCGCCGGCGCGATAGGCTCGTTTTTTTCCTTATCAGTGCAACATTTTATTCATTTATTTTATTTATTTTTATCTTATATGCTTGTGTTATACATCAATCGATCCTGTTAAGTGTGTATTTTTTTTGTGTATACTCATAATAAAAACAGTGTTGTGCTTTTCGCCAAATAAAGAAAAATAAACATGATGCGAGTTCTGCCTTCTCTCTGTCAGTGAAGTCAATTCTGAAACGCGTCCGAAAATGAACTGTAACTCAGCGAATACTCAGTCAAACAGGTATACAGACACACAGGCATGAAGCTTGAATTCTCTTCTTTTAAATGAAGTAATTTTTATAAAAAACAAATATTCTCAGTTTATGTAATCTGTATGAAAAGAGAGAGATGTCAGTCGTTCTCTTCTCAGCTAATTATTTTTAATGTGACTCCGCCCACGGAGAGCGCGCTATTCAAACGCAAATGACTGAGACGATCCCATACAAACTGTGAACGCCCACATATCAGCTCGAGAAAACACATCAAGTTTATTCAGATCATTGTACTTGTTTACACTGTCTCGCAGCGCTGTGAGGAATAATGGAAAATGTACCTCAGAAGTGCTGGTATTTCGAGGAGCAACGGATCCTGAGAATACTGTAGTACGTTTTTTTCATTCTCAAGTGAATCGCGTTTCTGTGTGTGAATGAATGAATGGCAGAGACGCGCGCTCGCAAAAAGACTGTTTAAATTTTAATCGCATTTCTGTGTGTGAATGAATGATCCGCTTTTAGCAAACTATACTGAGATGACAAAAAATCGACTGAAATATGTTGAAATAAAATGTATTTGTATAAGCAACGTATTAAACTGCAAATTAACATTTATATTTCTTATATAAACGAAAGACCTATGTTACAGACATATGAAAGACAACATTTCGTTGACTAGTTTTGGATAGATTATACATTTTTACTGTAAAATATTTGCCACCTCAAATAAGGTTTTGTTTGCCAATTTTTGCTCATATGTTAAATATAGTATGTTTTGTCAAAAATAAAGTAATCAAATAATATGTTATTAGTGTTTTTCCCAATGTAGCCTAGGCTATATTCAAAGTAATGAATCCTAAACTTTGAAATATGTATGATATAAAATGTATACTTTAGTTTTTACAAAGAAAGATTGCACTTGAATTGTTGTTGTAATTGTAACCTTTTTAATAAAAAATATATTTACAAGGTAGATGTAAACTTTTCTTTAAATAATTTTTATTGTGTTTTATTAGTGACAAATTTGGGGAGAGGATACATATTCCAAAACTGAAAATACAGTATGAGAATTAACTGCACAATTACTAGACATGGAAAAATAAAATGAGATGCTTCCAACTGTGAACCAATTTGGTAGAATATATATATATAACATATAGAATATTTATAAAAAATATATATAACTTAAATTTTTTGTTTTTTCAATAACCATGCATAAACATTATTCTCTCAAAAATACAAACATGTACATACATGTTGCTCACATATTATGGTAGCCCTGTTTGTGCTAAATAGAGTGTAATTACACCTTTGCCATTAATATGTTTATAAGCAACTGAAAAAAGCACAAATGTCAGGGCATGTCAGAACATCTCAAGGACCCCAAAAACACCTCAGACCCCAGAGGGTTAAGCCACGTTAAAGTGCGTTTTAAGCGTTTTAAAAGCTTTTTTCACGTTAAGCATTTTAGAATGTCCTGTGGAAAATCAACTTGTTAACGTTGGCCGGCAGAAGTGCGATCATGGTTTTCCTTAATTTAACTGTTTTAGGAGATTGAGTCGTTAAACGTTTTTCACGTTACGTGTTTTACAATGTATTTTATCCGCGCGCACAAAAGACTCCAACGGACACAGAGTGAAAGACTGGATTTGGTCTCTCGATCAGGTATAGGGTACAAGTGATTTTAAAACTTTTCAGCCGGTTCTAATAAGATTTTTGGATGCTGTGAACATTTTTAGCTAAAAAGACTGCCACTCCAGTTTAGCATTTATTGTTGTTTCTGCAGTTAAAAAGACAAAGTTGAAAATTCTGGCTACTATCGTTATTTTAATCATTTCTTTATTTTAATTTTATTTATTGATCTGTCAGGGTTATCTAATCTAACTATTTGTGGCTTGTGTTTTGAATATATGTTCCCCTGCACTTTAGGCATTTTGCACACATTTGCTCATCTTGTGACTTGATTCTGATTTATTTTGTTTTGTATTTTTATTTATTAGAAAGGTATATTCTGTTCATATTTAATTTATTTTTTTATTTTTTCGGTGCATCGATGTTGTGCTGTACTTAGAGCCTGCTCGCACAGGTAATTTAGCCGATTTAAAAAATGTTTTCTGGAGTTATTAATGTTATTTCTTAGTTTTATTGATCCAAGATGTTTTTATACATTTTCTTCTATATCTTTGTGTGATTTTCTGTACATCGCGGCTATGAAATGTTAAAGCCCCGCCCCCAGCCCCATACACATGATTCGACTATTAGTCGAAGACTAATAGGCAAGACTTTGCGATTCTGATTCGACTATGAAAATCCATAGTCGGGGACACCCCTAGTCCAGCAGCACTCTCACGGCCTCCCTGCTCAGCCGAATATCAGGTTGTGTGTCACGGTCACTAAAAAACCTGTCCAGCACTGGCACGCTCAGGTTTATCCTGCAGTAAAGGGGTCTGGTCTGGTTTAGGGAAACAAAGAAAAGAGAAATTGTTTAGAGTTATGCCAAAGCAATTTTTGGAAGATATATTGTGATACTTTAGTAAACTACTTTTGGTAAGTATTAATGGCACATTGGGGAAATATTACTAGTTATATTTAAAACCTTACTTATGTACAAGTGTTATCTTGCATACTTGTACTTAATGTACTTAAGGTATCAAGAGTAAAAGTAAAGTTATGTATTCTGCATAAAAAATCCTCCTTGTCAGGGTTTTTAGATATGATGTTGTTGCATTAAAGGCTGTAGGGGTAAAATCTTTGCGTGGCAGGGGGAGCTGCCACTCAACCAGTCACGGATATATGCGCCGGCCACTCGACCAGTCACGGATATATGCGCCGGCCACTCGACCAGTCATGGATATATGCGCCTGCCACTGCGTTATATGCGCCGGCCACTCGACCAGTCATGGATATATGCGCCGGCCACTCGACCAGTCACGGATATATGCGCCTGCCACTGCGTTATATGCGCCGGCCACTCGACCAGTCATGGATATATGCGCCGGCCACTCGAACTTACACAATATGTAAGGTTTAAAAAAACAAAACAAATGCAGCGCGCGTCTCGTGGCTCTATTAGCATCGCGCCGGCCACTACCAGCCACACGATCTCTCACTGTTTACATCTATCAGACACTCCTAATGATACACGAGAGCACACAGACAGTGCAATACAGATCTTATTTACCTATTTCTCATCTAAATCTTATTTTTATTCGCTCTTTTTTACCCGTATGGGAGCGCGCTCGTGGCTCTTACCGTCACGCCAGCCACAAGATCTCTTACTGTTTTAGCAATTGTCTGTCATCCATTTATGGTGCAGGTCAGGAGAACAAACTGCTTGTTACAGAACATGCCACAGTCAAGGTGAGTAAAATCAATCACATTGTTTTATGAAATATTGTTTAAATACCTTTTTAAGTACTCGTTTGGTGAACCATTTATAAAGCTCCATTTCTTTAAATGTTTGTGTTATTCAACAACATTGAAACAGCATTGGTAATTATTATTTGTAATAATTTATTGTATACAGAGAAAAAAGTCCTGACAGCACAATGTGTGTGGCACAGCAATGAGGCATCCCTTTGCCCTTAAAGGTGCAATGCGCAAGTCTCTGAGTTTTTGCAGAACTATGCCCCCTCTGGCGACAAGCGAAACTGCAACCAGAGGTGTGCACGCTCATGGACCACACGCACACGCACGCTTGCACGAGCAACTGATCAACTTTTTATGTAGCACTCCTGTAAGGGAGCACGTTTATCAATAAACAGTCAGACGAGATGCTTCATATCCAGAGTTTTTACTTAGAATGAATTGTGGCAATAAATGAACAATTATTACACTCAACAATGCATGAGCTCTCTTATTTATATAATGTTATACACAAGTGCATGAGCTCGTATGTACTTCCCCTTTAAATAAACGCATCCCAAGTTCACCGTGAATAAATGAGTGCACTTAAAGTAGTGCGCATCCTAAAACAGCGACACTCTCTATATTCACAAGCCCCAATCTCACATAAAACACATGTGACAACACAGATCATACATCGACCTTTAACTAAACAGGGCAATTTATATAAATTCAACCGTATACATTTAATCACCCTACCGTTACATACACACATGAATGATCTGCGCGCGAACCGCGTGCTCCCCAGCTGATAACTCTAGCATTTTACATTGGATTCGCCCCGTATCGCACTTCACCCAATAATACAACACAATACCTAGCAAAAATACATTTAGCCAACTAAAAGCCAACTGAGGATCCTGTTTGAGCCCTAGAGCAGACCGGAGATCTCTCCATTTGTTGAAAGCCTTCCCGATGTTGACTTTCGTCTTATTCCGACGCCTGTCTGACTCCAATTTGGCCCTTTTGGTGGCACTAGACAAAAGTTTTCTTTTCTTTGTCTTACGTGGAGTTTGCGTTGGGGTTTGGAATGAACTACAAGCAGGTCTCTTTGAATCCATCTTCTACTTTTGTCGAAAGTTGACTAAAGTTTTGTCGCTCGAGTTGTCTTCGCTGATACGGAGAATGGCGGCGAATACACAAACCTGCCAGACATAGCCAGGTGAGCGTGAACGCGCATGACGTCACGCCCAGTCTCAAATTCCGTCCCGAATCCCTCTTATTTATTTTACTGTACAGGATTATAGAGGCAATTGCAGTGATCAGAGAAGGGCTCATTCAGCCCATCAGGCAATTGTTTAAGCATGTATGGGTTAGAAAAACGGGTATTTTTAACATGAAATGTTGCACAATGCACCTTTAAAACCAATCTGGATCTCTGGATATTCTGTAAAAATGATAAGAGTTTAATCATTTAAGGATTTATAAAACACATAGAATAGACAAAGCTATAGAGCAAATACTAAAATCAGAAAAAAGGGTACTAAAATGCCATTTTAACATACTCATGCCAAATGTCCCTTTGTTTGCAAAACCGTTTCTGCCTGGAACCTGTGGAAGCCCTCTGTTTTTTTTTATGATTAATAGGGTTACCTTTGAAAGACCAAGAAAGGAAAGAGAGGACGGCTATTTACATGATGACCCATGAAGTGAGTCATAGGCGAACAAAATTATCAAATTTACCTCAGGAGTTAATACTTCCAAAATGTAGGATGTATTGATTAACTCTTTCATGTCAATCTTTGTGACTTGGTGAAGTCTATCAATGATCCCCTCTGTCTGTTGGCAAAAGGCATTGCATTCAACGTTGTTAAAGTATATTTGTTTTATCTGAAGTGTAGCTTATTTCCAAATGTTAGTAAATAATTGTTTATATTTGTGGGTTTTCCTACGAAAGTTACTTGATTGTTTGTTAATTATAAAATAGTTTTACCTGTTGTTCATCAAAAAAAGAAATCCTTTCATTAAGTTTCATCTTCAGCTTAGGGGAAAATGTTGGATTTTTATGCAAAAACATCCTGTTTGATCTTATTGTGCCACTTGTCAAGCCACTGTGTAGTTCCCACAATGTGAGGAAATGGTTAATTCATTTCATACAGTAATGAAATGACTGTATGGGGGTTCATTCAGTATCTCTTTGAAACAAGTGAAACAAATATATATTATTTTTCTAATTGTGTGACAATTCCAAAAAATAATTATTTGTTTCACTTGTAAGATTCACCTTACAAAAAAGGCAAGTCACATTTATTCAGTTATTGGTGTGATGAAGTATTCATGTTGTTTACCATTATCTCCTGATCTGTCACTACGTCTACCACCAATCCCTGCTTCAACATTGATAGAGTTCTGTAAAAAGAAATGGGATGGTTAGAAAAATATTAAATGGATTTTAATGTAGTTAGTGAAGTTTGTTTGGAAATGTAAACTGCATACTTCTCATAAGGATATGACGTTTCAATGTCACATCCACAGCTGAATGCCATGTCCTTTGTGACCATTGTATGATTTATGCCAGCATAGTCATAGTGCAGCCACTCATTACAAATGTCACACTGAATCCATTGCAGTGTCTTCACATCTGGATGCATGGTTCTGCAGAAGAAACAAGATGCACATTTAAATAAATATTCAATCTATATAGTATAACATGGTAAAATGCAGTATGGTCACTTACTTGTTCCAGGTTTTTTGAAAAATGCAAACACCAATCTCAGCCTCATCTTTGGTGTGAAGTTTCATTTTGGAAGTTGTCATCTTTGGTCCTAAGAACAGAAGAGTTGCAAACTAGTTTATGATTTTAAGCAAAATAGTAATTATAATATTTATTTTATAATTTACAAAAAATTTAGACCCTAGACAGACCATACATGCATCCATTTTATAGAAAAAGAAGCATGATTTAATTTAGAAATTGAGACTCTCCTTTACCTCAGTTTGTATATTTTCAACCAAACACGAAGCATGGTAAACTCTAAGGTGAATCAACTGTTCAGTGTGGAGCAACTCAGATTACATGTTGAGACCAGGGTTTCCGTTGTCCGGTAATTGCCGGACATTGGCCGAAAAAAAAAAGAAATGTCCGACAAAATTAAATCTCTCCGGTCAAATTGTCTGATTAAAATTACCTAATAATCCCGCCCCCCAAACACAATCTGAATTTGAGAATAAGCCTAAAATGTATAAAACAAAAATACACCAACCTTTGGCTATGTTATAAAGGAACAGGCTCTACCGTTTGAAAGTTATTAAACAACATCGCATGCTGCATTTCAAATAAAGCGCACGCCTAAAACGGCTGTAGACCTAAACAACGAACGAATGAGTGAGACGTTTCAAATATGGCCAGGCCCAGGCAGACTAGCCGTAAAAGCTTTTTTCAGAGGCCAGACGCAACGGACGATGGTGAATCAGGAACGCCTGAAGCCTCAGATGTCCAGACAGCTCCACCACCACCGGAGAAAAAGCAGAATCGGATCAAGACGAAGCAGCGAAGTCGCCTTGCGGAGAACAAGGTTACGCGGCTTATGCGCATTGCAAGTTGTGGAGAGACACTAGCCGCGTTTCCATTAGGATACCCTTCAAATTGCGCAAATTGAAATTGCGAATTAAAAATACGCACAATGGAAACACGTTAATTTTGCAAAAACTCCCGTTTATCGCAAGAACGTTTTTATGCTCGCATGAGGTGGTTTTTCAGGCAATTCGAAAAAGGAATATTTCGCAAAACTGCAATGGAAACAGTTTTTGCGCATTTACAGTCACCTGACTTAGAAGACGCGGTGTGTTTGAGGTCCATGTAGGAACAAAGCTGAGTGTGGAGCGCGCACTGCATGGCACGGAGGCGCGGGCGTGACCACTTGCATTTTCCTATTAACAGTGGAAACAACTTAAAATACGCTATCATTTCTGGTCATACAGAAAATAATAATACATTATTCTCAACTACTTTTATTTGTGTAAACTCACAATAACAAGAAAACATTGTGCTTTTGTAAAATAAAATAAAACAATCAGACGCACTTTCATGATCTCCATAAACTGGAGCGCGAGAACTTAAACAAAATATAGCCTATGTAGGCTAAAGCTTGAAATGTCCACTTTAAAACGAACAAATTCGAATCGAAAGCTAATACCTTCTGATTATGTACCTAATCCGTATGAAAGGTGCATTTCTCTCTAAAAGCGCATCTGCTTAACAGCGGAGATGGAGATGTGATTTTAGCCGACACTTAGAAAACAATAGTTTATTCATAATATTAATGGCTCTTCTCATTCAGCACTGCGGGAAAAACATCAATTCCAGGTTCTAATTTGGCCTTTGAAAACCAGTAAAATCGACATGTTTTCCATATTAATTTGTGAATATTTTAAATGTTGGGGCAAAAAGTCATAAACTAAAATCAGAAAATGCGTCGGTATTTACTTTTTTGCGCAGCAGTTTGTGTAGCCAGTTCAAATTAAAATTTTGGTGTTAAACTTTGCGTTTTAAAAAGACAACAACCGTTCATTTTTCGTTTTTCAATTACGGGTTAAAAAAGGAAAAACGAATGGACAAAAGTAGCCTACATGGATCGTTTGGACAGAATACGAGACAGAGTTCTTTATTAAATTCATAAAAGAAACAATAATTAGCCTATAGGAATACTGGATTCTAAATCTCAAATAAATGCCACAATCAAAACCTCGGAGCAGAAATGAGGGCGAAACACCCAGAAACTCCTTATGTGTCGTTCGCAGTACAAGGGTCTTTCCCTGCCATTAATGCTTGGATAACACGCCACGTCTCCTTCCATTAATCATAATAATAATGTCTAATGCGGTGGCTGTGATATTATATAAACCAACGTCTGTTGCCGTGATTTTTGAAATCTTATCGTGAGAGAAAAAAGGACGTTTAGTCGCACATAACATCGGTTAATGGAAATGCCGTCATTTCGCAATAGTTTTTTATCGATATTTAGATAATAGCGCAAATCTGTAATGGAAATGCGGCTATTTACACCGCGAGATATTCAGATATTTTATGTGGGGAAGGGGGATTGGTTTGTTAAACTATGAATGTGAAACCATAGTAAAAACAATTGGCGTTGATTGACGCCAATCGGACGTTCATGTTTTTTTTTTCCGTCTATTTGAAAGTTAGGCTAATAAACATGTTGCATTCTATACGGCCTGATTATGTCATTTTTTTAAGTTACATAGCCTGCCTCCAGTTTTCCTCAACTTGACTAATTAAGAGGCAATATTTGACCGGCATATCATCAAAATGTCCGGAAAACGAAATCTCTGCCGGTCACTTTGACCGGCACCATTTTTTTCTAGCGGAAACTCTGGTTGAGACCCTTTGCTTCCATCTCTGCAGCCTATGCAAATGTAAAGCGCTTTGTATAATGTAGTGTACTCCACTCCATCCACTTACTGTGCAAACAAAAACACCACAGTTGCTTCCATCATTTCTCTGCCATTGCTGCGGATTGCACACAGTCCACCCTTCCAGGGAGTCTAGATTTCTAAACACATCTCTGGGAAATAGAATTTATGTAAAGTAGGCAACCAAGTCATTCAATATTTTAAAACGTATACAAATATTAAATAAATGATGGATCGTACTTCAGAATGTCAATGTCTGATGCTGAAATGTCAATGTTGTGCTGTGTGTTGTCATAAATTCTTATTTGTTTTGCTGTCTTGTCAAAAACCTGTAGAAGAAATTCAATAAAGGGCTAATTTACAACGCTTACAAATTTTTTAGATTAGATTAGATTCAACTTTATTGTCATTACACAAGTACAGGTACAAGGCAACGAAATGCAGTTTAGGTCTAACCAGAAGTGCAATAGCAGCAAGTGCAGGATATACAGTGGTTCCATAAGTGCAGAACATGGATATGTACTGAATAAATATAGAGTTGAATACTATTATAAACAAAAATGTACAGATAGATTTGTCCTATGAATATAATATACAGATAACTATTACTGTGAACAGAATTTACAGCTAGATATGTACTGAATATAATATACAGATGGCTATTACTATAAACAGAATTTTACAGCTAGATATGTACTGAATATAATATACAGATGGCTATTACTATAAACAGAATTTTACAGGTAGATATGTACTGAATATAATATACAGATGGCTGTTACTATAAACAGAATTTTACATGTAGATATGTACTGAATATAATATACAGATGGCTGTTACTATAAACAGAATTTTACAGATAGATATGTACTATGAATATATATACAGATGGCTGTTACTATAAACAGAATTTTACAGATAGATATGTACTATGAATATATTATACAGATGGCTGTTACTATAAACAGAATGTGAGCATAATATACAGATGGCTATTACTATAAACAGAATTTTACAAATAGATATATGTATAAGTTAGGCTAAAATGAGCAGTATAACAATGGATTTAAAGTAGTGCAAATAAAGTTTGGACAGAAGCTATCCGAGTGAAAGTGCAGTGGAAAGTAATTGCATATTACAGTTAAAGTACGGTATTGCAAATGTTTATGTAAACAGTCGGTACTGTAAATAAACAGTCGGCAGTGCAAATTGAGCATATTCCAGTCAAGGTAGTAGTGCAAGATGCATATGTAAACAGTTGTTACTATAATAACAGTCAGCAGTGCAAATGAACATTATAGTATTGCAAATAACAAATAACAAAATGGAGGCAGGTGTGAGGAGGGAGAGGAGAGTCAATCAGTATATGAGGGGAGTGGGATCAATGAGGGTTAGAGTTTAATAAAGAGACAGCTCTGGGGAAAAAACTGTTCTTTAGTCTGCTGGTCCTGGTCCGGAGGCACCTGAAACGCCTGCCGGAGGGCAGGAGAGAAAACAGTCTGTGGGCTGGGTGAGAGGAGTCCTTAAGGATGCTGCGAGTTCGATGCAGACAGCGTTTCCTCTGGATGTGCTCGATGGCAGGTAGTGGAGTCCCAGTGATGCGCTGGGCGGTTTTCACCACCCGCTGCAGTGCCTTGCGCTCTGCAGCAGAACAGCTCCCATACCACACTGTAGCACAGTTGGTCAGGATGCTTTCTATTGCACAGCGATAGAAGTTCACCAGGATAGTGGAGGAAAGCTGATTCTTCCTCAGTGTCCTCAGGAAGAAAAGGCGCTGGTGAGCCTTCTTGACCAGGCTGGAGGTGTTGGTTGTCCAGGTCATGTCCGCCGAGATGTGGGTCCCCAGGAACTTGAAACTGGAGACACGCTCAACAGCCATTCCATTGATGTGGATGGTGTCGTGTGTGTCTCTTGACACTTTCCTGAAGTCCACGATGAGCTCCTTCGTTTTGGTGGTGTTGAGGAGCTGGTTATTTTCAGTGCACCATGTGGCCAGGTGCTTGATCTCCTCCCTATAGGCAGTCTCATCGTTGTTGCTGATGAGACCAATCACCGTTGTGTCGTCCGCAAACTTGACGATGGAATTAGATCCGTACACAGGCTTGCAGTCGGAGGTGAAGAGGGAGTAGAGAAACGGGCTTAGCACACAGCCCTGTGGTACACCAGTGTTGAGTGTGATGGACGTGGAGCAGTTGGAGCCTGATCGAACATTCTGGGGTCTGTTGGTCAAAAAGTCCAAAATCCAGTTGCACATGGAGGTGTTGATGCCCAGGTCTATAAGTTTGGCTATTAACTTAGTTGGGATGACAGTGTTGAATGCTGAGCTGAAGTCAACAAACAGCATGTGTGCATAAGTGTTCTTATTGTCCAGATGTGTGAGCACAGAGTGCAGTGCCATGGAAACTGCATCCTCTGTGCTCCTATTGCTACGGTAGGCAAACTGGTGTGAGTCCAATGTGGATGGTAGAGAGTCTTTTAGGTGTGCCAGGACCAGCCGCTCAAAGCACTTCATTACGATGGGTGTGAGTGCTACAGGGCGGTAGTCATTAAGGCACTTCGGGCTGGAGTGTTTTGGCACTGGCACAATGGAAGTGCATTTAAAGCATGTTGGTACAGCTGCTTGGGCAAGAGACAGGTTGAAAATGTCTGTAAAAACCCCAGCGAGCTGCTCCGCACATGCCCTGAGTACGCGTCCAGGGATGTTGTCTGGTCCAGCAGCCTTGTGAGCGCTGATCCTGCTCAGTGCATTGCAGACATCTGTGGAGGAGAGTGTGATCGGCGGGTGGTCAGCTGCGGATTTGAGCTTGGTGGCAGTTACTCTGTTGTCTCTTTCAAAGTGAGCATAAAAGTCATTTAGCTCGTTCAGGAAGTTGACATCAGTGGCTGCGGGGGTGGAGTGAGAGGGTTTGTAGTCACTGATGGCCTGAATGCCCTGCCACATGCGCCGAGGGTCAGCGTTGGAAAAGTGTCCCTCTATCTTAAGCTTGTAGCAGTGCTTGGCCTCTTTGATGCCCCTTTTCAGATTTGCTCTGGATGTGCTATAGGCTTGTGCATCTCCTGATCTGAAGGCAGTGTTGCGTGTCTTCAATAGGAGTCGCACTTCCCTGTTCATCCATGGCTTCTGATTTGGGTATGTGGTGATCTGCTTCTGGGTTGTAACACTGTCAATGGTGGTATTAATATAATCCAGTACAGAGGAGGTGTAGCAGTCAATGTCCGTGTGAGAGCCACTGGTGGCTTGAGAAGCAAACATACTCCAGTCTGTGTGTAGAAACCTTTCCTGGAGTGAGAAATCTGCCCCCGCAGGCCATACCTTGATGGTCTTCACTGATGGCTTCACGCGATTGATGAGAGGTGCATATTTGGGGGTGAGGAACAAAGAAAGGTGATCTGACTGTCCCAGGTGGGGGAGGGGTGTCGCGACGTAAGCTCCAGCCATGTTTGTGTAAACATGGTCTAAGGTTTTGTTTCCTCTGGTGTGACAGGAAACATGTTGGTGAAATTTCGGTAGCACTGACTTTAAGTTTGAATGATTAAAATCACCCGCAACAATAAACGCAGCTTCTGGGTGAACGGTCTGTTGTTTACTGATGGCTGCGTGAAGTTCTTTCATAGCAAACTTGGCATCAGCA
The DNA here is from genome assembly GCF_965113295.1 of Leuciscus leuciscus. NCBI lineage: Eukaryota > Metazoa > Chordata > Actinopteri > Cypriniformes > Leuciscidae > Leuciscus > Leuciscus leuciscus. The sequence continues at coordinate 1,694,364 of NC_138731.1, forward strand.
TCCGGGGGAATATAGGCTGCAGTTATAATAGTGGAAGTGAACTCCCGCGGTAGATAAAACGGTCTACATTTAACCATGAGAAACTCAAGGTTAGCTGAACAATGTCTCCCAACAATAGCAGAGTTTGTGCACCAAGGTTTGTTAATGTAAATGCACAATCCACCACCTCTGGTCTTACCGGAGCCATCTAATGTTCTATCCGCCCGGAATGTATGGCGTCCCGCTAGCTCAATAGCGTTGTCCGGTATTCCGCTGTTTAACCATGTTTCCGTGAAAATTAGAACATTACAGTTCAAAAGTCTCTTGCTGTATGTGATGTTGAGTCGAATCTCCTCCATTTTGTTCAACAGCGACCGTACATTGGCAAGGAAAATGCTGGGTAAAGAGAGCCGGTGTGGTGTTAGCTTTAGCTTAGCTCTTAGTCCTCCGCGCTTCCCCCGCCTTTGTTTACGATCTCGACGCCGCCTGTGAGCACTTCCGCCCGGCCGGGCAGAGTGCATAGCCTCGGGTGTTCTGGCGATCTCAGGAAGGAGTCGAAGGTTGTCCATAAAACTGTCGGAAATTCGCAAACCAATATCCAAAAGCTCACCTTGGGTGTACGATGTTAAGGCACAACTGTTCTGCACGAACAGACCCGAAATGAGCAAGAAAAATACTGCTAAATTGCAGAATCTGGAGAGACCGCGAGCCTCGCGATGTACTCGCGCCGCCATCTTGGTTTCAAATGCTAAACTGACTTATTTACAAAATGTTACTTCTCTGTACAGTCTCTTTATTATCTAATGTCCTCATTGTGTGACTAACACTTCTTGAGTTGAACTTACCCAAAGAATGAAGTGGCATCCTCTCTCTGGTGTCTGGCCACCAATAATTCTTGGAAACAGAATTTTCTGTGCATCATTCTGTAATGAAAGAAATAGGAAACACATTATACTGTGTCATTACATGTAGAAACATACAGGAAAGCTTAATATATATTTATTTTACAAATTGTACAGTGCCTCAAGAATATTCAAATGAGAATCTGAAACTGTTTTTGAAGCAAGCCAGTCTCTATGCCACAAAATGAATGTGTCAGTCGTCAAGGCTGTACACTGGGGATAGAACAAAATTACATGTAATAAGGAAATGCACTACACCTGTCTCATATAGCATGTATGTTGAATAAATCGCACAATAGGAATAAAATTGACAAAAAAATATTTTATGAAAAGTAGTGTGAAAAAAGTATATGTTCTGAAGTAATTACTTACATCCTGGGTCTCTGCTGCAATTTGTGCAACCCGACAATTCACTGCCTTTAAAGCACAATATGAAAATACATTGTAGAAATTGTGATGTGAGTTTCAATATCTACTGTGCATGTCTTAAAAGTTTAACATCACATTTTAGATAAGTAACAGTTCACTAATGAGTTTATCAATTGGATTAAATTAAACTAAACTAATATTAGTCATAATAATTGGTACTCACATTATCAGTCAGCCATGGATGGCATCCAAATACTGGTGTCTTTCAAGAGGCAAAGGCTTTTCAGGTCACGTAGTTCCAATGAGGTGTAGTGAGAGATTTTAGCAATGACAGTGGTGTCTCTCTTCTCGACAGAATAGAGATGTGAGATTTTGTCCTAAGGTTGAAAAAGTTATGTTAATGCAAAGAGTAGCTCCTAGTGACAAAATTCTAAGAAAATTCTTAGAAATGTGGCCGTTTACTCTTAAAATTAAAGAAAAAATCCTAGTAAAGAAAAAAGTAATTTAGAAAGCATCTTAACCCTTAAAAGAGGTCTTAAGGTCAAAATTGTTAGGAGCACGGACGAAGACTTTTAAGAGGCTTAAGAGTTTCTTTAGCAGAGGAGAAAATGGCAGAAAGACGAAGAGGGAGAAGAAATGTGTTGCAGACAATGTATAACAGTGAGTTAATAAGACGCTATAGATTAGATCGTGAAGGGATCATGTTTGTGACTGATCTTATTAGAGACACGCTAACATCTCCGAAACAGCACAGAAATGCCATAGCGCCAGAAATGAAAGTAATCACTACATTACGATATTTGGCAACTGGGAAAATTCCATGTTTGATACATTAAAACCAACATTCAAACCAACATTAAAACCACCACTTAAATAGACATGCCAGCAATCAGTGTAATTGGCTTAGAATGATAAAAATTGTTCCACTCTTTCCAATCAAATACCTTATAGGAAATTAACTGCATGGTAAATTTAAAAAAAATGATTTATATACACATATATAATGTGTGTGTGTGTGTGTGTGTGTGTGTGTGTGTGTGTGTGTGTGTGTGTGTGTGTGTGTGTGTGTGTGAGAAGATGGTGCCGCGGATGGCTGCCTCAGTGTTGAGCTCTCCAGTTGTTACACTGTTTTTGTTAGTTTGTCCTGTTTTATGTTTGTCATACGCTATCAGTTATACCAGGGACGAACTGCTGAACATTCAGCAGTGCACACCAACTGATCACCAACCAGTTTTTGATTCTTCTGGCGTTTTGTGGAACATTGTCGTCGGTTGCGCCGCTGCACTGTGGAAACAGTATAAGACGCGCAGGCGTGGGAAGCGAGCCGGCACACTCGTTAAGCTCAGGCAGTGCGGATTCAGAATGGCGCTGCCTAGCATCCATCTGGCGAATGTCCGCTCCCTCCCTAACAAAATGGACGAACTACTTCTGCTCTCACGCAAAAACAAGGACTTTACCAACTCTGCTGCTCTGTGTTTCACGGAAACCTGGCTGAACGAAGCCATTCCGGACAGCGCGTTACATCTACCGGACTTTCAGCTGTTCAGAGCGGATCGCGATATGGAGTCAACGGGGAAAACGCGCGGTGGTGGGACATGCTTTTACATCAACAGAAGGTGGTGTACTGATGTAACTGTGTTAAGGAATATGTGCTGTCCTGATGTGGAAGTGCTTTTCATTAACTGTAAGCCGTTCTACTCGCCGCGAGAGTTTTCCTCGCTCGTTCTCATCAGTGTTTACATTCCACCGCAAGCACACGTGAGTACGGCGCTGCAACAGCTGGCTGATCTGATCACAGAAACAGAACAACAACACCCGGACTCTGTTCTTATCATTCTCGGAGACTTTAATCAGGCAAAACTCACACGTGAACTGCCTAAATTCAAACAGCACATTACATGCCCCACCAGAGACAATAATATTTTGGACCATTGCTACACCACAACAAAGGATGCATATCGCTCCGTCGCCAGAGCAGCTCTAGGACTTTCCGATCACTGCCTGGTTCATCTTCTACCAACTTACAGGCAAAAACTTAAAACTGCTAAGCCAGTAATAAGGACTGTAAAGAGATGGACCAACGACACAGAGCAGGTCTTACAAGCCTGTTTTGAATGCACTGACTGGAGTGTTTTTGAAGCTGCTGCCAGCGATCTGGACGAGCTCACAAAGACTGTAACATCATACATCAGTTTCTGTGAGGATTTATGCATCCCTACCAGGACTTACTTATCATTCAACAATGATAAACCATGGTTCACACCAAAACTCAGACAGCTTCGTCAGGTCAAAGAAGATGCCTACAGGAGTGGGGATAGGATCTTGTATAATCAGGCCAGGAACACATTGACAAAGGAGATTGAAGTGGCTAAGAAGAGCTATGCCAAAAAGCTGGAAAACCAGTTTTCCTCCAACGACCCTGCATCAGTGTGGAAAGGCCTGAAAGACATTACCAACTACAAGACACCATCCCCCAGCATCGACAGCAACAAGCATCTTGCGAACGAGCTGAATGTCTTTTACTGTAGATTTGAGACCCCCGATCAGACACCCCACACCCGCCCTGACCATCTCTCTACACAGCCATCAACACCTCCAGCCATCCCCCTCCCCTCCCCCCTGCACTTCAGATCAGTGAGGATAATGTGCGTCAGATCTTCAGGAAACAGAAGAGAAAGAAAGCACCAGGCCCAGACGGTGTTTCACCAGCCTGTCTGAAAACCTGCGCTGACCAGCTGGCCTCTATCTTCTCACTGATCTTCAACAGATCACTGGAGCAGTGCAAAGTCCCTTTCTGCTTTAAACGCTCCACCATCATCCCAATCCCGAAGAAACCAAAGATCACAGGACTCAATGACTACAGACCTGTTGCCTTAACATCTGTGGCCATGAAGTCATTCGAAAGACTGGTGTTAGCATATCTGAAGGACATCACTGGACCCTTGCTGGACCCCCTGCAGTTTGCCTACAGAGCAAACCGGTCTGTGGATGATGTGGTCAATATGGGACTGCATTACACCCTACAACATCTGGACAAACCAGGGACCTATGCAAGGATTCTGTTCGTGGACTTTAGTTCTGCCTTCAACACCATCGTCCCATCACTGCTCCAGACCAAACTGACCCAGCTCTCTGTCCCTAGCTCCGTCTGTCAATGGATGACCAGCTTTCTGACAGACAGACAACAGCTAGTCAGAATGGGCAAAATCACGTCCGACAGCCGCACCATCAGCACCGGTGCTCCACAGGGATGTGTTATCTCACCACTGCTCTTCTCCCTGTACACAAATGACTGCACCTCTAAACACACCTCTGTCAAGCTCCTGAAGTTTGCGGACGACACTACTGTTATCGGACTCATCCGGAATGGTGACGAGTCTGCGTACAGACAGGAGGTGGAGCAGCTGGCTCTTTGGTGCAGTTATAACAACCTGGAGCTGAACACGCTCAAAACAGTGGAGATGATCGTGGACTTCAGGAGAAACCCCCCTGCACTCCCTTCACTCACCATCATGGACAGCACTGTGACTGCAGTAGGGTCATTCAGGTTCCTGGGCACCACCATCTCTCAGGATCTGAAGTGGGACACTCACATAGACTCTATTGTGAAGAAAGCCCAACAGAGACTGTACTTCCTGCGTCAGCTGAGGAAATTCAACCTGCCACAGGAGCTGCTCGTACAGTTCTACTCAGCTGTCATCCAGTCCATCCTCTGCACTTCCATCACCGTCTGGTTCGGCTCTGCTACCAAAACCGACCTCCGTAGACTACAGCGGATAGTTCGGACTGCTGAGCGAATCACTGGCACTACCCTTCCCACACTCAAAGTACTGTACTCATCCAGAGTGAGTAAAAGGGCTCGCAAAATCACTCTGGACCCGTCACACCCAGCACACTTTCTGTTTGAACTGTTACCGTCTGGTCGACGCTACAGAGCACCGAGCACAAAAACAACCAGACACAGGAAAAGTTTCTTTCCCCAGGCCATCTACCTCATGAACACTTAAATGTTCCCCTACTGTGGAACAAACATGTGCAATACTTCCCTCAGACATTTCATTATAGCACCTTATAACTTTATATATATTTATAATTTATAATCTTTTTATTTTTTTTCTATTTTTTATTTATACCTATGTTACTTGTCACTTGTCTTGTCACTTTATATTGTATGTGTACTGGAAGCTACTGTCACCAAGACAAATTCCTCGTATGCGCAAGCATACTTGGCAATAAAGCTCTTTCTGATTCTGATTCTGATTCTGAGAACGGTCAAATAGGAAAAAATTATGCATGTAATTTCAAAGTGAAGGCTTAGAATAGACCCTATACTTAAAATCACTTTTTTTTTTCCTTCTTGGACAACCAACCAATCACAGTCTTCAAAAGATTGTGTCATACATAGCAACGGGGTCAACCCCGCCTCCTTACTAAAATGAAAGTTTTTGTCTTTTCCTTACTCAGAGTTGCTCTCAGATCGGTCCCGAATCGCTTTTAAGCTAAGACTCCTACGTAAAAGTTTTTAAGCTAAATTAAGAGTTTTCTTAGAGGATTCTTAGAATCTTTATGAATACGGGCCCAGCTCATTACGAGTTAACTCATACTGCTACACATGGTTATTGAAAAAACTAAAAATGAAAGTTTCTGAAATAAGTCCACAAAACACATACTAAATATGTGTCCATAAGACTTTTGACTAATGGATGTTGTTGCCTCGAGTTTTTGCTTCAAAATGAATGATTCACATAAAACGTCTCAGGTTACGTATGTAACCCTGGTTCCCTGAGAGGGAACGAGACGCTGCGTCGAGACGCGGTGGGAACGCCCTGCGTGATTGCGTCGTGAAGCACGTGTATAATCAGTCCAATGGAAAGACGAGACGTCATAGGCGGGTGACGTCATCGACCAGGAAGCTATAAAGCACCCCTGCGACAGACCGCGGCAGCTTCTGAAAGCCGAAGCAAGTCGATCACAGGCATGCAGGGAGTATGGCAAGGCGACGCAGCGTCTCGTTCCCTCTCAGGGAACCAGGGTTACATACGTAACCTGAGACGTTCCCTTTCAAGGGAACTCGAGCTGCGTCGAGACGCGGTGGGAACCCTATACCCACTACGCCATATGATAAATACCTGTTCTGTATGAAGACCATGCGCACACTAGGAAACAAGCACCCTAGGCCCTGGAGTGGAGCCTAGGTCCAAGTCATAAATCTAACAAATGTAAGCGGTGAGGACCAGCCTGCCGCATTACAGATGTCATAGAGTGAAACTCCTGATAATAAAGCCTTAGAGGCAGCCATACTCCTGGTAGAATGGGCCGGGACAGCCAAAGGTGAAGGCTGTCTGGCCGCTTCATAAGCAAGTGAGATAGCCTCAACTACTCACTTGCTCATTATCTGTTTAGATGACACAGTATTGGTATAGTGCCGCGAGATGTTTCAAAAGTGTTGGGGACAATATCGACCTTAGCAAAATGTGGTGAGGACATGTCCCACCCGCAAATTACGCCTATGCTAAAATAACACTTGCCTGATGGGTTATGCTACTGCTAGATCGGACGTTGACGTCACTTCTGTGAGTTGAGAAAAGTCAGTAAAGGTCCTGGCAGAAAGAGAAGCATAAGGATGTCGTGTGATGACGATCCGAGATCCCGCGAGATCCATGTGTTTGGCATCTTGTCCTATCTTTTAAGTCACGCTACAGTAGTCTGAAGGAAAAACTGCTTTATTTGTAATTTAAAATAATGGTGCTGATGATTTTTAGAGACCCCCACAGCCTGGTATACGATTTTACTGCTTTCATGGGAGCTCATCCTCTCTCTATGGGAGCTCAGCTCCCACTGGCTCCCACGTAATTCGAACCATGCTCAAAGCCCTAACAGGGCAGAGTAAATGCAGCTCTCTAAAGACACAGTAAATCGGTCTTTACAACAAAGAAAATCACTCTCATTTTTGTGAGAGCCATCCCTCATTTTTAGCATGTAATAAAATAGCAGTCAGTTTGTTTTTAACTTCTATTGGATTGAATTTCAGGAGCTGGTAGTACTCACAGTTCTGTAGTTGTCGCAAGGCTTCTTTAATATACTGATCTCTCCCCCATACCACAACTGTGCCTCCCTTGTCCGCTCTTTTTATTACAAGATCATAGTTATTTGAAAGTCAGTCCAAAGCTTCTACATCTAATTTTGGAGGCAAACATATTGTCAATTTCATAAGTTACTCATACTCATACTCATCTTGTTCTCATTCAACACAATGCATAAGTTATTTTAATTAGCACATACCAAAATCTCTAAATCTCTCCAATGCCTCAAATTTCAAACGGTCTCCCAGAGAAAATGAGTATACATTTCCGATGATTTTAAATAACAGGTGTAGCAAGGTTTGTTTGCAAGGGGATCGCTTAACAATTATAAATAAATTAACACAAAATGAAAGTAAAGCGGCAGGCCCTCACAGATGACTGCTGCCACATATAATAAAACATAAACAAAACAGGTAACACTTTACGGTAAGGGTACATGAATTATCATGAATTCATGTATAAATTCATGCATGAAATATGCATTCATTCATGCATTACTATCTCATGAATCATCAGGAACTAACACGAGTTCAACGTTTTTCATTCATGTCTTCATGGATGAACAACACCTTAATTAAAACATTAACTAAGATGAGTACATTATGATTTATTTCGCATGATCATGTTTTCTTTGTTCACAAAAAAATTGGTCTTTACCACCCATTGTGGATAAAGCTACAGTTATGGTACATGAATCATCATGAATTCATGCATAAAAAAGCATTAATTCGTGCATGCAAGACTACTCTTTGAATTATTAAAGGGATACTCCAATTTTAAATGAAAATTCTGACATCATATACTCACCCTCATGTTGTTTCAAACCTGTATGAATTTCTCTCTTCTGCTGAACAGAAAGGAAGATATTTAGAAGAATGTCAGTAACCAGACAGTCTCATTGACTTCCATAGTATATTTATTTTCCTACTATGGAAGTCAATAGTACCAGAAACTGTCTGGTTACTGACATTCTTCTAAATATCTTCCTTTCTGTTCAGCAGAAGAGAGAAATTCATACAGGTTTGAAACAACATGAGGGTGAGTATATGATGTCAGAATTTTCATTTTAAAGTGGAGTATCCCTTTAAAGGAATGTACAAAAATCCACATTACCTAATGCATGCATATACAAGCTAGAACAGTATATCAATTAATGTGAGAACTGTTTTTCTGAAGTTACCAAGCATATTCATGTCTTCTTCATAGCCTGCAGGTAAATGGACAGACCCCAAAATTGGCCAATCACAGCACATAACATACGAATTCTTTTGGCATTCAAATACAGTAGCCATCATTAACTAAGCATTATCTATCAATGACTTCATCATGTGTGTGGCCCCTCAACTAAAGTGGTGACTTGGTGCTTTGAAACACTGATGAACAATGTGGCATAACTGTGAAATGACATGAATGTGAACATGAAAGTTCAAGCCTTTGCAAACAATGTACTGTGGACACAAATGGACTTTGAATTTAACTTCACTGCTTTCTTCTTAAAGGAATAAACCAGTTAAATCAACAGCTGGAAAGAGCTGAGAAGGAATGCAGTACATACACCATGCACTTTATTTTAAGTGCCTGTATATCTGAAAACTCTTTTCAAAAACATAAAGCTGTTCTACAAAAAAAAATTTCACAAACAGCTTGATCTCATTTAGGGTAAGAAGTCACCTTTTAATGTATAAAGTTTTATAAATGAATTACAATTATTGTGTTATGGTAAGAATGGTGGAAGACCAGGGCGGGATTCAGTTTACAGTCTTTAATAGATAAAGGAAATAGTCCTCAATGAATAATTAGAACACAAATCACAGGCATTAATCAGAGCCAGAACAGAAACTGCCAGATGACTGGATCTTTAGGAAAACAACATAAACTTCCACGAGGACAGTGACCAGGGACCCCGAGATGCCTTTAGCCAGTCAGGAATATTGAAGACAGCAGAGAGGGTGAACAGCCGTGAGCAGCCGCTGAACAGGTACTCTGCAAACAGGCCCAGCTGGATAATACACAGTCTGATGGCAGTATAACTCACAGTAGAATAAATGGTATCTCTTCTCGCCGACAGGACAGGACAGGACAGGACAGGACAGGACAGGACAGGACAGGACAGGACAGGACAGGACACGAGCTAAGACGTTTCTCACATGAAGTCATTGAATAATCCGACAACAAGACAGGGCTAGGAAGAGGGAATAAGAAGCTGAGACAATCAAGAGAAAAAGGGAACAGGTGAGGAGATTGGAACGAAAGGGGAAACAGCTGTAAGAGATAATGAGCGGAGGAGAGGATGTGTGTGCGTGATTGTGTGAGTGAGTGTGCGAGTGAGTGTGTGACCACAAGAGGGAGACAGAGAAAGAGGAAAAAACTCAGGATCATGACATATTGGCTAACAGGGAAACTGGTGCCGAATGTCCTTCAAAAAACGACCAAGTAATCCTTTCGTATGCTTGTTTCCAAGCCAGTAGGTCCATTCTATTACTGCAAGATGCTCTTTCAAAAGCTTGGCAGTTTGGTTTCCCCTCAATCGCCAAATTGTCGATTTGTATGTTAACTATGCCCTCTCCAAGTGCTGAGTGTGAGCTCCACTTACAGGATCAACAAACCACCTTGAATGATTCACGGTGAAATGCCTGTAGCCCAAATTGGTGAGAGCACCCCTATATGCTCTCCACTCGTCACTAAGGATTAATGTCCCAGGCTGCACATGCTTCACCAATAAGGGAATCAGATGGTGGCGGGACCTCTTCTTGACCAGCCTCAGGATAGGTCTTCGATGCCTTTCTTTTACTCCAAGCATCCCAAAAACCCACTTTTTGCGTCTCCAGGTGTTGGATATTCTCCCACGAGCATACCTTTAAAAACAGCATAAGTTCTTAACATCTGACACTTCAATTCACCATCAATATAATAATAGTCATATAGCCTGACCCTATGGGGCCTATTTTCATATTGGCGCAGTGCGTCATGTACGGCCAGTCACAAGCACAGTGACATTTTAGATAATGGAACACAAATATAGAGCATACTATTTGCATTTGAGTTGGCAAATAGGAAGCTAGAGCTGATACACATTCTAGTAGCAGAATGCAACACAAACAAAACAAGATAGTTTCATCTTAATACTTATAGAATACTTTCGTTTATGGCGGCAGTTGCTCTCATCGATGACAACAGACTCCATTTCATCTCCAAGTCGTTGTCCCGTTTTATTTTCAAAACGCCTCATTGCATGTCTGCACACTCTTCTTACACGGGATGACATCTTCGAGAGTGTTGCTGAACTTTTAGCAATACCATCTGCCTTCATATCAACCTGCCTCATTTGCAAGCCTTGAGAAAACCTGACAAACAAGCACATTTACTTGAATATTAAACAAATACCGAGCAGCACAGAAAGCATTGCAATTTTATTGACAAAAAAAAAAAATTATTGAGTCTATCATTGACTATGTGCCTTAATATATGGACCACTGCCGGACACCACCCTCCACTGCATGCCTACCAGTTTTACTGATCGTGTTATTTAGCGAGGTCCAAACATTGCAGGGTTTTGTGGGTTAACCCTCTGAGGTCGGGCGTTTTGCTGGATTTTTTTCACATAGCAGCAACATAAACTTAAAAAAATCCGTCATTTATGGTCATATAAATAAAATAAATACATGATTATAAACTATAGAGGGTCTTCTTTTTTTTGTGTACACTCACATTAACATCAAAACCTTGTTTTTATTTTTAAATAAATAAAATAAACAGGGTGCGCTTTCAGCTCACTCTGTCTCCGCAAAAATCTTTCTGAAACAAGTCTGGAAAATGAACTGAAACTCAGCTAATACTTTTCACACAACCATGAAACATGCGTCTAAAGAAAGCTTAAAATTTTTACTTTTAAATAAAACAATTCACATTCAAAACAAATATTCTCCTGCAATGTAATCTGTATGAAACTAAAGAGAAGTACAGATTCTCCCGTCTCATCTAATTATCTGTAATGAGTTCACGCCCACTCGCAGAGCGCGCTATTCATAAGATAATGTGCTGAGGTGATCTATGCAAAATAAGGTAAAAAGCCCCCTGAAATGCCTTAAAACCAGCCAGTTTCATTCATTCACTTTCCTGCGCCGTTGGAAGATGACACAATACACCGGTGAGTCCTGGATAGTGATGAAGCGTACACATTTTCCTCAGAAGAAGAGCGGGACTCTGACACAAACGTTTGTATTTTGAAGAGCGACAGCCGTGGATAATATTTCGGATGAGTAAGTCTTTTTATCTTTACTTGCATTAGTTGACAAGCTATTTTATAAACGTAGGCTACATATTTTACTGGTTGGACCATTTCCATACTTGTCATTCAGAGTAATTTATATTTAAATGGTCTAGGCCAGGGGTTTTCAAACTGGGGGCCGCGGCCCCCTGGGGGGCCGCCAGGGGGGCCGCAGCAAGTTGGAAAAAAAAATGTGTTAAAGTCGGCATGAAACGGAGGTTGAGATTGTCATTTTTCCCTTGTTGTGACGTATATCCGAGTGAAACGGCTTCTGAAATTAGAAAAAAATGTAGGGCGGGGCTTGATTGCGTCCTTCGGGAATTGATTGGATCAATTTGGGCGCCGCACTTGGGCGCCGCATGATTAACATCGCGCAACATCAGCATCACACGTGCACACAGAACGCACATGTAGGAAACCTTGTGAATTACGGCCGTTTCAGACCGCGAGCGGCGCGTGAGCAGCGCGGATTTTTTCCGGCGTGCATGTTCAGTGAGTGCATTCACACCGCGAGCAGGAGCAGCGCGTGAGCGTCAAGCAGCAGCGTCGCGTGCTGTGAGCAGTAGTGAAGCGGAGGGTTTCGGCGCCGAGTGTATTTTTGCTGCACTGCTCACGCTCAATTAAAGTGAAAGCACACTTTTGATGGACAAAATAAATATAATTTCACACAAAAAGTACCAAAAATGCACATAATTTGCATGTATAGTGTGTTTTAACAAGAACTTCAGTAGGCTTCAAGAAAATGACTCAAAGACTCAAAAATATTTATAGAAAATGTACCCATTTAAACTTGTTTTTATTAATCAGTTTGGATAAAAGTGGTGTTTTATAAAAAATATATATAGAGAAAATAATATTTGTGTGTGCTGTAAAGTGGTTAGAAAAAATTCAATCAGAATCGGCTCAAATCTGTATTGGCAGGTCAAACTCAATGACAAATCGGAATTGGCCTTGAAAATTGTAATAGGTTCATCTCTATAATCTTTCTGATTGGCTGGTATCAAACACCATCACAAAATCTGATGTTCACCTAGATGTTTTATTTATTTATTTCTACATTTGCCATAGTATTGTTGATGGGTTCAATAACACATCCTGCAAAAGGGGGGCCTTGGCCAGAACCTAGTGGTATTTGGGGGGCCTTGTCATGGAAAAGTTTGGGAACCCCTGGTCTAGGCTATGCTGTATAAAGTAGGAGAGAGGCTTCATGCAGTCTGTTTTCTTTCGTTTTTAATAGTTTTGTTTAAAATAACACATTTCGAGCTTTCTATATATTTCTCTGGTATTTTAGGCAAAGCTTATGAGTTTGGGTTCATTTATGAGGCGAGCTCCAGTTCCTGCTATTTTTTATTCTTATGTATTAAATACAGGCAATTGGTTGATGAAACAACGATTAAAATTAAGATACAATTAATACAAAACGAAATTCACTTTAAAGAAAGGCTTTATACAAAAAATAAACTTAATGAAATGGTCAAAATCTTCTCTGCCCACTCCATTTGTCTCGCGATTGCGCATGATCTTACTCATGCTTTTCACTTTTCACATAATCAACATAAATGAAATAAAAAAAAATAATGATTTTATTTAAACCTAAATATGAACTAAATTGTTTTATTTAATGACTAGGCAATTAGCCTACAGTAAAGAGAAATTAGTTGACAAGCTATTTTATATAAACGTAGGCTACAGATTTTACTGGTTGGACCATTTCCATAATTGCCATTCAAAGTAATTTATATTTAAATGGTCTAGGCTATGCTGTATAAAGTAGGAGAGAGGCTTCATGCATAAATAAACTTATTTGCACAAGCGCGTTTCAACGCGTGCCTTCAGAAGACTTTATCCAGCATAGCCTAGACATGCTGTATAATATGTACAACGATATGTTTAGATCATAGGCCTGTATGAAAGTTAGAATTTTGAAATTAATTTAGAAAATATTATGTATGTTTAGATTATATTTTGACTAGTGTTTATGCTGCCTCATTATCATCAACGAAGAGTGCTTGCAAATATCTATTGATTCTAAGAAAGATTACACTTCAATTGTTGTTGTAATTGTAACCTTTTTAATAAAAAATATATATTTACAAGGTAGATGTAAACAAATTTTAAAAGGTAAATATAAGCCTTTTTTTTAAATAATTTTTATTGTGTTTTATTATTGACAAATTTGGGGAGAGGATACATATTCCAAAACTGAAAATACAGTATGAGAATTAACTGCACAATTACTAGACATGTTTTCCTTGGATATAATACAATTTGCAAGCACAATTTGTGAAAAAAATTAAAAAATAAAAATAATTGACATGCTTCCAACTGTGAACCAATTTGGTAGAATATATATATAAGTATGCGGGCCCCACTGTCTCCTCAGGTGTGAATCACTAAATATGCATGATGGTGTTGAATTGTTGACGCCCCTTGCGCATATTGCCTTTACAAACAAAAAGTGTTTTACAAGATTTAAATCAATGTATTGTGTTATGTGAATGATTAGGTAGGATGATTTTCACATCATTTTGAACAAAAAACTCTAGGCAACGACATCCATTAGTCAAAAGTCTTATTGACACATATTTAGTATGTGTTTTCTGGCCTTATTTCAGAAACTTTAGTTTTTAGTTTTTTCAATAACCATGCATAAACATTATTCTCTCAAAAATACAAACATGTACATGCATGTTGCTCACATATTATGGTAGCCCTGTTTGTGCTAAATAGAGTGTAATTATACCTTTGCCATTAATATGTTTATAAGCAACTGAAAAAAACACAAATGTCAGAACATCTCAAGGACCCCAAAAACCCCTCAGACCCCAGAGGGTTAACAGGATCGATTTTTTTTTGCACTGATAAGGAAAAAAACGAGCCTATCGCGCCGGCGCGATAGCCGACCTTAGGGGGTTAAATGCTTTAATCACGGCCTGGAGAGTTTCCCGAGCAGTTCTCAGAGAATCTCCCCCAAGAAGAATCACGGCCGGAGGATCTCAGACAAATTTCAGAGAGAATCCCACCAGCAAACACGAATACAACAGTTTTTATAGAAAAGGAGAATGGGCGGAAATGAAATACATTACATAATTTCCCTACAATTTGATTGGTTCTTCATAGACCCTTTTGTTACTAGGTAAAAGAAAACTCTGTTTTAATGATTACTTCATAATCACAAGTTTTGAAGTTTAGACATCTGTCTAGTTTCATTTCCCATATTTGTTATTTTTACACTCACACAACCAAAGTCATAAGTTTTCGCCAAAGAGTTTGGAAACATACATTTACATTTACATTTATTCATTTAGCTGACGCTTTTATACAAAGCGACTTACAATTGCTATATATGTCAGAGGTCGCACGCCTCTGGAGCAACTAGGGGTTAAGTGTCTTGCTCAGGGACACATTGGTGTCTCACAGTGGATTCGAACCCGGGTCTCTCACACCAAAGGCATGTGTCTTATCCATTGCGCCACACCACCCCACACATATGATTGTTGTTCCTGCAAGAAAAATAAATGTTGAAATGAAAAGATCCATCACAGTATGTATAATAGTTAACATTTAATACAATTTTATTTTTTCTCAGATTCATTCGTCCAATATATATTAAAATAAAATAAAATTGAATATTATGTAAATATGGTTAATTAGAATTAGATGTCAGAATTTATTTTTATATTCATCATTTTTTTAGTTTATTCAAATTGTATACAATTTCTATTTGTTTATCTCTTGTAACGGAAGGCAGGTCACTCGGCTTGCGTGTTGATTAAATTACTGAGATTACCCTGTGATCAAACCCCCTCTCTAGTCTGGGACCTAATCAACTTACTGGAATCCTCATTTACAGACACCTCTATTGTCTTAAAAACTCCGACGCCAGGACGTGCCGACCGAATGGAGCCTCCTATCTGCATAAATCATTGACCACTGGTTTAAAGGACCCTAATCTATTTTCTGAGTAAACACACAACCTTCTGTTCGACTGTTTCAGCTAAGATATGTGATCAGCAAAACGCCAGTCGGACTGGAGATGCTATAACCCCTGGGGACGTTTCACAAGATCCCGCAAAAAAAACCCCCCGGATTTCTTGACACTGATTAACACTTCAAAACAATAAAACAGTGTCCGACCAGATGTAAAAACATGTGCCCACTGTTAACCTCATCAGCTCGAGAGCATACGCACACACATACGAACTTCCCCTGACTCAGAGTGACAAAAGTTCACAGCGCAGTTTGAACTTTCCGTGACTTCATGACTCTACACACACACATATGCACACATACTCGAGGACTGCATCTATTTCCCGACCACGTGTGCTCAAAATTATCTTTCTAAATGTTAAAAATGTATTTCTTGAGGTGTTCCATGGTCTCCATACCCAAAATACTATCTATATAAGCTGTATTTGTATGTAACTAATTTGATGTGCGTGTAATCACGAGAAATCATGTATCTTTGTGTTATTGGCTCACAGAATTATCATTCACGGTATTGTTTTGTTCCAAAGAACCCAACGGTGTTGAATCTTTAACACAAAATATCAGAGGATGCATTCTTTCATTAATACCAGTTTATGAATGTTCAGGAACGAGTTTATTCCGTCAGTACAGAGTCAGAAGAGGCGTGTACCTTTGCAAAACGTAAGGAGGTGGCCACAATCGTCCTTCCAGACGATTGGGTCACGCACGTGAGAAGGCGTGACTTTGGCGACTTCAAAACACGGCGCCATATCTCTCGATCCTGGTAGCAGTTCGCCAGAGAGAGAGAGAGACCCGCCTCCTTCCTTCTTCCAAGGAACCTTCGTTTGCTTTTTATTTCTGTTTTTATTCTAAGTCTTTCTTTTCTTGATAGTTTATCTCAGTTTAATAATTTCTTACCAACCAACGAAACCAACTTAAGGCTAAATCATCTTTGGCTAAGTTAACGTTACCATCGCAACCAACTCCGCCTTGACGACGCATCAGACCACGTGTTCCAGGCTCCTTTTGTACACAACAGACGCACAAAACGAGGGCCCAATAAGCAAGAACAAGTAAAGTACACAATTACATTCTTAAATTCGCAATCCGAAAGACATGCTGTTTAAGTTGTCTAATAATTGCTAGAAACTGTTGGGGTCTCGGTGTGAAGGAATGTTGTAAACTGTCTTTGCCTGTCTCTAAATTCTCTCACTCATTCTTTACGCACACACTTATCCTCACACACACACTTACACCCACACACGCACGCTCTCACCCACACACACACACATACACGCACGCGTTCCTAGAAAAACACACGCACGTGCTCTCAAACCCACACACATCCCCTTTACACGCTACCATCTTACACACACACCAAAACTCTCTCCTTTTCTCTCTCCTTTTCCCTCTCTCATTTTCTCTTCCCCTCGCATAATATTTTACTTTATTTTATTTCTTATTTGCGATCGTTTATATTGTTTGTTTGCTATGCATATTTACTCCTGCGTGATTGAAATAGTACATGTAATCTTAGTTGTTTGATTAAAATCCTATAATCTTTGTGAATTGAATCTCTCTCATATTGTTCCATTACTGAAATCCCTGAAAGTGTGATTGACTACAAGCTCTACCTTTATTTGACTATTAAACAATCTAAGTTGTCTAAAACACGAAAATAATCATTCCTAGTGGCCACAGGAAAATTATTTGTCGGTGTTGGAGACAATAGGTTTCGGTTCATACATTGTGTATCATATCTGCCGGACGGATGGTTCGCATGATGAATGAGCATTAACTTCTCCCTAAATTTCCCCCCAAATTAAAAGATAATTCTACCTACCTATACCAGTAAATACTACGAGTAATCGTGGTAGTTATTGATATACGTGAGGTCTGACCTATTCCCTCTTTGGAATAATTTAATTTGTGTAAACGGCATATGCATATTCATATTTTATGAATATTACCTCTCATTTGAGCTAATAAATTCCCTAAACTAGAGGCATTGTCGCTACACTCTTTTAGATGATCCTCTGCTTTCTGCTGCATCATGCTGCATCAGCTCATTCACAACATCTCCAACTCCAAGGCAGATATTATGCAGCTTTGTGCAGGCAACTACCACTTCTGGGACAACTAGCTGATTCAGAGGTAGAGCCTGAAGAAAGAGGGGCACTTAAGGCACTTATTTGGGTATTTTGGGGGTTTATTTTTTGCATTTTGGATGTATCTTACATTTATCTTTATTTGTCATATATTCTATTTTTTTATTTTGTGAGTTTCATATAATTAGTATTAATTTAACTGCAGCCACAACTATATTTTTCCCTTTTATAATTTGCAGTGCATTGTGATTTTGACTGGTAACTTAAAGGGATACTCCACTTTTTTTGGAAATAGGCTCATTTTACAACTCCCCCAGAGTTAAACAGTTGAGTTTTACCGTTTTCGAATCCATTCAGCCGAGTTTCTGATATTTGGAAGAATATCAGTAACCAGACAGTTTCTGGTCTCATTGACTTCCATAGTAGGAAAAAATATATACTATGGAAGTCAATGAGACCAGAAACTGTCTGGTTACTGACATTCTTCTAAATATCAGAAACTCGGCTGAATGGATTCGAAAACGGTAAAACTCAACTGTTTAACTCTGGGGGAGTTATAAAATGAGCCTATTTCCCAAAAAAGTGGAGTATCCCTTTAAGCTGTGGAAAGCTGTGTCATGCTGCTGATGAGATGCTGTATGCTGCACTGGTGTAGTGTGGTGTGGTGGGGTGGGGTGGGGTGGGCAATATTACAATACAATTTTTTTAATACTACCCCAGATTTTGTTGGGAGCCATGAATAAAATAAAATAAAATAGAATTCACATATTCTCATTTTATTTGTCTTATCCTATCAATGAGTAGAATGAGTAAATTAAGGCTAATGCTTTTGGATTGATGTGGAATATTTATTGAATATGTTATTAAAATAAAATGTTTTGATTATACATGTATACCCTTTTCTGTTCTTTTTTTCTTTCTTTTTCCTCTTTAATATGTGAATATACTTTTCTTCAGAATCTTTGAGATGAATGTTGTCTTCAACATTTATCATATAGGTCTATAAAAAGTTATTAATGTCTTATTATGCTATAGAATTATTTAGGGCAGTATATGTGAAACGTGTATCTGTTACAATTATAACCTTGAGGGGAAAAAGAAAGAAAAAGTGCTGAGGTGTCGTTTGGGACAGGGCAGTGGATACTTGCCAATAGTGATATCACGTCCGTTTCGCAGGTCTACGTGAGACTGCGGCTTCTCTTCTCTAACTGAGTTGGAGCTTTTGTTTAGTCACTGTTCTGTTGGCCTGTGCCAAGGTAAGAAGGGTTATCGCTGTTCTCTGTGATATCTCTTTCATTTCTTTAACTATATTGGCCATCCATGCTGGTTAAAGAAATATATTGTTTATTTATCTGTGATTATTTTTGATGGATGGTATTTGGTAATAATATTTAGTGTTTTGTAAATTCCATGTGGCAGAGCTTGTCTTTTCTGGATATTATATTGTGTTTGAGGTTTATTTGGGGTTTTATTCTTTGCATTTTGGATACATCTTACTTTTATCTTTTTTTTGGTCATATTTTCTAGTTTATTTTTTAGTGAGTTTCATTTGATTAGTATTCATTTAACTGCAGCCACAACTATATTATTATAGTTACAACACTTTAATGTTTATTAATGAACCTTAATGTAATGTATTACTAACATGAACTAACAATGAGCAATGCATTTGTTACATTTGTTATTTGTTAATGTTAGTTAATAAATATAAAGCTGTTCATTGTTTGTTCATGTTAGTTAACAGTGCATTAACTAATGTTAACAAATACAACCTTTGATTTTAATAATGTTTTAGTAAATGTTGAAATTAATATTAACTAAGATTAATAAATGCTGTAGACCTGCCCCAGACCAGAGCCTTTAATGATTTTGTGGAAGCTATGAATTAATAATATAAAAAAAAAAAAAAAGAATTCTCATTTTATTTGTCTTATCTTATCATTTTAATGAGTTGAATGAGTAAATTAAGGCTAACGCTAAATTTAATTTAGCTTTATGCTAAATAGCAGATATTTATCTATGGTTTTTTTAACCCCCAGCTAAAGGAGAGCCGGCTCTAACTCTGACGCTTCCACTATCAACATCTATGCAACTCGGAAAAGAGGCGACTTCCTCTGAATTAGGTAGGTCTAAGATGTTTTTTACTCTTTGTATAGCAGTCTTTCATTATAAATTTAAAATGTAGAAGATATGATACATAAATGTATGAAATGTAGAGTATATGCTATAACCACCACATTTAGAAGTCTCTCCAAAAATTATAAGTGACCTAATCTCCCCTCACTATTTTATATTCTTACGCCGGTTTCACACATACTCTGTGTTGCAGTGCGTGTGCGGTGCTATAGTGCTTTCACATAAGCTGCGTTTGCAGTGCGTAACTGATCCGCGGCTGTACCACAAACATATACTCACTATTTGTATTTCAAATCCAGAAGTTATCAGCAAATTTTATTTAAAAAAACAGTTTTCCTTGATTTACCCCGGTCTTGAAGTAAAAAGATGACTGTGAAAAATAGTAGTAGGCCTATTTAATTAAATGCATTTATGATGAAATTACTACATTTTCATGTCAATCTGGTCAATCTGTATTCATTTTGACCACAAACCATGCGCTGTCACTTTAATTCAGCGCGTGCAGTACAGCAAAAATAGACTCGGTGCGGAAACGATCGCTGCACTGCTGTATACGCACCGCACCTGGAACGCATTGCCGGACCGCATCCGCGTGCAGTGTGAAAGCTCGAACCTGTTAAAATGGGTACGGAAAAAAATACGCACCTTATACGCACTGCAAACGGAGTATGTGTGAAACGGGCGTTACACGCAGCTCTGTTCGTTAGTTGGATGACAAAAAGATTATACGTTTCTAGATTGCTCTGCCTCAACAGTCTAACGTCAATGTCAAAATGAGTGAGATGGCCAATCAGATCAAAGAAATGGTGTCTTACTGTTTCCAAAGACGAGTGTGAATTCCAGTGCACCGCGTTAATTTTACCGCTAAAAGAGTATGTGGAAAGTAGCAGTGCGATATATCTCAATATTTTATCAATAACAATAATAAGATGATATTTTGCTGACTGTGTTATTGTGCTGGTGCTGTCATGTACTGCTATGAGACATGAAGGTTGAGGATCCAAATGCAGTTTATTTTGAAAGGGTAATTATGGGATCGATATCCCGTCTAAAGTATTGCAGCCACGGATCAAAAAATAATAAGCGTGAATCAAAAATTTAAAAACACATGTAAAAATATATTGCACAAACTGAAAAAAATTATGCAAAATTGGTCAGAATAGCAAACAACGTGGTCATGGATAAAAATATAATAAGTGTGAATCAAGAAATAACAAACATGAATAAAAACTTTAAACGCATTAAAAGTTATTTTGCACAAAACTTAGACTTATGGTCATGCTTTCTTAAAAAGTGTTTTCCTTGGTTTTATTACTCTGTACTTTGTGCTCTCTCGCATTTTCTGCTCATATTTTACTCTTTTGTACGCTTGAGCTGTTTTTCTCTACGCTCTTCTTTCTATGTTCTGCGCTTGCTTTCGCAAATGTTGCAGTTCGAATTTCATGTAAATTAGGGCGGGCTTAAGCGTCACCATTGGTCCACTAGTTCTAGATTGACAGCTCCTCCTCTAGCCAATCAATTGAAGAGGGGAGTTGACGTCACACCAATGCTCATGGCTACTATTCATCTCAATGATGGGCTACTTCCCATCTCAACAACAAGTGAAAAGAGTTCAAGTTAAAAAAAATCAGCCGGTTAAAAATGAGTCAACAGCAGAGTAAGTGCTGTGTCCCTCCATGTTCTAATCCTATGTCAGAACTGGATACACACGCTTACTGCTTTGTATGTTTGGGGGAGGAGCATGCGGTCGCTGCATTGGAGTCAAGCGAGTGCGAGCATTTAGAATTATTCACTGTCAAAATGCTTCGTGCTCGTCTTGGCTACTTTCAGTCCGCACCCGCATTACCATTGTGGGGCTCCCAAATGGATTTGGCTGACGAGCAAGAGACGGGTCCGACTCTTTCGCTTGCTCGTTCACCAGATCCACACGTTTCCTCGCGTGATCCCGAAGCGCGCTCCGGTACTTCTTCGGCTCACGCGAGGGACGATGATGAATCTCTTGGGTCTGTGGACTTCGAGCAGCCATTCTCTGAGCGTTCCTCGCACGACGATAAATCCGCCGAGGAATTACTTGAGGTGGCTGAAGAAACCTCCCCTCCCCTCAAAGCCGTGTAGAACAACGTCGGCTCTCGTGGGTAAAGCTTACCAAGCTACAGGTCAGGCTGGTGCTGCGCTGCACACCATGGCGGTGTTACAGGCATACCAGGCTGACCTCTTGAAGGATTTGAGTGTGGGGGGGACAATTAATGAGGAAGCTTTCTCTGAGCTCTGTAGAGCCACATACCTGTCTCTTCGTGCTACCAAGCAAACGGCCCGTGCCATCGGCCGTTCAATGTCTGCTTTGGTGAGCATGGAGAGGCATCTGTGGCTTAATCTGTCTGGCATCAAAGACAAAGAGATAGTCTTTTTACTTGATGCCCCGATCTCCCCCTCAGGTTTATTTGGTGATGCAGTTAACTCCGTAGTCACCAGATTTAGAGAAGTTAAGAAACACGAGGAAGCATTTGTCCAGTTTCTTCCTCGTCGCACTCAAGGGGAGTGGCCATCGGCCACCCAACCTCTCCCCGGTCCTTCAAGATCTAGGGAGGTTAAGAAGCAGAGTGTGCCCAGTCTGGTGGGGGTAGACCCTCTGCGGGACAGGGCGCATCAAATGTCTGCTCACCCCGTTCCGCTACCCTCACGAAACATCTCCATCTCCGCCACCTCTGGTGTTTCGGGGGGCAGCGGTTTCCAGCAAAATGTTAGATGTCCCGTTGCTTCCTGCTGTCGTAAAACAGGACAAGGGACATCTAATATCCCCTCAACAGGAAGTGTTTAAACAAGTACCACTATCAGAGAGTCTGGCAGTGTGGAATCTTCTGCCAGGCATTTCTGCATGGGTATTAAGCACAGTTCAAATAGGATACAGAATCCAATTTATTTGTCTCCACTTCCATGAAGCCGGAGCTGGCACACATATTGTCACAAGAGCTACAATCTCTACTGAGGCCATAGAACATGTTCCTCTTCCAGAGAGAGAGTCAGGCTATTACAGCAGATACTTCCTGGTTTCCAAGAAGGATGGGGGGTTGCGTCCAATCTTAGATCTTCGAGGCTTAAACAAAATGGTAAAAGCGCTGAAGTTGAAGATGTTAACTGTCAAGATGATCATGTTGCAGATTCAACATCATGATTGGTTCGTCACGATCAATCCGAAGGACACGTACTTTCATAAAGAAATATTGCCACAACACAGGAGGTTCCTGAGTTTCTTCGCTTTTGGGGGCGAAGCTTATCAATTTCAGGTTCTTCCATTCGGCCTAGCCTTGTCACACCGCACATACACAAAATGCATTGATGCAGCACTGGCTTCATTAAGACTCCAGGGCATTCGCATTTTAAATTACATAGATGACTGGCTAATACTAGCACAATCGCAAGAGATGGCGCTTCAACACAGAGACATTGTGTTAGCTCATCTAGCTTCCCTGGGGCTGAGACTCAACACCAAGAAAAGTGTTCTTTCTCCTGCCCAGAGAACGACTTATCTCGGGATCGTTTGGGATTCGATCACGATGTGGCACAACTGAGACAAATCATTCTCTGGGCCAAGGACAAATTCCTGTCACTCAGAGCAATATACATTCCAGGGCATCTGAATGTGGGAGCAGATTTACTGTCCAGACAGAAACTATCGATGGGGAAATGGAAACTCCACCCAGAAGTAGTGAAACAGATTTAGAAGTAGTGAAACACATGTTTGGCTCCTGATAGGTACCAACTAAGGGACACTGGGCTTTCGCCTAACGTTGTTGAGACCATTCTAAGTGCTAGGGCTTCCTCCACTAGAAAGAGTTATGCCAACAAATTGGGTGTCTTTGAAAGGTGGTGTGTTGTACATAATGCAGATCCGGTCAATTGCCAGATTGCTTCAGTACTGGATTTCCTCCAGGAAAAATATCAACAGGCACATGCCACGCCACTCTCAGTGTTTATTTGGCCGCTCTTTCGGCTTGCTACGCCTTGGTTGACGGGGTGCCACTTGGGAGACATCCTCTGCTCTCTCATTTCATTCGTGGGGCCAGACGACTGAGGCCTCCCGTAAGAACCATGAGCCAGTGGCATAAGTCAGAGCAACTGTTCGTCTGTTATGGGGGGCGCAACCGAGGGGCTGCTGCCACTAAGTAGACTATGCACATTGGGTCAGGGATGCTATTGCTCTTGCCAATGAGGCGCGCGGTCAAGTTTTGCCAACGGGTTTAAGGGCTCACTCCACCAGAGGCGTCGCCTCCTCTACTGCTTTGGCAAGAGGTGCCCCCTTACGACTTGTTTGTGATGCGGCAGGATGGTCCTCTCCGCACACGTTCATAAGATGTTAGAGTTTGGATGCTCATGCCACTCCGGGCTCTCACGTCCTTGAGTCGACATCATAAGCTAATGTCTGAGGCCTTCTTGCATTCTTGTGAGCACACCTACACAACCGTAAGGGGTCCAGACACCTTCAAGCACGGCGGCGTGGGCATTTTCGTTCCCAATGCGCTGAGCAGCGCAGCATTGATTATAGCTTTTGAAAGGGAACGCTCTGGGTTACTTAACTGTAACCCTTGCTCCCTGAAAAAGCGAAATGAGATGCTGCACTGCCTTGCCGTGCAGAAGATGTCCCAGGACTGCTCTTCGAACAAAATATCGACCGAGGCTATATTACCTCCGGGTCAATTCTATTGACGTGTTTACACACTATATTCACAGCTGGTCACATTTAAAGACGTTCCCAATGCGCTGAACAGTTCTGCATCTCGTTCCGCTTTTTCAGGGAACAAGGGTTACAGTTAAGTAACCTCGAGCGTTCTCTCCCTTCCCCGTCTCCTGTGCCACTCTGCTCTTCGCAAGGTATGTAGCTTCTTCCTAATAATGTTGCGAAGCTCGATAAGCAGTGACTTCTCCTCCTCCTCTGCAGTCTTTTAATGCTTTTTGAGAATGTGGAGCTCCTGTCACAGTTGATGAATTCTCTCTGCTCTCCGGTTCTTGGTATACGGAGTTTTAATTTTTCTCATCCTCTTTACCAAACCGTTCAGCTCCGTACAATGATTATAGTCAGGGCTTGAAGGCAACTGTCAGCATCACCCTTCCACATATTTGATGTTATGTGGGTAACATCTTCTCCAAACTGCTGCCACTCCCTATTCTTGCTGGTTGCTGTCCATTTCATTTGTACTTGGTTTACTCTGCCTGAGGATGGAGCTTCTGGTGCCTGGAGGTTCTGGGCACTGTGGGGTGATTCCAGGCCGGGCTCCTCCTGCGTCTCACCAGGGTCAGTCCCTGTGCATTGCACTATTGGCTCCTCGGGTATTTCATCCTGTCAGTATAAGTCAAGTATATTTTAAGTATATTCTGAGAAGTACATAAAGTATATTTCTGAGAAGTATATAAAAAGTAGACTCAAAATATAAATTTTTATTTTTATTTTAAAAGAAGTATATTTAAAGCACACTTGAATAAACTTATTTTTTGTAAGGGAGATATGTTTTGATGAGCTCAATCTATAGAAGGACTAAAGTAACAGCTTTCATTTGGTTTGGAGATTGAATGTTTTTTTTTCTGTGTTGCAGGTTCAGGCACAATGAACGGCATTATTCCCAAGAGCAAAACAAAAGGCATTGACATCTGTGGAGCGGGCAAATACTATTATATAATCCGTTCTGATCTTGGCTGCTATATGAAGATAGGTAGTATCAATAGAGGTTCAGACATCTCTATTTTCAGTCTGTACCTTGCCTGCAAAAATGGAGACCATTACCTTGGAGATGAAGATGGCTCCTTTTACATCATCAAGGGCAATTCCTACCGCAGAGTCAAGAACCTGACGACAGACAGCGGTGCTGAAGTTCACAGCCTTCATCCCAACTGCCAGGGAGGAGATCACTACTTCTCAACTTCTGGCAAGTTTTTCATCATCTTCCAAGAAAGGGGCACTTACCGAGAAACAACAAACATAAATACAGACTCAGATGCTGAAGAATACAAGCTCCATCCCAGCTGCAGAAACGGCCTCTATTACTGGGGCCTGTCAAACGACTGCTTCTTCCTAAAGCCAGTCTCAGATTGGGGAGTTGAGTACTACAAAGGTACTGACCTCAGCAATGATGAGTGTGTTGGTGTCTATTCTGTTCATCCTGATGTTGTTAACTTCCTTCCTGGTGGACTGACAGTAACTATAGGCCCATCCTTTGGCAATTGGGAGAATATGAAAACTATAACTAATGACAGCAATACACCAGTGACATGGCAAAAGAAAATCAATAAAAATGCTGGATATGATAAGGAGAAGATGTCCCAGATCACACACAACTGGAAAATAGCCACGTCATCCTTGATTGAATCTGGAGAACATGCAAAGTTAATTTTGAAGTTGCACCTCTTCTTTTTTGGAGATTCACATGCCAATACTAAAAACGAAAGCTGTAAGGAAATGATTGAAGTGGAAGAACAACTCACATTTGAGCTGAAGCCAAACAAGTCTTTATATCTGTGGCAGTAAAAAAAAATAGGTCTTGGTCAAGAACCAGTGTTGTTCTGTTGTTATTTAAATATTGACAATGATCCAAACCCTCCGACTGAAGTCCCGCTGCCACCCGCTCAATCATGAAAACATATCAGGAGGATTTAACTCCAAGAATAATCAAGTGCCACAGTTAAATACCTTAATTATGACTTCTCAAGCAATTATTTAAAGATCTGCATGCATTGCTTAAAATGAGGCTTGAATTGTTTAATATAGCAAAGAGATTTTTCAGTTACAGTCAATGTAACTACAAATTACAACACTATTAAATATGGTATTATTGAAACTTAGTCTTTATGATTAAAAGAAACAGACAGAATCCAACTTTAAAACTTTAATGAAATTTCTTCTTAAAATCTCACACATGCAACCCAACTGCAGATCTTTCAATATTGTGGCTAAGTCAGGCTTTGGGAAAGTTAGGCTAGAAAAAAATGCATGCTTAGTCTATATTATTGTAGATGTAGTCATAGATGTTGTCATAGTGTAATCGATGTCTACTAATGTGTTTGATTCACAAGTATAAAAAGCGCTGCATTCTGTACTCATGCATTTGGCGTATACATGTAGGCTAATTAAAAGCTGTTTGTTTTTTACATATTTTCCACATGTTTTACTTTATGGCATATACCATTTGGATTTTGCTTTTAATAAAGCTGGAACTGCTTTTAAAGCCTTGGTGTTTTCATTACCATTCTGTTTCTATACAAAATACATCCACAATGCAAAATGATCATGCTCTCTCTCTCAAACACACACACACACACACACACACACACACACACATTTGGACAATACATTTGTGAGTCTATACAAACTGCTCTCTTATAATTTGTCAAATAAAATAATCCAAAATGCAGAACCACCACAAAAATAAATTGGTGACACTGACACATCAACAATGTGCACACACACACACAGAGAGAGAGAGAGAGAGAGAGAGAGAGGGAGGGAAAGAGAGAGAGAGGGCCCTATTTTAAAGATCTGAAACGCAAGTATCAAACACGAAACGCAAGTAACTTTGTGGGTGGGTCTTGGGCGCTGTTGCTATTATACCGGCTGGATAAATGACTCTTGCGCCCGACGCAAATCTAAAATGTGTTGGTCTGAAGTAGCTTCATTACTCATAGGTGTGGTTTGGGTGTAACGTGAAATAAACCAATCAAAACATCATCTCACATTCCCTTTAAGAGCAGGCGCGCTTGTTCCATGGCGGATTGCTAATATAACGGCGGATTTGCCAGGCGCACGCCAGGAGCGGTTCACAGCCGAGGAGACCGACATTCTCGTCAGGGCCGTAAAACACAGAGAAGTGACACTGGGGATGGAGAAACACACCCAAATTAGCTTCGGTTAAACAGGCGTATATAATAATTTGGGTAAATGTGTAAGCTAGATTTATGCCTTTTTCACATCTTCATGGACACCACAATGATTTCCCTCGTGTGGAATATTTTTCCTTGTAATTATGTATGGTTTGCTAAATTGGAACTGCTGTGTCTGTGTAGATGAGATAAGCAAAGTGTATGTGCGTTGTGAACACGCTACATTATGGCCAAGCATGCGCCCTTAAAATAGCATCTGAATAGGGCACTGACTTTAGATTAGGTTTCTCCTGGTCAGTGGCGGAATTGTTTTCTAAACCTGCAAAATAGCATCAGGGAACGTTTGCGCCGGATCACGCCTCCTCTTTTCGCTGAACCGCCCCCGGGAGCGCCATCTACTGGTTAAAGTGATGATTTTTTACTTTTAAAACTGCATTTTCCAAAAGATGGGCAAAAATCTTACAGTAAACCATATCAAAATATCCATGTTATCACCATGAATGAAAGTTAAAAATGTGGGTCTTTTATAAAGTGAATTTAGTTTAAAAACCTATTTAAAAATGTTTATTTTAATTTATTTACATACAAAAAAATCATAAATCCTCCAAAAACATTAATAAACAGAGAAATTACATTTGTTTAAAAAAAAAACTAAAAAAACATTTTGTTGCCTGAGGTCTCTGACACTCCAAGACCCTGAGTGTACACCCCAAACGAAGACCGCAAAAAACATTGTTGTGTGTGTTTGACAAATCTCCAGTCCCAGATAGCACACACACGTCTGTTTGATGTGTGATGTTTTTTAGGAATATGCAGAAGATGCTGGAAAACCAAAGAGTTGCAGGACCTGCAGGATTTTTCTGAAGAATGTTGGTCAGTATAACTGCTCAGGACAAAGTAGGGACATTTGTGTAAATTCAGTTATTTTGTCTTGTGGACTACATGTAAACATCTGTTAAGTGAAGTAGCTTAGTTGAAGCATGCAGCATTAAATAAAATAAAAAAACATGCAATTTTCATAATATTTACATTTTCAGATTCTTCAAGGTGTATGTAACCTTATATTTACACACAACTGTATGTCTGTTCCTCTGTAGAGTTGTACATCTTGACATGTTAATCTTTTTGTTAGTCATGTTTTAATTTCTAAACGAAAATAAATTAAACTAAATTAAATCTCTGTTAAAAAGGAAGTCGTGCAGACTTTCATAGTAGAATTTAAAGCTGCAGCATGGAATATTTTTTGTTTAAAAATGAACAAAAATCAGTTGTCAAATCATGTCTCTTTCTTTTTTTTTAGGAGGAGCAAGATTCTGGTCTTCCCAGCCTCTCCAACTGTAGACACATGTCTGCCATTCTCATACAAGTCTCTAAATCATAGCTGATGTAATAGTCACTAGGTTCTTTCAGCTTAATATGAATCAGCTCTGGTGACCTTCATCCACCAACACTTGGCTACAACGTACACTGCACTTGTTGTTGTGGTTTGGTGTGTGTGTTCCTTTTTCTAACCATAACCAAACTTACTTTAATGCCAAATAGTTGGCTCTTATTTTTTTCATATTATTCATGAATATTCATTCATATTATTCAATTATTCATACAACAGGGGCCTATATTGTATAACAAACAAAGAACTCCACCTTGCCCTCCACCGGGGGGAGCTAGGGCTCGTAGGCTGTTCGGTGACATTTCCCAATTCAAATAAGTTGGCATGTGACACATAGGTGGTGCGATGGACCGTACGCCTCAATTTGACGGCACTTTCGTGCTTATTTGGATGGCAAGTGGGATGTTTTCCCCTAAGGACCCCAAATTGGCCCATAGGTGCTGTAGGGACGCCTCCGGGGGCGATCTTGAGCTGTGCTGAGGGGGGGTCCACGAAACCCCTACGAGGTCCCCCTAACCGCCTACTCTTCCTCACGTCCACAGAGCGCCTAAACGTCCCCTAACTGCCTAATCTTCGCCGTAGTCTTCCTCTCGTCCCACGAGTGGCCTATTTGTCCCCCTAACTGCCTATTCTTCATCAATTCGTCCACAGAGCGCCTAAACGTCCCCTAAATGCCTACTCTTCACCGTAGTCTTCCTCTCGTCCCAAGAGTGGCCTATTTGTCCACCTAACTGCCTACTCTTCACCGTAGTCTTCCTCTTGTCCACGAAGCGCCTATTTGTACCCTAGAAGCCTAAATGACACAAACCTTTCCCGCCCCCCGGGGAAGTCGCCCAATGGCGGCGGAGGGGGTGGAGACGTCCACGAAACACCTATTTGACCCCTAACTGCCTATTCTTCTTTATTCTTTGCGAAAAAACATACTCGGGACCCACCTGGGACCCTGATATCCGGGAACTTGAACAGGGGGCCCCTGGACTACCACGTGTCAAATTTGGAGCCCCTGCGACCTTTTGACCCCTGCTTTCCAAACGTCCGTCTTGCCACCTATTTGACATGGGCTGTTCGTGTCCAATTGGGCCAATTAAGCACGAAAACGGGTCGAAGGGACACGAGACTCTGGACACCGCCCCGGGGGCCCGTGACGAGACATTTGTGTCGATTTCGGGCCAATTGGACCTTTCGGTCCACTGTCCACGAAGCGCCTATGAAAACGTATGGAATAAGTTGCACGTGTCCACGGCTCCCATTCGGCCCCCAGGGGCCCAGGGGGCCCCAAACTTTGTGTGCTGGTAGCCTAGGGTCCCCACTGCAACATATCAGAAGGATGAGTCTCTAGAGCACAGGGAAATATTTTTGGCCTGCTTTGTCAAAATCTCTCACAAAGGCCTCTTGCACTCATAGGCAGACAGGCCCTCTCCAATGGGCACATTGAACCAAAGTGAGGAAAAGGGTGAACCGCGAAAAAACATACTCGGGGCCCACCTAGGACCCTGATATCCGGAAACCTGAACCGGGGGCCCCTGGACTACCACCGTGTCAAATTTGGAGCCCCTGCGACCCCTGCTTTCCAAACTTCCGTCCTGCTACCTATTTGACATAGGCTGTTCGTGTCCGATTGGGCCAATTAAGCACGAAAACGGTTGGAAGGGACACGAGACTCTGGACACCGCCCCTGAGTGTCGATTTCGGGCCGATCGGACGCTTCCTGGACAAGGTGATGAAAAATAGGCAGTTAGGGGGCACTTTAGGCACTTCGTGGATATAGTGATGAAGAGTAGGCAGTTAGGGGGCACTTTAGGCACTCCGTGGACATAGTGATGAAGAGTAGGCAGTTAGGGGGCACTTTAGGTGCTTCGTGGACATAGGGATGAAGAGTAGGCAGTTAGGTGGCACTTTAGGCGCTTCGTGGACATGGTGATGAAGAATAGGCAGTTAGGTGGCACTTTAGGCGCTTCGTGGACATGGTGATGAAGAATAGGCAGTTAGGTGGCACTTTAGGCACTCTGTGGACATAGTAATGAAGAGTAGGCAGTTAAGTGGCACCTTATGCACTTCGTGGACAAGGGTTAGGGAACCTGGCCCCCTAGAGGCGACCACAAAGCCCCTATGGTGCCCTAAACAACGATTAGGGGAAATCCATTCATTTAAGTGTAATGTTGGCGCCACAGGGTGCCTATTCATCCATCGCACCCCCTTTTTGTCACAACACAACACACTGATGTACATTACTTCCATTAATTATGCAAAATTAGCATACAATTGAACTGTCCACAGACTGCTTACAGGGGCCCTGTCAGATAAGTTAGGCTCAACTCAGGGGGGGCGACTCACCCATATCTTTCCAAAAACTCACCTGTATCTTTCCAACAACTCACCCGTATCTTTCCGGGGGGTGGGGAAGGTTTGCGTCGTTTAGGCTGCTAGGGGACAAATAGGCGCTACGTGGACGTCCCTCCCCCAACCTATTCGACGCCCGTCGGATAGGTTGGCCATGGGACGGCGTGCTGCCGCCTTGTGGCGAGCCCCCGAACTGTGGCGCTTTGCAACTCCCCCGGCGGACCCTTTGGGGCCCCGTGGAGGGGCCCCCGGGGGGGGCTAGGAGTGCGGGATCGCCTCCCACGGCCTCTGTGGGGCAAGGCAGAGGGATCCAGGGCGGCCCCAGGCCCCCCCAAAATCATCTAGGGGGCGCTGTGCAGCGTCCACGAACCGCCTGCCACGAGCTGTCAATTAGGTTGCACGCGTCCCCCGGTTCCTCACATGTTCCTTAAGGCGAGGGAGTGGATAGGTGACCATCTCAAAGAGCTCCTTCCTCCATCCCTGAGTGGCCAGCTCAGGAACCGTCTGCGGTCCACCCTGAGGCCTGGGTGGGGCTGCTGCGGTGGCCCAGCGGGAGCGGAGGCGGCGGCAAACGGACACCCCCAGCGACGAGCAGGCGGAGGATCTGCCCCTGGCGGACGGTCGGAGGCAGCAGCAGGCCGCCGGGCAGGATGTGCCGGATAGCCTACGTCTGCTTCTGGGCAGCAGAGAACTGTTGGGCGAAGTTCTCCACCGCGTCACTGAATAGCCCAACCTGCAATATGTCCAATATGCAATATGTCAGTTGTGTATTTTAATGGGTGCTATGGAGTAATGCAATATGTCAGTTGTGTATTTTTGTAGGCCATATGGAGAGTGTGCAATATATCAGTTGAGTGTTTTTTGTGTGCAATATGCCCGTTTTTAATTAAGTAACAGTTTTAAAGTTTTATAAGTGCCAATGGAAGGCGTTAATGTGTCTACTACTATACATACGTACCTATTTAAATGTATATGAGAGAATGTTCAGGAGAGGATGTCCTAAGGAAATGTTTATTCTTTTTGTGAATTGTCTTTTGTGTTGTCTCTGTAAAGCTATGGAATGGACAGAGTCCAAAACAAATTTCCCTTTGGGGACAATAAAGTATATCTTAATCTCAAAACCTGTGAAATGGGGGAGTCTAGGACCCGAACCTTGTCCGCATCCCTTATGTCTGCCAGGTTGAGCCAGAGATGGCGCTCCTGGACCAATAAGGTGGACATCGCCAGAACCACTGCACGAGCTGCAGCCTTCGTGCCGCAGAGGGTGAGGTCGGTTGCAGACGGAGCTCACCCATGAGCTCACGGTCTGGGCTCATGGGTGGGCTCACACGGTCTGGGCTCACACATCATTCATCTGTTCTGACCCTTCAGACTCACACATCATTCATCTAATAATAAGTAATGTTTCAGCAGCGTCTCAAGTTTGCTTATGAGCACGCTTGTGCATTTTTTTTCTCTGATCTGATCATAAACTTGCGCATTACGTACCGTTTCACTAGCTAGCGAACGATCCCGGCTTCAGCGTCATCACTACGACACGGCATTATTACGGCTTTTGTTCACACAGCGCACGTTCCGGGACTGAACACGGCAATGTTACTATGTAAATTGCCAGAAGGCGTTCTGGCAATTTCCCGGCAATTTGCCGGGATCATCGCGCTGTGTGAAAGGGGCTTTTGTTACCTTTAGATGAAAAGTAGGTCAGTAAACTTTAAAATGGAATCAAGAAAACAAAAAAAAAGAAACTTTTGGGAGATGCGAGAGCGAAGTAGTCCAGTGATAATTAACAGGCAGCCATGGTGAACGCAATTTTCGCGGCTACTTCCGGCGTTCTATTGTGATGCGATAAAGGCCTATTTCTTGATAACAGACCGCTGCGAAGTATAACACACCATTGCCATGAAAAACAGAGCGTTGCTATGGATGCAGGATTCTAACCGTAGAGACAGAACAGACTATTTTCTTTAGCGGAAGCAATACAATCGTTTTTAAATCAATAAACTCCTTTTTAAATCAATATGTTGTGTCAAATTATTGATTTATTTGGTAGGTAGCCATGTAATAAGCGGGATAATGTAGAACGAGGCGGTTGTTATAGCGAATACAACCCCTTCAGGATTCAAGCTCTGCTTCGCGTCGGGGTATTCGCTATAACAACCGCCTCGCTCTACATTATCCCTTACATATATATATATATATATATATATATATATATATATATATATATATATATAGATAGATAGATATAGATATATGTGTGTGTGTGTGTGTGTGTGTGTGTGTGTGTGTGTGTGTGTGTGTGTGTGTGTGTGACATCATGACGCCTCTCATCTCGTCCAAAGGAGCATCATCAGGATCTTCTGTGGTTTTTACTGGGAAAATCGATCCTCATGAACTTAAAGCAGTGCTTTCCAGTATGAGAGAAGTTAGATTCCCAACAGGTGTTATTAAGACTTAGAACAGAACGTACAGGTGTAAACAGAGGTTTATGTGAGGAAACATTTCATCTCAAAGTGCAGTAAACATACAAATGAAAGGGGATCGATTGATTTCTTATCCTAGAGCTGAGAACATTAATATTACAGCCGTCATCTATCATTCCCATTGATATAACGGCTGGTGTTTTAAAACTGAAGCTCAGCAAACATCAGTCCTCAGACTGTCCTGTTGTGTACTTTTGTGAAGTTCAGAGTCGACTAGTGATGGGAGAAACCAAGCTTTTCAAAGCTCTGAATCAACTGAACAAAATGATTCAGTGTTTCGAATCGTTGGAATCTCCACACGCTGGCGACTCCTGCTGGTCAGAACAGTGGGAATGCAGTAACTCAGGCCAAACTTGCACTAAAACAGCTTTTACAAACACATTGCAAATGTTTTATTGAAAGTATAATCCATCAGATGCAGTGAACTAAACATCTAATAAGATTAAATATCAGGTGTCTGTATAATATCTGTTTTTCATGGCAACGGTGTGTTAAACTTAGCAGCGGTCTGATATCAAGAAATAACACACCGCATTCTACATTAGAATTCAACCAAGCCATGTAATAATAACTGATAAAACAGTGCAAATATAATAATGTTGCAGCGGCTTCAGTGCTTGAACCCATAAAATACACCTGGATTAAAATACGTTTAACAAATCCCACTTCTACATGATTTATAAATGATTGATGTGAATCTGGTATAAAACTAAATGAAGCTGATCTTCATCAACACAAACAGAGCTTGAGAAAAGCACAGTCACACACACTGATGTCTATATGAGGATTTATTACACAGTTATTCTGACATGATATTTCAGTGACAGAAGTTCAGCTGTGTTATTAATGTAATGAAGAGAAAGTAAGAGACTCTATAACATCTCACTGTTACTGATTTATCATGAAGCTCAAAGCATTATGGGTAGAATCTCTCTATAGTCTATTCTCATTCATCAACAGTTTCACTGATGATCTATCATAAATCCCAAACCCAGGATAGAGTGTGTGAGAGAATACGGTCTGGACTGTGTGGATGAGGCTCATTGTGTCTCCGTCGACGCTGTAGAAGGACAGAGTTCCTGCATTGTGATCCACATACACTCCTACTCTACGACTGGACACTACAGGGAGATCAGTCACTATGTCATTGTGTATGAATGAGTATCTGGAGGGAAAGCAGTACAAACTCCAGGACTGATCATTATATCCAAAC
Source organism: Leuciscus leuciscus (assembly GCF_965113295.1). Taxonomy (NCBI): domain Eukaryota; kingdom Metazoa; phylum Chordata; class Actinopteri; order Cypriniformes; family Leuciscidae; genus Leuciscus; species Leuciscus leuciscus. The sequence goes on from NC_138731.1 coordinate 1,729,469, forward strand.
AAACACTCATAACCATCTCCCTTCCTGCAGATGCTCTTATATGACACTGATATAGACACACCTTCACCACTCCACTCAATCTCCCAGTAAGAGCGTCCACACACACTCTCTCTACACAACACCTGACGATGATAATCAAATCTGTCTGGAAGATCAGGATATGACTGAAGTTCTCTGAGATTGTCAGTAATCACTCTGTTCCTCTCAGACAGACGGAGGCGTTTATGCACTGTGTTTGGATCCAGAGTGAGCTGACGGGAATCTGATGGAGATAAAACACATCACAATCAGGAATTATGAATCTGATCTTTTAATGTAGCTGAACTCTTCATGTTCAATATATCAGCAGTGTCTCAGTGCAGTTTAATCATCATTCACATGATCAACTCTAAAACTCTTCTGTCATGTTTTCTTTCAGCTTCTACCGGAAGAACATGAACACACTCAGTGAGTTTCTCTGCTTGTTTTCTGACTTACATTGAAGGAACTCGCTCCTGGTCTTGGGAACATCTGTGGAAATCAACAGACATGAAGAGTGTGATTATCATGTCAAGAGAAAGTGATCCTGCATCCATTGCTAACACATGCAGAAATCCTCCAACACAGAAGATATTTAGAAATGTCTCTGCTTGTTTTCTGACTTACATTGAAGGAAGTCGCTCCTAGTCTTGGGAACATCTGTGGAAATCAACAGACATGAAGAGTGTGATTATCATGTCAAGAGAAAGTGATCCTGCATCCACAGCTAACACATGCAGAAATCCTCCAACACAGAAGATATTTAGAGATGTCTCTGCTGTTTACAGAGCCCAAATCCTGACACAACCACTGTTGAGGGTTTGATATTAGTGACGTCACCATATTTGATTTTGCTTCTGTAGACATGAACTGAGCACAGATTTGATCAGAGGGAATATGGTTAATCATATTAATCATATACAAAGTAATCATATTGCTTTATAAGACTTGGATTAAAGCTCAACCTCCTTTTTATTCTTTTTCAAAGTGACATCAATTGATCAATACATGTCTAATGCTCAATCATTTTAATCATTCTACTGCTTATTATGAGAATTTCTGTGAATAGATGAAAGCCACATTTTAGTTCTAATTATTAAAATCATAAAAATGCATCATTGATGTTTGGTTTTAAATCTCTTAAATTCTTAAAAACATTGTTATCTCAGATATTCATTCAACTTTTGGTATCAATAGAATCAGCAGTATTTAAATGTGTGATTTTAACAGTAAATATAAAAAGTTTCCTTCATGTTCACAAATGCATTGTTGTCATCAATAGTGTCTACTTAAAGTCACAGAGTATGGGGATTTAATGACGTGATATAAAACCTTGATTCTTTTTATTGAATGTAAAAAAAACTTTAAGGAAATGTCACTGACACAGGTCTCCTCATAGAGGAAGGAATGGAGGAATGGAGGAAGACTCAGGCCAGCCGGCAGTTGGCCATCTCCTTTTACAGAACAGCAGTGTGGGGGAACAGAGGGCGTTAGCTTTCAGGTAAGTAGCAGCGGATGACTGGGTATCTCCGCTTGTAGGACCACAGTAGGGGGGGGAGAACCAGGACCTTCCAATGAAGAGCAGCAGACAACAGTATGGGGTGGGCAGAGAGCAATGACCATCAGATAAGGCGCAGTAAACAACAGTAGGTGGTGGGCAGGACATAGCGGCAGACAGTGGACTTTCTCTTTTCACAGGACAACATCAGATAACTGAGTGTCACCTTTCTTTCGCAGAGCAGCAGCAGGCGGAATGCAGCGGCGGATGACAAGATCTCTCTGTTCACAGAACAGCAATGGTGAGTACAGAATCCAACAGTTAATAACTGAGTCTTCTCTTACCACAGGACAACAATGGCAAAATGCAGCGGCAGATAGCGGGATCTCTCTGTTCATAGAACAGCAATGGTGAGTACAGAATCCAGCAGTTAATAACTGAGTCTTCTCTTACCACAGGGCAGCAATGGCAGAATGCAGTGGCGGATAACAGGTTCTCTACGTTCACAGAACAGCAATGGTGAGTACAGAATCCAGCAGTTAATAACTGAGTCTTCTTACCACAGGGCAGCAATGGCAGAATGCAGTGGCGGATAACAGGTTCTCTACGTTCACAGAACAGCAATGGTGAGTACAGAATCCAGCAGTTAATAACTGAGTCTTCTCTTACCACAGGGCAGCAATGGCAGAATGCAGTGGCGGATAACAGGTTCTCTACGTTCACAGAACAGCAATGGTGAGTACAGAATCCAGCAGTTAATAACTGAGTCTTCTCTTACCACAGGACAGTAATGGCAGCATGCAGATCTTCACAACGGCACACAGAGCTGAACTTCTCCTTTCTTTACCACAGCGACATGAACTGGGACACCTGTACAAAGCTTTACCCACAGCAGTTCAACTTATTTCCTGACGCCCCACCGGGCCAGATGATCCCCGACAAAGGTTTCAGAGTGCTGGTAGCGTTTAATTTTCCCATACTCGTGCATGCATCAAACCACTGTAAATCTTCACACGTGCTCACTTCAATCTTCAGACACTGCAATGACACACCACTTCACAGTGAAAAGTATACCTTCACTCCACCTCATCGCCACCTCGTCGGGCCGGCCAATCCCCCGTCGTGATCTTCAAAAGGGGGACATCAGGTTTGACGAACGATCCGAAGATCGGGGCCCACTCGTTTCTCTCACGATAACAACCTGTATATCCAACAATGCTTTCACTCGTTCCGTTCTCGATCTCAATCGTGCCCCGCGCCTCAACCGCACTTTATCCTTCCCGTCTCTGCTTCTGTTGCTGCCCCACCGCTTTTGCCTCTCTCCCCCTCCTCCGCCCGCCGTGCATCTTCAAGCCGGCACTTTTTAAATCCCCCGTTGGAGACACGCACTCCAATAGCTGCTTGATTAGCCGCTGCAGCTGCCGCTTGTCAACACGGTCGGCCATGACATGTCACCGGAACCGACCTGGTGCCACACCAGAAGTCTCTCCCCCGGGCAATTCGTTCCGCTCTCATAGTTCCTCCTATGTCACCCGGTGACAAGTCCATTATATGGAGAAAAATCCTGGAATGTTTTCCTCAAAAACCTTAATTTCTTTTTCATAATTAAATTATCAGCAAAACATTTTTTTGAAAGTGAACTAATCCTTTAAGAGTCAACAGTTTTTGTGTTTTAAATTGATTATTTGTTTTTGTGTATGTGTTTTGTCTATGATTGTTGTTGTTTATTTATTTATTTAATTTTTATGTCAGCTATATCATCTGGTGGTCTTTGGTCTGTTTTAGTTAAATTTTCTGTTTACATATTTTTTTTTTTTAATCACAGCTTCATCGGAATGGTACGAAACTTGGTGACTTTTATGGCATTTGGAATGTGAACACACACAAAAATTGAGGGCATGGTTCAAGCAGGCTAAGTGGTCATAAAAAAAATATTTTTTGAGGTTGAAATGAGATCAGATCCAGATGGATTAACCCTCTGGGGTCTGGGCTGTTTTTGGGGCCCTTGAGATGTTCTGACATGCCCTGACATTTGTGCTTTTTTCAGTTGCATATAAACATATTAATGGCAAAGGTGTAAATTCACTCTATATAGCACAAACAGGGCTACCATAATATGTGAGCCACGTGTATGTACATGTTTTCATTTGTGAGAGAATAATGTTTATGCATGGTTATTGAAAAAACTAAAAACTAAAATTTCTGAAATAAGGCCACAAAACACATAGTAAATATGTGTCAATAAGACTTTTGACTAATGGATGTCCTCGCCTAGAGTTTTTTCTTCAAAATTATGTGAAAATAGTCTTGCTTTATCGTTCACATAAAACCATACATTGATTTAAATTGATGTAAAACAGGTTTTGCTTGGAAAGCCAATATGCGAGGGGGGCGTGAACGAGGAGTGGTTTACACCTGAAAATACAATGTCCCACCCACTCTGCATAATTAGCCATTCATTCAGGTGTGACACTGACTGAGCCACAATGCAAGGACAAAAGATATATTTAGAAGAAGACTTATATTGACCATTTAAGATTTTGCTTACATCTATCTTGTAAATATGTTTTGCTATTTTATTAAAAAGGTTACAATTACAACAATAATTACAATTTCAACAATATTTCAAGTGTACTCTTTCTTTGTAAAAAAAAAAGATTATAGGCCTACATTTTATCTATGTATTCATTAGTTTGAATATAGTCAACATTGGAACAGCTAACATCTTAGTTGATGACTTTATTTTTGACAAAAATAGATATAGAAATTGCTAAACAAAAGCTTATTTGACGTGGCAGTATATTCTACAGTAAAAACTGTACCCAAATCTAGTCAACAAGATGTTGTCTTTCATATTTCGCCTGACTGTAACGTTGTTTTCATGAAATATTAGGGCATATTGTTAATTTGCAGTTTAATACGTTGCTTATACAAATAGCCTACATTTTATTTCAACATATTTCAGTCGATTTTTACTCATCTCAGTATAGCAATACAGTTTGCTAAAACATCATCATTCATTCACACACGCAATTTAAATTTAACTTCTGGCAAAGGCTATTGACTCGCGATCTTCGCAGTAGGCTAGTGAACGCACCGGAGAAATGCACATTTATTAGGCTACATAGTTCCCTTACGAGAACGTTCTCTCGTACTGCGTTGCAAACGCTGTGGGAAAACTCCTTTTCTCGAGAATATTGTAGCCTTTATTTTAAAACGCATTGCTGCAGCACAGGCGAGAGCATCAGGCTCGCGCGAGCATGCTGATAGGCTGTGCTGTGGGCAACTGCACGAACCAATGGCGGATAGGCAGAGGCGCGAACCAATCAGGGCGCTTGGCACACTGCCAAAGTCAAGCGCGCGAAACTACACGTGACCATAGAATATAAATACAGATAAAATCCGCCATTTGACAGATTTAATCTCCTTCAGCTCGACTCACCTCGTCGCTGATCTTCTCCGGATAGAAGCCGCTCGTCGTCTGAAAGGCCTTCCAGCGGAACAGCTTCGCATCTCGGCATCTGCCAGCTGAGCGTTTCCCTGTGGCATCCGACGAGTATCCTTTTTTTCTCTCTTCTATCTCTAAAAGAGCAAAATCGCTGTTTTCACAGCGCACAGGCGTTGTTTCAAATGCCTCTCTCTCTCTGTCAATCCTGCGGGGTTCCCCTGCATGTGTCTGACAGACACACACAGTGTGCTGCCTGTCTCGGCCCTGAGCACGCCGAGTCAGCGCTCACTAAAGGCGGCTGCCTTTTCTGCGACGGGATGCCTGTTTCTACTCTCCGCTCGAGACTCGCCCTCGCTTCGTCGGTGAGTGATCCCGCCCATCTTCCGTCTTCGGCGCCCCGCGAGCCCCGTAGGAAGAAGCGACGCGAGCAGAGGCGTCCTGAATGCAGTGAGTTTAGCGAATGCACGCCGGGCCTTTCTCCACGTGCTTCGCCCACGCCCTCCTCTCCAGTTCTGTTTTCTCGGAGCGACCAACGGCCCTCGTCTGATGCGGCGGGACTCGTCTCTTTTGGCGGATCTGCTGAGGGAATGGATGACGCAGTTTCCGTGGCGGCATCTGAGAGCGAGGATTGGTCGGGCTCCGCGGACCCCGTCCCCCCCTCTCAGTTGGATCCTTCTGACACTCGAGCGAACATCGACGCCGAACTCTTCCGCGTCATGTCTCGCGCTGTCAACGAGCTGGGACTCGACTGGGTTTCTCCAGCTGAGCCTCCCAGAAGCCGCCTCGACGAATGGTTCCTGCCAGGGCGCCATCAGGCCCCTCGTCAGCGCGCCGCCCCCTTTCTGCCTGAGGTCCACGAGGAGCTCACTAAGAGCTGGCGCGCACCCTTTTCAGCGCGAACGCGCTCATCTGCTTCTTCAACGCTCTCCACTGTTGACGGCGCTGAAGAAAAAGGTTATGTGTCTCTCCCTCCACTAGAGGAAGCGGTCGCCGCACACTTATGCCCTCCCACTGCAGGTAGTTGGAGGTCTAAGACTGTGCACCCATCTAAGCCGTGCAGGACCACATCGGCCATCGTCAGCCGCGCTTATACTGCCGCTGGTCAAGCCGCCTCTGCACTTCACGCCATGGCGACCCTTCAAGTCTTCCAGGCTAAGCTCCTCCGCTCCATGGATGAGTCAGGCCCTGACCCAGACACCTTTAAGGACCTCAGAAGTGCAACGGATTTGGCGCTGCTGGCCACTCAAGCCCTGGGCCGCAACATGGCCAGCCTGGTGGTTTTAGAGCGCCACCTGTGGCTAAATTTAACTGAGATCAGGGACGCAGACAAGACCGCCTTCCTCGACTCTCCAGTTACACCATCCGGTCTCTTCGGCCCGTCTGTCAGCGGCTTCGCAGAACGCTTCACCGAGGCTCAGAGAGCTTCCAGCGCTATGAAGCACTTTCTGCCCAAACGCTCTAGCTCGGTCCAACGGCGCCCCAAGAGCACGCCGCGACCTGAGAGGGTGGTTTCACAGGTCCTCCAGCCCCGCCCAGCGGCTGAGACCAGCCAGCACCCGAAGCCTGCTAAACGGTTCCCGTTCCCGAAGCGCCAGGGCCCGCGGCCTAAGCTCACGCTCGATCACGAGCCCAAGAAGCCGTCCTAACCGGCATAAAGAGGGGTCATTGTCCCGCCGCGGCCGGACCAGCCCCAAAAGTCGCTCGAGTGCTACTCTCAGCCCCCTCTTCAGTTCAGGCGGTTGGAGCAGTTTTAACCCTCTGGGGACCAAGCTGTTTTTGGGGCCCTTGAGATGTTCTGACATGCTCTGACATTTGTGCTTTTTTCAGTTATTTATAAACATGTTAATGGCAAAGGTGTAAATTCACTCTATATAGCACAAACAGGCCTACCATAATATGCGAGCAACATGTATGTAGATGTTTGTATTTTTAAGAGAATAATGTTTATGCGTGGTTATTTAAAAAAATAAAAATGAAAGTTGCTGAAATAAGACCACAAAACTCATACAAAATATGTGCCCACAAGACTTTTGACTAATGGATGTTTTCTCTTGGAGTTCTAGCTTCAAAATTATGTGAAAATAGTCTTGCTTTATCGTTCACAAAAAAAAAATACATTGATTTAAATGGTGTAAAACAGGTTTTGCTTGGAAAGCCAATATGCGAGGGGGAGGAGTAGTTTACACCTTAGTCCCACCCACTCTGCATAATGACTCTGCATAATTAGCCATTCATTCAGGTGTGACACTGACTGAGCCACAATGCAAGGACAAAATTTTGAAGAAGACTTATATTGACCATTTAAGATTTTGCTTACATCTATCTTGTAAATATGTTTTGCTATTTTATTAAAAAGGTTACAATTACAACAATAATTACAATTTCAGCAATATTTCTGCAAAAAAGTACTCTTTCTTTGTAAAAAAAAAAAAAAAAGATTATAGGCCTACATTTTATCATAGCCTATGTATTCATTAGTTTGAATATAGCCAACATTGGAACATCTTAGTCTATGACTTTATTTTTGACAAAATAGTATTTTATATATATGAGCAGAAAAGCTTATTTCAATTTCAATTTATTAATGGATAGCCCCTTGAGATGCAACATCTCATTTTCAAGAGGGTCCAAGTACACACAGACATAAAACAACAACAAAAACAAAAAACAAACAAAAAACAAAACAAAAAAACACACAAACAAGCAAAAAACAAATGCTCAAAACCATTGAGTTACTAGGCAGCCTACACCATTACCCTAAACCTAAGACACATCATAGCTCTGACATGTTATAACTGTCTCAAAAAACACATCACATTTACCTCATTATACAATTGGAACAATAATGCAAAAAATTCAATAAACAAAAGGATGTCACATAAGAAGGACCAAGGTTGAATCCACAGGAGGTAGATCAATTCAACAATTACATGAAACAAAAGACAATACCAAGCATTACTATTCAGTCCAACATCAGTAGCATGCACACACATTGTTCAAATATTGGAATAAAGTTAACTTGAATCTATGAAAAGATAAGATGGACCTCAAAGAAAGAGGAAGATTATTCCAATCACTAGTAGCTTTGTAGTGAAAAGTTTTACGACCAATGGCTGAAAAGATTCCTGGTACAGTAAAGGCGAGAGATTGCATATCTCTAAGGGGATACAAAGAACTACGTGGGACCAAGAGTTCTCTCAGATATGAAGGACATTCGAAGTAGGCACATTTAAAAATAAAAATAAACCAATGAAAGTCTCTTCTTGAATTCAGCTGAAGCCAATTCAATGATGCATACATTACGCAATGATGTGTTTTAAAAGGACACCTCAGAACAAATCTACATAGAGAGTTAGCTTATTTGATGTGACAGTATATTCTACAGTAAAAACTGTACCCAAATCTAGTCAACAAAATGTTGTCTTTCATATTTCGCCTGACTGTAACGCAGTAACTGTAACTGTAAAAGCAGTTTATTCTTTCACACACAGACGCGCGATTCATATTTAGGCTAAACACTCTTTACAAATAGACGCGCGATTCATAGAAACGCGATTCATCTTTTTGTTTACATAAGCCTACAACGTTATTCCATAACGTTATTCCACATTAACACTTGAGAAAGGATAACTTAGCCTACCTCACTCCTCAGCGGGATCTGCTCCTCATATCAGCACGGAAAATTTTCTCCATAAGGTAGGCTATATTATGCCTCTTTGTTTACAGCTGATGTGGGGGCGTTTCACAGACTGAAATGGTTCTCAGAATTTGCGTTTGAATAGCACGCGCTCTCCGGGGCGTGGTCAAATTACTTTTGAATGGCTCCTAATGAGCTCGACTGGAGTCGCTCTCTTTTTATACAGATTACAGAAGCTGATAATATTTGTTTTTTATATAAATTACTTCATTTAAAAGCTGCGATCTCAAGCTTTATGCCCGTGGGTCTGTTTGCCTGTTTGACTGAATTTTCGCGGAGTTATAGATAATTTTCGAACGCGTTTCAAATGGGAGTTTACTGACAGAGAGAAGGCAGAAATAGCATCATGTTAGTTTTTCTTTATTTGTCAAAAAGCAAAACACTTTATTTGTATTGTGAGTATACAGAAAAAAAATTGAAACTGAACAGGATCGATTGATGTATTACACGAAAATGAAAGATCAAAATTAACAGAGCATTTTGTGTTTATTTTTCATTGCTAAAAAAAAAAACGAGCAAAACGCGCGGGCGCGTTTTTGGTCCCCAGAGGGTTAAATGCAGTACATGGGCCCGTCACCTGTCACGCACCCCTGCACACAAACGCTGTTTTAACAGCGACCCACAAAAAGCACAAATCGAGCAAAATTTCTCACCTACATACATGTCAGTTCGAGCCCCCGATATTGGGCGTTCCAGATATGATAATGCCTCTGGCTCTGCGGGCTCTAGCTTGGCAAGCTATCCCCGGAATCTCAGATTGGGTGATGAACATCATAAAGCGCGGTTACTCGCTTCAGTTCGCCCGCAGACCACCGCGTTTTCGCGCGGTTATACAAACCACGGTAAGGAGCACATTGAGTCATGTCCTCCGCACCGAAGTGTTAGGTCTGCTGGCAAAAGGGGCCATCGAGAAGATCCCCCCTTCTCAGAGCGAGTCAGGTTTTTACAGCCGTTACTTTCTTGTTCCAAAGAAAGACGGTGGCCTGAGACCCATTTTAGATCTCAGACATCTGAACAAGGCTCTCATGTCACGGCCGTTCAGAATGCTCACGACCAGACATATCCTGGCGCAAATTCGCCCAGGCGACTGGTTTTTCTCAGTAGATCTGAAAGACACTTACTTTCACATTCAAGTGAACCCCCACCACAGGCCATTCTTGAGATTCGCCTTCGAGGGGCAGACATACCAGTACACAGTTCTACCATTTGGACTGGCACTGGCACCTCACACTTTCACGAAGTGCATGGATGCAGCTCTCTCCCCCCTGAGACAGCGGGGCATGCGCATCCTGAACTACCTCGACGGCTGGCTCATACTGACTCAGTCAGAGGCGGAGTCACATACTCACAGAGCCTGGCTCCTCAGCCATTTGGAATGTCTGGGGCTCAGGGTCAATTTTTCCAAGAGTATTCTGTTGCCCAGCCAACGCATCACGTTCCTGGGAACAGTTCTCGACTCCGTAGTTATGAAAGCATGGCCCACACCGGCCCGTGCTTTAACGATTCAGCAGCTCGCAGCATCGTTCTTAGAGGGCTCTCATGTACCCCTCAGAACGTTTCAGAGGATCCTTGGCCTGATGGCCTCTGCATCATCAGTACTCCAACTAGGCCTACTGCGTATGCGTCCTCTTCAGCTGTGGCTAGCACCTCTGGTGCCACCCCACGCCTGGCACTCAGGCCACTTGGTTATCAAGGTGGACCAGCGCTGTGTTCAAGCCCTGGCCCCTTGGAAAGACGCCAGCTGGTACCAGCAGGGCGTAAGCATGGGGGTGGTTTCAGAGAGGAGGATGATTTCAACAGACGCTTCCAACCTGGGTTGGGGAGCTCTGTACGAGGGCAGGCCTACCTCCGGCCTCTGGTCGAGCTCGGAGAAACGCCTACACATCAACTGCCTCGAAATGAGAGAAGTTTTTCTAGCCCTGAAAGCCTTCCTCCCATACCTGGCTGGTCACCACGTGTTGGTCCGGACGGACAATATATCGGTGGTCTCTTACATAAATCGCCAGGGCGGCCTCAGGTCCCGCAACCTGTTTGCCATAGCCTCTCAGCTCCTGCTATGGGCTCACACCAACCTGCGCTCGCTCAGGGCAGCTCACGTGCCAGGCACGATGAACATAGGAGCAGACATGCTCTCTCGGGGCAGAGTTCCCCCAGAGGAATGGTCTCTCCACCCTCAGACAGTTCTCCTGCTTTGGGAGGTCTTCGGGAAGGCAGAAGTAGATCTTTTCGCCTCAGAAGACAACTGTCACTGCCCAATCTTCTTTTCAAAGAGCAGGGATGCGTTGGCCCACGATTGGCCCAACCTTCCTCTCTATGCGTTTCCTCCGGTCTCGATGCTCCCTCAGGTCATCGAACGGATCAGGAATACGAAAAGCGCAGTTCTCTTAGTAGCTCCTCTCTGGCGAACCCAGATTTGGTTTCCAGAGCTGATGCAACTGTCTGTAACAGACCCATGGCCAATCCCAGTGAGGTGCGACCTTCTGGCTCAGGCCAACAGGCCAATCTGGCATCCCCGTCCCGACTTGTGGGCCCTACATGTATGGCCACTCAACGGGTACCCCAGGATCTCCCAGAAGGTGTCCTGAACACTATTAAGGAGGCTAGAGCTCCGTCTACCAGACGCCTCTATCACCTTAAATGGTCAGTGTTCTCCAGCTGGTGTTTAGCTCGAGGCCTCGACCCACACACGTGTGAAGTACCAAAAGTGCTTTCTTTTCTGCTGGAGATGTTGGACGCGGGTCGTTCCCCCTGTTCCCCGTGTATGTGGCAGCCATTGCTGCTTATCACGTATTGGAAGCCGGAGCCTCCTTAGGTAAAAGCGACCTTATAGTTCGTTTCCTTAAGGGCGCCAGAAGGCTTAACCCGCCTCGGCCGCCGTCTGTACCGGCCTGGGACCTTTCACTGGTCCTGCGGGCTCTTAAGGGGCCTCCCTTTGAACCACTTCAGTCAGCTGATCTTAAGCCCCTCTCTCTGAAAACCGCCCTGCTCCTGGCACTGGCGTCAGTGAAGAGAGTAGGGGACCTGCAGGCGCTTTCTACTAGCGCCTCCTGTCTGGAGTTTGGCCCTAATGACTCCAAGGTCATTCTTAGGCCAAGACATGGATATGTTCCTAAGGTGCTCTCAACTCCGTTTAGAGCCCAGGTTATTTCTCTGTCAGCTCTTCCCACTGAGGAGGACAGTGATTCTCTCACGCTCTGCCCTGTCAGAGCTTTGAGAATTTATCTAGAGCGTTCGGCCTCTTTCAGACAGTCTGAACAGCTCTTTGTTTGTTTCGGGGGCCGAACCAAAGGCTCAACCTAAGCTCACGCTGTCCAGATGGATAGTTGATGCCATTGCTCTGGCTTACACCTCACTGAGTCTATCCTGTCCCATAGGTGTTAGAGCTCACTCTACGAGAGGTGTCGCCTCTTCGTGGGCTTGGTCGAGTGGTGTTCCTATCGAGGACATTTGTGCGGCGGCCGGCTGGTCCGCTCCGTCCACATTTGTGAGATTTTACAACTTGGATGTCCCTGCTCTGCAGGCACGAGTGCTTTCTATCTAGACCCTGGCTCTGTGGATCCAGACTAGTTTTTGACTCAGACACACGGTTGTCACCTTGAGTTGTGGGTTACGTAAGACTGGCCCTTGGCCATTTCTTATGGTTTAAATTTCTGGGCCCGATGTTTCGGTCTCGTTTATCTTGGCCAATTCTGTAACTTCCCGGTACTTGGTGAGTCAGAGCGGCCACAAGATTATAGTACGGCGTTTTAAATAGCGTTCCCACAGCGTTTGCAACGCAGTACGAGAGAACGTTCTCGTAAGGGAACGTACTTGGTTACTTACGTAACCTCGGTTCCCTTAGAGATAAGGGAACGAGTACTGCGTTGCCTTGCCGTGCTATTTATCTTGTGTCAGGTGTTTTCACTTCAGTCGATTATACCTGTCAAATGGCGGATTTTATCTGTATTTATATTCTATGGTCACGTGTAGTTTCGCGCGCTTGACTTTGGCAGTGTGCCAAGCGCCCTGATTGGTTCGCGCGCCTCTGCCTATCCGCCATTGGTTCGTGCAGTTGCCCACAGCACAGCCTATCAGCATGCTCGCGCGAGCCTGATGCTCTCGCCTGTGCTGCAGCAATGCGTTTTAAAATAAAGGCTTCTATATTCTCGAGAAAAGGAGTTTTCCCACAGCGTTTGCAACGCAGTACTCGTTCCCTTATCTCTAAGGGAACCGAGGTTACGTAAGTAACCAAGTACGTTTTTTGTTTTGGATGGTTTTGTTTAGAACCAGCTTTCTGTAAATATATTTCACATTTTTTAGACATGTGAGGCGAGTAGGCTACGGTCTGGTTAATGATGATCTCCAGTTCAAGCACCTTATGTTGTGATTGCTAGCCTATATTTACTTTAAATCCAGGAAATTTGTTAATGAAAAAATTATTAAAATTAAGATACAATTGATACAAAACGAAATTCGTTTTAAAGAAAGGATTTGTAGTTTCTGTTTTGAGGTCTCTGTGAAAGTTTGAAAGTCTTTTAGTGCGCTTTCAGAGCGCTCGCGTCCATAATGGAGAACTGTCACGTAATATTGTTTTTTCCTCATAAATGCGAACACGAAAAATAAAAGACAAAAGACTTTTAAGTAAAACTTACTCCGAAATTGTGTCCTCGGCGGAATTCGCTCTTCAAAATGCTGCCGTTCGTAGTCTGAGTTACAATCTTCCTCTGAGGAAACAACCCGGTATCATGCATTCTTCCTCGCTGTCCAGAATCATCTGAAGGGCGTCTTTACTGGAGAAGCGTGCCATACTCAAAACGCGATGAACTATCAGTAAGTCTGATGAAGAAACTGTTTTTATGGCATTGATCGGGGGGCGTATGCGATGCATACTAGATCACCTAAACTATTTACCATTTGAATAGCGCCGGGGGCGGGGCGGCCTCAACTCATTATAGAGATAATGAGGCAGAAGGAAAAACGGTACCTCTCCTTGCTTTCAAACGGATTACATGAGTTGAAAACATTTGTTTTTTATATAAATTACTTCATTTAAAAGAAGAGATTTCAAGCTTCATAAAGACATATCTCACGTGTCTGTGTGAGAAGTATTCGGTGAGTTACAGTTCATTTTCGGACGCGTTTCAGAATGGACTACACTGACAGAGAGAAGGCAGAACTCGCTTCGTGTTTATTTTTCTTTATTTGGCGAAAAGCTCAACACTTTGTTTTTATTATGAGTATACACAAAAATAATACACATTTAACAGAATCGATTGATGTATGAAACTCCTATGAAAAATCAAAGTCAACAGAGTATTTATGAGTTTCTTTTACACTGATTAAAAAAAAGCGAGCTGGTATCGCCGGCGATACCGTCGACCTCAGGGGGTTAAGCTGTGATAAAGCATTCCTGTTTATTTTTGTTACATTTTTATTGAATTTTAATGTTATGTGTAACAAAATGTCTCTGTATTCAGGTTTGGCTGTAGTTATAATAATGCAAAAACGTGTACACTTCAAATCAACATAAAAAAAGTATTATTTGAAGAATTTCTAAAACAAAAACAAAAAAAGTAAGTAATTTTGTCCAAAAACTACTAGAGAATTCACAAGCCTCTCCATAGAGAGCTATACAGGCATCTTGTGGTAACACCATGAAATTACAACAGCTGGCGCCAATCTGCCTTCAAAAATTTATTTAAAAGGCCTAGGGCCCTATTTTAACGATCTGAAACGCAAGTATCAAGCGCGAAACGCAAGTAACTTTGTGGCTTGGGCGCTGTTGCGATTATACCGGCGGGATAAATTACTCTTGCGCCCGACGCAAATCTAAAATGGGTTGGTCTGAAGTAGCTTCATTATTCATAGGTGTGGTTAGGGCGTAACGTGAAATAAACCAATCAGAGCGACATCTCACATTCTCACATTGCTATTATAACGGCGGATTTGCCAGACGCACGCCAGGAACGGTTCACAGCCGAGGAGACCGACGTTCTCGTCAGGGCCGTAAAACACAGAGAAGTGACATTGGGGATGGAGAAACACACCCAAATTAGCTTCGCTTAAACAGGCGCATAATAATTTGGGTAAATGTGTAGGCCTAAGCTAGATTTATGCCTATTTTTTCACATCTTCATGGACACCACAATGATTTCCCTCGTGTGTTAATATTTTTCCTTGTAATAATGAATGGTTTTCTAAAAATGAGAACTGCTGCGTCTGTGTGTAGATGAGATAAGCAAAGTGTCTGCGCGTTGTGCACACGCTACATTGGTTATGGCCAAGCATATGCGCCCTTAAAATAGCACATGAATAACATGCGCAATGTGCCACTGACTTTAGACTAGGTTTCTCCTGGTCAGTGGCGGAATTGTTTTCTAAACCTGCAAAATACGTTTGCGCCGGAACACGCCTCCTCTTTTCGCTGAACCGCCCCCGGGAGCGCAAATGCATTTGCTAGTTTACCGACGTGTGTCTGTGGAGGGAAAAGTCTGCTGTGCGTCAGGTGCAAAATAGGAATGATACATGCGTCGGTGTACAAAGTCAATTGCGCTGGGTGCGAGATAGGGCCCTTAGTCTCTACATTAACCCCCTGAGGTCGACGGTATCGCCGGCGATACCAGCTCGTTTTTTTTTTTTATTAGTGTAAAAGAAACTCATAAATACTCTGTTGACTTTGATTTTCCATAGGAGTTTCATACATCAATCGATTCTGTTAAATGTGTATTATTTTTGTGTATACTCACAATAAAAACAAAGTGTTGTGCTTTTTGCCAAATAAAGAAAAATAAACACGAAGCGAGTTCTGCCTTCTCTCTGCCAGTGAAGTCCATTCTGAAACGCGTCCGAAAATGAACAATAACTCACCGAATACTCAGTCAAACAGGCATACAGACACACAGGCATGAAGCTTGAATTCTCTTCTTTTAAATGAAGTAATTTATATAAAAAACAAATATTCTCATCTTGTGAAATCTGTATTAAAAGAGAGCGATTCCAGTCGACCTCATTACAGCTAATTCAGATGTAATGTGACACGCCCACGGAGAGCGCGCGCTATTCAAACGCAAATGGCTGAGGCAATCCTGTGAACGCCCCCATCAGCTCGAGAAAACACACAAGTTTATTTAGATCATTACTTTACACCATCTTGCAGCGCTGTGAGGAATAATACTAATGGAAAATGTCCCTCAGAAGTGCGGGTATATCGAGGAGCGAGCTGAGGAATACTAGTAAGTTTTTTCCTTCTCACGTGAATTTCTTCACATGGGTTTCTGTTTATGAATGAATAAACGGCAGAGATGCGCGCTGTTTACCACAGCTGGCAAAGACAGTTTAAATTTAAATCGCGTGTGTGAATGAATGATGATGTTTTAGCAAACTGTATTGCTATACTGAGATGAAAATCGACTGAATGTTGAAATAAAATGTAGGCTATTTGTATAAGCAACGTATTAAACTGCAAATTAACAATATGCCCTAATATTTCATGAAAACAACGTTACAGTCAGACGAAATATGAAAGACAACATTTTGTTTAGTAGATTTGGGTACAGTTTTTACTGTAGAATATACTGCCACATCAAATAAGCTTTTGTTTAGCAATTTCTATATATAAAATACTATTTTTGTCAAAAATAAAGTCATCAACTAAGATGTTAGCTGTTCCAATGTTGGCTATATTCAAACTAATGAATACATAGATAAAATGTAGGCCTATAATAATTTTTTTTTACAAAGAAAGAGTACACTTGAAATATTGTTGAAATTGTAATTATTGTTGTAATTTTAACCGTTTTAATAAAATAGCAAAACATATTTACAAGATAGATGTAAGCAAAATCTTAAATGGTCAATATAAGTCTTCTTCTAAATATATCTTTTGTCCTTGCATTGTGGCTCACTCAGTGTCACACCTGAATGAATGGCTAATTATGCAGAGTGGGTGGGACATTGTATTCTAAGGTGTAAACCACTCCTCGTTCACGCCCCCCTCGCATATTGGCTTTCCAAGCAAAACCTGTTTTACATCAATTTAAATCAATGTATGGTTTTATGTGAACGATAAAGCAAGACTATTTTCACATAATTTTGAAGAAAAAACTATAGGCGACGACATCCATTAGTCAAAAGTCTTATTGCCACATATTTAGTATGTGTTTTGTGGCCTTATTTCAAAAACTTTAATTTTTTGTTTTTTCGATAACCACGCATAAACATTATTCTCTCAAAAATGAAAACATGTACATACATGTGGCTCACATATTATTGTAGTCCTGTTTGTGCTATATAGAGTGAATTTACACCTTTGCCATTAATATGTTTATAAGCAACTGAAAAAAGCACAAATGTCAGAGCATGTCAGAACACCCCCAGGGCCCAAAAAAACGCTCAGACTCCAGAGGGTTAATCTGAAATACTGCATTAATTGAAAAAATATTTTTAAAAATTTGAATTTGTTTTAAAATAATTTTCAATGGCAAAAATGGACCATAATTATTGCATAAACATGAATAATTACCATCAAATCCTCTCAAAATACAATTTTACATTTTACAAATTTGACAAAATAAAACAATTTCAGGTGTCCGGTCACTTTTGACCACGAAGAGAATAAGTGTGACTCCCAAATGAGGAGCACCAGAGGGTTTTAAATGTCCTATAGAAATGTACATGTCACTTGTTCAAGGCTTTGTATTGTTTATTGTGAATGTCATATGATTAAGTATAGTAGCCTACATTAGACATCAAATACATAATATTCTCTGCGTCTTTAAGGACTATTTGTAACAACATGAACAAAGGAAATAATACGTTCATATATACAGTCAAGTGGGAAACACTTTACAACATGTTATACATTTAGTAATAGTAGTAGTTAGGAAATATGGTTGTCAATGCAAATATTGACTGTGAATGAAGCGAAATATATATATATTTAAAATATAAAGCTTAATGAAAAAAAAAAAAAAAAAAAGTGCATATAACACTTACCTGAAGACGGTATGGGGCTGATAGTGTCACTGGCTTCACTCACTCCCACTTTACCCACTATCCTGTAGCGGATCGAGTACTGCTTTCCAGACTCCAATCCAGTCAGAGTAAAGACTTCCTCAGCTGTGTTTATGATAATCCACTGTTCCTCAGCGCCAGAATCTGCTCTCACCTGCTGGTACTCCAATCTGAATTGCATAGTTTCTCCAGTTGGGGACTTCTGCAGTTTCAGGGTCACACCGCGCTCCAGGACCTTCATCACTTCTGGTGGAGGAGGCTTCGACACGGGCTGGAACTGTGTGTCTGTCAGCTTCCCTGATTCATACAGATAGATAGAGGAGCCAGGATTGGAGGGATCGGAGATGGCAGAAATAATGAATCGATTTCTCTTTTTATCTTTATTAGCCTCTGAAAAACTTCTGAAAAGAGATACGTTCTTTCTCATCTTTGAGATGACATCAGGATTGGTGAACCACTTTCTGACAGATGCTAACATGATAGAATTTTGTTTCATTCCCAGATCTAGCTCTTTAAACTCATCAGATTCCAGAAACTTCTTCATGGCTGAAAGATACGGGTCTTCATACTTCAGAGATGTGAAGGTCAAGCACACCACAACATCAATATCAGGATTAAAGAGGATGGTGTTGAGACTATTTGAGTCTTCAGTTTTGATTCCCTCCAGTATCTTGGTGTGAGAACTTAAGAGGTTAAGTTCAGTCTTTGCATGATCTAACCACTGGTTAAGCATGCTAGCATTAAAGGGGGAGCTGTTGTGGATCTTCAGGATGTCTTCCAATGAATGTTGCTCCATCTCTCCTCCTCGTATAGCAGGCAAGACCTTGGCCACTTCTTTCAGGAGCACCGTTTCGTAAGTGCTAAGAGAGCCCTGAAATAAACTGAGCCTCTCTTTGATGTCTTTGAAAACATTTACCAGTGTTTTTCTGGAGAGGTCGTTGCATGTCCTCTCTACTTCTCCCAGCCCCTCTATTATATCTTCAGTGTTGGAAACCAGACTTGTGCTAATTTCTCTCTCCAACTGAGCTGCTCTTGAATCCAGTAGAGAAAGAGGATAGAGCCAGACTTTTATTGGAACTGCATTCTGTGGATTCTCCTTCAGTGTAGTGGGGAGCTTCTTGTACACCTCTAGGGCCTCCACGTAAGTGGTGGGGTTCTGTCTAAGGCGGACGTCACCATAAAATGTGCAGGCAATATTCTCAGCCACTTTCTTTTGAGCATCTGTCATATCTACAGCTCCTTGTCCCTTAATGGAAAATTGAGGAATCTTCTCAACCATGAAATTCAGTTCTACCTCAATCTCCTGCTTTTCTTCCTCTTCTGAAAATTTCCTATCAAACACCATGACGGCCTGAGCTCCGTATAGTACACCTGTGACCACATGAGTTGCAGTTTTCTGGTCAAATACCTGAGGGTAGGTGATCTGACCCAACTGAGTCATAGTGAGCTGTTCGAATCTTGTGGTTTCACTGTAATACATTGTAACTCTGGACTGTTGGTTTGAGGATTTGGTGTCTCGCAGGAACTTGGCAGATCCTCCCACCTCTACCAGCCCTGCCAAGAAGCTGGCCTTCAGGGAAGCACTCACATCCAGGAGACTGGACTTACTAGAGAGAGAGTCGGAGCTACTGAACTTCAAATCTGTCCTGGACTGTGGACGACTGTCCAAATCTTCTCTCATTGATTTCTTATCCCACAGAGTGACACCTGAAATGAGAAATTACTTTTAGAGTTACTAGTGCAAAATGTCCGTGCAAAATCAGTTTTTGTGTGTTTTTAGTAATTGTTGGTTTGGTGTGTTTGAGTGCTCATTGTTACAATTACACAGCAAAAATTCAGTAACATTTTTATTTGTACATGGTAGAAAGCAAATACTGATACTGACATAATGACATACAATAAATGTGGAAAATGTAACTACACGATTGAGGGAGCAGGATACACAGTGCACTCCAAGAAAACGCTACTTAAGCTCCGCTGCTTTCTTCGACCCTCTCTGTCTCTGGTCCTGGGCTGTGCTGACTCAGTGTCAGTTTGAGAGGGGGAGTGGCCACCTGTGCTCACTCAGTGTGTGTGTGAGAGGGGGAGTGGCCACCTGTGCTCACTCAGTGTCAGTGTGAGAGGGGGAGTGGCCAGCTGTGCTCCCTCAGTGTCAGTGTGAGAGGGGGAGGGGCCAGCTGTGCTCACTCAGTGTCAGTGTGAGAGGGGGAGTGGCCAGCTGTGCTCCCTCAGTGTCATTGTGAGAGGGGGAGGGGCCAGCTGTGCTCACTCAGTGTCAGTGTTAGAGGGGGAGTGGCCAGCTGTGCTCACTCAGTGTCAGTGTGAGAGGGGGAGTGGCCAGCTGTGCTCACTCAGTGTCAGTGTGAGAGGGGGAGGGGCCAGCTGTGCTCACTCAGTGTCAGTGTGAGAGGGGGAGTGGCCAGCTGTGCTCACTCAGTGTGCAGTGTGAGAGGGGGAGTGGCCAGCTGTGCTCACTCAAGGTGTGTTGGACATCGGCTGCGGCTGGATGTAACCGATCGGTGAGAGTAGCCGCGTGCAGGCGGGGAGGAGCTGCAAACGGAGACGTGAAGCCGGACACTTTCTGGTTCCCGTAGTGACCGCTCACGTGGTGTTTGCATACTTTACCACAGCTGAAGTGAAATAAATGCAATATTTGCCAAATAATACACAGATGTTTCAGAGACATTTTCATTCAATACTTTATGTACTGCTTCATACAGCAGTCTGTTTGAACAAGAATAAAGTTCAACATAAGCTACTATCAACGAAGTGGAGTCTACGTTTTTTAAGCAGTTTTAATTTGATAAACATGACACAATATAACATGACAACGACATGAAAAGAGTGTTCACTGTTATAATAAACTGATTTGAGAGCTTTAGAGGAACTAACCCCCCCAAGTCCTATTCGTCCGCCTCACCGTGGCGGGGGGGTGAAACAGGAGTCTGTCATCGATACACAGCGGGAAGTAAATTCGTGGTAGGTTAAACCATGCTGAGAAGATGACAGACTCCTGGCTAAGGACGAGGGCACAGACCTAGTGGCCTTGCAAGCCGAGGTCTGAACCCAACTGCAACGACAACGACAAACAAGGGCCTCAGTACCCTGCACGCCCCTGTGCCCGTTCTACGGCGGCGGAACGATCCGGCCAGGGACGAGAGGCTGCTAAGAATCTCAGGTACCAGGCCGCCATCTGGGAACCGACTAAAGGACCGGACTATTAACACCATGGCGCTCGACATTGCTACCTTCAACGCCAGGACTGTATCGAGTGAGGCAAACCTGGCTGCCATCCTGGAAGGTTTGAACAGCATCCGCTGCGACGTGCTAGGGCTGTGCGAGACCAAGCGCCGGGAGCCGCTGCACATGCGCTATGATGACGGCAGGACGGTCATCTTGGGCGCCAGGGAAGAGACGCGGCCTGTCGGTGGCGTCGGCTTCATTGTATCCAAACGATGGTCGCCGATGATTGACCTGGTCGACGTGACCAACCCCCGAGTAGGCGTGCTCACCCTGCGCCTGCACAATAAAACCACCATCCGGATCGTACAGATATATGCACCAACAGCAGCAGCTGCGGCCGAGCAAGAGGAGGATGTGCTTGAGCAGTTCTACAAGGCCGTCGAGGCAGCCACTACCCCCCGTGCCACCTACCTCGTCCTGATGGGCGATTTCAACGCCAAGGTGGGCAAGGGGTTGGATGGCGAACGCTTTGTCGGCCCGTTCGGCTGCGGCAACAGGAACGGACCGGGTGAGCGACTGGTTGCAATGGCCGAGACCAACCGGCTGTTCATCGGCAACAGTCTATTCAAAAAGCGCCCTGGTCGCCGATGGACATGGATGTCCCCCAATGGAGAGACAACCAACGAGATCGACTATGTCCTCTGCAGCCACCGCCGCATCCTGCAGGACGTCGCTGTCATCAGCCGCAAGTTCTTTGACACGGGCAGTGACCATTGGCCGGTAAGGGCCAAGCTGGTCATCAACGGCAGGACCGAAAAGCGTGCACTAGCAGCCAGCAACCGGGCAAAGCAGCCGGTCACCACTGATCCGGCCGTTTTCCACACTCTGATTGACCACACTAACTGGGCCCAGCTTGAAACGGACATCGACCAGGACTACGACCATTTCATTGGCCTGCTCAAGTCAAGCCGCGATGCAGCCGCAGTGCCGACCAACAGCCGGGCCAGCCGAATTTCGGACGCCACCAAGGCCCTGATGCAGAGGCGGCGGCAGATGCGCGCTGACGGACCCACACACGTCGAGTACGGCCTGCTGTGCAAGCAGATCCGGCCGCAGCTCAAGACCGACCTCGATCAATATAGACAGAGGCGTCTGCTGGTAACAGCCGAGGACCGCAAGAGCCTGAAAAAGTGTAGGCGGGCAATGCAACAGCAGCGCGGCCAAATACCAGCACTGAAGACTGTAGACGGGCGGACGATCAGGACTCGGTCCGGTATTGAGGCCGAGTGCAGGCGCTTCTACAGTGACTTATTCGCCAGCAAGGTCCCCATCCCCCCACCTAACCTTCAGCTCGACCAGCTGCCGTCCTCTTTGCCAGTACTGGAAAGTGAGGTCCGACATGCAGTCGAACAGGCACAGGCAGACCGGGCGCCTGGCCTGGACGGCGTTGAGATCGAGCTACTCAAAGCCGGCGGCCACTCACTTTGGATGGCCATGGCGGCCCGATTCAGCCGCTACATGGCACAATGTCAAATCCCCAAAAAGTGGAAGACGGCCAAGACAGTACTGCTGTTCAAGAAGGGCGACCGCGAGCTGCTCAGCAACTACCGGCCGATCACATTGTTGTCGGCCGTGTACAAGATCTTCACTAAGGTGCTGCTCAACCGGTTGGCCAAGCAGCTAGACGAACAACAACCCGTCGAGCAGGCCGGATTTAGATCTGGCTTTAGCACCATGGACCATTTGCAGGTGCTGAACCAGCTGCTCGAGCGGACCAGGGAGTACAAGATGCCGCTGGTCCTGGCTTTCGTCGACTATGAGAAGGCCTTCGACTCGGTCGAGATTAACGCCGTGTTGCTCGCCCTCCAACAACAAGGCATCGGTGACGAGTACGTGGCCCTGCTGCAGGAGCTGAATAGCAACTGCGCTACCACCATCACCCTGTTCGACCGGCCGCTTAATATCAAGGTCGGCCGCGGGGTCAAGCAGGGAGACACTATCTCGCCCAAGCTTTTCACCGCCTGTCTCGAGCAAATTTTCCGGCAGCTCAACTGGGACGAGGTCGGCATCAAGATCAACGGGCGCTGGCTCAATCACCTGCGCTTTGCCGATGACATCGTGCTGATAGGCTGTTCGGCGGTCGATGTACAGCAGCGGCTTGACCAGCTCAACCAGGCTGGTGCCCGGTTCGGCCTCAAAATCAATCTGGCCAAAACTAAGTGGATGCGCAACGATCAGGTGGCCGACACCACCCTCCATGTCGACCAGCATCAGCTCCAGCAAGTAGATAGCTATATCTACTTGGGCCAGGAGCTGACCACCGACCATAAGATTGGCCGAGAACTGGCACGACGACGCCGAGCAGCCTGGGTCAGCTTCGGCTCAATTGCCGAGACGGCCAACAACAGAGCCATTGACCCGGACATCAGGGCTGCCCTATTCAACAGCACCGTCCTGCCGGCCATGCTCTATGGGGCCGAGACCTGGACAATGACGGCGGCCGACCGGTTAAAGCTGGCCGTGACTGAACGCGCAATCGAGCGCCGCATGATCGGGGTCCAACAGACCGACCACGTCCGCAACGAGCAGTTGCGGGCCATGACCAGGGTGGACGACGCGGTGGACCTGGCCAACAAGGCCAAGAAGCGCTGGGCCGGGCACCTGATGCGGCGGACGGACGAAAGATGGACGCGCGAAGTCACCGTCTGGTTGCCGATCGATATCAAGCGGCCACGTGGACACCCTGCAACACGATGGCGCGACTCGCTACGACAAGATCTGGGACACAATTGGATGAGGCTCGCCCAGGACCGACAGACCTGGGCAGATCGTTGTGGTCTGCGCTGACCACTTTTGGCCTGCGAAGACAGACCGATTCTGGATTCTGGAGAGGAACTAAAGGTGTTCGAATAAACACGAAACACACGTGATCGTTGTCATGCGGTGAATCCGGCCAATCGTGGAACAGCTGTGTCGTCATCAGCCCACGTGCAGCCCAGTGCAGCCGCTCTTGAGAAGCTGCGCTGGCTGAGTTCTCCAGCTACTCTCGAATTGCTCTCGCGGTACTTTGATGGCATACGTCACAGTCACGTGGCGTCGGCGCTGTATCAAGTCGGACAAAATTTCTAACCGGCATGCACTGCTTTAAGTAAGCCGCCGATCGGTCTGCGCAGAGCTGCATGAAGTCCAACAAGCCTTCAGTGTGCAGTGTGAGAGGGGGAGTGGCCAGCTGTGCTCACTAGGTGTCAGTGTGAGAGGGGGAGGGGCCAGCTGTGTTCACTCAAGGTGTGTTCGACATCGGCTGTGGCTGGATGTATCCGATCGGTGAGAGTAGCCGCGTGCAGGCGGGGAGGAGCTGCAAACGGAGACGTGAAGTCGGACACTTTCTGGTTCCTGTAGTGACCGCTCACGTGGTGTTTGCATACTTTACCACAGCTGAAGTGAAATAAATGCAATATTTGCCAAATAATACACAGATGTTTCAGAGACATTTTCATTCAATACTTTATGTACTGCTTCATACAGCGTCTGTTTGAACAAGAATAGGGTTCAACATAAGCTACTATCAATGAAGTGTCTACGTTTTTTAATCAGTTTTAATTTGATAAACATGACACAATATAACATCGCAACTACATTAAAACAGTGATTACTGTTATAAAAAACTGATTTGTGAGCTTTAGAGGAACTAAAGGTGTTTGAATAAATACGAAACACACGTGATCGTTGTCATGCGGTGAATCCGGCCAATCGTGGAACAGCTGTGTCCTCATCAGAGCTCATGCAGCCGCTCTTGAGAAGCTGCGCTGGCTGAGTTCTCCGAGTCCGGCTACTCTCGAATCGCTCTCGCGGTACTTTGATGGCATACGTCACAGTCACGTGGCGTCGGCGCTGTATCAAGTTAGACAAAATTTCTAACCGGCATGCACTGCTTCAAGTCAGCCGCCGATCGGTCTGCGCAGAGCTGCATGAAGTCGAACAAGCCTTCAGTGTCAGTGTGAGAGTGGGAGTGGCCAGCTGTGCTCACTCAGTGTGCAGTGTGTGCTTCTTTTACCAATATATATACTGTATATATATATATAGATATATATATATAGATATATTAACGATATCTTTTGCATTTCTAATCCAAACAACGTCAAACTTGGCACTGCACTTACTCGTGCCCGTAGCAAGACACCTGTCAAGTTTGAAACCCATCGGACTAATGGTTCGAGAGATATGCAAATAACACACACACACAGACAGAAAGACGTTCCCGTAATTTATAGATGGATATAATATACAGAAGTAAACAGCATAGGTGACTTACAGATTCAGTTAACATCCACAAATGAATAAGCGCGATGATTCAGGGAGCAGGCTACACAGTGAACTCCAAAAAAATGCTACGCTTGAGCAAACAGTTTGTGAATAAGTTACTACAAATGATGGCCGTGAATAAAATATACTATTTAGAAGTAAACAGTGTAGCTGACAGAGTGTTTATGTCAGAATGTTTATTTTTAAACCACAACCTTCTAAGTGCTTCTATTACCGATATATTTGACCATATCTTTTGCATTTCTAATCCAAACAACGTCAAACTTGGCACTGCACTTTCTCGTGCCCGTAGCAAGACACCTGTCAAGTTTGAAATCCATCGGACTAACGGTTCGAGAGATATGCGAATAACACACACAGACACACACAGACACATACACACACACACACACACACACACACACACACAGACTTACTGACAGACAGACAAACAGACGTTGCTGTAATTTATAGATAGATGTACGAGGAAGTGATGTACTGTTGAAGAAACATGCAGGTTTTATAGTGTTTTTAAACAAGGATTGGTAATTAGTGATGCAATATTTGATGAAGAGGGGAAATGTTTTATTTATTTATTTATTTATATATTTTAGGTTTGTAAAGCACCTGGAATGAAGGTATCCTTGCGGCAGTCATACAGCATACCAGGAAACAGAGGTCTTCCTAGAGCTGCCACTTCAATGGGCTGTGATGCCAGGGCTGCAGTAGATAAATAAAAGGTATAATTTATACTTAGAATATTTATCATATATTAACAAAATTATATCTGATGGTAATACCAGCAGCCATATCACCCTGTAGCCCAAGACTGGTTGCCCACTGAAGCTAAGCAGGGCTGAGCCTGGTTAGTACCTGGATGGGAGACCTCCTGGGAAAAACCAGGTTGCTGCTGGAAGAGGTGTTAGTGAGGCCAGCAGGGGGTGCTCACCCTGTGGTCTGTGTGGGTCCTAACACCCCAGTATAGTGACGGGGACACTATACTGCCAAAAGAGCACCGTCCTTTGGATGAGACGTTAAACCGAGGTCCTGACTCTCTGTGGTCATTAAAAAATCCCAGGATGTCCTTCGAAAAAGAGTAGGGGTGTAACCCCGGCATCCTGGCCAAATTTGCCCCTTGGCCTCTGTCGATCATGGCCTCCTAATCATCCCCATATACTGATTGGCTTCATCACTGTCTCCTCTCCACCAGTAAGCTGGTGTGTGGTGAGTGTTCTGGCGCAATATGGCTGCCGTCGCATTCCCCCCTTCTATGTAAAGTGCTTTGAGGTCTCAGAAAAAGCGCTATATAAATGTAACGAATTATTATAATGAATACTGTTCAATGAAAACTCTTTACCCGCCAGCATTTCTGAAAAAAGTTGCTAGCTACTGCCAGCATTTTTGATCATTTTCACAAAATTTCCATGACCCCCCAGAATATGTTGTTGTGTGAATATCTCAAACATGCAATTTTTTAAATAAAGAGCACACCCTCTGCTTTAAAAAACAAAAAGGTTTTATTCTAGCTTTATGCATTTCCCTTTTAAGTAAAAAAAAAAAGCAACCATTTGAGCAAAAAGCTGAAAAAAAATCACATTTTTGTCAAAGACTACATCTAGATCTAATTCAGAACGATGATCAAAACATAGATGGATGGAGTAGATTGAGTCAACACCCTCAAAGCTTGCACAGTCCTATAGTTTGTCCTGGGTCGACTTTTCATTCTGTAACATTAGGCAGTTTGATTAATGTGATGTTTAATGTTGATGAATGAATGTTTCTGCTTCTTTTTCACCTGTGTTTTGATCAGGTGATTTGGTACTCTTTCAGAAGATGCGTAATAGTGTCCCCTACCGTAAAACAGTGAAAACACGAAATGCCGGAAATTTCCATCAATGGCGGGAAAGTGTTTTGTCACAAATTATGCAAATTTCCATCAATGGCAGGGAAAGAGTTCATACTGAAGAAATCCATTTTAAAATAAAGATGCAAGCAGCAATATGGGGTCAAGCAAGCACTGAAGCCATAGCAAGCACATGGCATGGCAAAGAAAATGGTCATAGGAAATACAGAATTAAACTTTCGACCTTCAGGTCAGTATAATTATATCATATAAAATGTTTCATTTGCATGTACACATTTAAAAGACACTTTTATCCAAAGCAACTTACAATAGAGTCTCTTACATCAATCACCAGAGCGAGCTGTGCTTGCACCTCCTATTCAGGCAGGCACAGCAGTTCCTGCTTTTGGCAGAAACCAAACTGCTCTTCCAGAGGGCAATTTACTTTCTGGCTGAAGATTTGGAAACTTTGGGACTTGTCCCTGAAAGGTAACAGCTCATAGATTCTGATCTCTCAACTGAGGATGTTGAGACACTTTTGACTTCCAGAGCTCCCACCACAAGAAAATTGTATGACCTAAAATTGCAGAGTTCCTTTGTAGGATCTTTCTGTGGTCCTGGAAAGTTTTGTTTGAGCATTTGAGCCCTTAGAGTCAGCCTCAGAGAGGCTTCTCACTTTTAAGGTGGCTCTACTATTTGCATTGACATTGCTCAAAAGAGTAGGAGATCTGCAGGCCCTGTCAGTAGACTTTGCCCCAGGTATGATCAGAGCTATTTTGCACACCTCCTGTAACCAGCCACCCGGTCGTACTTCCCTTCGCCGCATTAATTGCCATAGCAATAGAGAGGCTGCATCTACTATAACCAATCCAGGCTCTTAGGATTTATGTCGGGCCAGTGGCATACATTCTCCCAGTTTTTTGCAAGTGTGGATATCTGCAGGTTGGAGTAATGAGCATGACGAAAGGTTGGGGCATGCCGAATGGTAGGTGCACAAAGAAGGGTCTTTATTATTGGTCGCGAAAGCTGTCGACCAAGGTGTGCGGCAGGGTTAGTTTCTGTTGTAGCAATTCACACCTCCAAAACACACCTCCTTTCTGCACGCCCATTGCTCCAACCTGCAGCTACCCCTGTCTTGTTTTCTGGTCTGCTTTAGTAACACAGTCACCAAGCAGTGCCTTTCCCATTAGATTATAGATGCTATCGCTCTGTCCTATGAGGCTCTCATTATGGCTTTGCCTCTGGAAATCCACAAGGAGTGTAGCATCTTCTATAGCTCTATCTAGGGGTGAGCCCTTACATAAGGTTTGTGCTGCAGCCGGCTGGCCCTCTCCACACACATTACTCAGGATTTACAGTCTGGATATGGGCTCAACCCCAGGGTCACAGGTCCTTCAGGGTTTACCAAGTCATGTTTGCATTCAACAGTTGTCTGTGCCAGTATTACACAGCCTTGTTGAGCAGACAATCTTCCTCAGTGTGGCAGCGTTGGTAATGACATTCCCATAGTGTCAATGCCATGACAGCGTTGAGTTCCGAAAGGGAACGTTTCTGGTTGCGCATGTAACTTGGTTCCCTGAAAGGGGAACTAGATGCTGTCATGGTGTTGACACTATGGAAATGTCATTACCAACCCCTCTTAAGGAACCAGGTTATATACGTAACCTGAGACAATTTTTCCTTCAAATGATATTGAATCTGTCCAGTGATATTTTTGATAGCACATTCACATTTTGTAACAACATTTCAATCTTACCTGAATGTTTTGTGTTTCCTTCGTATGCTAAGAAATGAAGTCCTCTGGTGTCTTTATTTAAAATCTGAAGTTCATCAGGTTTGGGTTGTAACACTTCCTATTTTTGAAGGAATGGTTCATACATTTTTTATATATTTTTTTTATAAAAATAAAACTTCCACAAAGGTTTTTTATCCTTAATCTCATGAAATACATCTTACCTGTGCATTCACCACAGCTAGGGTCGCCAACCATAGATATGCACAGTAGATGCAGCTCGGCTGATTCAGGTATGTCAAACGTGCCGCCATCTTGGAATCGTCAACAAGGAGACCTGTTTGAATGTCAATGTGAAGGAGATGCCTATCACGACCTTGTCTTGTTTAGTTTCATTATCATATTCTGCTTAGTTTTCCCTGTCACCATTTGTTCTCGTTCTTTGTTTGTTGTTTCTTAAGTGTTCCTTTCTAATTATTTATAGTTATAGGCTGCCTGCATTTTTCTTATAAAATAAAGGTAAAATTATTATTATTATTTTAATGACTATATTATATTTATTCTTAAATACTGTAATTTTATAATAATGAAATAGTGCAACCCTACAAGTAGGCACGATGTCAATGTTAAATCGCAATTTTACCCAGAATTTAACCAGATTTCCCCCCTAAACTGTGCAGCCCTAGTTGCTCCTGATTTCAGCATGTTCACAGTTGTTATTGTTTTTTTACAGGGACCAGATGCCACTGATGAGTCCTGCTGACTCCTCATAACCTTCTCTGATCAAGTCAAGTCAACCTTTATTTTTATAGCATATTTAAAAACAACAGAAGTTGACCCAAAGTGCTTTACAAATCAAGCAAGAATATTTTTTTATTTTTATTTTTTAAATACAACATCATACATTATATCAGCTTCAAAAACCCATTTCATGATCTATTCAAAGCCAAAGAAAACAGATATGTTTTTAAAGAAGACTTAAAAATGGCTAGTGATGAAGATGACCTCACATGGAAAGGAAGACTATTCCATAATTTCGGACCCTTCACCGAAAAGGCACGGTCACCCTTAGATTTATAACAGCAACGAGGAACCGTCAATAGCAATTGGTCAGAAGACCTAAGTGCTCTAGTTGGAGAGTAAGGCTGGGCATACACTGTACTATTTTCGTCCGATTTTGAGCCGAAATCTGACTCGTGCGACTCTTTTTCGGGTCGGGACGATTTTCAGCTTTGTCGTGCGTAGTTTATCGCGCAGTGTTCGTGCCGTGTACAGGGGGAAACGAGAGGCTATAAACCTCTCCCGACCGGCAATCGGATGGTCGGATGAATTTCTGGCATGTCAGAAATTTTGGTCACTCCTCGTGACTATATCGCACAGTTGAAGCAGAGCTACGAACCGATTGCCCTAAACTCAGTGTTTTTTCCCTCACTGCGCCTGCGCCAAAACAGACGTGTCACCATTTCATCTTTAATGTAGCAAGAAAGAAAACGAAAAGAGGGAGATCTTTAAGTTCTGTAGATATCAAACTAGCTACAAATTACTGTTGCTTACCTCCAGTTCGTGTTGCAAAATGGATAAACCATATTAGCCACATCTTTTAAGCCACCTGTGATGTAGCTACACCCTGCCTCTTTTATTAACTTGTTAAACAATGTTCATGTTACACAAGCTGTTTTTGAAATAAAGCTGTTTTTAATTTTCGTTGGTGACTGATTATTGCAGTGTTCGGAAATATTATAGACTGTTAATAATTTTTATTATAGGCCTGTTATTCAAAGTAATCGACTTAAATGTTTTTAGACAATTTTCAGTGAGGAGTAAGCTTCTATGTAATCTTGTATTATCCTCGCAGCTGTCGGTTATGCGGTGATGCGCTATGAAATTATTGCGTGGCAAATTAATTATAATAGCCTATCAATTTTATAATAAAAGTGCGCCTTCCCTAATAATAATAATACAATAATACTAATAATAATTGAATACATAAATTGGAAATGCTAAATCCTCTTGATATTGACAGCTGATGCTTGTTTTGACAATATCTCTGGATACACGATATCATGGTCTATTGGTGCAACCCGGCATGGGGGTTTATCGCACATATTCCACACGTATAGTGTGAGCAGTCAAGTCACAGCTCGATGATCGGACCGTATAGTGTGAGCACATAAAACGTGAGCTTTGGCTTTGGCTTTACATCTACTTGTTCAGTTCAAATCGCGCAGAATTCGCACAGTGTATGCCTGCCTTAAGGGTGTAAAAGGTCACTAATATATTTGGGTGCAAGACCAAAGAGTGCCTTGTAAACAAAAGTCAAAATTTTTAAATCCACCCTGAACTTCACCGGGAGCCAGTGTAGAGATACCAAAACTGGGGAAATATGATCCCATTTTCTTAATCCTGGATGCCCCCCATACATTCTAAACGATTTAAAAGACTATCATGGTCGATTGTATCGAACGCAGCACTGAGATCTAACAAAACTAGGACAACAGGCGAACCTGAGTCCATGGAGAGTAGAATATCATTTGTGAGCTTCAATAATGCAGATTCAGTGCTGTGCAACACATCTGAAACCAGACAGAAATGTATCCAAAATGTTAAATGTATTTAGATAGGAGTAGAGCTGGGAATAAACAACTCTCTCCAAAATCTTTGACATGAAAGGCAGTTTGGAGATTGTTCTGTAGTTGTCATGTATTGCCGGATCCAGAAAAGGTTTGTTTAACAAGGGATGTAATATCACATGTTTAAAACTGCTAGGAACAGCTCCACTCGCTAATGAGCTGTTAATTATAGCTGTCACACTGACACCGAAAGTCATAAAAACTTCTTTAAAAAGATGTGTGGAAAGAGAATCCAGCTTTTAGCTAATACACTTCAACTTGGAGACTACATCTGCTGATTGTTCCGATGTAACTAGTTCAAAATCAGTCAAGAGAGCTGGATAATGGAGTAATTTGTGATCGTCATCACTATCCCGCGTTCTCATTGGTTTACGCTCTGTTGTTATGTATCGTCATCACTGTCCCGCATTCTCATTGGTTTACACTTTGTTGTTATGTGTCATCAGCACTGTCCCGCGTTCTCATTGGTTTACCCTCTGTTGTTATGTACTGTATCGTCATCACTGTCCCGCGTTCTCATTGGTTTACGCTCTGTTGTTATGGATCATCATCACTGTCCCGTGTTCTTATTGGTTTACGCTCTGTTGCTATGGATCGTCATCACTGTTCCGCGTTCTCATTGGTTTACGCTCTGTTGTAATGTACTGTATCGTCATCACTGTTCCGCGTTCTCATTGGTTTACGCTCTGTTGTTATGGATCGTCATCACTGTTCCGCGTTCTCATTGGTTTACGCTCTGTTGTTATGGATCGTCATCACTGTTCCGCGTTCTCATTGGTTTACGCTCTGTTGTTATGGATCGTCATCACTGTCCCGCGTTCTCATTGGTTTACGCTCTGTCATTATGTATTGTCATCACTGTCCCGCGTTCTCATTGGTTTAGGCTCTGTTGTTATGTATCATCATCACTGTCCCGTGTTATCATTACGGCTGTCACTTTTGAGAAAAATCAAATTCGAACGGATATCAAATATCAAGCAATGTATTCAAATATATTTGAATATCTACAAAAACAAAATACAAAAAAACACCGTAACGGAGATTCAATCACAATTTATTAAAGGGATACTCCACTTTTTTTGGAAATAGGCTCATTTTACAACTCCCCCAGAGTTAAACAGTTTTGAGTTTTACAGTTTTCGAATACATTCAGCCGATCTCCGGGTCTGGCCACTTTTAGCATAGCTTAGCATAGATCATTGAATCGGACAGGACCATTAGCATCTCTCTCAAAAAAATGACCAAAGAGTTTCGATATTTTTCCTATTTAAAACTTGACTCTTCTGTAGTTACATCGTGTACTAAGATCGACGGAAAAGCAGGCGTAATGATATGACGCAGCGCCTGAAAATAGTCCCCAGCTCGGTCGACTATAGGGTCGACTATTTAAATTTTTATATCAGCTATGCATTCCGTTAATTTAGTGAATTGGTAAGTTTCGTCAGGGCGTGAAGAAATATAGAGCTGAGTATCATCAGCATAACAGTGAAAACTAATGCCATGATTCCTAATGATATCTCCCAAGGGTAGCATGTACAGAGTGAACAGCAACGGTCCTAGTACTGAGCCTTGTGGTACGCCATACTGAACTTGTGATCGATGAGACATCTCTTCATTTACTGCTACAAACTGATAACGGTCAGATAAGTATGATTTAAAACATGCTAGTGCAATTCCACTAATGCCAACATAATGTTCGAGTCTATTTAAAAGAATGTTGTGGTCAATAGTGTCAAATGCAGCACTAAGATCCAATAACACTAATAGAGAGATCCAACCATGATCAGATGATAAGAGCAAATCATTTATAATGGTTTATTTTTTTTATTTTTTTAACAGTTTTTTTAACAGTAATATAAAAGGTAAAAGATAATATAATAGTTAAATACAACTTTGCACTTTCTAGTCTCTCCAGTTTCAACTTCATGGTTTCACAGTTTCTAATGTCTATCCTCTGAAAACTTGCATTAACTTTTCCTTTCAGTGAACATGTAGATTGATTTGCTGAGCATTGTATTAACCTTCTCTCAACCTTTACTCCAACACACACTGACACTGCCCGTTGATATTGTTTTAAAATCACATCTTACCTGGAGTCTCTGTTCCTGATATGGTAAGAAGTCTGAGGCTGTAGTTATAGTTAAAGTTCTGCTACTGAGGAAATGTCTCATGAAAAAGTGCGTTGTCAGAAAAGAAAAAAAAAAGTGTTCTCAGAAATGTTGAGAAAGGTTGGAGGGGGAGGGGGAGGGAGGGAAGGGAGGGGGAGGGGGGGGGGGGCACAGTGGACATTGCCCCTTTGACCTTGAAATGCTTTCTGGCAGTATACAATCATTTTTGGCAGTATACTGTGTTTGTGTGGCTACAGTGCCAGGGCTGAATTTTTGTCCCAGTCCGCCCCTGCATATAGGCCTACAATATACATTATATTCTGTATCAGATTATATTATCTTATCACCCACCTGGATTTAATAAATAAGCAAACATAGCAGACAATATAATCAGGCAGATTAAATTACTGTAAATTTCTTGGTCATTCGGCCAAATAAAATCCAATATACATATGTTTTATGTCATTGTAAAGCCTATTTTTTTTTTTTGCTGCTTGCAACAAGTCCAAGCACATTGCTGTATTCGCCTGGTTTCTGGGTTTCACTCTTGTACCGATCGATCTCTCTCTGGCCAGAGTCAAGCCAAAATCACAATTGTCATGCGAACATGTATGTCGAAATGGAAGGCACCAATCTTCTTGGGAGAGTGGGCCGGATGTGTCGATACCTGATTCTCTTGGATCAGACGCTGGGTCACAACTTTGAGTTTTCCAGAGAGCCCCTCGAAGTCTCAGTGAGCATTTTTCAAATATGTGTGAACATATGCTAGGTTGTGAGAGTTGCGCACCTGAACGGTCTGTCCCGCGAGAGATTGCGTCCGGCGTTCCAAAGCCGCACTCTGAAAACGTATTCCATACAAAACAATTAGGCTCATCACGATCGCATTGAGACGGTTGCTGATTACCAATGGGTAATTTCCCTGCTTGTGCTGTGACATAAGGGTGAGAAATGTACGAAATTTTACACAAATATGAACATCTTATGCACTAAGGCTCATATTTGACTGCTCTTGTAATTTTTTTTTGCTCTTTCACTATTTTGTGGTTTCTATGTGTACGAATGGGTCATTTGGCAGTTTTCACTGTGACACAAGGGTGAGCAATGTGCGGAATTTCAAAAATCTCACAAATATGAACATTTATCAGGCCCAGCTCCGTTCCACAGAACCCCTTTTTCCTCGGCCCACATCCCGCAAAGAATGACGACCCTGTAGTGGCCTAAAGACAAGGGCCACACACTGGCCATAGCTGGCCCAAGTCTCAGCCAGTTAATGACCCACAACACACCCCTGCACAGAATAGGTTTTATTCTTGGTACCTATTCTCAGCCTTAAGTAAACCCAAACAGAGCCACACCTGAGCCTTATCTAGCCCAGTCCCAAAACAGAATTGTTATCTATACTTCTACTACTTTTCCTCTCTGGTGGTATATCCATTCTTTGAAGGCACACATTTCTCATTTAAACACACTTTACCTGAAACATAGCATCAATGAGCATTTTATATCAAACAAATCAAGACAGAAGTGGGTGAAAGTGAAAAGTGAAAGTGAGGTTTTTTCCTAAAACGTTCGATTTTGACATCTTAATTTCAAAAGGCTATATCTTAAAAGTGATAAAAGATAGAGACTTTCTGTAAATTAGAGAAATATTAAGGATGACCCAAAGTTTATGTAGGGATTACATTTTCCCATCTAATTTGCATATTATGACGTCATATGGTGGCGGTCATCTTGGATTATAGAATTTTTATGGTTTTTGTTGATGTTTATTTGGTTGTTTTTTTGTTTTTTAGCTGACAAAGACGCACACATCACAAGGACATGAACACACAAAAAAGAACACATATTGTACACTACTAAATGGTCAGGGAAATAGATAGTAAATCAACAGTGTAATAAATGGCAGACAAAAACAATTGTTGCAGGGCTTTTGCTGTAGAGATAATGACTCCCTATTCATCCAGGTGACATTTCTTGTAGTGTTTCATGGTGTGGTCTTGCGATAGACTATGCATAATAGCCCCTCTGCCCCGTGTCACATCGCCTCTTCTCCTGCTACGAGCAGCAGCGCGGGCGCGGCCAGATCTGCCTCGCGCGCGCGCCGAGTGTGCACAGCTCGGACTACTGTCATTGTCATTGCGACTCCCCACCCTGCCTCCACGTTGCCCCCTAACTGTCCTATGAATACTTCGACCTCGTCTAACATACCCAGTGGCATTAGACAAAGTCTCCACCACAATACTGTCGCCGCGATTGCGGAGAGGCACACGGTCACCATGGCTAGCGTGGTAAAAATCTCCCGCGGCCGCCTCGTTCCCCACAACACTAACGCGCCTGCTAACGTCGCGATGAACACTCCGACCCCGGGAAACATTGTTCCCACCACTGACATTGGGCAAAGGACCATCTAACGTTATATTGGGCAAAGGATTCACCGTTTGTGCTTGGTGTAGGGCTATACTTTCACTTTCAGAATCACCGTCATTTTCTGAAGGCAGATAACGTTATTCCCCTTCAGAATCAGGGTCCGCGAATAGAAGACCCAACACTTCATTGCGGGTAAGCTTTATTGATGCCATTAGATAATAATAATAATAATAATCTAATGCAAATACTCGCTGACGTTGACAATATTGCTCTGATAAAATGGCTCACTCGCACACTAGCTCCGCTTTTGTTCGCACTGATTCAATGCGCTCTAGCTTGAATATTTTGTATAGAAGCATGACTTTTTTTTGAGTCGGGGATGAAGTATGACATGTCTGCCAACTAGTGGAGGGGAGGTCGAACGAAATTTGACACCCTATTTGACTAAATCGGCCGTTTTATTCAGTGCCGCATCTTGTCGAGTAAACTCGACCGTGGCGCCCAGAGGGTTAAAACACACATATATAAAAAAGAAATTACCAATAGCAGATGAAGGCATGACTACACACTCGTAGACATACACCCTCACACAACTGTATAGTGAGATCAGTATAGGGAGAAAAATAAGTTATTACTTCAATAAACATAATACCCTTAACTAAAAGCTAAGTTAAAAAGCTAAGTTTTCAACTGAGACTTTAAAATCTCTATTGTTGAAGCTTGCCTTCTTTGCTGCTTTTTAGACTGCCCCCTACAGGTCTTAAATATTCCTATTCAGCTATTTTCTTCTGGCCCAGTTCCGATCTGTACCAATACTAAAACTATTCAGGGGTGCGTTTCCCGTACAACTATATAGCTCGCTGCTTAACTACCATAGTACGATGCATCTTTGGAGAAATCAACTAGCTAGTCTCCCGACTACTGTTTCCCGAAACCGTATGTCGCAAAGTATCGTTCAACCACGTTGGTTTATGACGTCTCGCACGTGGTGGACTAATAACTTATTTTAATTAATCTGTTTGAGATCGAATTAACGCTAGATTTTGTCATATAAGTTTACAGACATGGCATCTGAAGACCATTTCTAATTTTTCTCAGTTATTTTGCTTTATTACCAGACTCAATATTTGGCTCGTTCTTACATAGTAGAGCACGTTCGCACATGCGCAGTCTTCAAAAACGGTGCTTTAAATCTCTTGACAAACTAAAAGACGTAAATTACATTTGTATGTATTCTAAATAAATAACACAGGTTGTACTGAATGTCAGCTTGCTCATTTTGCTAAGGATAAGGATTTATTCAGTCTACATCTCATGTAAACTAGAAACTATGCTTCTAACCACAGCTCAAGAGCTGTCGTTCCAACCACACAAGTTTGCGATGCTGTTTGCGAACGTTCGTTGGAACGATGGTTTGGGGAAACTCCAAATCGTTGAACTATGCTGATAACGACGGAACTTGCGACCATAGTTGGCTAATGATGCTTTCGGGAAACGCACCCCAGGCCCAGTGCAGGGCCAGTTATGGGTCATTAATTGGCTGAGAATCGAGCCAGTTATAGTCCATGTGTGGTCCTATTCTTAAATCCAGATCTGGAACACTACAGGGCTGTCATGCGTTATGTGGGCCGAGGAAAAAGGGGTTCTGTGAAACTGAAACTGCCAGATAAAATTTCCAATGTGGGAAAGTGCATTTATATGGCCCATGGTCACAAGCCTGATTTGGGCCACATAATCAATGGACTGATCTTGGCCACACTTCTCCCACCAACATTCAGGCCTCAGATGTTTTGCCGTGATCATGCTGTGCCATCATTGCCACACATGACCCAGCTCTGGCTGACAGGAGACATGCCATTGCCGACCGG
The DNA here is from genome assembly GCF_965113295.1 of Leuciscus leuciscus. Classification (NCBI taxonomy): domain Eukaryota; kingdom Metazoa; phylum Chordata; class Actinopteri; order Cypriniformes; family Leuciscidae; genus Leuciscus; species Leuciscus leuciscus. Next base: position 1,767,154 of record NC_138731.1, read on the forward strand.
AGGCCAGCAGTGCCAGTCTGAGGACACATTCGGGCCAAGACTGCTTGTTATGTGCGAAGCGCACGTCCTGATTTTGTCGCGTGGGAGCTGTCCTGAGACCAATATCTTTATGATGACCCTGGGACAACATCTGCCTCAGCCAATCAACCTTTATGATGTCATCACCGTGTGCTCCCCGTCGAGTCCGCCAAAAAAACACGTCTACCAACAAGCGCACAACTTAAAGGTAAGACCAACGACTTTTTACATTCTCCTATTAATTAACATCAGTCTTCTACTACGGCTGATGATGTTTAAATTCATTGTGCATTTGCGTCTGTCATGATTCCTGTCTTGTGTTCTCCTTGTCTTGTGTGGACTTTTGTTATTTCCTGTTCTGTGCCATGTTTTGTAGGACTTCCTTTGTAGTTTTTCTTGTTTATTAGTCTCCCCAGGTGTTTCTGATTAGCCACGCCCCCTTGTTATCTTGTTTAGCTTGTTTGCCTGTGTATTTAAACCTCTGTGCTTCAGTTGCTGTTTGTTGGTTGTTGTAGCTTGTAGCTGTTTGCTGTTAGCTGTTAACTTTTCCTTGTTCCTGTCCTGAGTTCCATGTTCTGTTGTTTGCCCTGGACTACCTGTTTGTTTCATTAAGTAGTGCTTGCATGTAGTGATGGCCAAATGAAGCGTTTCGAAGCATTATTGCTTTCTGATACAATTGTGTCGAAAATGGTTCATTACTCGAAGCTTCATTCATATAAAAATTGCAGCACCATCTCCTGGTGAAGTAAATGTAATGCAACAACCATAAAATGCAAGTAGGCTTATATGTTAACGCCCCGTTTATTACGTGTTTACCGAGGCGATCAAAGCTGAAACAGTGTTAGTGCTGTGAAACTCATTTATGTAGGTGAATTTTACAGATACTGATGAATTTCATGTGTTCACCTTGATAATAAAACATTAAGCATGATGTGTGTGTGTAATTATTTCTTTAGACAAGGACAGAAGATCAGACCAGCTTAAAAAAAAGTTGGAAACCATCACAGAAATACTAATGGTTTCTATTAAAATACCAATAGGAACCATTGGCTTTTACCATTTAAACCACTACAGAATTCTTTTTTGGATTTAATGCCCCCACCAATAGAACCCAACACATATCAGTAGAGACCCACAGAGACCACTATAATTCCCATTACAACCAATAAAATTCTCATGAAAACCATTAAATCCAATAGAATTTCTAATGGTTTCTATAGTTTTTTTTTTTAGCAGGGCAGTATCATGTGTGAAAGCTTTATCTTGTTTAGCTGTGGGAAGCAGAACTCTTAACTTGTTAACTGGTGGGACTGATATTTTTGTATGTTGAAAAGGATGTGCTTGTGTAACTGGTTGTACTTGTATAATGTAGCAGAGGGTTTTTGAAGTTTCTGTCTTTGATGCATATTTTTATGCAACAATGATCATATGTTCTCTAATTAATAATAAAAAAAATGTGGCAGAGGGTGTGCTTTGGGTACATGCAGAAGGCTTAGACAAAGTGTTCATTAAATGGTATGGTTTTTATTCAGAAATATTATTTTCTTTGTCTTTGGTGAAAGGTGATATCTTTTTTTTTTAAACAATTTCACCAGCTTTAGAGACACCGACTACTGCAACCCACAGTGTTGCCATGGTTTGGCTTCACTTTTATAAGAAATACAGCCGCCAGGTTTCAAACCTGTCAACACTGGATTGGGCTGTCAAAGCAGTCAGGTGGTTCACTACAGGAGTGAACCAGTGTGTTTGCTTCAGAAGTCATTTTCACGTGACTAGTGACGTAATGATACAAGCTCCGAAGCAGTGGTTCATTGCAAGGACCGTTCGAAGGAAGCTTCGGAGCGTCGGTGTCAGACGTAACATCACTACTTGCATGTGGATTCTCTCTCTGCTTCGTCCTTGCCTCATCATTACAGAACGACCGTCCAAAGATGAATCCAGCAGCACAGATCATGTGTCTCCGTCAGGGAGACCGGCCCATAGAGGAATATGTGAGAGACTTTATTGAACTGGCAAATGTAACTTCAATGGACTCTTTGTGCCTCATGATTTTTTTTTTAGAGGGGGATTATCTGAGCCACTCAGGTCAGCCATGCCACTGCACAATCCTCAATGGACTTTAGAATTTTATATTGATTTGGCCCTGTTACTGAGTGGCTCAACCTTTACTGTGGGTTTGGCGGACGAGGAGCAACCCCACAGTACCCGCCAAGCCAGAGTTTCTTCACGTCAGTCCTGCCGATCCAGAGACTGTTCACGTCACGCCTGCCGATCCAGAGTCTCCGGACAAGATGGCCACCGCCGAGCCAGAGTCTCCGGACAAGATGACCGCCGCCGATCCAGAGTCTCCGGACAAGATGGCCGCCGCCGATCCAGAGTCTCCGGACAAGATGGCAGCCGCCGATCCAGCGTCTCCGGACAAGATGGCCGCCGCCGATCCAGAGTCTCCGGACAAGATGACCGCCGCCGATCCAGAGTCTCCGGACAAGATGGCCGCCGCAGAGCCAGTAGTTGTGTCCCAATGCGAAGGCTGCATCCTCCGAAGGCCGTATTTGAAGGCCGATTGGCCGTATTTGAAGGCTGATTGCGTCACAGCGAAGGACGTCCCAATTCAAAGGCTGCACCCTTGGAAAGTCGCATTTGAAGGCCAATTGCGTCACCGCGGCGCGCTGAAGGCTGTTCCAATTCAATTCTGCATCCTTCGAAGGCCGTATTCGAAGGCCGGTTGTGTCATCGCGACGCGACGAAGGCTACCCTGATTCAAAAGCGTCGCCAAATGCACCCTTCGTTTCCCCGTGAAAGGAAGGATACATAAATGTATCCTTAGCGGCCTATCCTACCCCATAAGTTATTGCGAGCTGGTGACGACAGCATTTTTATAAAAAAAAAATTGCAGCCAAGAGTTCGGTGGTGGACGGCAAATTCACATTTAAATGTAAGTGTTATGTTTTCATTGACTCAAATAGCTAGCGAAACCACAGTTAAAAGCCACAAGTTTTTCTTTCTTATAAACTTCATCTTAACTCCTTTGTCACCATTGCGTGGCTTCATTTCTCAGGTGGTTTGAGGCAGAACTTGTGCTAATATTAGTTTAATAGTTTTCAGGGAGCAAGGAGCAGACCGCTCAATTTATTAAACTGTGGTCTGAAAATGACCATTTCTTTACGGGGGCGAAAAACTGGAGGCAAGACAACAACCTATTTTTAATATTTGCATTAGTCTATCTCACTTGTGTATTATAAAAAAATATCACTCACCCTATAAAGCCCACAACAATAAGAAAAGCAGTAGATAAGGCAATGGGGTTTCACTTTTGTGTTTTTGTAGTGCTGTCATGCAAGCTATGTCTACAAAGGTTTTAACCAAATTTGAGTATCCAGAAATATGATTTCTTAAGTATTTTGTATGCATGTCCTGATGTGTCACATTTTGCAGTGTTAACAATGCATTAATGTTAAGATTGCACCCCTGTGTTCATATTTTTCATAAGTACCCTTTTCTACTTTTTTAGAGCAATTCTGGAGAAAATTGGTCCGCTGAGGAGGGTAACTCCCATACAGGCAAAAAAAAAAAAAAATTACAAAGTAATAACGTTTATACACACGTCTTTGCTGAAATGTATTGTGCTGTTATTGTTAACAAGCCATGGTTAATTTGCTCTGCCTTTAGGATTGCAAGTGTCCTGGGACATGTGAGGGTGTGAGTGGGAAACCCACTGCTGAAACCTGGCCCTGGTTTGTCCTCATGGATGAGGTGTTGGGACAGAGGCATTGCATGTAATGACGGACATAATTTCTACATGAAACAAATTCTTCTATACTTTTTTATTTATTTATTTTTTTAAATAAAATTGTTAAATAAAAATAATTTGTTCTATTGGCTACGTAAAAGTACTTTTTTTTCAACTATTTACAACATCCGTTAAACATATCAAAATCAACATAAACATTTAAATTTACAGTATATAAAATAAGAAATGATGTAGACTTTTATTGAGCTGAGCAGGGAGACCCTGGTGGTGCTGGACCGGGACGGGCTGGTAAGACCCTGGTAAGGCCTCTCTGCTGGTGGGACATCATCTGGGATGGTCTCCAGAGTGTTTGAGGGCATATTTCTAATAAGAGCGTAAAGGTCCAGCATTGTTCTCACAAGCCGCTTCACTCAAGACAATAATAACATAATGAAAAGTTAGTATATCCCAAAAAATTAAATTAAATAAAAGTTGCTATAAAGGTGGTAGCGATTCATTACCGAACTATTAGCTGACGAAGTCGCGCTAGCTAACGGCAGTGCTTGAAAATTGGTTGAAACAACCAACATAAAATATAAATAATTACGCTGTGCATGTACAAATGAAGACCAGTATAAGCATCGCAAAGGGCCTCTGATACAATATAGACAGTTGACAATTCAAAAGAGGTCGATATTTCAGCAACTTAACTCTGGAACAACTCGACGCACAGCAATGTAAGTGAATGGTGTCCAACGCCCAAATGACAGTGTTTGGAACTATTCCGATCTTCATATCCCGGAAGTAGGCGGTTAAAAGCGCCGCCATTATTTACAACGGAGGTCTATGGGAGTGTCGCAACTCTCTCTCTCTATGGCTCTGGTGTGTGTGAATGAGGTGCAGGTGTGTGTAATCAGTGTAGTGCAGGTGTATGAAGTAATCAGTCCAGGTAGATGCAGGATGGGAATTGTAGTCTGTGAGTAAATATGATAGTCCGGTGTGGAGTGCCCTCTGGTGGCTCTCAAGGGCACTCCAGCTGGTGACCGTTACACTATGTTAATCGTTAGTCTATGTCTTTGTTAAAGTCATCAATTTGCATTATTTCAACATATATTTAAAAAGAATACTTATATTAAAATTTTTCCTTACATTTATACTAATGATATTTTACATATATGTTATTTATAATAGGCTACTAATATTTTTTATAATATACAATTTTTTATCTCTTAACACTTATGTCATAAATTTAAATTGACACCTGCCATGGTGTTTCTGATTTGTCATCTCTGATTTATATTAGTGCGTCCTCGGCCGATGCGCCATACTGTTTTAAAGGTGAAGCATGTAGTTTCTGCGACATTAGTGCCACCTAGCGGAATTATAAAAATGCAGCATATTTTGCAAATAGCTACTTTCAATAAATGGTCAAATATATCAAGAAACTTTTATCTGTGTTGCTATATATCATGAGAGTAAGCTCCAGCAGGGCTCAGTGCTGAGGACTGGGCCAGCGGTTCAGATGTTTAGACACCAGTGAAATATCACAATTCTCTATTACAATTTTTATACTACAGCAAAACTACAAGCCTGATTAATGTAAATTTACAACATTATTAAAGACAAGTAAATAGTAATTAATAAAACATGAACAAATAATCAAATTACAAATAGCACATATAAATACAAGAAAACAAAGTAATCATATGTGAAATATCACTGCATATACATCACTGTATAAATTAAATATAGATGGAATTTTATAAAGTTACGAAAGGTATTTAGTCAAGAGCAGTGAGTGATTTCTTTGCAGGTTTATTAGACTGCTGTCCCTTTAAGACCGAATGCACCGGTCCAATATGAATATACTGTCTACGTTTCCTTGAGATATAACTGACTATGTTTAGGATACTCGCCAAGACGGGTGTTTATAAATAATTTAGTGTGAGTTTGTCCGTACAAGCACAAGACGTGAAAGAGAATTCAATTCAGTATTCACGCGCTGTCTGAGACACAGATTTTCGGGGCGCGCACTTCAGATGTTTGCGTTCATTAAACTTCTTGACCTACAAACATCCTGTAATAATGTAGGGAACCACTCGTTATACATAAATCGGGTAACAGTTTATGTTTATGTTCTACCTCCATATACGATTTAGTTTCAACCTGTATATGCTCCCAATGAGCCAAATAATGAGAAAGAACCAAATCGCTTACCACAGCTATGCAGACGACACACAGCTCTACTTAGCCCTATCGCCTAACGATTACAGCCCAATTGACTCCCTGTGCCAATGCATTGATGAAGTCAACAGTTGGATGTGTCAAAACTTTCTTCAGTTAAACAAAGATAAAACTGAAGTCATTGCATTTGGAAACAAAGATGAAGTTCTCAAGGTGAACGCATACCTTCACTCCAGGGGTCAAACAACTAAAAAATCAAGTCAGGAATCTTGGTGTGACACTAGAGTCAGACCTTAGTTTCAGTAGTCATGTCAAAGCAATAACTAAATCAGCATACTATCATCTAAAAAATATTGCAAGAATTAGATGCTTTGTTTCCAGACAAGACTTAGAGAAACTTGTTCATGCTTTCATCACCAGCAGGGTGGATTATTGTAATGGACTCCTCACTGGCCTTCCCAAAAAGACCATAAGACAGTTGCAGCTCATACAGAACGCTGCCGCCAGGATTCTGAGCAGAACCAGAAAATATGAACATATCACACCAGTCCTCAGGTCTTTACACTGGCTCCCAGTTAGATTTAGGATTGATTTTAAAGTATTATTACTGGTATATAAATCATTCAATGGCCTAGGACCTCAATACATTGCAGATATGCTCACTGAATATAAACCCAACAGATCACTCAGATCATTAGGATCATATCAGCTAGAAATACCAAGGGTTCACTCTAAGCATGGCGAGTCTGCTTTTAGCTATTATGCTGGAACCAGCTTCCAGAAGAGATCAGATGTGCTCCTACAGTGGTCACATTCAAATCCAGACTCAAAACACTTTTGTTTAGCTATGCATTTACTGAATGAGCACTGTGCCACTGTTCGTCCGACTGTACTGTACTGTATTTCATTTTATTTTTCTAAACTGTTTTAATTATTCTTATTTCTTTTTATTCTTTTAATTTATTCTATGTAAAGCACTTTGAATTGCCATTGTGTATGAAATGTGCTATATAAATAAACTTGCCTGGCCTTAATCCAAATGACACATGTGCTGAGTGAACGATCAGCAATCATGAGCCTTCAACAGAAGTACTCTCTCTCTCTGTCTCGCTCTCTTTCTCTCTCGTCAGTTAACGTTAATAATACATGCCTCGTTTTTCCTTCATTTGCCATTGACATCCGACTGAACTACAAACTTTCCACGGATGTCTGTGAAAAAGGGATGCGCTCAAACGCTTCTGCCGCTGAGGGCTCAATCCACTGCGTGTTTTTCTCTTATCAGCTTGCACACACAGCTATATAGCCGTTACTATATTTCGTTTAATATTCCACTAATGACATAAATTTACTTCATAGACAGTCTTCTCTTTTATCCCCATTATACTCTCTTTGTCTCTATCGACTTCAAACATGTGTTGCTCAGTCAACAGAGTTTTGAGAAAAATCATGTTAAAGTTTTCTGATCGGTTCCAAAACAAAATCACTAAGCAACCATACTGTAAAATCCCTGATAATAACACCACCAAGTCAAAACCCATTTCTAGAGGAAAAATATTCAGTATTTTTCCATGATACCACAATTGTTTGATTAACTTTAATGAGACAGACAGCATATATATGACTTATAGAACCGTACGGATGTAATATAATGTTACACATCAAATGTTTTTCCCCAACAAAATGTTAATTTAAGACATAACAGATAATGTTTGTGTGAATACTTGCCAAGACAGATATTTTGAAATACTGTAATTCTGTGTAAACCCAGCAAACACAGAACGTTGGCACAACGTAGCCAACCTTCTAACAACGTTTTATCAACATGGCCAAAAGGTTGCTATAAATATGTTGTGTGGTGAAGGTTGTTACAGCGTTGTCACAATGTTGACATTAAACCACCGTTCAGGGCCATTGTTTAAGGTTGTGCTTATGGTGTCTTGACAACCACTGGACTACATATGCACTCGTCACTGCCCTGAAGCGCGAAAATCAGCTTTTAAATCCCAACCACCTGTTGGGCTCATTGTGTTCTCGTTCATCATCGAGCAAGGATCCGTGAGTATTGCATTTAATTTAGCCTACCTCAGCTATCAAACACAACCTACAACTTTAATTTCTAATATGATTAATGTAGCCTCGCTTGCACTGTTTAGTTTTTCATTTTATTTTTCCGCTCTCATTCGTTTCTTTGCTTCTCTGGATTTGTGGATGTTTCCCCGGTTACCGACCTTTATCGGCCGGCTTTCGGCTACTGTCTGCCATACAGACCCGGTTTTGTTCATTAAATGTTCTGATCTGCCTTTGCTTTTTAGGTTTTATTTATTATACTTAAAATAAATTTGTATATTCGTTTATTTCTTTTTTTTTTCTTTTTTCACAAATGTATTACTTTTGGAAGTGCAATTTGATTACCATATGCAGTTTTAATAAAGTTGAATTAACGAAACCATGTCATTTTTACTCTTCAAAGTGTACACTTGCAGGTGTTGATATAGCCCCATTAAATAATAATATAGATAAACAAACGATTAAAAGTATATTATCTAGGGGTGACCCCGAATAGTCGAAGATTCGATGCTTCGATTGGAGGAGCCTGATTCGATTACCGATCTCACGGTCGAATCTTCGCAGAGGTGTTATGAAACGAGGATCATGCCACTTTGGCTATATGAGGGCGCTCAATGTCTGATTTCACATAGAACTACCGGTTTTCTGTCAATACGTTAATATTCAGCCTATTATGATAATGCTGTATATAAAAATGTGCAAAGAAAGAAGCTTTTAATAAATATTTTTTAACGTGCGTGAATAAATCCCAAAACCCCGTGACAGATTTAAGTTTCACTTTCAATCCGTGACCGACAGAGGAGCGTCTTGGCGGCAAGGATTTAAATCTTTAACAATGTCTGGGATAAGAAAATCTAAAGTGTGGATCATGTAACCTGCGTGAAGTTGGCCCCCCACCCAACGCAAAACGGCGTCAAACTATGCTCAATCGTTTGTGCTCCGTTTGTGCTGGTTTGTGCTGTAAAAATTTTTTGTAGATATTAAAAAAATATTTTTAGGTCATTCTGAGGTCACTCAGCCCCCCCACATGCTCCAAATTCACCCAAAATAGTCTCGTTCGTTTGTGCTGGTTTGTGCTGTAAAAAGTTTTGTTTGTGCTGCTCCGGTTTTTTAGATATTAAAATAATATTATGTGGTCATTCTGAGGTCACTCATCCCCCCACATGCTCCAAATTCACCCAAAATAGTCTCGTTCGTTTGTGCTTCGTTTGTGCTGGTTTGTGCTGGTAAAATTTTCGTTTGTGCTGCGTTGGGTTTTAAAATATTATACATTCAATTATTGTTGATGACGTCACCAGCCCCCCCACATGCTTCAAATTCACCCAAACTATGCTCAATCGTTTGTGCTTCGTTTGTGCTGGTTTGTGCTGTAAAAAGTTTCGTTTGTGCTGCTTCGGTTTTTTAGATATAAAAATGATATTTTTACGTCATTCTGAGGTCACTCAGCCCCCCCACATGCTCCAAATTCACCCAAAATAGTCTCATTCGTTTGTGTTTCGTTTGTGCTGGTTTGTGCCGGTAACATTTTCGTTTGTGCTGCGTTGGGTTTTAAAATATCAGAAATTTAATTATAGACGATGACGTCACCAGCCCCCCCACATGCTCCAAATTCACCCAAAATAGTCTCGTTCGTTTGTGCTTCGTTTGTGCTGGTTTGTGCCGGTACAATTTTCGTTTGTGCTGCATCGGCCTTTAAAATATTAGACACTGAATGAAAAGCGAATTATAGACGGTGACTTCACCAGCCCATTAAATGACGGTGACTTCAACCAGCCTGCATCTTCGTGAACGCACCACAGAGAAATGCACATTTCATACATAAGCAGAGAGCAGTCTGTTTTCTTTCGTTTTGAATTGTTCTGTTTAAAAGTAGACATGTCTGTGATGCAAGTAGGCCTAGGCGCTGAGTTTCGGTTCATTTATGAGACCAACTGCAGTTTAGGCGCCGGCGCCTCTATGTCCTGATTATCTATTGTCTGATATAGGCCTATTTACTTCTTATTTTGCCTATTAAATCCTGTCATTTGGTAGATGAAACAATGATTAAAATTAAGATACAATTAATACAAAACGAATTTCACCTTAAAGAAAGGCTTTGTGCTTTCTGTTTGAGGTCTCTGTGAAAGTTTTAAAGCAGTCTTTTAGTGCCGTTTTTAGAGCGGTCAGTCCGTAACGCAGTTCTCCGTCCGTTACATTGTTTTTTCCTCATAAATGCAAACACAAAAAATTTAATAAAATGAATAATTTATGTTCTGCAGAGAGACAACGCTTCTTCATCCGGTAGGTAGGCTAGTATTACTTTTGGTTTGCGCAGTGTAATTCATAGAATTACAAAAAAAAAATTACGCACATGCTATTTCCCTCATAAATATAAAACGCATGAGTAGACTGATATTTTTCTAATGTCTGGACTCCTTTATTAAGGGAGAAGCCTATGGATATATAACAGACGTTTCAATATATTGGTATTAAGTGCATTTTCTGATAATTTATACTTCAAGTTTTGACTTGCAAATGTCACGTCCATAACGCTGGAATTGACCAATTTTAAAGAATTTATTCTCAGCTATTTTTGTGGTGTAAGTCTATGTATTTTATAATGTTAACTTCAAATAATAGTGATATGAAGATGTAGTAGCATTGGATCTGGACTCTGGAGTTGGAAGGGGTGTGTCGCGATTCTGCCTTCTCACACCGCAACACAGGTTCGTGGATGGAGCGTCGGGATTTCGGTTTCATATTGCATATTGTTACACAGCCCTAGTCGTTTTAGAAATGTTAAGTTCTACTTCTGTAGTTATTTTGGTGAAAGTAACTGGAGTAGCTAATGCATTACAATTCTGAGACAGCCTTTATTGTAAGGTAAATAATTACCTTTAAATAAAAGTAATAAAGTAATCTGTAGGCCTAATGTATTACAGTTTGGGAGGGCTGCTGATATTGTGAAAAATGATTAGCCTATAAATAGATATTTTCATATAATTAATATTTTAATGTTTTAATATAATTCAAATGTAATTTATTCCTGTAATGTCAAAGCTGAATTTTCTGCATCATTACTCCAGTTTTCAATGTCACATTATTCTTTAGAAATCATAAGATGTTGATTTTGTGCTCAATTATTATTGGTGCTCACTGCTCAGTTAAGAAAGGCTCTTATTTTGTATTGTATTTTGTATTATTTTAATAAATATTGCGTGTTTTATTTGTGTGTTTTTTTATGTTTAATATTTTTTGTGGAAAATTAAATTTTTGATAATTTTTTCACTTTTGATTAATTTAATCCGTTTCGGTCTTACCTTGTTACTTTAACCCTCTGGAGTCTGAGCGTTTTTTTGGGCCCTGGGGGTGTTCTGACATGCTCTGACATTTGTGCTTTTTTCAGTTGCTTATAAACATATTAATGGCAAAGGTGTAAATTCACTCTATATAGCACAAACAGGACTACAATAATATGTGAGCCACATGTATGTACATGTTTTCATTTTTGAGAGAATAATGTTTATGCGTGGTTATCGAAAAAACTAAAAATTTACATTTTTGAAATAAGACCACAAAACACATACTAAATATGTGGCAATAAGACTTTTGACTTATGGATGTCGTCGCCTATAGTTTTTTCTTCAAAATTATGTGAAAATAGTCTTGCTTTATCGTTCACATAAAACCATACATTGATTTAAATTGATGTAAAACAGGTTTTGCTTGGAAAGCCAATATGCGAGGGGGGCGTGAACGAGGAGTGGTTTACACCTTAGAATACACCGACTCTGCATAATTAGCCATTCACTCAGGTGTGACACTGACTGAGCCACAATGCAAAAGATATATTTAGAAGAAGACTTATATTGACCATTTAAGATTTTGCTTACATCTATCTTGTAAATATGTTTTGCTATTTTATTAAAATGGTTACAATTACAACAATAATTACAATTTCAACAATATTTCAAGTGTACTCTTTCTTTGTAAAAAAAAATGATTATAGGCCCTACATTTTATCTATGTATTCATTAGTTTGAATATAACCAACATTGGAACAGCTAACATCTTAGTTGATGACTTTATTTTTGACAAAAATAGTATTTTATATATAGAAATGGCTAAACAAAAGCTTATTTGATGTGGCAGTATATTCTACAGTAAAAACTGTACCCAAATCTGGTCAACAAAATGTTGTCTTTCATATTTCGTCTGACTGTAACGTTGTTTTCATGAAATATTAGGGCATATTGTTAATTTGCAGTTTAATACGTTGCTTATACAAATAGCCTACATTTTATTTCAACATTCAGTAGATGTTTACTTATCTCAGTATAGCAATACAGTTTGCTAAAACATCATCATTCATTCACACACGCGATTTAAATTGAAACTGTCTTTGCCAGCTGTGGTAAACAGCGCGCATCTCTGCCGTTTATTCATTCATAAACAGAAACCCACGTGAAGAAATTCACGTGAGAAGGAAAAAACTTACTTGTATTCCTCAGCTCGCTCCTCGATATACCCGCACTTCTGAGGGACATTTTCCATTAGTATTATTCCTCACAGCGCTGCAAGACGGTGTAAACAAGTAATGATCTAAATAAACTTGTGTGTTTTCTCGAGCTGATGTGGGCGTTCACAGGATTGCCTCAGCCATTTGCGTTTGAATAGCGCGCGCTCTCCGTGGGCGGGGCCGATTATAACGTAATGAGATGAGATGAGCTCGACTGGAATCGCTCTCTTTTAATACAGATTTCACAAGATGAGAATAATTGTTTTTTTATATAAATGACTTCATTTAAAAGAAGAGAATTCAAGCTTCATGCCTGTGTGTCTGTATGTCTGTTTGACTGAGTATTCGCTGAGTTATTGTTAATTTTCGGACGCGTTTCAGAATGGACTTCACTGGCAGAGAGAAGGCAGAACTCGCTTCGTGTTTATTTTTCTTTATTTGGCAAAAAGCACAACACTTTGTTTTTATTGTGAGTATACACAAAAATAATACACATTTAACAGAATCGATTGATGTATGAAACTCCTATGGAAAATCAAAGTCAACAGAGTATTTATGAGTTTCTTTTACACTAATAAAAAAAAAACGAGCTGGTATCGCCGGCGATACCGTAGACCTCAGGGGGTTAACTAGCTACTGTAAAAAATAATAATAATAAAATAAAAAAATTATATATATATATATATATATATATACATACACGTTTTGCAGCACACACGAAGACAAACGATTGAGCATGTTTGGGGCGAATTTGGAGCAGGTGGGGGGCTGGTGAAGTCACCGTCTATAATTCGCTTTCATTCAGTGTCTAATATTTTAAAGGCCAATGCAGCACAAACGAAAATTGTACCGGCACAAACCAGCACAAACGAAGCACAAACGAACGAGACTATTTTGGGTTAATTTGGAGCATGTGGGGGGGCTGGTGACGTCATCATCTATAATTCAATTTCTGATATTTTAAAACCCAACGCAGCACAAACGAAAATTTTACCGGCACAAACCAGCACAAACGAAGCACAAACGAATTAGACTAATTTGGGTGAATTTGGAGCATGTGGGGGGGCTGAGTGACCTCAGAATGACCTAAAAATATAATTTTAATATCTAAAAAACCAAAGCAGCACAAACGAAACTTTTTACAGCACAAACCAGCACAAACGAAGCACAAACGATTGAGCATAGTTTGGGTGAATTTGAAGCATGTGGGGGGGCTGGTGACGTCATCAACAATAATTGAATGTATAATATTTTAAAACCCAACGCAGCACAAACGAAAATTTTACCGGCACAAACCAGCACAAACGAAGCACAAACGAACGAGACTATTTTGGGTGAATTTGGAGCATGTGGGGGGATGAGTGACCTCAGAATGACCACATAATATTATTTTAATATCTAAAAATCGGAGCAGCACAAACAAAACTTTTTACAGCACAAACCAGCACAAACGAAGCACAAACGAACAAGACTATTTTGGGTGAATTTGGAGCATGTGGGGGGGCTGGTGACGTCATCGTCTATAATTCAATTTCTGATATTTTAAAACCCGACGCAGCACAAACGAAAATTTCACCGGCACAAACCAGCACAAACGAAGCATAAACGAACGAGACTATTTTGGGTGAATTTGGAGCATGTGGGGGGGCTGAGTGACCTCAGAATGACCTAAAAATATTTTTTTTAATATCTAAAAAACTGAAACAGCACAAACGAAAATTTTTACAGCACAAACCAGCACAAACGGAGCACAAACGATTGAGCATAGTTTGATGACGTTTTGCGTTGGGTGGGGGGCCAACTTCACGCAGGTGATCGACCTACCTCACCATCAGAAAGGATATTCTCCAAGGCTGGATTTAGCATCAGGAAAACCAGTCTTTCACTCTGTCTGTGTCCGCTGGAGTCTTTTGAGTCTTTTATATACATATTTTTGAATATAAAATATAGGAGGAACGTATTGCGTTCATATTCTGGGTTCATCTGATTATCTGCACATAAAGTGTGTAGGCTACTGTGTACATTAAGCCACGTTAAAGTGCCTTTTAAGCGTTTTAAAAGCTTTTTTCACGTTAAGCATTTTAGAATGTCCCGTGGAAAACCAACATGTTAACGTTGGCCGGCAGAAGTGCGATCATGGTTTTCCTTCATTTAACTATTTTAGGAGATTGAGTCGTTTCTCACGTTACGTGTTTTACAATGTATTTTATCCGCGCGCACAAAAGACTCCAACGGACACAGACAGCGTGAAAGACTGGATTTGTTCTCTCGATCAGGTAGGGTACAAGTGATTTCAAAACTTTTCAGCCGGTTCTAATTTGATTTTTGGATGCTGTGATTCATTTTTAGCTAAAAAGACTGCGACTCCAGTTTAGCATTTATTGTTGTTTCTGCAGTTAAAAAGACAAAGTTGAAAATTCTGGCTACTATCGTTATTTTAATAATTTCTTTATTTTAATTTTATTTATTGATCTGTCAGGGTTATCTAATCTAACTATTTGTGGCTTGTGCTTTGAATATATGTTAACTTGCACTTTAGGCATTTTGCACACATTTGCTCCTCATCTTGTGACTTGATTCTGATTTATTTCGTTTTGTATTTTTATTTATTAGAAAGGTATATTCTGTTCATATTTAATTAATTGTTTATTTTTTCGGTGCATCGATGTTGTGCTGTACTTAGAGCCTGCTCGCACAGGTAATTTAGCCGATTTCATTTATTTATTTTTTGCATGTGAAATGCAAATCCTGTCTGCAGTGTGGCCTTTCTGGAGTTATTAATGTTATTTCTTAGATTTATTGATCCAAAATGTTTTTATACATTTTCTTCTATATCTTTGTATGATTTTCTGTACATCGCGGCTTTGAAATGTTAAAGCCCCTCCCCCATACACATGATTCGACTATTAGTCGACTATAGGCAAGACTTGACGATTCTGATTCGACTATGAAAATCCATAGTCGGGGACACCCCTAATATTATCTAACAAAATGCTAAATGGGGGATATAGCAGCATATAAAAATATTGTCAGAACGTCGTCTCTCAGTTGCTGAATGTCGCGTAGCAACGTTGCTACAGCCCTGTTGCGTCTTACAATTCTACGTTGTTACAATGTTGCGAGCACGTAGACAGCGACGTTGCCATTGCAGAAATGCAACGTGCCAGAGACGTTGCCACAACGTAAATGTGTTTGCTGGGAATGCTGCGCTCAAACAGTATTTGAAGGTATTCTTCTCAGAGAACTAGCCTGGAAATCCAGACCTAAATCTAAAAGATTAATGGTCTGGCGTCGACTAATGAAAATCAGCCAGCTCGAGGGGCGGCACCAAGCATGCATTTGAAAATCTCACTGCACGCAATTGGATAACACTACGACCAATCACAACAATAAACCCCATACGCTTAGCTACCAGCGGAGCTAACTGGTAGATTAGACTATTGCCGTATCTGGTCGGCAAAACAGCAAAAACGTCCTTCTTGCAAAGGAACAATTCGAGCGGCGTCTTCTGTTCCTCTTTTAGATAAAAAGCCAAGTCTAACTTGTTCATTTTAGCGGCCAAAGCCGTTTCAAACAACTGGTATTCATCCATAACCATCTTGCAATGTTTACTAATGACTTGGACGTCACAGCGCTGTCGTCTTCTGTTTAGCTCGCCTCTGGTCCGGCTATATCAGATAACCCGATGTGATTGGTGCAGCTCAGATCGAGGGGCATATTTAATGAGCAACATTATTCGACACCAGAGTAACTCGCTGAGCAAATTCAACTTGTGCTCTCGCGAGAACTCTGGATTACCAGGGTATCAGAGAACCTCAAATTCGACCAAAATTGACATTTTTCCTGCAGCTCGTAATTAGTCAAGTCATCTTCATTTATATAGCGCTTTTAACAATGTAGATTGTTCCAAAGCAGCTTTACAGTGATAATAGGCTTTACAGCAGCTCTAGAATAAAGTTATTGTCCAGCTAAAGTTAGTTTTGATTGATTCACTTCCGTCGCAACGATCATTAGTTATTAACTTAGGGGCCGCTAACACGACACCGTTTTAACAAAATCGCGAACCAGTGAGAACGCGGATGGCGTGCAGATGCGTATTACGAGTTCAGTCTATAGCTATGTGCGTTTGAATATATGTGCGCAGGCGTGTAGTCCTTCCCTACAAACCAACCCTCAACAAACCACCTGTCTGGCCTTAAAATTTATAATACAGAATCTTTTATCACTTCCGCGTAGCCACACGAACCGGAATTATCCCTACAATGCTTTATCTGTAGAGAGGTAAAGGGAGGGAAGGAGGCCTTCACAGGGGAGAGACTAGTTGACACTTCAGGATTGCGCCGTCGTCGCGTCCAGGCACAGGTCCTTCACCAGATCTGGATACGGCCTGGATCCGGCGGACTGTGGTAAACCTCGGGATAAACAGAGAGACTAATATTAGTGTAGACGCCATTCTTATGATGTAACGAGTACATCAGGATTTATAGGAAGTGTTCCCGATTCCGGCTGACCTAATTTATCCAGCCTAACATTGAATTATATAAGTCTATAATGTGTTATGTGTATGCTAGGCCAAAGAGATGTTTTTTTAGTCTAGCTTTGAACTGACAGAGTGTGTCTGCTTCTCGGACAATGTTAGGAAGACTGTTCCAGAGTTTTGGTGCTAAATAGGAGAAGGATCTACCGCCAGCAGTCGATTTTGATATTCTAGGTATTATTAACCCCCTGAGGTCGGCGGTATCGCCTGCGATACCAGCTCGCTTTTTTATTATCAGTGTAAAAGAAACTCATAAATACTCTGTTGACTTTGATTTTCCATAGGAGTTTCATACATCAATCGATTCTGTTAAATGTGTATTATTTTTGTGTATACTCACAATAAAAACAAAGTGTTGTGCTTTTTGCCAAATAAAAAAAAATAAACACGAAGCGAGTTCTGCCTTCTCTCTGCCAGTGAAGTCCATTCTGAAACGCGTCCGAAAATGAACAATAACTCAGCGAATACTCAGTCAAACAGGCATACAGACACACAGGCATGAAGCTTGAATTCTCTTCTTTTAAATGAAGTAATTTATATAAAAAACAAATATTCTCATCTTGTGAAATCTGTATTAAAAGAGAGCGATTCCAGTCGAGCTCATTACAGCTCATTCAAATGTAATGTGACTCCGCCCACGGAGAGCGCACGCTATTCAAACGCAAATGATTGAGGCAATCCACGCAAACCTGTGAACGCCCCCATATCAGCTCGAGAAAACACAAGTTTATTCAGATCATTACTTGTTTACACCGTCTCGCAGCGCTGTGAGGAATAATAATAATGGAAAATGTACCTCAGAAGTGCAGGTATATCGAGGAGCGAGCTGAGGAATACTGTAGTAAGTTTTTTTTTTCGTTCTCACGTGAATCGGGTTTCTGTTTATGAATGAATGAACGGCAGAGATGCGCTGTTTACCACAACTCGCAAAAAGACAGTTTAAATTTAAATCGCGTGTGTGAATGAATGAATGATCTGCTTTTAACAAACTATTTTGCTATACTGAGTAAAAATCGACTGAAATATGTTGAAATAAAATGTATTTGTATAAGCAACGTATTAAACTGCAAATTAACATTTATATTCCTTATAATAAAAACGAAAGACCTATGTTACAGACAAATGAAAGACAACATTTCGTTGATTAGTTTTGGATAGATTACACATTTTTACTGTAAAATATCTGCCACCTCAAATAAGCTTTTGTTTGCCAATTTTTGCTAATATGTTAAATATAGTATGTTTTGTCAATGTAGGCTATATTCGAAGTAATGAATCCTTAACTTTGAAATATGTATGATAAAATGTATACTTTAGTTTTTACAAAGAAAGATTACACTTCAATTGTTGTTGTAATTGTAACCTTTTTAATAAAAAAAAATATATTTACAAGGTAGATGTAAACAAATTTTAAAAGGTAAATATAAGCCTTTTCTTTAAATAATTTTTATTGTGTTTTATTATTGACAAATTTGGGGAGAGGATACATATTCCAAAACTGAAAATAAAGTATGAGAATTAACTGCACAATTACTAGACATGTTTTCCTTGGATATTATACAATTTGCAAGCAAAATTTGTGAAAAAAAATATATAAAAATAAATTGACATGCTTCCAACTGTGAACCAATTTGGTAGAATATATATATATATATATATATATATATATATATATATATATATATTGCTCTTGCATTCTTTCTTGTGGCTATAGGTGACACACCTGAATGAATGGCTCATTAAGTATGCAGGCCCCATTGTCTCCTCAGGTGTGAATCACTAAACATGCATGATGCTGTTGAATGGTTGACGCCCCTTGCGCATATTGCCTTTACAAACAAAAAGTGTTTTACAAGATTTAAATCAATGTATTGTGTTATGTGAATGATAAGGGCAGGATGATTTTCACATCATTTTGAAGAAAAAACTCTAGGCAACGACATCCATTAGTCAAAAGTCTTATTGTCACATATTTAGTATGTGTTTTGTGGCCTTATTTCAGAAACTTTAGTTTTTAGTTTTTTCAATAACCGTGCATAAACATTATTCTCTCAAAAATACAAACATGTACATGCATGTTGCTCACATATTATGGTAGCCCTGTTTGTGCTAAATAGAGTGTAATTATACCTTTGCCATTAATATGTTTATAAGCAACTGAAAAAAGCACAAATATCAGGGCATGTCAGAACATCTCAAGGACCCCAAAACTCCCTCAGACCCCAGAGGGTTAACTGGCCGGAATTTTGAGATCGCAATAGACGTGAAGGACTATAATGCGTTAAGAGCTTGCTCGAGTACTGCGGAGCTAAACCATTTAGTGCTTTGTAAGTAATCAGCAATATTTTAAAATTGATGCAATGTTTAACCCTCTGGAGTCTGAGTGGTTTTTTGGGCCCTGGAGGTGTTCTGACATGCTCTGACATTTGTGCTTTTTTCAGTTGCTTATAAACATATTAATGGCAAAGGTGTAAATTCACTCTATATAGCACAAACAGGACTACAATAATATGTGAGCCACATGTATGTACATGTTTTCATTTTTGAGAGAATAATGTTTATGCGTGGTTATCGAAAAAACAAAAAATTAAAGTTTTTGAAATAAGGCCACAAAACACATACTAAATATGTGGCAATAAGACTTTTGACTAATGGATGTCGTCGCCTATAGTTTTTTCTTCAAAATTATGTGAAAATAGTCTTGCTTTATCGTTCACATAAAACCATACATTGATTTAAATTGATGTAAAACAGGTTTTGCTTGGAAAGTCAATATGCAAGGGGGGCGTGAACGAGGAGTGGTTTACACCTTAGAATACAATGTCCCACCCACTCTGCATAATGATGAGCCATTCATTCAGGTGTGAAACTGACTGAGCCACAATGCAAGGACAAAAGATATATTTAGAAGAAGACTTATATTGACCATTTAAGATTTTGCTTACATCTATCTTGTAAATATGTTTTACTATTTTATTAAAACGGTTACAATTACAACAATAATAACAATTTCAACAATATTTCAAGTGTACTCTTTCTTTGTAAAAAAAATTATTATAGGCCTACATTTTATCTATGTATTCATTAGTTTGAATATAGCCAACATTGGAACAGCTAACATCTTAGTTGATGACTTTATTTTTGACAAAAATAGTATTTTATATATAGAAATTGCTAAACAAAAGCTTATTTGATGTGGCAGTATATTCTACAGTAAAAACTGTACCCAAATCTACTAAACAAAATGTTGTCTTTCATATTTCGTCTGACTGTAACGTTGTTTTCATGAAATATTAGGGCATATTGTTAATTTGCAGTTTAATACGTTGCTTATACAAATAGCCTACATTTTATTTCAACATTCAGTCGATTTTTACTCATCTCAGTATAGCAATACAGTTTGCTAAAACATCATCATTCATTCACACACGCGATTTAAATTTAAACTGTCTTTGCCAGCTGTGGTAAACAGCGCGCATCTCTGCCGTTTATTCATTCATAAACAGAAACCCACGTGAAGAAATTCACGTGAGAAGGAAAAAACTTACTAGTATTCCTCAGCTCGCTCCTCGATATACCCGCACTTCTGAGGGACATTTTCCATTATTATTATTCCTCACAGCGCTGCAAGACGGTGTAAACAAGTAATGATCTAAATAAACTTGTGTGTTCTCCTACGAGAGTCCTCTCGTACTGCGTTTTTGTAAAAACGCTACGGGAAAAGTCTCTTTTCACGAAATACTGAAGCAAAAAATTATCCTTAATTTTCATACATGTAAAGCGCGTTGCGGCAGTGCTTAGCTATGGCGAGACGGCTCGCTCGCTCATTGGCTGCTCTGCAGCAACTGCATAAGCCTATCGAGCGAGGCCTGAGGTGACGTCAGGCCAATGAGGACGCTTCGCGCCCTCCTAGCCATTTCCCGCCGAGATGGGTGTGGCTAGCCTCTATATAAGGAGCTCGAGAAGGCTGATTCACTTGATTTTCATCTCTTCAGCGAAGCTCACGCATCGCTGGATCACGAGGAAGCAAGCGTCGTTTGAGGCAAGCATTTCAGCGGGACGAGCCACTCGAAGCTGCTGGCAACGCCGCCTTCTACAGCCGTACCTGCTGCGCTTTCCGGCGCTATATATCCTTTATCACTCTGTTTGTGTGTGTGTGTGTGTGTTCGCCGCCGCGACACTCACCCCCTAAAAGAGCTGCGTCTTTTTAAAGATGCCTTCATGTGGCTCGTGCCGAGCCCCACTCGCCCAGGGAGACCAACACGTCATCTGCGTTTCCTGTTTGGGTGAGAACCATGCAGCACTCGCGCTCGCTGACGGCGGCTGCCCTCACTGCGACCTTTTGCCGATGGTGACTCTGCGGACTCGCCTGCCATCCTTCTCAGAGTCTGCACTCCCCGCCGCGCTGCCGCGCCGTAAGAAGCGCCGCTCGCAGCGGGCCCCGGAACCCGCTCCAGCTCGACCAAGCTCGCCGGTTTGCCCGCCTGCTTCACCGGCTTCTCCTGTTTCACTTCCTGATGCTCAGCGCCCGCAGTCTGCCGCCGCTTCATCAGAGGAAGTCATTTCTGAGGCCGCGTCGAGAGAGAAGGATTCCTGCTCTCTGCTAGCTTCAGGCAGCGAGGACTGGGCGAGCTCTGAGGACCTCGCGCCTCCTGCCCGCAAGCCCACTACGAGAGCCAACATAGAGAAGGAGCTCATGCGAGTACTCGCGCTGGCCGCGGCGAGCCTCGGCCTCGAGTGGTCTGCACCGGAACTCCCTTCTCGTACCCGGCTGGATGGTAGCTTCCTCCCTGGTGAGCGCACTTCTCCGGAATCTAAGCCCGCCCCCTTTCTTCCTGAGCTTCACGAAGAAGTGGCGAAGGCTTGGAATGCGCCCTACTCTGCGCGAACGCGCTCGTCTGTGTCGCCAGCATTTTCCTCCCTGGATAATGCGAAAGACCGAGGCTACCTTTCACTTCCGCCGGTGGAACAGGCGATAGCGACCCACCTTTGCCCGCCCTCTGCTGGACGGCGGACTAAACCGGTGTTGCCTTCTAAAGCCTGCCGCATGACGTCGACGCTGCTCGCGCGAATCTTCTCCGCCGCTGGGCAGGCTGCGTCAGCGCTACACACCATGGCTACACTGCAGATTTTCCAAGGTGATCTCCTCCGTAAGCTGGACGAGATGGGACCGGAGGCTATCTGCATCGCGGATCTGAGGAGCGCTTCGGATCTAACACTCCGCGCTACCAAGTCTGCTGCACAGGCCATGGGAAGATGTATGGCTTCCGCCACTGTTGCTGAGAGGCACCTATGGCTTACGCTCACGGAAATGGCTGATTCCGAGCGCAACGCGTTTCTCGACGCCCCGCTGTCTTCCGCTGGCCTTTTCGGTTCTTCTCTCTCCGAGTTCGTGGAGAGATTTACCGAGGCACAGAAAGCGTCCCAAGCCTTTAAGCACTTCCTGCCGAAGCGCTCCGGTTCTGCAGCGAATCGCGATAAACAGAATCCGCGAAGCTCTCAGCATCAGCCCCCGCCTTCCGCCACACCTTCTCAGCAGCGACAGCAGCGACAGCAGCACAGCTCTAGGTCCCGCTCTCGCTCTACCAGCCGACGCCCTGCTCAGCGCGGGCCTCGGCCGAGGGTTGTGGTGAAGCCGGAAGCCCCGAAGAAGTCCTAGCACTCCTAGGGAAGCGCAGGTGTGTGAGCCCCGCTGCGGCCGGTCTCTCACCCAAGCGCACCGCTGTTTCAGTCCCAAGACTTGCGACTGTTCCAGCGTTTTCTGCAAGACGCAAGCCTGCACAGTTGCCCGCTCGCCTGCACACAAAAGCCGTTTTCACGGCTACCCAGATATATCCCGAAAAGAGTGTATTTTCTGGTGTCCCGGCCACGGCCGTTGGTGCTATAAATGTAGTGTCGATGCCCACTCCTCAGTGCCCATCCCTACACACAAGCACAGCCCTACACTTAGGGCTCGCGCACATAAAATCGACTCGGGTCGATTGCGCTTCCAATATAGTGAAAGTGCCCACTCCCCAGTGCCCACACACACTATGTCTCACAGACCACAGGCTCTCTGTAAAAACGAAACCTGTGCGCGCTCGCTCTGCTCAGACAGGCAGCGCGGCCAAAGCAGTAAATGTGCCCGCTTCCCGCCCACGTTTACTCGCAGACATGAGTCCCGCGGGGCTCGCTCAGACCTCCCTCACTCAGTTAAGCACTGTAGTAAGGTCGAGGACGAGCGCTCTGCCCGCTGTATTAAGCGCGCCCCCCGCCTCGAATGCCACAGGCATAACGCCTATGTTATCGCACCTCGAAGCACCTCTGTCGCACGGCGAACAGAGCGCGCTTCGCATCCAGCCCTTAGCCAGCCATGCAGAAGCATGGGCAGCGCTTCCAGGGGTTTCGGACTGGGTGCTAGGCATTATAAAGAGAGGCTTCTCGCTACAGTTTTGTCGACGCCCTCCCCGCTTCACAGCGCGCGTCGAGACTACGGTGAATTTAGAAGTAGCACACCTACTTCGCGCCGAAATATCAAAACTGATATGCAAAGGGGCGATAGAGCATGTACCCCTGGCTCAAAGCGAAGGGGGGCTATACAGCAGATACTTTCTAGTCCCCAAAAAGGACGGTGGTATCAGACCCATACTGGATCTAAGACGGCTGAACAAAGCATTAGTGAAACGCAGTTTCAAAATGCTCACGACCAGGAAAATTCTCGCGCAGGTTCGCCGAGGAGACTGGTTCATGTCAATAGATCTGAAGGACGCGTATTTTCAAATACAGATAGCGTCACGTCACAGGCGATACTTGAGATTCGCCTTCGAGGGTCAGATATACCAGTATACAGTCCTTCCGTTCGGCTTGTCCCTGGCACCTCGTACATTTACGAAATGCATGGACGCGGCGCTCGCTCCTCTCAGACTCAGAGGCATGCGAGTGCTGAACTATTTGGACGACTGGCTGATCCTAGCTCAATCACGATCACAGCTCGTGGAGCACAAAACCATTTTACTCGACCACCTCGAGAATCTTGGTATCACGGTCAATTGGACGAAGAGTTCACTGAACCCCAGTCAAACGATTTCGTTTCTGGGTACCATTCTGGACTCACAGTCTATGACAGCGCGGCTGTCGCCACAGCGCGTGCTGCACATTCAGCGCGTGGCGAGATCTTTCCGCTGCGGCGCGTCTACCCCGCTCAAAACGTTTCAAAGGATGCTAGGTCTCATGGCCTCAGCATCAACGGTTCTCCAGCTGGGCTTGCTCCGCATGCGCCCTCTGCAGTTCTGGTTGAAAGCGCGAGTACCGCGCGGAGCGTGGGTGTCCGGCCGGTTGCGTCTCAAGGTCGATCAGAGCTGTGTCACAGCCCTGACACCTTGGTTGGCAGACGACTGGTACCGATCAGGTGTAAGCCTGGGGACTTCCTCGAGAGTGAGGATGGTGTCGACCGACGCATCCACCTCGGGATGGGGAGCGCTGCTCGAGGGCAGACCGTTCTTCGGCCTGTGGTCGAAACGAGAAAAGCTCCAACACATCAACTGCCTGGAAATGCTGGCAGTGCACAACGCGCTAACGCGCTTTTATCCCCACATCAAGGACCAACACGTCGTAGTCCGTTCGGACAACACGGCCGTGGTGTCCTATATAAATCGCCAGGGCGGTCTGAGATCCACATCCCTGTACAGGCTGGCGAAACGCCTCCTAATATGGGCTCAGCACAGTTTGCGCTCGCTGAGAGCAGTGCATGTGCCTGGGCTCCAGAATGTGGGCCCAGACAGACTGTCCAGGAACAACATTCCCCTGGGCGAATGGTCTCTACACCCACAAACAGCCCGGCTGTTGTGGGAGAGATTCGGCAGAGCGGAGGTGGACCTATTCGCGTCCCGCGAAAACGCTCATTGCCCCGTGTTCTTTTCCAAGAACGACAGCGTGCTGTCCCACGTGTGGCCGCGCTGCCCGCTTTATGCTTTTCCCCCCGTCTCCCTCCTGCCTCAGGTGTTAGAGCGGGTCAAGGAAACGAAATGCTCAATACTGCTTGTAGCACCGTTCTGGAAGAACCAAGCATGGTTCCCAGTCCTGATGCAGCTAGCAGACATCGCTCCATGGCCAGTGCCATTGAGGAGAGATCTCCTCTCGCAGGCCGGGGGCTCGATTTGGCATCCGCACCCGGAGCTGTGGTCGCTTCACGTGTGGGCGCTCAACGGTTATCCGTTAACCTCGCAGAGGGAGTGATAAACACCATCACTCAGGCCAGAGCGCCGTCGACTCGGCGGCTTTATGCCTCGAAGTGGTCGGTTTTCTCCGGCTGGTGTACAGCTCGGAGCATATCACCTCTCAATTGTGAGGTGACGGAGGTTCTCTCCTTCCTACAGGAGCTGTTGGATAAGGGCAGATCCCCTTCCACGCTCAAAGTTTATGTGGCGGCTATTACAGCGTTTTCCAGAACAACGCTGGGGCAGTCTCTAGGAAGGAACGATTTAGTCATCCGCTTCCTCAGGGGAGCTAGGAGGCTAAATCCTCCCAGACCTCCTTCAGTTCCTATGTGGGACCTTTCTACGGTTTTGGCGGCCATGAAAGGTGCCCCTTTCGAGCCTATCCAATCTATTAGCCTCAAGCATTTGTCTTTCAAAACAGTGTTTTTGATGGCTCTCGCTTCAGTGAAGCGCATAGGCGACCTGCACGCGCTCTCTGTGAGCCCAACGTGCTTAGAGTTTGGACCTAATGACTCTAAAGTCATACTCAAACCTAAGCATGGATATGTGCCAAAATCCCTCAACACACCATTTCGGGCTCAGGTCATCTCCCTGTCTGCCCTGCCGGGATCAAGGGAGGAAGGGGACTCAAGTTTTCTCTGCCCCATTAGGGCTTTAAGAGCTTACGTGTCCCG
The DNA here is from genome assembly GCF_965113295.1 of Leuciscus leuciscus. Taxonomy (NCBI): domain Eukaryota; kingdom Metazoa; phylum Chordata; class Actinopteri; order Cypriniformes; family Leuciscidae; genus Leuciscus; species Leuciscus leuciscus. The sequence goes on from NC_138731.1 coordinate 1,793,057, forward strand.
CTCTGCTGTCTTCAGACAGACTGAGCAGCTCTTTGTCTCGTTCAGTGGACGTTCCAAGGGAATGGCTGTTTCGAAACAGAGCCTATCCAGATGGATAGTTGACGCCATAGCGCTGGCTTATACTGCCAAGGGCCTCCAGTGCCCGTTGGGAGTTAGAGCGCACTCCACGAGGGGTGTTGCCTCCTCGTGGGCTTGGTCCAGCGGGATTTCCCTACAGGATATATGTACGGCGGCGGGCTGGGCCTCGCCGTCTACATTTATTAGGTTTTACAACCTAGAGGTTCCCGCCTTGCAGGCTAAGCTACTATCGGTGTAGCCGATTCAGCTGTCTAACTAGAACACTGAAATCGCATGCGCAATGCGCTGCCGACTGTCTTATGGGCAGAATTGTGTAAGACCCACATTTCCCGCATTTAGCTCAGGTTTAGTGTCAAATGCAGCACTAAGATCCAATAACACTAATAGAGAGATCCAACCATGATCAGATGATAAGAGCAAATCATTTATAATGGTTTATTTTTTTTTATTTTTTTTACCATTTATTATGGTACGGTCTAAATCCTGACTGAAAATCCTCGCAGATATCATTTCTTTCTAAAAAGGAACATAGTTGTGAGGATACCGCCTTTTCTGGTATCTTTGACAGAAAAGGTAGATTTGAGATCGGCCTGCAATTGACTAATTCTGTACGATCAAGTTGTGTTTTTTTAACAAGGGGGTTTAATCATAGCCAGCTTAAAGGTTTTTAGTACGTATCCTAGTGACAAAGATGAATGAATGATATTAAGAAGAATTAACATTCTGACTCATTCTGCTAGCACAGGACACACACACACACACACACACACACACACACATATATATATATAACAGTAATATAAAAGGTAAAAGATAATATAATAGTTAAATACAACTTTGCACTTTCTAGTCTCTCCAGTTTCAACTTCATGGTTTCACAATTTCTAATGTCTATCCTCTGAAAACTTGCATTAACTTTTCCTTTCAGTGAACATGTAGATTGATTTGCTGAGCATTGTATTAACCTTCTCTCAACCTTTACTCCAACACACACTGACACTGCCTGTTGATATTGTTTTAAAATCACATCTTACCTGGAGTCTCTGTTCCTGATATGGTAAGAAGTCTGAGGCTGTAGTTATAGTTAAAGTTCTGCTACTGAGGAAATGTCTCATGAAAAAGTGCGTTGTCAGAAAAAAAAAAAAAGTGTTCTCAGAAATGTTGAGAAAGGTTGGAGGGGGGGGGGGGGGGGGGGGGGGGGGGTTGCCACAGTGGACATTGCCCCTTTGACCTTGAAATGCTTTCTGGCAGTATACAATCATTTTTGGCAGTATACTGTGTTTGTGTGGCTACAGTGCCAGGGCTGAATTTTTGTCCCAGTCCGCCCCTGCATATAGGCCTACAATATACATTATATTCTGTATCAGATTATGTTATCTTATCACCCACCTGGATTTAATAAATAAGCAAACATAGCAGACAATATAATCAGGCAGATTAAATTACTGTAAATTTCTTGGTCATTCGGCCAAATAAAATCCAATATACATATGTTTTATGTCATTGTAAAGCCTATTTTTTTTTGCTGCTTGCAACAAGTCCAAGCACATTGCTGTATTCGCCTGGTTTCTGGGTTTCGCTCTTGTACCGATCGATCTCTCTCTGGCCAGAGTCAAGCCAAAATCACAATTGTCATGCGAACATGTATGTCGAAATGGAAGGCATCAATCTTCTTGGGAGAGTGGGCCGGATGTGTCGATACCCAATTCTCTTGGATCAGACGCTGGGTCACAACTTTGAGTTTTCCAGAGAGAGCCCCTCGAAGTCTCAGTGAGCATTTTCCAAATATGTGTGAACATATGCTAGGTTGTGAGAGTTGCGCACCTGAACGGTCTGTCCCGTGAGAGCTTGCGTCCGGCGTTCCAAAGCCGCACTCTGAAAACGTATTCCATACAAAACAATTAGGCTCATCACGATCGCATTGAGACGGTTGCTGATTACCAGTGGGTAATTTCCCTGCTTGTGCTGTGACATAAGGGTGAGAAATGTACGAAATTTTACACAAATATGAACATCTTATGCACTAAGGCTCATATTTGACTGCTCTTGTAAATATTTTTTGCTCTTTCACTATTTTGTGGTTTCTATGTGTACGAATGGGTCATTTGGCAGTTTTCACTGTGACACAAGGGTGAGCAATGTGCGGAAATTCAAAAATCTCACAAATATGAACATTTATCAGGCCCAGCTCCGTTCCACAGAACCCCTTTTTCCTCGGCCCACATCCCGCAAAGAATGATGACCCTGTAGTGGCCCAAAGACAAGGGCCACACACTGGCCATAGCTGGCCCAAGTCTCCGCCAGTTAATGACCCACAACACACCCCTGCACAGAATAGGTTTTATTCTTGGTACCTATTCTCAGCCTTAAGTAAACCCAAACAGAGCCACACCTGAGCCTTATCTAGCCCAGTCCCAAAACAGAATTGTTATCTATACTTCTACTACTTTTCCTCTCTGGTGGTATATCCATTCTTTGAAGGCACACATTTCTCATTTAAACACACTTTACCTGAAACATAGCATCAATGAGCATTTTATATCAAACAAATCAAGACAGAAGTGGGTGAAAGTGAACAAAAGAGACCAGGTTTAAACGGAAATGTCTCTATTTGTGATCAGATCAACTAAAACGCATCTTAATACCAGGTGGAAACAGGGCGTGAGAATTAAAGATCGATCGTTTGAGTTCAGCAATAAGCAGCACAATCAAACGCTTCACAGGTGGACGTGCACAAACAACAGGTTTTCAACTTCAACTTCAACTTTTATTTATTTATATAGCACATTTAATAGCAACGTGGTTACCCAAAGTGCTTCACAGTTATAATTAAAACACATATATAAAAAAAAATTACCAATAGCAGATGAAGGCATGACTACACACTCGTAGACATACACCCTCACACAACTGTATAGTGAGATCAGTATAGGGAGAAAAATAAAAATAAGTTATTACTTCAATAAACATAATACCCTTAACTAAAAGCTAAGTTAAAAAGATAAGTTTTCACCTGAGACTTTAAAATTCCTATTGTTGAAGCTTGCCTTCTTTGCTGCTTTTTAGACTGCCCCCTACAGGTCTTAAATATTCATATTCAGCTATTTTTTTCTGGCCCAGTTCCGGTCCACACAACACCCCATTTCCCTCGGCCCACATACCACAAAGAATGACGGCCCTGTAGTGGCCCAGATCTGGATTAAAGATTAGGACCACAAATGGACTATAACTAGTCTTAATCCCAGCCAATGAATCACCCGTAACTGGCCCTGCACTGGGCCTGAATAGTTCTTAGTATTGGTACATGTAATAAAATGATTTACTTCATGGTGAACAGAATAAAATACCTCACGATAATGGTAAAATTATCACAGAAATTTTAATCAGTTCAAAATTGTAATGTGTAGTATTGTTTAAAATTAATCTTTGAATTGACAAGTTATAACAGAATGAAAAGAACTGTCACTTCTGTGACCATTTTACCATTGTCTTGTAAAATACACCACAAACACAATAAAATGATCAAAGTATTCAATTCCTATGCTGTAATCCAAATATTTGGTAGAATCTGTACCAATACTAAAACTATTCAGGCCCAGTGCATGGCCAGTTATGGGTCATTAATTGGCTGAGAATCAAGCCAGTTATTGCCCATGTGTGGTCCTATTCTTAAATCCAGATCTGGGCCACTACAGGGCTGTCATGCGTTATGTGGGCCGAGGAAAAGGGAGTTTTGTGAAACTGAAACTGCCAGATAAAATTTCCAATGTGGGAAAGTGCATTTATATGGCCCATGGTCACAAGCCTGATTTGGGCCAGATAATCAATGGACTGATCTTGGCCACACTTCTCCCACCAACATTCAGGCCTCATATGTTTTGCCGTGATCATGCTGTGCCATCATTGCCACACATGACCCAGCTCTGGCTGACAGGAGACATGCCATTGCCGACCAGAGGCCAGCAGTGCCAGTCTGAGGACACATTCGGGCCAAGACTGCTTGCTATGTGCGAAGCGCACGTCCTGATTTTGCCGTGTGGGAGCCGTCCTGAGACCAATATCTTTATGATGACCCTGGGACAACATCTGCCTCAGCCAATCAACCTTTATGATGTTGTGGCACGAAGGAATACACATTTCAGGGCTTAGGCCCAGTCTGTCACGATCGCACACACGAAGACAAAAGTAGATCCAATAATGCAGCTTTTATTTAAGGGTAATCCGTATTCGTACATCCAGTCCAGGCAATAAGTCAATATCCATATAAGTAATCCAAAAACAAGAAACAAACAGGAACACACAAAGACTGACCTCAGGAAGTGGTGTGAACTAAACAAGGACTCCGTAACAAACACTAACACAGACAGGGTTTTTATACACGCAGAAACTAACAATGATAATGGGGAACAGCTGGGTGCAATGAACAGTGATGAGTACAGATAGGATTGTGGGAATTGCAGTTCATGAGTGAGTGACACCGTGAGGGAAGGGGACCTCTAGTGTTTACCCAGGGAACACAAACCAGACACTGTGACATAACCCCCCCTCTACGGAGCGGCTACCAGACGCTCCAAGACAACACTACAAAACAAAACAAGAGTCCAGGAGGGAGGTGGAACGGTGGAGGATCAGGGGGAGGGATGGGGGGCCAGGTCCATGGAGGGAAACGGGGACAGGGAGTGACAGTCCATCTGGCAGCCAGGGCGGAGACGACAGTTCATCGGGCGGCCAGGGCGGAGACTCTCCCTCGGGCGACCAGGGCAGAGCGAACAGTCCATCTGGCGGCCAGGGCGGAGACTTTCCCTCGGGCGGCCAGGGCGGAGACTTTCCCTCGGGCGGCCAGGGCGGAGACTTTCCCTCGGGCGGCCAGGGCGGAGACTTTCCCTCGGGCGGCCAGGGCGGAGACTCTCCCTCGGGCGGCCAGGGCGGAGACTCTCCCTCGGGCGGCCACGGCACTGGAACAGACACCGGCTCAGGCACAGGAACAGACACCGGCTCAGGCACAGGAACAGACACCGGCTCAGGCACTGGAACAGACACCGACACCACCGGCTCAGGAACTGGAACCGACACCACCGGCTCAGGAACTGGAACCGACACCACCGGCTCAGGAACTGGAACCGACACCACCGGCTCAGGAACTGGCACCACCGGCTCAGGAACAGGAACAGACACCAGCTCAGGATCAGACACAGGCTCGTCGGTGGCCATCTTGTCCGGGGACACAGGCTCGGCGGTGGCCATCTTGTCCGGAGACACAGGCTCGGCGGTGGCCATCTTGTCCGGAGACAGAGGCTCGGCGGCGGCCATCTTGTCCGGAGACAGAGGCTCGGCAGACGTGAAGTGAACAGTCTCTGGATCGGCAGACGTGACGTGAACAGTCTCTGGATCGGCAGTGCAGGCGACTGGCTCTGGATCGGCAGTGCAGGCGACTGGCTCTGGATCAGCTGTGCAGGCGACTGGCTCTGGATCAGCTGTGCAGGCGACTGGCTCTGGATCAGCTGTGCAGGCGACTGGCTCTGGATCAGCTGTGCAGGCGACTGGCTCTGGATCAGCTGTGCAGGCGACTGGCTCTGGATCAGCTGTGCAGGCGACTGGCTCTGGATCAGCTGTGCAGGCGACTGGCTCTGGATCAGCTGTGCAGGCGACTGGCTCTGGATCAGCTGTGCAGGCGACTGGCTCTGGATCAGCTGTGCAGGCGACTGGCTCTGGATCAGGTGTGCAGGCGAATGGCTCTGGATCAGCTGTGCAGGTGAATGGCTCTGGATCAGCGGTCTCGGCGGACCGAGATTCTGGCATGACGGCCTGGGGAATTGAAAGTGCTGAGACTCGTGAAACCTTCAGGAGATTGATTGCTCGGACAGATCTCAGTGGCGGATCGGCCAGCTTGGACACCAGTCCACTCCATCCCCGGATGAGTTCCACGGACGCAACCGTGCTGGCAGACGGCGCGGTCTGCGGCAGGTCACGCCCCGCAACCGATGGAAACACCGGTTCGGCGGCAGCTATCTTGTCCGGAGACACCGGTGCAAGGTCAGCCCTCCCCCCTGGAGAAACGAGTGGGTCTGACGTAGCCCACCGGTTACGCCTCTCCAGGTAGTCAATGAACTCCCAAAAATCCAGGTTCTCCAGCCCCATCATCTCACATCGGAGTAAAGGGTCGTCGAGGCAGTTGTTAAAAAAATCCTTAAGTGCCGCATCATTGTACCCCATACCTCTCGATAAGGTCCAAAATGCCTGCGACAAACTATTCACCGACCGACCCTGCTGCCGTAGGGCCATTAAATGACTGAATCTTCCCCTCCTCTCCTTCTCAGTAGTGGGGGGAAGGATACGAAACCCCATACTGCTGGATCTTAAATTGGACGGAGTCCTTCTGTCACGATCGCACACACGAAGACAAAAGTAGATCCAATAATGCAGCTTTTATTTAAGGGTAATCCGTATTCGTACATCCAGTCCAGGCAATAAGTCAATATCCATATAAGTAATCCAAAAACAAGAAACAAACAGGAACACACAAAGACTGACCTCAGGAAGTGGTGTGAACTAAACAAGGACTCCGTAACAAACACTAACACAGACAGGGTTTTCATACACGCAGAAACTAACAATGATAATGGGGAACAGCTGGGTGCAATGAACAGTGATGAGTACAGATAGGATTGTGGGAATTGCAGTTCATGAGTGAGTGACACCGTGAGGGAAGGGGACCTCTAGTGTTTACCCAGGGAACACAAACCAGACACTGTGACACAGTCAGTTTGCAGACTACGCCACGATGGGACTTACACCCAAAGAATTAAGTATTTTGTTCAACCAAGGCACTCAAGTTCGTTGATGGATAGCCAGAGACAGTGGTCCAGTACAAAAATAGAATCTTTATTTTCACTTCAACAATGATTGAGATTTCACAACAAACAACATGCACTGTACACCAAATCAAACAACAAAAAAAGGGCCACCGCAAGGGCACTGCTCCCACTGGCAGTTCTCAGCACCTGGACAGACAAGAGGAAGATAAACAACATTACACACAAAAAAAATCACAATAAACAATGTCTAATAAGGCACCCGTTCTAAAGTCCAAGATGGTACTGGGGCTAACAATATGAACAGAGACTCACAATCACACAATAAATCAAAATAAACAATTAAACATGGACAAATCACATAAAAAAGTAAAACAAAAGAACAATCACAATTAGGCCAATCCTCTTGGATATCAGCGGCAAGAAAAGGCCTCCATACAAGAGTTTGAAATAAATAAATAAACAGAACAAACAATTAAAATGGTGTCAGTCCATCGAACACTCCACACTCAAACACTGATTCACAACAATGACAGGAAGAATCAAACAGTGTTAAACAGGCAACGATGTAACCTGCCAGCCAGCCGCCTGTTAACCCTCTGAGGTCTGAGGGGTTTTTGGGGTCCTTGAGATGTTCTGACATGCCCTGACATTTGTGCTTTTTTCAGTTGCTTATAAACATATTAATGGCAAAAAAAAATTACACACTATTTAGCACAAACAGGGCTACCATAATATGTGAGCAACAAGAATGTACATGTCTGCATTTTTGAGAGAATAATGTTTATGCGTGGTTATTGAAAAAACTAAAAACTAAAGTTTCTGAAATAAGGCCATAAAACACATACTAAATATGTGCCAATAAGACTTTTGTCTAATAGATGTCATTGCCTAGTGTTTTTTCTTCAAAATGATGTGAAAATCATCCTGCCCTTATCATTCACATAACACAATACATTGATTTGAATTTTGCAAAGCACTTTCTGTTTGGAAAGGCAATATGCGGAGTGGGCGTCAACGATCATGCATATTTAGTGGTTCACACCTTAGGAGACAATGGGGCCTGCATACTTAATGACCCTTTCATTCAGGTGAGTCACTGAGCCACAAGAATGCAAGAGCAACAGTTGGAAGCATCTCAATTATTTTTTATTTTTCCACATAGTGTGCTTGCAATTTGGCCTATAATATCCAAGGAAAACATGTCTAGTAATTGTGCAGTTAATTCTCATACTGTATTTTCAGTTTTGGAATATTTATCCTCTCCCCAAATTTGTCACTAATAAAACACAATAAAAATTATTTAAAGAAAAGGCTTATTACCTTATTACCTTTTAATAGTTTGTTTACATCTACCTTGTAAATATATTTTTTTATTAAAAAGGTTACAATTACAACAACAATTCAAGTGTAATCTTTCTTTGTAAAAACTAAAGTATACATTTTATCATACATATTTCAAAGTTAAGGATTTGATTGATTATTTGATTACTTTATTTTTGACAAAACATACTATATTTAACATGAGCAAATATTGGCAAACAAATATTGGCTTATTTGAGTTGGCAGATATTTTACAGTAAAAATGTATAATCTATCCAAAACTAATCAACGAAATGTTGTCTTTCATATGTCTGTAACATAGGTCTTTCGTTTTTATTATAAGAAATATAAATGTTAATTTGCAGTTTAATACGTTGCTTATACAAATACATTTTATTTCAACATTTCAGTCGATTTTTACTCAGTATAGCAATACAGTTTGCTAAAACCGAAACATTCATTCACAAACAGAAACGCCTGACTGTAACGTTGTTTTTATGAAATATTAGGGCATATAAATGTTAATTTTCAGTTTACTCATCTCAGTATAGCAATACAGTTTGCTAAAACATCATCATTCATTCACACAGAGACGCAATTTAAATTTAAACTGTCTTTTTGCGAGCTGTGATAAACAGCGCGCATCTCTGCGGCTGCCGTTCATTCATTCACAGAAACGCGATTAACTTGAGAAGGAAAAAAAACGTACTACATATTCGGATCCTCTCTCCTGCAATACCCGCACTCTGAGGTAGATTTTCCGTTATTATTATTCCTCACAGCGCTGCCAGATGGTGTAAACACGTAGGCTACAATGATATGATTAAACTTGTGTTTTCTCGAGCTGATATGGGGGCGTTCACAGGTTTGCCTCAGTAATTTGCGTTTGAATAGCGCGCGCTCTCCGTGGGCGGAGTCACATTACCTTTGAATGAGCTCTAATTAGCTCGACTGGAATCGCTCTTTTAATACAGATTTCACAAGATGAGAATATTTGTTTTTTATATAAATTACCTCATTTTAAAGAAGAGAATTCAAGCTTCATGCCTGTGTGTCTGTATGCCTGTTTGACTCTATTCGTTGAGTTATTGTTCATTTTCGGACGCGTTTCAGAATGGTCTTCACTGACAGAGAGAAGGCAGAACTCGCATCACGTTTATTTTTCTTTATTTGGCAAAAAGCACAACAGTTTGTTTTTATTGTGAGTATACACAAAAATAATACACATTTAACAGAATCGATTGATGTATGAAACTTGCTTGTAATATCAAAGTCAACAGAGCAAAATTAATTTCTTTTGAACTGAACTGAAAAAAATCCAGCAAAACGCGCGGGCGCGTTTGTCGACCTCAGAGGGTTAACCACAGGTTTAATAATCCTTAGTCCCGTGTGAAAAGACAGCCGGGTACGACGAAAATCCATAAACACTGTAATGGGAGATTTTTGATTTTCATTACTTACTTTGATTTTCATTAACATACACAGGATTGACTTCTATGTGTGCTGCTGACCATGTGATATAATGATTGATGTGGAACTTCTGTGAGGCAGGAGAAGAGGGGGAGACGCCGAAGCCCTGACCCCTAAGGTCAAAGGGTGTCCAATTTAGGACTTGCAGACTGTAAGTTAAGCTAAACTAAAGTTCAGTGTATAATAGGAGCACTGGTGGAGTGTCTTATCCATCTATGGAGTGTTTAGAGAACCTTGAAGATAACAGTATAAAGACTGGCCTGTCTCTCTCTCCTGGTCGCACTTGTTCCACAGACTGTACTTGTGACTTCTGTGTGGCAACTGGGCCTTCTTGCAAGAATAAATTACTTTTGAAATGATTATTTGATTCCAGACTATCTCTTACGCCGGTAGACAGATAACCAGGCAGACATCAGGTCGCTGGGCAGGTAAACAAGACAAGTCGCGTACCGGTGACATCATTTGTCAAAAGAAAAGTCCCGGTTTATAAAGGGGTGTAGCCCTCGCGATTGGCTCAAAGTTAACTGCCCAGAACCACTCACAGCTGCAGCAAATTAAGCGTCACTTAGGGAGGCATGAGCCAGACAACTGCATCCTGCTACAATGTCATCACCGTGTGCCCCCTGTCGAGTTGAAACGTGAAAAAAAACACGTCTACCAACAAGCGCACAACTTAAAGGGATAGTTCGGCCAAAAATGATATTTAACCCATGATTTACTCACCCTCAAGCCGTTCGAGATGTTTATGTCAATCTTTTTTCAGACGAACACATTTCCAGTTATTTTAGAAAATGTCTTAGATCTTTCAGTGGTTATAATGTGAAGTAATGGGGTCCACCTCCTTCAAGTTGGTGGATGCTGGTGTATGACGTAGGACGTAGCGTTGGAAGCGGCGTGACGTAGAACGAACGTGACAGCGCAGCCAGAGAGCAGAGCAAAACAAAACTCTACGTTCGTTCTACGTCACGACGCTTCCTACGCTACGTCCTACGTCATACACCAGCATCCATCTCCGTGAACGCGAGTCGACCGCTACCGGAAGCCAGTTGTTTTCGTTTATAAAGTTTTAAATATGTATATTTTTACGACAAAACCGCACGGATTACCCTCAGAAGGCCTTCGTTTATCCCCCTGGAGCGGGATGGATTACTTTTGTGAAGGATGCATGCACATTTTGGGACTTGAAGGAGGTGGACCCCATTACTTCACATTATAACCACTGAAAGATCTAAGACATTTTCTAAAATAACTGAAAATGTGTTCGTCTGAAAAAAGATTGACATATACATCTCGAACGGCTTGAGGGTGAGTAAATCATGGGTTAAATATAATTTTTGGCCGAACTATCCCTTTAAAGGTAAGACCAATGACTTTTTACATTCTCCTATTAATTAACATCAGTCTTCTACTACAGCTGATGATGTTTAAATTCATTGTGCATTTGCGTCTGTCATGATTCCTGTCTTGTGTTCTCCTTGTCTTGTGTGGACTTTTGTTATTTCCTGTTCTGTGCCATGTTTTGTAGTCCTTTGTAGTTTTTCTTGTTTATTAGTCTCTCCAGGTGTTTCTGATTAGCCACGCCCCCTTGTTATCTTGTTTAGCTTGTTTGCCTGTGTATTTAAACCTCTGTTCTTCAGTTGTTGTTTGTTGGTCGTTGTAACTTGTAGCTGTTTGCTGTTAACTTTTCACTTTTCCTTGTTCCTGTCCTGAGTTCCATGTTCTGTTGTTTGCCCTGGACTACCTGTTTGTTTCATTAAAGTAGTGCTTGCATGTGGATTCTCTCTCTGCTTCGTAATTGCCGCATCATTACAGAGTCACACTGACCATTCAGCTTGGTCAGACAGTACAGCACGATTCGCTGGGAGATCCAGGGATAAACGTTTAAATTAGCTTATTTATTCTGTACATGTCATCCTCAGACCATCATATGAATATGTTGACCTCAAGTCCTCACTGATTTATTCTGTGACATGATGTCGTCCTCACACCATCATATGAATATGTATTCTGCTTCAGCTCTCTTTCCCCTGATAAACTGTATGCATGTATGTGTGTGTATTTTAGAGTAGTTTAAGTGTTTAGACTAGTTAATAAAATCTTGTTCATGTCACACGTAAAGTTGTCCGTGTCTGAAGCTCATAACTGGAGTCACTAATCATTTCGATTTTGGCTACTGCTCTTAGTACTGTAAATTAAGAAAGACATTTCCCATACCCCGGAAATGTACATTTCTCAGAGTTAATAAACAATTAATCCTGAGTGTTCACGGGACAAACAGGTTAATTGATTGTAATATTAATTTACGACATTAAGTTAATTTAATTAACTGATCCAAATATTCATAATCAATTATAACCAGTTATTATTGTTATTAACCAAATTACAATTAAAATTTATTACAGAAATTAGATGTTTAACATGTTCAAGCAAATATTGTAGCAAAATGATAATTTAAGTTATTTTTTCTAGCATTTACACTCAAAGTTAAGGCACTTGATGCAGTGATTGACAGGGCGGGGCGGGGATGTGATCGGCTCGGAATCCTTTTTTTAAATCCACATTGAATTTTGCTACGTTCAATGCGGGTATTTAATAAAAATGCAATCGTAAGTGTCTTAACTGTGAGTGTAAATGCAAAGAAAGAAAAAATAGCATTTAAATAATCATTTTGCTACAATTTTTGCTTGAACATGTTAAAGGGTTAATTCACCCAAAAATGAAAATTCTGCCATTAATTATTCACCTTCATGTCGTTCCAAACCTGTAAGACTTTCGTTCATCTTAGGAACACAAATGAAGATCTTAATAATGAAACCTGAGAGCTTTCTGACCCCCCCATAGACAGCTACGCAACTACCACTTTAACGCATTAAAAAGTTAAAGTGATTGTAAAACTAATCCATATGAATTTAATGGTTTAGTCTAAATTTGGTGAAGACATGATCGCTTCCTTTATGATGAACAGGTTGAATTTAGGCTTTTATTCACATATAAACATTCATAAATTCACACATCAGTTTCGGTAAACGGAAGCTCAAGCATGTTCGCTTGACATGCGAGAACAAACAAGGTTCATTCTCGTGTGTTGCGCAGCACGTTTGAGAGAGGTTTGCTCTCACGTGTCAAGCATGTTCGGTTGAGCTTCTGTGAAGAAAAGACAAAATTAAATCTGTTCCTCATATAAATAGGGCTGTGGCGGTAACCGCAATATTGCAGTACCACGCTACTGACAAGCCAACCGCAGAGAAGCGCTAGTCACCGCAGCAAACGCGATATTCGCGTGTTTTCTTTTTTCAAAAGGCTATAGCCTTCTTGTTTTGAACTTCGTGCATGTGTATTGACTGTTAAACGTTAAAGGGATGACAAGACAAATATTTCGCTTTCCTTGGACACGGCAACCTTTTCACGAATATATATGACTTGACCTCAAAAACAGACGCAGGTCATCGCACGCGCTCAGTCGATCTCTCTCATTCACTGTCTGTTTAGGCTTAAGTGCAAATCAGCGAAGCCTCTATACAAATCACCATGATAAAAACAGTCTTGTTATCATTATTAACTTATTTAAGGGTATTTACTATGAATGGCGACAGTGTCAGCGCTGGTCAGCATCCACAGCGCGAGGAAGCCGCGGCAATCAAAAATCAGCGAGTCATGCATTGAATCAATGCCATTGGTTTCTATTAAGTGAAGCTCAAAGTTAAAAATAATTAACACCTTGTTTCATTACATCTATCTTTTAATGAATCAGCGTTTTTGAACGTGTTCGTTGAATGAACGGTTTAATGACTCACTCAAAGACTGTCCGTTGCTGTAACTATGTACTGTAACTGCGCGCTGAGTGACAGCCTTTCAATGCGCAGAGACGCTGTTTAGTTTCGGCTACATTGGTTACTGAAAATGTACTTGTTTTTGTGCCTGCTGACCACATCATAACACTTATTTATATAGCAACAAATAAATCAAAATAAATAAATAAATAAATAGCGATAATACCGCATACCGCGCTATTGAGCCACTCAAAATTACCGCAAGGGAAAATCCTTCACCGCGACAGCCCTACATATAAAGCGATCATGTCTCTTCAGAAAATTTGGACTAAACTGCTCAATTCAAATGGATTAGTTTTACAATCTCTATGAACTTTTTAAACCGTTAAAGTGGTAGTTGCGTAGCTGTCTATGGGGGGTCAGAAAGCTCTCAGATTTCATTATTAAGATCTTCATTTGTGTTCCTAAGATGAACTAAAGTCTTGCAGGTTTGAAACTACATGAGGGTGAATAATTAATGCCAGAATTTTTGAGTGAACTATCCCTTTATTTACTTAATTTAAATTCTGAAAGTATCAAAAATATTGTCCATGTGACTTCATCTTATTTCTTAGTGAATATCTTGCCTTTCATCATACAGTAGCCCAAGCTCTACTTTGCACATTCAAGAGTGCATGACAAATTAAAGTTAAAGCAATATTTTTGTGTAAACACAATTTCTCAAATGTGGGAACAAGCTTCTATCATAAAAGTGCACAGTATGGAGAGGATTTTCGCTGTAAAATAGGGCTCAGCTAACATTTAACTTTTCTGGGTACTTTATATGAAGCTTTAAGTGAATCATTTAAAACTGCTGTGCTTTTTTGTGAAACTGTTGTTTTCTTCTCTGCATTTCAGTAATTCCAGAAAATGGACCAAGTGCATGCTGTGGTTGAATTAAGGTGTTTCCAGGATTCCTTAAAGGTATAGTTCAGCTAAAAAATTTTAAAAATTCTGTCATTACTCACCCTCATGTCGTTCCAAACCCGCAAGACCTTCGTTTATCTTCAGAACACAAATTAAGATATTTCCTCCATTGGTAGCCTACGCAACTAATACATTCAAGCCCCAGAAAGGTAGTAAAGACACCATTGAGGTAATCCATGTGACTCCAGGGGTTTAACCTCAATTTAATGAAGCGATGCAAGTGCTTTTTTTTTGCGCAAAAAACAACAGCATAATTTACCTCTATATTTACTAAATAATATTATCTAAAGCTCATTCACAGAACAACTTCCGGTCTTGAGTCAACACAATATGCATGTGTCGCAGTGCTCCCCCTACTGGATTGCAGGTCAGTATGTTTTTTGCAAAAACAAGCAAAGCACCGGCATCACTTCATAAAATCGGTTAAACCACTGGAGTTGTTGTGAAGCATCAGAGTCAGAGGGATCCATTTGCAGCGTGATCAAGGCCGCATTAATGCACGGGCTTACCTGGGCTGAAGCCCAGGGGCCTCCCAAGTTCAGGGGCCTCCCATGTTCAGGTTCATGATGAGCTGAAAAGGTCATATTGTTTTAACTTGTCAGATTATGTCGCTAGTCGCTTGTGGGCGTTGGTAGTGCTGTCGCTCTAATGTTATTGTTATGGTGCGTTCACACCAAACGCGAATAGAGCGTCTGGCGCGAGTGATTTCAATGTTAAGTCAATGTTAAGTCAATGCAAAGACGCATTTACGCGCGTCTAGAGGTCCCGCGGCGCGAATGAGGCGTTAGACTGCTCGTCTGGCCACATCTACACAAAACACCATCACAAGTGATATTATACAACTATATAATTTTAATTTGACTAGGAATTAGGCTCAAAAGAAACAGTATGCTGTTGGGAGAGTGTTTTTATATTACCACACAGCAGTGTTCAGGGATTAAATCATTTACTAGATTAACGATCGATCAATCTACAAATTAAACTCACTCATACTGTCATAAATTACTAAAACGTCATCCGAATTTGACAAATAATAAATTGTCTTGTCCCTAATGGTCAACATAATGCAGGGGAAACTGTAAAATGAACTGCAGCAGTGCTAAACTTGCATCATAAAACTACAACACTCGAACTATAAATGTATGAATTAAACTCACTTAGACTGTCGACAGTTTCTTTTCCATGCATTATTTTATTATATCCATGTTTGTGGTTAGTTACAGTCAAATCATATAAAACAGTGAAATCGCCCTTGAACTCTTCTGTCTTGCCTGCACTCCAGACGGTGACGGGAGCTGAGCTCCACGGAAAGGCTTCTTTCCTATTGGTTGTCGCTCGCGAAAATCGCTTCTTATTTGCATAAAGTTGAAATTTAGTTGCTGTGTGTGGTTGTTAAATAAAGTGTCTTGTGTTTATGTGCTCAGTGATATGTTAATAACAATATTAAAATTAAAAACAATATTAAAAAACACTAATAAGAAACTAATGCATTTTGTGTTGTATATTACCTAGATAGGCTTTTACACTTTTTTAAAATGAGACTCTATAAATCGAGGGGATGGGGGGCCTACAAAACCTCTCAGCCCCGGGGCCTAACATTAGGTTAAGGCGGCTCTGAGCGTGATTTATTGATAAGAGTAGTCAAACAGGCAATGGTCAGAACCAGCAGATACAGCAGAGAAGACAGGGCTAAATCGTAGTACAATACCAGGCAGAAGATCAGGGCAGGCAGCAAACAATCAGAGTCACAGAGATCAAAGCAGTGGTAACGTAGGCATGCAGCAGACAGGGAGAAATCCAGAAATGGGCAAGGTCAAAAATACAAACAGGCAGTCACAGGAATAAACGCTCAGAAATGTTCACAATAGCAAAACAAGACTTCGCTCAGAGTGTTGTGTGAGTGTGGCTTAAATGAGTTTTTGAACATGAGGTGCAGGTGTGTGTAATCAGTGCAGTGCAGGTATATGGTGTAATCAGTCCAGGGAGATGCATGATGGGAAATATAGTGAAAAGTCAATATTCAGGCGAAGGTGCTCTCTGATGGCTGGAGAGGGAGGTTACAGAGTCTGTGTTTACTGTGTTATTTTGAATGGGCCCACATACCTGAGACTGAGCTTTTTATAGGGAAGCCGCAGGCATAGATCTCGGATGGATAACCAGACCCATTGGCCTGGGTGGTACACCGGGCCTGGACGACGTCGTCGATCGGCTTGTTCTCTCTGGCGACGAACGGCACGTTGAAGGTGAATGTGGGCTTGATTCCATGTTTCTTCACTGCGTTGTAGCCAGTCATTCATGGCTGGGACGTTCGTGGGTTCTCCTGACCATAGAAAGAGGGTCATGCCGGTGGAATGTTTCTGGATGGAGTTCTGGGCATACTCGGCCCATATCAAATAGCGGCTCCAATCCTCCTGATGCTGATGACAGTAGGAGCATAAGAATCGTATTACCTCTTGATTCATGCGTTCGGCCTGACCGTTTGATTGAGGATGATACCCTGATGTGAGACTGACGTTGATCTGGAGGGTCTTGAAGAAGGCTGACCAGACTTGAGATGTGAATTGAGGTCCTCTATCGGAGACGATGTCCTCGGGCAAACCATAAAAATCGAAATACCAGGTTGCAGAGGTGCTCTGCGGTTTGTAAGGCAGTAGGAAGCTTAGCCAGGGGTATTAGACGGCAGGCCTTGGAGAACCTGTCCACCACTGTAAGGATGGTGGTGTTTCCCTCGGAGACAGGTAGATCGGTGATGAAATCGATGGCTATATGAGACCAAGGGCGCTGTGGAATGGGAAGAGGATGTAACAGTCCGGCAGGTAGTTGGCGTGATGATTTCTGGGTATTGCATATTTGACAGTGTCTAGCGAAAGTAGTGGTAACTTGAGATAAAGAGGGCCACCAATAGCGATTTTGTAGCAGTTGGATGGTGGCGGTAATTCCCGGATGTCCAGAGCTAGGAAGGGCATGAACGTGTTCCAGGACCTGGTTCTGGAGCGTGTCGGGGACATAAATCCGGTTTGGTGGACAGGCTGACGGAATCTCTGACCGGGAGTTAATCTGCTCGATCTCGGTCTCAATGTCCCACTGAACGGGAGCGACAATGAGGTCTGGAGCCAGGATTGTCTTGGGATCTTGTGATGTGAGCTCGTGATCATATTGACGTGATAGCGCATCTGCCTTGATGTTCTTGGAACCTGGACGATAGGTGACTGTGAAATAGAATAGTGTAAAGAACAGTGACCAACGAGCTTGTCTGGGGTTCAGGTATTCTAGGTTCTTGTGGTCGGTGAAAACGGTAAAGGAGTGAATAGCACCCTCTAACCAATGTCGCCCACTCCTCGAAGGCGGCCTTCATGGCTAGAAGTTCTCAATTTCCCACATCGTAATTCCTTTCGGCAGCATTGAGTTTGCGGGAATAAAACGCACAGGGATGCAGTTTGGGCGGTTATCCTTGACGTTGAGAGAGGACGGCTCCTAAACCCGTGTTGGAAGCGTCCACTTCGACCACGAATGGTAATTCAGGGTCAGGATGGTGCAGGATGGGTGCTGTGGTGAAACGTTGCTTGAGCTGATTGAAGGCTTGGGTGGCCGATTCATTCCATGGAAGACGATGTGTACCCTTCTTCACCAGGGATGTGAGTGGGCTTGCCACTGAACTAAAGTTTCTTATGAAACGGCGATAGAAGTTGGCAAATCCGAGGAAGCGTTGCAGTTTCTTCAGGGTGGTAGGTTGTGGCCATTCTAGGACTGCTTTGACCTTGCCCTCATCCATGGCGACTCCTTCTGGGCTGATGACATACCCCAAGAATGTAGTGGAAGTCTGATGAAATTCGCATTTCTCCAGTTTTGCGTACAATTGGTGCTGGAGGAGTCTCTGGAGGACAGCCCGAACGTGCTGTACATGGTCAGCCAGGGTGTCAGAGTAAATCAAGATGTCGATGTATACTATAACTGTTCTTTGAAGCATGTCTCTGAATACATCATTTATGAACGACTGGAAAATGGAAGGATTGTTCGCCAGGCCGAAAGGCATAACCATATATTCGTAGTGCCCTGTGCTGGTGGAGAAGGCCGTCTTCCACTCGTCCCCCTCTCTGATGCGGATGAGGTTGTACGCACAGCGTAAATCAAGCTTGGTGTAGTACCTCACGGTGCGGAGCAATTCCAGGGCGGCTGGTACCAAAGGGAGTGGATAGCGAAACTTGACAGTAATGTTATTCAAGGCACGGTAATCAATGCAGGGTCGGAGTCCTCCGTCCTTCTTCTGGACAAAGAAGAAGCCGGCAGACACCGGAGATGTGGAAGGCCGAATGAAGCCCTTTGCAAGTTCCTCCTCAATATATTTCTTCATGGACTCGGATTCAGGTTGAGAGAGAGGAAATATACGACCCTTGGGAGATGTTGACCCTGGTAGTAAGTCAGTGGCGCAGTCACTGGCGCGATGAGGTGGGAGTTTTGAGGCATTGATTTTGCTGAAGGCTTCTGATAGATCGTGATATTCGGAAGGGAGGTTGTTCAGGCTGGTTCTCCCCACAGGTAAAGTTATCACTCGGAGGGGTGATGGAGCGACCTGGACGAGGCATTTGGACTGGCAGGTATCGCTTCAACGAGCGATTTGATTGATTCTCCAGAAGATTTGTGGATCATGTTTGCGAAGCCAGGGCAGACCTAGGATCACAGGTGTGTATGGAGCATGGAAGACGTAAAATTGGATAATCTCACAGTGAAGTGCCCCAGTCTGTAGATGGAGTTCCTGGGTGATGTGAGAAACACGACCGGAGCCTAGTGGCCGTCCATCGATGGCTTCGACTGTGAGAGAAGAGGGGCAACGGATTAATGTTATGTTGCCGAGCAAAATCTGCAGAAATGAAATTCCCGGCGGCTCCAGAGTCCACTAAAGCATTTTGCCGTGATCGTTGACCGTGATCACAACGGGCACGGATATACATGAGTTGGGGTTAAAAGCATCGACATTGGAACTCACTGGTCGAGATGCTGCTAAACGTGGTCTGGATGGACAGGCATTACGAAGATGACCGGCCTCGCCACAGTACAAACACAGGTGATGACGAACCCTTCGTTCTCTCTCCTCTGCAGACAGATGGTAAGTATTGATCTGCATGGGCTCGGGTTCTTCAGTGCGAGCGGGGATTGAAGTTCTGGGAATTTGGACGTTGTGGTGAGCAGGAACAGTGCAATGGCTCGCTCGGCGAGATCGTATGAGATTGTCAACTTGAATGGTGAGGTTTATGAACTGATCAATGTCTTTCCCTTCATCAGGACAGGCTAACTCAGATTGTAGTTCATAATTTAAGCCTCTTCGGAAGATCACTTTCAGCTTTCAGTGTGTCGCTATTCCAGGAAGTCTGTGCTGTGAGGGTGCGGAAAGTAAGAGCATATTCAGCCGCAGTACATTTTCCCTGTGTGAGTTCAAGCAGGCGATCACCAGCACCTTTCCCCTCTTTAGAGTGTTCGAAGACCTCACAAAAGCGTTGAAGAAACACATTGAATGACGGGAATGCAGTTCCATCATCTCTCCACACGGCCGTTATCCAATCCAAAGCCCTCCCGGTGAGTAACGAGCAGACAAAGGCGATCTTACCAGCCTCGGTGGAATACAGCATGGGTTGTTGCGCAATGAATAAAGAGCATTGGAGAATGAACCCCTTACACTTGCCAGGATCTCCGTCAAACTTTTCTGGATGCGCGAGACGAGGACCCGTGGTTGATGGGGTTATGGCAGGATGGGCAACAGCGGCTGTGGCTTGTGTGGGCGATTGCTCTGATGACGATCCTTGTAGCCCTTGTACTGCTTTGACTAACTCCTCCATTAAAGAGGTGAGACGACTCAACTGATGATGATGGGCAGCGAGTTGACTTGCTTGGACAGAGAAGGCTGCGGTGAATGTTGATATAGCTGCTGGATCTTGATGTGGCGAAGTCTTTTGTTGTGAAGCATCAGAGTCAGAGGGATCCATTTGCAGCGTGATTTATTGATAAGAGTAGTCAAACAGGCAATGGTCAGAACCAGCAGATACAGCAGAGAAGACAGGGCTAAATCGTAGTACAATACCAGGCAGAAGATCAGGGCAGGCAGCAAACAATCAGAGTCAGAGATCAAAGCAGTGGTAACGTAGGCATGCAGCAGACAGGGAGAAATCCAGAAATGGGCAAGGTCAAAAATACAAACAGGCAGTCACAGGAATAAACGCTCAGAAATGTTCACAATAGCAAAACAAGACTTCGCTCAGAGTGTTGTGTGAGTGTGGTGAACCGAAGTGGGAGAGGGAGTGCGCTGTGATTGGCTGGTGTGAGAACCTGGCAGATCTATAACCAATACAAATTGAATTTGAATCTAAAATCTTGTTCCGTATTGTTAATATATTTTGACATCCACACAGAATTGTCTATCCATGCACAGATCTTAAGCATTACATTTAATGACTTTGGACAACTTGTGACTGGCAAAGATGTAATTTCTAATTATCATCTTCTTTAATACAGACACGAGAGAGTGTGAAACCATCAG
The DNA here is from genome assembly GCF_965113295.1 of Leuciscus leuciscus. Taxonomy (NCBI): domain Eukaryota; kingdom Metazoa; phylum Chordata; class Actinopteri; order Cypriniformes; family Leuciscidae; genus Leuciscus; species Leuciscus leuciscus. The sequence continues at coordinate 1,814,005 of NC_138731.1, forward strand.
CTGTTTGGCAGGTAAATAGTGAAGTCATAGTGAATACCATTAATAAACATATAATGATTATTATGGTATGTACTGTATATCTCAATTTTCTGTCTGTTACATTTTTTTTTTTTTTTTTTTTTTTTGTCCCCAGCCTGCCAAAAAAACCTGTCCAATCTATACCAACATGAAGAAAAGAATTCTTGGACTGGAAGAAAGCGAGTTCTATTGGCAATTCAAGTGTATTAGTGGTAAGTACATTTACAAACCAATAAATTTTTGTCTAACAAACACAGTATAACAGTATAACAATATGATAAACATTAAAGGGATAAGTATCTTACCAAAAAATATTTTATATCTGTCGTCATCTACTCTCAGGTTTTTTCAGACCTTTATGACTCTGTGGAACTCAAAACGTGAACTTTGGAAGAATGTTCTGATTTGTTCTTTCCATGTAGTGAAATTTAACAGAGCCAATCTTTTTTAAAACTGTAAAAGGAACGAAAAATCACCATAAAATAGGTCCACATGACTCATGAACTGTTTTCCAGGTTGAAACAATACAATAGCTTTGGGTGAGTAAAACCCTTTCTTGATGATCTGTCTGGGTATTTCTCAATTCTCTGTTATTATGCATTTACGATTGAATTGAGTGTCTAGAGCTCTATCCCTTTGTTGGTTACAGATGTCTCTACTCAAACCAATACTTTCTCCATCTCTTTTGTCCTTTATTCCAACTCATTTTCTCTTTCGTGAAATTATGTATATATGAGACTTGTACTTTTTGTTCTGTTTAACCTTACAAGAGTATAAGTAAAGGAGAATACACTCAGCTGATCATATAATGTACATTCTTTCTGTTTGGCTTTATGAGCTCTAATAATTGATGGGTTATTTATGAAAACACTGGCTGAATGGACATTATTGCACTTGGACATTATTACTCGGCTACCCGATAGTACAGTTGAGTATTCCAGCAAGCCGTGTGTTAATGTGGTGTGTATTCTTTTCAGTTTAGCTCCTGTGTCCATTTGGGCTGAAGGTCGAGACAGAACCAAACCAAAGCTGGACTGTAACCTACTGGCCTCTATGACTGACTTCATACTGACAGCTACTGGCCTCTATGACTGACTCCATACTGACAGCTACTGCCCTCTATGACAGACTCCATACTGACAGCTACTGGCCTCTATGACTGACTTCATACTGACAGCTACTGGCATGGATGCTGCATCACATGTTCTTGAACAAAAAAAAGTTTTCATCCCCCATGAGGAGACTCCATGTGTTCATCTCTTGTGAGTGGATATCATTTTAAACATTCTTCAAATAACTGCTCATTTCTTCTGAATTTGTTTAGTAGTATATGTAAGAATTTTCCATTAAACTTTTAGTAATGTTTTTAAGTAATGAAGTAATGTTGTTGTAATATTGTTAATATATGTACAGTATAAATTGCAAACATGTTTGTGTTGGACAGGTGTTTGCAGGTTATAGACATGTTTAGAGGAGGAAGATGCTGTGTATTTTAAGGTGCTCTAAGTCATGTTTATTTGTACAATGTTATTTTTGTATATAAAATAATTATTAAAAATAATTTTTTTTTTTTTTTTTTGTAAATTAGCAACTGAATTTAACCATCGCACAGCACCACTTTATCACCAATAATTTTGACTAACTTTGTAGTTTATTGTTTTGTGAGACATGTCACATGTGAGAACAAATGCAAGTTTATATTTTTTTCAGATTATGTAATTTCTGTAATAAAGTCTGTATCATAGAATGGTAACTTCTTTCTGTTGTTATTTTGTAGATGTTTGTTGTAAGTAAATGGCTTAAATTTAAGCCACTGTGGTAATACTACAGTAAAACCATAGTAATCATGACTGTAGTAACCATGGTTTTTGTAGTAACCACAGTTACTACAGTCATGGTTACTATGGTTTTACTGTAGTATTACTACAATATAACTGTAGTAAAACCATGGTTTTTAAAAACCATGGTTTGGCCAAAATACCACGGCTACTACAGTCATAGTTAACTACAGTTCCCTTTCGTTGTCACTCCGAGTTACGTCGGATGACGACGAATGGGGTTTCGCTTAGAAAGCCTATCATCTTCGAGTATATAAAACGAGCCAATGGCAAAGAAATGCCATGGGTCTGCGGAATTTGCATAGCGTAACTCCGCCCTACCCTAGGGGTATATAAGGAAGTACGTCGCAACATGCAGATATGTTTTCGCTTCGGAGCCAAGTTCATTCACTTCACTCCACAGCCAATTCTGAGTTCATCTCTATTTCTCTTTGAGACGAGCCTCTCTCCAGGTGTTGGTGTGACAGCGAGTTCCAGCGAGTGCACATTCCCTGCTTATCTGTGCAGTGATTTGCCAGAGTTTGTGTGTTCATCTCCCTGGTCGCTTCAACACTTGTGGAGAAAAACTCCTTTCTAAAAGAGCTTGCACGCGGCACGTCTTTTTAAAGATGCCTCGCCCGTGCACTTCTGGTTGCGGTCTTCTAGTTTCTGACTCTGATGGGCACAATCGCTGTCTTGTGTGTCTGGGTATCGAGCACGCTAAGGCAGCGTTTGTGGATGAGTCATGTTCCCACTGCGGGAACATGCCCATCGCACGGTTGCGGTCGAGACTCAATGATCTTCGTGTGAGAGTCCCCTCATCAGCACCCCGATCTACGAGCTCCGAGAGAGCTGGTACTTCGGCTGGCGGCCAGAGTGACCTGAGGGTTACGGTGTGGAACAAAGCGCCGACTATTCCACGCTCCACACCGTCCTCTAGCGCCGTGCAACCCGCGAGTCGTCCGAATGAGCCCGCGGTACAGTCCTCTGACTTGCCGCGGGTCTCATTCGGCGCTCCAGAGGAAGATTCTATGTCGATTGCTGCATCACAAGGTGGGCAGGAGTCCTCGGGAGAGGAAGATTCGGCTGTGCTGCCACCTTCGGGTGTCCCAGCATTGCCCGAGTCTGATCCCGAGCTGACGGCCATGCTTTCCCGGGCAGCCAGATGGAGGCCATGCTTTCTTTGATGAGCTGCGTGCCGCCACCGACCTCGCTCTCCGGGCGACGAAGGTGACCGCACGCTCCCTGGGTCAGGTGATGTCCACCTGTGTGGTCCAGGAGAGACACCTGTGGCTCAACCTGGCTGATATGCGGGAGGCCGAGCGAACCCGGTTCCTCGACACCCCCATATCCCAGGCTGGCCTCTTCGGCGGGGCAGTCGAGGACTTTGCCCAGCAGTTCTCGGCTGCCCAGAAGCAGACTGAGGCTCTTAAACATGTCCTGCCCCGACGGCCCGCTGCTGCCCCCCAGCCGTCGGCACAGGCGCCTCAGCCCGCTCGCCGCCGTAGACGCCCTCCTGTGGTTCCCCTCCCTCCCGGACGGCCCCAGCAGCAGCCTCCATCCGGGCCGCCTCGTTGAGGAAGCCGCAGGAAGGCGTCACAGCCCCCTCCAGCCCCGCGCCCCGCTAAACGCCAGGCCAAGCGGCGCTCCTGAGACGGGCTGCTCAGAGATGGCTTTCAGTTCTGTGCAGGAGACGGTAGCAGGGCCGCTCCTTCCCCCGGTGGAGGGCCGGGGGAGAATCCTTGGTTTTCCCACCCCCGCTGCTCGTCCCTCGACGGGCAGCACCCTAATGTGGTTAAAGACAGAACTGACATACCCATCTCTGAGCACACAGAGTTCTCGGATGACAGTGCGCGACGCTCACGGGCCTCGCCACTCTCATCCCCCTCTGTCGCCAGACCCCTGCCAGAGCATGCCCCCGTGGGACGCTGGTCCTCCCCTGGCATCCTCTGGCAGGACGTGGCTAATGACCGTGCCCCCGCACCGGGCCGCTATGCCACCCACGCCTGGGCCGGTCATTCCGCCTCGCTGCACCACCGAGGGTACGTCTGTGGTCCGCATGACCCCGCTGGTACAGTTTTTGGGAGCCTGGTTAGAGCTTCCCAGACTGTCCCACTGGGTCGCGAGGACCATCAGGCTCGGCTACGCGATTCAGTTCGCGCGATCTCCTCCCCGTTTCAGGGGAGTCCGCTTCACAATGGTCGGTGGCAATGCCCCTGTCATGAGAGCGGAGGTCGCCACCCTACTGGCGAAGGGTGCGATCGAGATTGTCCCTCCAGCCGAAATGAGGTCCGGCTTCTACAGCCCTTACTTCATTGTACCGAAGAAATCCGGTGGGTTACGACCAATCCTGGACCTGCGCGTCTTGAACCGCTCCCTTCACAGGATGCCGTTCAAGATGCTCACGGCCAAACGCATTTTCGAATGTGTGCGGCCGCAGGATTGGTTTGCAGCGATCGACCTGAAGGACGCCTACTTCCATATCTCCATTCTTCCTCGACACAGACCGTTCTTACGGTTTGCTTTCGAGGGGCAGGCATACCAGTACGCGGTTCTCCCTTTCGGGCTAGCCCTGTCTCCTCGCGTCTTTACGAAGGTCGTCGAGGCAGCCCTTGTTCCCCTTCGGGAACACGGGGTTCGCATCCTGAATTATCTCGACGACTGGCTGATCCTAGCTCACTCTCGAGACCAGGTTTGCGAACACAGGGACCTAGTGCTCCGGCACCTAGCTCGTCTGGGCCTTCGGGTCAACTGGGAGAAGAGCAAACTCTGCCCCGTGCAGAGGATCTCTTTTCTCGGTATGGATATCGACTCGGTCGCCATGTGCGCACAGCTTACGAGCGAGCGCGCACAGTCACTGCTGACTTGCCTTCGTCAGTTCGAGGGCAAGAGTGCGGTCCCACTGAAACATTTTCAGAGGCTCCTGGGGCATATGGCATCCGCAGCCGCAGTAACGCCGCTCGGATTGCTTCATATGAGACCGCTTCAGCTTTGGCTTCGCGATCGAGTCCCGAGGTGGGCATGGCAACACGGCACGCTCCGAGTCCCAGTGACTCCAGCCTGCCGTCAGACCTTCACCCCGTGGTCGAACCTCAGTTTTCTACGGGCCGGAGTGCCCTTAGAACGAGCTTCCAGGCATGTTGTTGTATCAACGGATGCCTCCACCACGGGCTGGGGCGCCATGTGCAATGGACATGCTGCCGCGGGCTCCTGGACAGGTCCCCAACGCCTTTGGCATGTCAATTGCCTCGAGTTGCTGGCTGTACGCCTTGCCCTGCACCGCTTCCGGGCGTTGCTCAGGGGTCAACACGTACTAGTCCGTTCAGACAATACCGCCACAGTAGCGTACATCAACCGTCAAGGTGGTCTACGCTCCCGCCGTATGTCGCAACTCGCCCGCCACCTCCTCATATGGAGTCAGAAGCATCTGAGGTCGCTTCGAGCCATTTATATCCCGGGGGAGCTGAACCGTGCGGCCGACGAGCTGTCTCGGTTTCGGCCTCTCGCTGGAGAATGGAGACTCCATCCCCAGTTGGTCCAGCTGATTTGGGATCAGTTCGGGGACGCTCAGATAGATCTGTTTGCCTCCCACGACTCGTCCCATTGCGACCTGTTTTATTCCCTGACCGAGGGCACGCTCGGCACGGATGCACTGGCGCACAGCTGGCCGCAGGGCCTACGCAAGTATGCGTTTCCCCCAGTGAGCCTTCTTGCGCAGACTTTGCGCAAGATCAGGGAGGACGAGGAGCAGGTGATATTGGTTGCCCCGTATTGGCCCAACCGCACCTGGTTCCCAGAACTAGTACTCCTCGCGACAGCACCTCCCTGGCCTATTCCTCTGAGGAAGGACCTGCTTTCTCAGGGACGGGGCACCCTGTGGCACCCTCATCCCGATCTTTGGAACCTCCACGTGTGGCTCCTGGATGGGATGAGGTAGGTTTGAGTACCCTACCACCAGCGGTGGTGGCTACCATCACTTCCGCTAGAGCATCGTACACGAGACATGTCTATGCGTTGAAGTGGAACCTCTTCGTCAACTGGTGTTCTTCTAAACATCAAGAACCCACGAAATGCCCGATCAGTGTCGTGCTTTCCTTCCTGCAAGAAGGGCTGGAGCGAAGGCTGTCTCCCTCCACCCTGAAAGTGTATGTTGCCGCCATTGCCGCACATCACGACGCAGTCGAAGGTAAGTCCGTTGGAAAGCACGACCTGATCATCAGGTTCCTGAGAGGAGCGAGGAGACTGAATCCTCCTCGCCCTCCTCTCGTTCCCTCTTGGGACCTCTCAGTGGTTTTAACTGCCATGCAGAGTGCTCCCTTTGAGCCTCTGCAATCAGTGGAGCTTAAGTTCCTGTCTATGAAGACAGCGCTCCTGGTTGCATTGGCCTCCATCAAGAGGGTAGGGGACCTGCAGGCATTTTCGGTTGACGAAGCGTGCCTGGAATTCGGGCCGGCTAATTCTCACGTGATCCTGAGACCCCGGCCTGGATATGTGCCCAAGGTTCCCACCACACCCTTTCGAGACCAGGTGGTGAACCTGCAAGCGCTGCCCTTGGAGGAGGCAGACCCAGCCTTGGCACTGCTCTGTCCAGTACGCGCCCTCCGTGCTTACGTAGACAGAACGCAGTGTTTCAGGACCTCTGACCAGCTCTTTGTCTGTCATGGTGGGAAGCTGAAGGGAAAGGCTCTCTCCAAGCAGAGGTTGTCTCACTGGATAGTGGACGCCATTGCTTTGGCTTACCAGCAGCAAGGTCGACCATGCCCCCTTGGTGTGACGGCCCACTCCACCCGGAGTGTGGCATCCTCTTGGGCTCTAGCGCATGGCGCCTCGCTAACAGACATCTGCAGAGCTGCAGGCTGGGCGACACCTAACACATTCGCGAGATTCTACAATCTCCGAGTGGAGCCAGTTTCTTCTCATGTACTCACTTCAACTAGCCGGTATTAGATTCTGCTCAGGTGTCTTCGCTTGCTCGCCATTCCTCTCCACGGACGGGATACGTGCGATTATTCCTCAGGTGAGCCTCATAAGCCCTGAGTCTCCTCCAGCACTGACGATGTCAACGCCAGAGTTGCCACCGGCAGCTTTCGCGCTTGGCTAGGTGCCTCCATGTGCATGGTTCCCCCTCTGGGCGACCCCCACATGTGTATTCCACTGTAAGCCTCTTTGAGCATGTGTCTTTCCCTTGGCAAGCCACCTTGCCACCTCTGGGGTTGAAATATTCCACCTGCGGCTGGATACCCCAGTGTTTCTCCATATGCAGCCCTCCGGGGTCATATGTGTATTCCAAGTCCCCCCCTTCGGGTTGGGCATGATTTCATATTTCCACTGAGATATGCTTCCCAGTGTACCTTGGTATAATCCTGTGTTAAGTAGGAGTCCTTCGTCCGTGCCAGTCTCACGACAGGGAGCTCACACTTACGCAGGGCACTGGAAGACAGTCGGGAGGTGGCGTGATTACACTGGGAACCCCATTCGTCGTCATCCGACGTAACTCGGAGTGACAACGAAAGGGAACGTCTCGGTTACGTATGTAACCCTCGTTCCCTGAGTAGGGAACGGAGACGTTACGTCTCCCTGCCACTTCCGCTGTACCGCTGGAACGCCTGAGTTCAGTCTCGGCTCCTCAGCGAAGACATATCTGCATGTTGCGGCGTAATTCCTTATATACCCCTAGGGTAGGGCGGAGTTACGCTATGCAAATTCCGCAGACCCATGGCATTTCTTTGCCATTGGCTCGTTTTATATACTCGAAGATGATAGGCTTTCTAAGCGAAACCCCATTCGTCGTCATCCGACGTAACGTCTCCGTTCCCTACTCAGGGAACGAGGGTTACATACGTAACCGAGACGTTTTTTCTACATATTCTTTTTTTTTTTACTTTTTTTTTTTAAAGGAAAGAAACATTCTGTACATTATTTATTCTTATACAGCTTTAAATGTGTAAATAAAAGAGAATGAATTGTTCTGGACATTATTTTTGTAATGACGTTCATAATTTCTACATGAAAAATTCTTCTATACCTTTTATTTTTTTCAAATAAAATTGGTAAATGAAAATCATTTGTTTTTTGGCTACATAAAAGTACTTTTTTCCAACATCCGTTAAACATATCAAAATCAACATAAACATTTAAATTTACAGTACATAAAATAAGAAAAAATGATGTAGACTTGTATTGAGCTGAGCAGAGAGACTCTGGAGGAGCCGCTGGACCGGGATGGGCTCCACAATAGAGACCCTGGTGGAGCCGCTGGACCGGGATGGGGTCCACAATAGAGACCCTGGTGGTGCTGGACCGGGATGGGCTCCACAATAGAGACCCTGGTGGAGCCGCTGGACCGGGATGGGCTTCACAATAGAGACCCTGGTGGTGCTGGACCGGGATGGGCTCCACAATAGAGACCCTGGTGGAGCCGCTGGACTGGTATGGGCTCCACAATAGAGACCCTGGTGTAGCCGCTGGACTGGTATGGGCTCCACAATAGAGACCCTGGTGGAGCCGCTGGGCCGGGATGGGCTCCACAATAGAGACCCTGGTGGTGCTGGACCGGGATGGGCTCCACAATAGAGACCCTGGTGGAGCCGCTGGACCGGGATGGGGTCCACAATAGAGACCCTGGTAGTGCCGCTGGACCGGGATGGGCTCCACAATAGAGACCCTGGTGGAGCCGCTGGACCGGGATGGGCTCCACAATAGAGACCCTGGTGGTGCCGCTGGACCGGGATGGGCTCCACAATAGAGATCCTGGTGGAGCCGGAATGGGCTCCACAATAGAGACCCTGGTGGAGCCGCTGGACCGGGATGGGCTCCACAATAGAGACCCTGGTGGAGCCGCTGGACCGGGATGGGCTCCACAATAGAGAGCCTGGTAAGGCCTCCTGCTGGTGGGACATCATCTGGGATGGTCTCCAGGGTGTTTGACTGCATATTTCCACTATCCACTAAGTTGTCCATCAACAGGTTTGCAGGGCTGACTCAATCGACGGCTGTCATGTCACTGAGATTGTTTTCAGAAAGAGTATATTTCTGAAAAAAGTACTTTTAATAACTACTAATACTGCATTGGGGAAACACTACTAGTGATATATTTCAAACCTTAGTTAGGCAAAATTATCTTGCATACTCTAATGTACTTAAGGTATCAAGAGTAAAACTATAGGTATGTATTCTGCAGGAAAATAAACTCCTTGTCAGGGTTTTGCATTTATATTAGGCTACTGCTGCATTACTGCATATGTTGCATTTTACTTCTGAATATTATCAAGGTTGTTACATTTAAACTATATACTTTTGTGTAGTTTAATGTAAAACAATGCATCATATTGTAAAAGAACATAATTTTGTAATGTTGCTGTCCTGTGAGGGGAAAAAGTACTTCAGTAGGTTACTTCACATTTGCACTTGAATACTTAACGACGTATTTTGTATTTTAAAGCCTTTGGAAAAAATCTAATGTAATTTGTATTTAAATACATTTAAGATGAGTATTTTTGTATTTTCAAAATACATAAAATACTTTTTGCCAGTCAACCTCTTTATCAGGGTATCGATTTTGTGCATCAACTAGTTCAGACATTCACTTGCTCAACAATGGATCAGCCATTTTTTCTTTTGGAATAAGGTGAGAATGTCATGATCAATTCTACTTGTTGATTAAAGTTAAAATAGTGCATTATTCACTTCAGTTAACATGAAAGAATAAAAGAGCACAGACAAGTGGGAAAATAGCATTAGCCAATCAGTCTTGACCGGTTGTTGATTTTTCATCTAGCTTGTCTAATGTGTGTAAAGCATCACTGCATGTTAGGGCTGGGTGATATGACACTAACATAGCGATGATATAAAGTGTGAATTGATGGAACTTTTTCTAAATGGTTTACATAGATGGGCCTATTTGTGAGGTAAGCAAATATCCGTGCAGCTTTTAGTGGGCAGGAATTACTGGAACGTTGGAGTGGAAAAACAAACATTGATGAATGATACACCACAAACATCTTCAGCTTTTAGTTTTATTGTACATTAAAAAAAAAATAATAAAAAATAATCTAAATTAGATTAGATACACTTTCTAATTTTAATCAAAAAAAACTCAAAAGAGTTTGAAATTCAGTTTATGCTGTGGAATCAAAACTGATATTGATAATTGTGAAACCATGATATTGTTACTGTGAAGTAAAATTGAGATTTTGGTCATATCGCCCATCCTTATTCTTTGAAAACTAATAACCCTTTAGTTAAAAAATGTAAATTATTCTATGTTAAATTGAACTCTTCCATCATATCTAGTTTTAAAATGAATCACGGGGACTTGCCATCCTAGGTCAAATTACTATAAATATTAAATAAAATTACTATAAGACAAGTAATTAAAAACTATAAGTTGTTTGCTATTAGTTGGAACACCCCTACAAATGGGATTCTCCCCACATTTACTCTCCCTTATGCCGTCCAAAAGGTCTATGATTTTCTTTCTTCAAGATGAACCCAAATTTTAGAAAAAATAAACTAGACTTTTAGAAAAATGATCCATCTCTTGTGTTCGTGTGTCGAATAATGCAAGTGTTCACTTGAGGTTCACTTGACGTTTGGCCATAATCAACGTAGCGTGTGCACAACGCGCATACACTTTGCTTATCTCATCTACACACAGACGCAGCAGTTCTCATTTTTAGAAAACCATACATTATTACAAGGAAAAATATTAACACACGAGGGAAATCATTGTGGTGTCCATGAAGATGTGAATAATAGGCATAAATCTAGCTTACACATTTACCCAAATTATCATACGCCTGTTTAACCGAAGCTAATTTGGGTGTGTTTCTCCATCCCCAATGTCACTTCTCTGTGTTTTACGGCCCTGACGAGAACGTCGGTCTCCTCAGCTGTGAACCGCTCCTGGCGTGAGTCTGGCAAATCCGCCGTTATAATAGCAATCCGCCATGGAACAAGCGCGCCTGCTCTTAAAGGGAATGTGAGATGTTGCTCTGATTGGTTTATTTCACGTTACGCCCAAACCACACCTATGAGTAATGAAGCTACTTCAGACCAACCCATTTTAGATTTGCGTCGGGTGCAAGAGTCATTTATCCAACCGGTATAATAGCAACAGCGCCCGAGACCCGCCCACAAAGTTACTTGCGTTTTCACGCTTGATACTTGCCTTTCAGATCGTTGTGTGTTCCTTAAGTGTTATATAAATCTGGAGAACCCTTACTAACATTAACCATGGTTTTGCTACACTAACCAAATGGTAATAAATTATTGTAATCAGTCCACCATAAAAACACTTTTATTATAATAAAAAGCATGGTTAATGTTCTCTCATTGTTTACTCACCCTCATGTTGTTCCAAAACTGTATGAATTTCTTTTGTAGAACCTGAAGATATCTTGAGAAATGCCTTCATTGTTTTGTTTTTCTCCATACAATGGGTTCCAATGTTGTTTTATTCCCAACATTTTTGTGTTCACAACAAGTCAAGTTCAAGTCATACAGGTTTGAAAATACTTTCATTTTGAAAGGACATTTATGTTTGGGTCAGCTAGGCCTGTGAATTCGAGAAGATAGGTAAAATATTGTCTGGAGGGTTTGAACCAGTGTGCCTTTGAGCAGAGTTTACATGTTCTGCCTCTATTTCACATATATTTTACTATGGCAATACTCACCGCATCTGAAGATCGAGTGGCTGGATCATATTTATTCCCCAAATTCCTGGATCATGAGGGAAACACACACACACACACACACACAGCAATATTAGCAGCTCAAAAACATATTATGATGACTCATCATTTTGACTGATCGGTAACGTTAGGCCTATATTCCGCTATCAACAATATTCAAAAGCCTAGTTTGCATATTCTTCTAGAGTCAAGAGTGTGGGTCTCTGTCTAAAGACACAATGTTCTCATTGTAAAGCTCCTATGCTGAGTTTTTTTTTTATTTTTAATCAAAAACTAAGTTAGCTGACAATATTTACACATTCTTGCAACACATCAATAGCCTAATACATTGAACTATGTACTAATATCGATATTGCTCTAATCACGTTTAGATTCTCAATTTAACACACTATATTTTGATGTAGCAGAATTTTCTGAATAACCAATCATGCTCAAAACAGGTCGGAGAGACAGCCAATAGTGTGGTAACATTGCAATTACAGGAAAATATTTGATGTTTTAAAAGAAAGAATATGAAAAAAATATACACGTGCTATTTATTTAGTTGTATTTGTATCTGTTATATTTATTCAGTTGGTTAAATGGTGTTTTCATTGCAGTGCATGATAAAAAATTAAACTTACAATAACTTATATACCATATATATAACAACATATGCTAAACAGCAGTTTAAAAGAGCGAACATATTATATATTAAACAGAGCAAACACTGCATATGTATTCATATATAATTCTGTATGTAGACCTATATGAAAAAATAATTGATTGGTATCATGGTGACATAAGAGTTACATCCATTTGACCCATAATGACACTTTTGCACTTTAACAAATTCTTGACCTTTCCTTTAGAAACACTCTTATGCCTAATAATGTCAACTTGCTTTTCACCCTGTGTGGCACTGTTACACAACCTGTTTAGGGTTAATCCTCTGTCCAACGCAACACTTTGCCAACATTGGCATAATTCTATTATTCATATTCTATTCTATTATTGGTCTAAAGCAGGGGTGCCCAATCCTGCTCCTGCCGATCGACTGTCCTGCACAGTTCATCTCCAACCCTAATCAAACACACCTGCCTTTAATTTTCAAGTGATCCTGAAGACCTTAATTGGTTGCTTCAGGTGTGTTTGATTAGGGTTGGAGATGAACTGTGCAGGACAGTCGAGCGGCAGGAGCAGGATTGGGCACCCATGGTCTAAAGTTACAACATATACCCATGGGTTTCACAGGCAAGGCTTAAGCCTGTAGTCCCAGACTAAAATGCATGTTTGAGCTGTTTTACCTGAAAGCCACTTGCACTGGCATATCTTAAAATATGTCAGTGCCATTGTTTTGTCTCAAGTTGCACACCAGTAATGTTTATTTTTTCTTCTTTCTAAGGCACATTTTTAAAAGCGAATTAAATGCACTAAGGCCTAATCCTGGCTTAATCTAAACCCTGTCTGTGAAACCGGGTCTGTGTTAGAAATTAAGGGTTAAGGTTAACCCTAACCCTAACTCTAACCCTAACCCCGGATTTCCACCAACTGCGGAACGGCTGCGGATCGGCTCCGCGCTCCGCTGTCCTTCAATACCCACCAGGTCCGGATTTGTTGCGGAACGGCTGCGGCCATGACTCACAGCTGAAGTCATGAGGACCCACGAGATCTCATGAATTCACGTATGATCGCGCGATAAAAGTGCTGAATTGCTGCGGAGCTCTCCGGCAAAAATAGAAGCTCTGCGTATCTGCTCCGGAGGGCTGCGGATCGCCGGAGTCGGAACGCAGCCGTTCCGCAGTCAGTGAAAATACACACATTGACTTTAATGGAAACCTATTGACTCCGCCGCCGTCCCGGAGCGGATCCGCAGCCGTTCCGCAGTTGGTGGAAATTGGGGGTAACCCTTGTCTACAGACTTTTATTTAACAGCATGGATACTCCAAGGTGTTGACTGCAGTGGTTAGGCCTTTAGCGTTGATACAGGACGAAGAACTTCTCACTGTGACAGTCTGTAATGTATTTTAGCAAAGAGTGTTTGTATGGGTTGTAAGTAAACTTTATTTATATAGCACCTATCACAGATAAAATCACAAAGTGCTTTACATGTAGCAAGTTAACAATTTCAACAAATAAGAAACATCATACAAAACATAAAACATAATAGCTCAGTCAACTGAAAGCTGGTCTGAATAGAAGTGTCTTCAGCTGTTTTTTAAAAGAATCAACAGAATCGGCCACACACAGCGACAGTGGCAGGGCATTCCACAGTTTGGGAGCAATTGCTTGAAAGGAGCGGTCTCCCCGAGTTTTAAGGTGGGTTTTGGGGACAATCAGGAGATTTTGACCTGAGGAACGAAGAGTGCGGAAGGAAGAGTAAGGGGTCAACATGTCTGCGATATAATTGGGGGTCTGTCCATTTAGTGCTCTAAAAGTTAAAACTAACATTTTATAATCAATTCTAAATTTTACTGGAAGCCAGTGGAGAATAAATAAAATCGGAGTAATGTGTGCCCTTCTGTTGGTTCCTGTTAATAGCCTGGCTGCTGCGTTTTGCACCAATTGGAGACAGCTCAGAGAAACTTTGTTAAAACAAGTAAAAAGAGAATTACAATAATCTAACCGTGAAGAAATAAAAGCATGAATAATCATCTCCATGGTAGCTTTGGGCAGTATTGTTCTCAGTTTAGAGATATTTCTCAAATGATAAAAACAGTTTCTGACCAACTGTCTAGAATGACCATCCAGAGACATCGATTGGTCGAACAAAACACCAAGGTTTCTTAGGCTCAACTGGATGGATGAGTCCAAGGAACAGAGGTGTTGTTTAATTTGGGGTAGTTTTTGTTCTGGAGCAATGATCAAAGTTTCAGTCTTTTTTGTATTCAGTTGTAAATAATTGTTGTATTTGTCTTGATGCATGACAGGCATTCCAATAAATCAGTTAATTTACCTAACTCTGACTCTTTGAATGAGCAGTACAACTGAATGTCATCAGCATAAAAGTGATAAGACACATTATTAAAATTATGAATTATTTCACCAAGAGGGCTAATATACAATAAAAACAAAATAGGACCTAAAACCGAACCCTGAGGAACTCCATATGACAGAGGGGTAATTTCTGACAAAATGTTATTAATAGACACACAAAATGATCTATCTCTCAAGTAAGAGGTGAACCATTTTAGAACAGACCCAGAGAACCCTGGCCCAGAGTCAGCAGCCATCAAAATGTCACTTGATACTTTAAGAAGCACAGTCTCAGTTGAATGGCATTTGCGAAAACCTGACTGAAATTTATCAAAAAAAAATTTCCATCAAGAAATGAAGTCAGCTGCCCTGCCACCACTCTCTCTAGGATTTTAGATAAAAAAGGCAGTTTAGATATAGGCCTGTAGTTAGTTGGTTCAAAAGAATCCAAATTAGGTTTCTTCAGTATAGGGCTGACAACTGCTTGTTTAAAATGGCTAGGCACAGAACCGGTTGAAAGGGAAAGGTTAATCAGTCTAACAACATATGGTCCAACTAAATCAAACACATTTAGTAGCAATGAAGTTGGCAATACATCAAGCGGGCTTGAGGATGGTTTCACTTTACTTAATAAACCCTTAATATCCTCGCAAGTGACAGGTGAAAAAGTATCCCAAGAGTATGAGGAAGCTAAACCATAGGATATAATCTCAAGAGATGGGTTTATTGTAGCTCTAATATCTTGCACCTTGTTTACAAAAGCGTGTAAAAACCTGTTACAATCAGACTTTGAGTGCACAGGCACTTGGGGAGCAAGGGGAGAGACAATCTTAGATATTGTATCAAACAGGACTTTAAGATTTTTCTTGTTCAGAGTTACAAGATTAGCAAAATAACAGTCCGACCTGGCCTGTTTTATCATAACATTAAGCAATGTGATAAGCTTCTTCAAATGCAGTCTATGTACTTCCAGACTTGTGGATTTCCACAAACGTTCAACTTTACGGCACTTTCTCCTGAAAGACATTATTTCTTCATTCACCCAAGGGCAAGGATTCTTAGGGAATGTGCTTTTACTTTTCAGGGGAGCAACATTATTTAAAACAGACAGACAATGATTGTTAAAAGACTGAAGAAAAGATTCAGCATCACTACAATCAATAAAAGAACTAGGGTCAAATGACTCAGAAAATGTCTCAGCTGTAGTTTGACTAATAATGCGTCTTTGCAACATCGGTTTACAAGGAAGACAGTCAACATTAGAAGACAGGTTGAAAAATATGCAACTGTGGTCTGTCACATTTATGTCCATAACACTCAGTTGGTCAATGTTCAGGCCTAAAGAAAAAACAAGGTGCAGAGTATGGCCTTTTATATGTGTAGGACCAGAAACACACTGTTTAAAATCAAATGATTCAGTGAGTGTTAAGAACTCAGATGCCACAGTACATGAAGAGTCATCAATATGGAAGTTAAAATCCCTGAGTATCAGAACATTTTCAAGTTTGATAATTGAAGATAAAAACTCCTCTAAAAACAAGCGAGCAGGACCAGGAGGTCGGTAAATTAAGACACAGTAAAATGAGTCAGTATTTCCAACCTTAGTCATCTGTAGCTAGAGCATTGTCCCTAAGCTAGAGCTATTGGTGCATTCAAGTCATGTCATAAAGATCGTATTTACGAGTTGAACGCACATGAACGCCACCACAATGATGAAAATATGAGTAGGAAGCTCAGGATTTTCTTTAACCCCGATCTTGAAGAGTTAGGAGTATGTCAGTGAGAAACATTGAGGAATACCACAATACTTAGGTATTTAGCAGTGACATTGTCAGGCTTTTTTACACTGAAGTAAGCTAATGCCTGCACAAAATATGATAGCATTATAATATAACAATATAATATGTAATGATAAAGTTTACAGTGGCTTCATAAATTAATTTAAAACATAAAAAAATAAATTGTAAAACATCATGAATACAAACTTCCCAGGAGGACTTAAAATGGGCCCTATTTTAACGATCTAAAACGCAAGTATCAAGCGCGAAACGCAAGTAACTTTGTGGGCGGGCCTTGGGTGCTGTTGCTATTATACCGGCGGGATAAATGACTCTTGCGCCCGACGCAAATCTAAAATGTGTTGGTCTGAAGTAGATTCATTACTCATAGGTGTGGTTTGGGTGTAACGTGAAATAAACCAATCAGAGCGACATCTCACATTCCCTTTAAGAGCAGGCGCGCTTGTTCCATGGCGGATTGATATTATAACGGTGGATTTGCCAGACTCATGACAGGAGCGGAAGAGGGAAAAGTCCGCTGTCCGCGGGTGAGAAATAGGAATGATACATGCGTCGGTGTACAAAGTCAATTGCGCTGGGTGCGAGATAGGGCCCCATATGTTCCATCATGAACCCTGTTGGCCTGCTGTCTGACCAGCAAAGTCTATTTAACAATAATTGTGCAGTTTGCTTGCATTAAAGTTGTATCCAGAATTACAGTTTAAATGTAAAAATACACTTAAATGTAAAACTAATAATATTTACTTTAATATGACAAGGAAATATGTTAGATTGTTAGTGTGGATATAAACCTTTAATATAATGAGCTACATATTTAATTATACATTTTTATTGTAATTTTACACAACTTTGTATGTAATTTAAGAAAACAGAAAAATACTGTAAAAATAATACAGTAATTGTCCTGTATAAAAATAAGCATTACTGTAATTTGTCATTAATGATATAATCCTTGCATTAACCGTGAATTAATTAATTTACAGATATTGTTTGTAATTTTACAGAGTTTTGAATATAATTTAAAATAACAGAAAAAAATGTAGAGTTATTTTCTGTAAAATTAGGATTTTTGTTTTACAGTGTACAGCGAGTACAATATCCTCCAGCACAACTCTATATCCGCTGCATTTGTTTGTGAAATAGTTAGTACTCTTATTTCTGTCAAATAGACAATTTAGACAACGGATATTTTGCTCCAATTTCTTCAGCAAAACGTTACTTTGCGCTGTTGATTTCAAATGTTCTTACGTCACGGGAAAAGCACGCTGTGATTGGTGATTTTACACGTCGATCTACAGTGGCCCCCAATCAGCTTCTCATCTCTTGTAAACACATTTCGCGCAACAGTTTGAGTTCAGAAAAATGTGAATCTTTTCCTTCCCTTTGTAAGCGAGACCCTATATGCTGCTGACCACTCAAGCCAGAAGCCAGTGTTCAGCCAAAATAATCTAGGCTATTTCATCTTTTGTTTCTTATGGCTGACCATAACTCACACTAAAGTTCAGCCCAATGCTATTTCACACAAGGGTGTTAAAACATGATGCCAGGAGCAAACCAGAAGTACCAGATGTAAGACACATTTGGCCCAAACTTCATTGCTATCTGGAATAATATCCTCAAAACACTTTACGAATGTTGTTTTGATAATGGTCCTCCTTTATTATGGAACATTATGCCAATATTTTATAGGTTAAAATAATTTTTTACAATCTGTTACCTAAACAGCTTCCCCAAAATATCCTTAAAATGTTATGAGCTTTTGTTAACACATCATATTAAAAATTGATCATTTTTATATTATCATTTATATTATTAATTGATAATTTGATTGATAATCATAATCAAAAATTGACCTCTGAGGTCGGCAAACGCACCCCCGCGTTTTGCTGGATTTTCTTCACATTGTAGCACAATAAACTTAAATTACTCCATCATTTATGGTCATACAGAAAAAAGAAATATAAAAAAAGAATCTGTGATATTTCTACTTTTGTATGTGTCGACTTACAATCAAATCAAAACATTGTGCTTTTGTAAAATAAAGAAAATAAACAGGGTGTGCGTTCTGCCTCTCCATCGCGGTGAACTTTTTTTTCTTGAGCACGTCTATAAACTGAAACAAAACTCAGCGAATCCTTGTCACACATTTATGAGCCATATACCTTTATACGCATTTAAGTGTGTACTTTTAAATGATCGGATTCAAACTGAAAACAAATATTCTGTGTTTAAGTAATTTGTATAAAATCAACAGGATGTCCAGTATCTCAAACGCTTGCTAATTATTTTTAATTTGACCACGCCCACTCGTGCAAAAGAGATTCACATGCAAATCTCCACATGGAACGCGAACGCCCTCGTTACCTCAAACACAAAACACCAAAACACTTCACAAGTCTCTGCTTTTCGTCGAGTTTGGAAGACACGTCTGAGCTTACATTGGATTTACCCCCAGAAGAAGAAGAACGCGATTTGAAGACAAGAAAGATGTAAGGTAAGAAATTCTTACTTATTAGTTTATGGTATTGTTGCATAAACTTCACATTGCAGTTGAACTGTTGCTAGATATATGGTGAATATTATACTATTTAGACCCGTGTTTACTGTTAAATACTGTTTGTGGATATCTGCTCAAACATGTATAATATGGTAACCATAATGTATCATATTTTGGAGCGCGATCGCGTTTGAATGTATCATATTTTGGAGCGCGCTGTGGGTTTGAATGTATCATATTTTGGAGCGCTGTGGGTTTGAATGTATCATATTTTGGAGCGCGATCCCGTTTGAATGTATCATATTTTGGAGCGCTGTGGGTTTGAATGTATCATATTTTGGAGCGCGATCGCGTTTGAATGTATCATATTTTGGAGCACGCTGTGGGTTTGAATGTATCATATTTTGGAGCGCGCTGTGGGTTTGAATGTATCATATTTTGGAGCGCGCTGTGGGTTTGAATGTATCATATTTTGGAGTGCGCTGTGGGTTTGAATGTATCATATTTTGGAGCACGCTGTGGGTTTGAATGTATCATATTTTGGAGCGCGCTGTGGGTTTGAATGTATCATATTTTGGAGTGCGCTGTGGGTTTGAATGTATCATATTTTGGAGTGCGCTGTGGGTTTGAATGTATCATATTTTGGAGCGCGATCGCGTTTGAAAGGAAAAATGCACCAAACATTAGGCTTTATGTCTTTACTATTATCTCATTTCATATCATCATAACGAATGGAAACATTTGAAGTAACATGATAATCAATATATTTTTCTCTAGCATTGTTACTGAAATCTTTTGGAAGATTTATAGGCTGCTATAGGTTATTGTTATTATTATTTTATGCAGTACTACGCATAGCCTATGCCTACAAGGCACAACAAACATGTTCATTATATTATATATTGTTGGAAACATTTGTGTGTGTGTGTGTGTGTGTGTGTGTGTGTGTGTGTGTGTGTGTGTGTGTGTGTGTGTGTGTGTGTGTGTGTGTGTGTGTGTATTCTGTAAATTTGAAAAAGCAATTTTGGTAACACTTTACAATGTGCACTAATCTGCATTAATTCATGCTTAACTAATGCACAGATAATCATGTGTTAATGTATGACTCATGAAGAACTAAACCATTAATTAATGATTACTGCATCAGCAACTAATAAAGATTCTAAATGATTAATAGATTAAGTAATATATGAATTGTTATTAATTAAATGTGTCATAATGTATTAATTCATTAATAACTTATTTTATTAACTAAAAGTGTAAATGAATGCGTTAATTACCACAGTTGGTCAAAGCAATGTACTTCAACTTCCAGTTGTCTGCTTTAATTAATCATTAACTAATGATTTGCAAATGTATCATTATGTTATGACTTTACTTGTTGAGGCACATGACTATTAACTAATTGTTAAGTAATATGCCATTTATGGGTTTTGACAGTTTGCACATGCAGTGAATGTAATGTCGGTGAACGTGTGTGAAGGATGGGTAAGTTGGGCTACACACAAATATCAGCACACCAGAATCTGAACTCCTGAAGCTGTTACACTGTGTTTAAACTGAACGAGACCAGCTGTCTACACCTGGACATGACAGACCATCGCAAGTCCATTAGTCCTTCGTAACAGAACTAGCACAAGAGCTCGGAGTACGTCAGTAATAGAGTGTGGCATCGGTTTACTGACGGGGTTTTGTCGTGTAGTGTCGCGACGCATCCAGTGTAGTATCACTGACTATAATGGACGTTCTGTTGTCTTTGTCCAGTCTAGACACAGTGTTATGAACTATCAGCGCTCAACCGCATGTTCTCAGTGTATGTTAACCTGACATAGTCCTGTGCCATGAACAACAAGGTTCATCAGACTCAGTGAAATCTTGGTTGTACATGGTTGGAAATTGAAATCCATGGCTTAGTGTGGATGTCAAAACCAAAATGGAATATTACTTAACAATTAGTTAATAGTCATGTGCCTCAACAAGTAAAGTCATAACATAATGATACATTTGCAAATCATTAGTTAATGATTAATTAAAGCAGACAACTGGAAGTTGAAGTACATTGCCTTGACCAATTATGGTAATTAACGCATTAATTTAGACTTTTAGTTAATAAAATAAGTTATTAATGAATTAATACATTATGACACATTTAATTGATAACAATTCATATATTACATAATATATTAATCTTTTAGAATCTTCATTAGTTACTGATGCAGTAATCATTAAGTTGGCTTGAGAAAGCCAACTTACTGAAATCCTATTTAAACTTCTTCTTCTTCTTCTTCTTCTTCTTCTTCTTCTTCTTCTTCTTCTTCTTCTTCTTCTTATTCTTCTGACCCAAAAATTTTCAACTCTAACTCCTCCTAGACCGTTCAAGCTACATACTCCAAACTCGGGTCAGACCTTCATACTGTT